>NC_090598.1:0-1200000 GCF_000497125.1 Spironucleus salmonicida
TATTACTATATTACTATATTACTATATTACTATATTACTATATTACTATATTTATTACTATATTATAATAATTTATTCATTTATATATATAAATGAATAAATAGTTAACTATGAACTAAGTATCATCAAGGCAACTACCATTACCTAGCCATGTTAATTGGAAATTACTAAATTATAAAGCTTCACTCAAAAAAAATATATTTTTACCAAAACTTTATTCTTCTTGTTATCTTTTATTTTGGTACTAAGTATAATTACTTTCGATTCCACAAATAACTTTAGCAACTATTTACTGTCTAACTTGTTTGGGCTTAAAAATTAACGTTACCTAAAATGTTCACGCTAGCCATAAGTAATCTATTCACATTCGTATTAAAATCCAAAGTAAACAACTTTATCGACGGTAACTTTCTGAAGCAGCTTCGAAATTTAATCAAAGTATATACAGAACTTTTATTAAAATATCTACTACCTCGTATTCTCTTACTAATTGCAAAATTGTGTTAATAAGCTAAAATATTTCCACTCATCCTCGCGAAAACTCTAAAAACTAGGTGAGTTAAGTCGGAAAATAGAAATCAAATGGATATTGCTATTTTTTAAGAATAAGGTACCATTTTCATATTAATAAATTATACTACCAAAAGTTTACAGTTATTCAAGTAAATCATTATAAGTTATCGTAAATTAAAAATTTTTGGCTTAATACTAGCACTTAATATTAACGTCTGCTTTGAATGATAAACTTATGTCAGTATACATGACAAGATTACGTACATCTGCGGAAAAATTCTATTAGTTATTTAAGGCTTACACAGCTGCTAGGTTTGCATCCATCAAAATTTATGCACTCAATACTTCTTCTTTCTACTGTATCGTGTCAGGATTGTTTTCTACATATAAATACTGATAATCATTTTCACCTTATGCAAATACGAGACGAAGCTACAATTTCTCTAAAAATTTGTATATATCAACACTGGCAGTGAAAAATACACTAATAATTTCGTCATTGCATATGTTAAAGCCTAGCATATGATATAACTGGCTTAATTGATAGATAATTCTTTATTTATCTTATATGAATAAAACTGACAGCCGAATCTATTTATCATTCGTTTATGCTTTCATTGTAGTACTACCCAATTCAAATTAAGTTGTGCCTTATGGTTAGAATTAAATATCAAAATTAATGCATTTCTAAAATTATTCCATTGTATCTAATTTATCTTTAGCAGTCTAGTCTAACTCTTGTTTTATTTAAATAAAATTAGATCCATAATCCTAAAACACATTGAATGGAATATTGATTTTTAAAAATTCAATAAAACTTTCGGTATAGCAACCTTAGCGGCAACTTATTTTATAAAATGAGTGTTTTACAATCTTTTATATTTCTGATTGTAAAATTTCAGCATGTTTGACATTTTTGTCTTTTTCCGTTTATTACTGCACCTTTACTAAATCTTCAGCTTTTTACAAATTATATTACCAATTTTAAGATTTATAGTTAACGTCTAATATCAGGTGTGCTCCTTTCTTATCAAGTCCAACCTGCAATACATTATTAAGCGTGAACGCTTTAACCTTTTCGGCCAACACTTCGGGGATATGGTGACCGCACTCTATCGGAAGCACTTGGCAGCCATCTATTGTCTCCAAACCGAGGTCAGGGTACCCGTGGAACGTGACGATGAAGTCAAATATTTTGTGTCTTGCTTTGTCCAAACTATCCGTAAAGCACATCTTCTTGTCGAAAGGGATCACGATAATTAGCATATGGCCTGTTTATTTTTCTTTTAATTCTTCCTATGCTTTGCACTGATTCTCCTGCGATATAGTTTTTATCGGGTATACCTGCATTAACAACATCTTAATACGATCCCATATTCTACTCCATCTAGACTTCTGTGGCGGTGGATTCTCTTTTTTAGTGGTACTTTCAGTATAGGTTGTGCTGCCAACATCAGCCTGAGCTCCACCATCCTACTCCACAATGGCTTCTTTGGCGGAGGGTTCTTCCTTTTTGGTGGTACTTTCTGGTTAGACTGGTAGCCTCTAACGCAGCAACTGAAAAGTTTCTTTCGCAGCTGCTACCGAATCATCCAGTACCTATTCATATATAGAAATAGTTGGGTCTTTATTAAAATTTTAGAACGCATAGTCAAAGGTGGGGTTTAGGAACATAAAATTATGCGGCACGGGTGTTCTTTCCAGCAAATTAAAAACATCCTCGCTTTTCGCTGCAGTAATACTTCCACCATGCAAGTATTAGACGTAGATATTTCCATTGTCCACTTAGCTCATAATCAGGGAAATATTATTAATTAGGGTTGCCGACTGCCAGGTAAGCTTCGCCATGAACAGAATAACATGCATAAATTCAAGCAACACGCTTCTCTTGAAAAATTTAGACAGTTATTATAGCGTAGCTTAAGCCGCTGCTTCATCTATCTCTGAGGTTGAATATTACTCTATGAATGTAAGCATGAGCTGATAGTTCAAAACGGAGACCACCTCGTAGTTCAGAGTCGACGATGCAATGCAGCTGATATTATAATTCTGATTATCCTGTAGTAATTCAAAATGAGCATCTCCTTTTGTGAGCTAAAATTTAGAGTCCTTCTTGGTACCTTTGTGTATGATAATATTATTACAGGTTTATGTGAGGCTATCAAACTGATACATAGTATGTTCTGTTCTTTCATCTTTACCATCTAGACAAAAACTGACTACATGCCTGCTGGTTGCATTGAAATTTAATATTTTTTAGTTATACTGAAACCATATAGACGGGCATACCGATGAGCACATGAACTGCATCTCAACCGACTTCTCCGTCATCATCGAGTACAGTAGCGATACCAAAATTGGTGTTTCTTCAGCAAACGTCTTGACTGTGTCTGCTATAGCAACTACAGAATCATTATAACTTTTGTCATCCACTACCATCCGACGCTACTCGTACTGCAAGCTAGACAGCAATGACGCGTGAGGCTGAACATATCCTAATATTTAAGTATTAATATATTTTTCACCTACTCTGCTTGTTAAAATATTGTAGCAAAATTAATTAACTGTAAGGAAATTGATGACGGTGAGGTCTGTGCCAACCATTATAACAGTAATAAAGTCAAAATTAGGTATCTTGTATTTAGGCGTGTATATTACCGTCATCTGTGGTAGGGTCTTAATCATATCTTAAAGCTCTTCATGGAGAGCCTAATTCTCTTTCAACATAAAATATTCAGATATTAAAGATTAGACTGAAGAAGACCAAAACTATGTTAGCATACCCTACCAACTTTTAGAAGGAGCAACTCTACCAGTAGTTTTTTCTTCTTTTTTATCATTAGGTAAATTGCCATTAGGTTAGCTCGGTTAAATGTATTTAAATGCAATAACTGAAAATGCTTTCCAAAACGCTGTTTCTACCCCTCTGGGGTTGAACAACGATAGTATCAATTTGTAGAAATTCGTTTCAAAATCCTAATAGTATTGTCCTCGATTCCTGTAAGACACCATTCCCGAAAAGAATATTTTCCTAAAATCTGTTTTGTTCCTAATATTCAGTATCTACGGTGAGTGAACGACTAACTCGTCAAGAAGGTCGTCAGCAGCAATCTCAAGGCGAAGGTACTCCATCGCTATGAGAATGTATTCTGATTTTCCTAGTATGTTATTAAGAGATTTAAAATATTCCACTATAATTCCTTAGTTGGCGTGTATAGTATTGAATATCTAATCTGCATTTTGTGATTAAACACTGGTTATAATGTTTTCAAGAGTTTAGTACAAGTATATATCTTTATTTTACACTAGATCGGACATATTAATTTTGTCCAGTTCAGTTTTTGCTGATTCCAGAAGCTCTTTAATCAGAAGCTGTGAAATGACATTGATAGCTAAATGATATTTTTTGTTTTTGACATCTCCTAATTTGTCTATCTCTTAAAATTCTTGAATAGAAAGTCTGTCCTAAATCTTCTTATATTACTCCTTACCTAACTTTATCAGCTTCTCTTCATAATGTGTGAACAAAAACTGACACAACTTCACGCATTTCGAAAATTTATCCTTCTATGACTGCAAGCACTCATCTACCAAAATGATAGGGTGTTTCAAATCTAAATCCATTTTCATTTCTGCTAAAACCAATTCTTATTCAATTTCAATTTTATTCGTTTTATCATCTAAAATGAAAAACTAGGTAAGTTTTAATTTACTAAATTGTTAATATATCGAATTATTGTATTTTAACTCTGTAATTAATGATATGCTAGAAGCTATTTTATCAATAAAAATCCTCATCTTGTAGTAAATATATGATATTTCGTCTAAGCTTTCCAACTGAAAGGTATGGAAGTTACAAACATCAGCTAGCACTGTCTCCTTGAGGTTCGTTAAATTCTGCAACTCAAATGTATTTTTATATTGATCATCTAGCTACTGATGAAATGAGTGTGTTCTGTATTTATATAGAGGCTATATTTTAACAGTATCCATATTAAACAATATTGGAACATTCCCCATCAGGAGGTGGAAAAAATACTGCGTGTATAGAGCTACGCTTTTCCCAGATTTGGAACTCTGGCTTATGACAGCATTCGTAAGAGTGTCGTTAAGATCATTTTTAACCAACGAGAATAATGCAAAATACTCCGCCTTGAAGAGGTAGGACACGTGGCAGAGCTGCTGGAACATGAACAAACTGATCCCAGTCCCGATGAAATGGATGGGTAGTTGGAACAGATTCATAACTTTAAATTTATCTGGTAATACTTGTTCGTTATAAACAATATTGGACAATTCAAATATTTTTCTTAAAATAGAATGCTTAAGATCCTATGCTGATGCAACTTCAGCTTTCTAAAAAATTTGAACAAATCTGTCAGTATATAACTGATATGCAGAAAATCCAAAAACTAATGGCAATATTAACGGGTACTCTTCTGTAGTCTAATATTAGATTGCAGCTAACTAGGTCAGTATTAAATTTTCATGAAAAGCACACTTGTTTATACCTTCTGGTTTTAGAATCGTCAATGTGTCGAAGCTATCATAAAATGAAATATACTGTAAATCGTACTAATTGATCTCTGCTAGATAAAGATCTAAATCTGGTGTTAAATTTTCCCCTTCATGGTCTTTATATACCTTAATTGATTTAGTCTTCAGTCCCATTTGGGCAGCTACAATTCCAATGTTATTCCAGAAGTAAAGATCCTCATACGCAAAAAATTTATGTTTTTATACTAGCTATATAGTACAGTTTGGTATAATTTTTTTTAACTTTTTGTACAGTAGTACTATTTATACAGCGCAAAGTTGATCCACAGTACTAATATTGGCGCGTAGAATATATTTCTATTCACTATCAAGCTAGATAGATTAACTAATTTCATTATCTCTTATCGTAAACTTAATCTATAAAATAGTGTTACTAACTATTACATTTTAATCATCATCAACTGAAAATGGAATAGCTTCAAACTCGATAGATAAATCTGCAGTCATTTAAGAAGGAAATAGGAAAGATGTAAAATATAATATATCAATATTATACATTAATGTAATATTATACTATGAATAAAAAACTCTACTTGCATTTATAATACATAATTTAATACATATTATAATTAATGAATGTTAAGCGTTTTACGAACTAAAAAGTATAAAATGAACTCGTGTAACTTTTCCATCTGCCTTTAAGCACTAGTATGGAATTAATAATATACAATACTACTTAATTATTACGCATTATTAGTAAGTGTAGGAATTTCCTAAAAATACATTAGCTCATCCGCTATGCATGATCCCACGCATCCCTATCGTTACTAGATGCAATAAGTAGCATCTTCTGCTGACCTAGCTGCCCTCTAGTAAAACTCATCCTACGAGGCATCGTTACCATCTAACATTAATCCATCCCTATGCTTCTGTCTTAATAAACATACCGAGTGAGACTGCAGACTATCATTTTTGATAGATTATGCATCATGCGGGTATTAAAGATAGAATACATGCAGTCTTCGGCATAGCCTGTGCTTGCATTACTAGTGAGAATAGCCTTCCTAGTGCTACTTTGTACCTGGGCTCATAAGTGAATATATATTAGTAAGCATAGTAGTATATTATATAAATACAATAGTATATACTAAATATCCTTATAGGCACCACTCCCAATGCATACATACTACTAAACTCCATTTAAGTTATTACTATATATACTATAGTATTGCATTGTCATCAATCACTATCCCAGTACCACTCACGCCTGCCTTGGTGCTGTCTATGGAACTACTTGGGGTACCAGTACTAGTGGTACCCAGTTCAGTAGCAGCCAGCTATGCCAAATATGAAGGTTAAGCCATTATACACTATGCCAACAGCATCGACTCAGGCTCGTAGCACCAAAATGTGGAAGGCCTAAGCTAGCATAAGGTCAGTCCTGTTCTTAATAAATTACGGTATTGCTACCTCGCTGGGTCCTGAACACCAGCTAGCGCTATCTCGTCACCCTGATAGCCACACTCTCGCTGACCTCGCTTTGGCAAAACTCATCCTGCGAGTCGTCGTTACCATTTAAAACTCATCCATCCCTATGCTTCTGTCTTAAGCAGCATACCGGGTGAGACTGCAGAGTATCATGTTTGATAGATTATGCATCATGCGGGTATTAAAGATAAAATACAAGCAGTCTTCGGCATAGCCTGTGCTTGTACTCTACAGGTAAGAATACCCTTCCTAGTGTACTGTGCACCTGGGCTCATAAGTGAATATATATTAGTAAGCATAGTAGTATATTCTATAAATACAATAGTATATACTAAATATCCTTACAAGCACCACTCCCAATGCATCTATACTACTAAACTCCATTTAAGCTATTACTATATATACTATAGTATTGCATACTCATCAAGCACTATGCCAGTACCACTCACGCCTGCCTTAGCACTATCTATGGAAATACTTGGGGTAGCAGTACTAGTGGTGCCCACTTCAGTAGCAGATAGTTATTAAAGATAGAATATACAAACAGTCTTCGGCATAGCCTGTGCTTGTACTCTACAGGTAAGAATACCCTTCCTAGTGCTACTTTGTACCTGGGCTCATAAGTGAATATGTATTAGTAAGCATAGTAGTATATTATATAAGTACAATAGTATATACTAAATATCCTTATAGGCACCACTCCCAATGCATATATACTACTAAACTCCAATTAAGATATTACTATATATACTATAGTATTGCATACTCATCAAGCACTATGCCAGTACCACTCACGCCTGCCTTAGCACTATCTATGGAAATACTTGGGGTACCAGTACTAGTGGTACCCAGTTCAGTAGCAGCCAGCTATGCCAAATATGAAGGTTAAGCCATTATACACTATGCCAACAGCATCGACTCAGGCTCGTAGCACCAAAATGTGGAAGGCCTAAGCTAGCATAAGGTCAGTCCTGTTCTTAATAAATTATGATATTGCTACCTCGCTGGGTCCTGACCACCAGCTAGCGCTATCTCGTCACCCTGATAGCCACACTCTCGCTGACCTCGCTTTGGCAAAACTCATCCTGCGAGTCGTCGTTACCATTTAAAACTCATCCATCCCTATGCTTCTGTCTTAAGCAGCATACCGGGTGAGACTGCAGAGTATCATGTTTGATAGATTATGCATCATGCGGGTATTAAAGATAAAATACAAGCAGTCTTCGGCATAGCCTGTGCTTGTACTCTACAGGTAAGAATACCCTTCCTAGTGTACTGTGCACCTGGGCTCATAAGTGAATATGTATTAGTAAGCATAGTAGTATATTATATAAGTACAATAGTATATACTAAATATCCTTATAGGCACCACTCCCAATGCATATATACTACTAAACTCCAATTAAGATATTACTATATATACTATAGTATTGCATTGTCATCAATCACTATGCCAGTACCACTCACGCCTGCCTTGGTGCTGTCTATGGAACTACTTGGGGTACCAGTACTAGTGGTACCCACTTCAGTAGCAGGCAGGTACTACACATAGAATATACAAGCAGTCTTCGGCATAGCCTGTGCTTGTACTCTACAGGTAAGAATACCCTTCCTAGTGTACTGTGCACCTGGGCTCATAAGTGAATATATATTAGTAAGCATAGTAGTATATTATATAAGTACAATAGTAATATACTAAATATCCTTACAAGCACCACTCCCAATGCATATATACTACTAAACTCCAATTAAGATATTCCTATATATACTATAGTATTGTATACTCATCAAGCACTATCCCAGTACCACTCACGCCTGCCTTGGTGCTATCTATGGAACTACTTGGGGTCCAGTACTAGTGGTGCCCACTTCAGTAGCAGATAGTTATTAAAGATAGAATATACAAACAGTCTTCGGCATAGCCTGTGCTTGTACTCTACAGGTAAGAATACCCTTCCTAGTGTACTGTGCACCTGGGCTCATAAGTGAATATATATTAGTAAGCATAGTAGTATATTATATAAATACAATAGTATATACTAAATATCCTTACAAGCACCACTCCCAATGCATATATACTACTAAACTCCAATTAAGATATTACTATATATACTATAGTATTGCATTGTCATCAAGCACTATCCCAGTACCACTCACGCCTGCCTTGGTGCTGTCTATGGAACTACTTGGGGTAGCAGTACTAGTGGTACCCACTTCAGTAGCAGGCAGGTACTACACATAGAATATACAAGCAGTCTTCGGCATAGCCTGTGCTTGTACTCTACAGGTAAGAATACCCTTCCTAGTGTACTGTGCACCTGGGCTCATAAGTGAATATATATTAGTAAGCATAGTAGTATATTATATAAATACAATAGTATATACTAAATATCCTTATAGGCACCACTCCCAATGCATACATACTACTAAACTCCAATTAAGATATTACTATATATACTATAGTATTGCATTGTCATCAAGCACTACGGCAGTACCACTCACGCCTGCCTTGGTGCTATCTATGGAACTACTTGGGGTCCAGTACTAGTGGTGCCCACTTCAGTAGCAGATAGTTATTAAAGATAGAATACAAACAGTCTTCGGCATAGCCTGTGCTTGTACTCTACAGGTAAGAATACCCTTCCTAGTGTACTGTGCACCTGGGCTCATAAGTGAATATATATTAGTAAGCATAGTAGTATATTATATAAATACAATAGTATATACTAAATATCCTTATAGGCACCACTCCCAATGCATACATACTACTAAACTCCATTTAAGTTATTACTATATATACTATAGTATTGCATACTCATCAAGCACTACGCCAGTACCACTCATGCCTGCCTTGGTGCTATCTATGGAACTACTTGGGGTACCAGTACTGGTGGTACCCAGTTCAGTAGCAGCCAGCTATGCCAAATATGAAGGTTAAGCCATTATACACTATGCCAACAGCATCGACTCAGGCTCGTAGCACCAAAATGTGGAAGGCCTAAGCTAGCATAAGGTCAGTCCTGTTCTTAATAAATTATGATATTGCTACCTCGCTGGGTCCTGACCACCAGCTAGCGCTATCTCGTCACCCTGATAGCCACACTCTCGCTGACCTCGCTTTGGCAAAACTCATCCTGCGAGTCGTCGTTACCATTTAAAACTCATCTATCCCTAGGCTTCTGTCTTAAGCAGCATACCGGGTGAGACTGCAGAGTATCATGTTTGATAGATTATGCATCATGCGGGTATTAAAGATAAAATACAAGCAGTCTTCGGCATAGCCTGTGCTTGCATTACTAGTGAGAATACCCTTCCTAGTGTACTGTGCACCTGGGCTCATAAGTGAATATATATTAGTAAGCATAGTAGTATATTCTATAAATACAATAGTATATACTAAATATCCTTACAAGCACCACTCCCAATGCATATATACTACTAAACTCCATTTAAGCTATTACTATATATACTATAGTATTGCATACTCATCAAGCACTATCCCAGTACCACTCACGCCTGCCTTGGTGCTATCTATGGAACTACTTGGGGTCCAGTACTAGTGGTGCCCACTTCAGTAGCAGATAGTTATTAAAGATAAAATACAAGCAGTCTTCGGCATAGCCTGTGCTTGCATTACTAGTGAGAATAGCCTTCTTAGTGTACTTTGCACCTGGGCTCATAAGTGAATATATATTAGTAAGCATAGTAGTATATTCTATAAATACAATAGTATATACTAAATATCCTTACAAGCACCACTCCCAATGCATATATACTACTAAACTCCATTTAAGCTATTACTATATATACTATAGTATTGCATAATCATCAAGCACTATCCCAGTACCACTCCTGCCTACCTTAGCACTATCTATGGAAATACTTGGGGTACCAGTACTAGTGGTACCCAGTTCAGTAGCAGCCAGCTATGCCAAATATGAAGGTTAAGCCATTATACACTATGCCAACAGCATCGACTCAGGCTCGTAGCACCAAAATGTGGAAGGCCTAAGCTAGCATAAGGTCAGTCCTGTTCTTAATAAATTATGATATTGCTACCTCGCTGGGTCCTGACCACCAGCTAGCGCTATCTCGTCACCCTGATAGCCACACTCTCGCTGACCTCGCTTTGGCAAAACTCATCCTGCGAGTCGTCGTTACCATTTAAAACTCATCCATCCCTATGCTTCTGTCTTAAGCAGCATACCGGGTGAGACTGCAGAGTATCATGTTTGATAGATTATGCATCATGCGGGTATTAAAGATAAAATACAAGCAGTCTTCGGCATAGCCTGTGCTTGTACTCTACAGGTAAGAATACCCTTCCTAGTGTACTGTGCACCTGGGCTCATAAGTGAATATGTATTAGTAAGCATAGTAGTATATTATATAAATACAATAGTATATACTAAATATCCTTACAAGCACCACTCCCAATGCATATATACTACTAAACTCCATTTAAGATATTACTATATATACTATAGTATTGTATACTCATCAAGCACTATCCCAGTACCACTCACGCCTGCCTTGGTGCTGTCTATGGAACTACTTGGGGTAGCAGTACTAGTGGTACCCACTTCAGTAGCAGGCAGGTACTACACATAGAATATACAAACAGTCTTCGGCATAGCCTGTGCTTGTACTCTACAGGTAAGAATACCCTTCCTAGGCTACTGTGCACCTGGGCTCATAAGTGAATATATATTATTAAGGGTAGTAGTATATTCTATAAATACAATAGTATATACTAAATATCCTTATAGGCACCACTCCCAATGCATACATACTACTAAACTCCATTTAAGTTATTACTATATATACTATAGTATTGCATTGTCATCAATCACTATGCCAGTACCACTCACGCCTGCCTTGGTGCTGTCTATGGAACTACTTGGGGTCCAGTACTAGTGGTGCCCACTTCAGTAGCAGATAGTTATTAAAGATAGAATATACAAACAGTCTTCGGCATAGCCTGTGCTTGCATTACTAGTGAGAATAGCCTTCCTAGTGTACTGTGCACCTGGGCTCATAAGTGAATATATATTAGTAAGCATAGTAGTATATTATATAAATACAATAGTATATACTAAATATCCTTATAGGCACCCACTCCCAATGCATATATACTACTAAACTCCAATTAAGATATTCCTATATATACTATAGTATTGCATTGTCATCAATCACTATCCCAGTACCACTCACGCCTGCCTTGGTGCTGTCTATGGAACTACTTGGGGTAGCAGTACTAGTGGTGCCCACTTCAGTAGCAGATAGTTATTAAAGATAGAATATACAAACAGTCTTCGGCATAGCCTGTGCTTGCATTACTAGTGAGAATAGCCTTCCTAGTGTACTGTGCACCTGGGCTCATAAGTGAATATATATTAGTAAGCATAGTAGTATATTATATAAATACAATAGTATATACTAAATATCCTTACAAGCACCACTCCCAATGCATACATACTACTAAACTCCATTTAAGTTATTACTATATATACTATAGTATTGCATTGTCATCAAGCACTATCCCAGTACCACTCACGCCTGCCTTGGTGCTGTCTATGGAACTACTTGGGGTACCAGTACTAGTGGTACCCACTTCAGTAGCAGGCAGGTACTACACATAGAATATACAAACAGTCTTCGGCATAGCCTGTGCTTGTACTCTACAGGTAAGAATACCCTTCCTAGTGCTACTGTGTACCTGGGCTCATAAGTGAATATGTATTAGTAAGCATAGTAGTATATTATATAAATACAATAGTATATACTAAATATCCTTATAGGCACCACTCCCAATGCATACATACTACTAAACTCCATTTAAGTTATTACTATATATACTATAGTATTGCATTGTCATCAAGCACTACGGCAGTACCACTCACGCCTACCTTAGCACTATCTATGGAAATACTTGGGGTACCAGTACTAGTGGTACCCAGTTCAGTAGCAGCCAGCTATGCCAAATATGAAGGTTAAGCCATTATACACTATGCCAACAGCATCGACTCAGGCTCGTAGCACCAAAATGTGGAAGGCCTAAGCTAGCATAAGGTCAGTCCTGTTCTTAATAAATTACGGTATTGCTACCTCGCTGGGTCCTGAACACCAGCTAGCGCTATCTCGTCACCCTGATAGCCACACTCTCGCTGACCTCGCTTTGGCAAAACTCATCCTGCGAGTCGTCGTTACCATTTAAAACTCATCCATCCCTATGCTTCTGTCTTAAGCAGCATACCGGGTGAGACTGCAGAGTATCATGTTTGATAGATTATGCATCATGCGGGTATTAAAGATAAAATACAAGCAGTCTTCGGCATAGCCTGTGCTTGCATTACTAGTGAGAATACCCTTCCTAGTGTACTGTGCACCTGGGCTCATAAGTGAATATATATTAGTAAGCATAGTAGTATATTCTATAAATACAATAGTATATACTAAATATCCTTACAAGCACCACTCCCAATGCATCTATACTACTAAACTCCATTTAAGCTATTACTATATATACTATAGTATTGCATTGTCATCAATCACTATCCCAGTACCACTCACGCCTGCCTTAGCACTATCTATGGAAATACTTGGGGTACCAGTACTAGTGGTACCCAGTTCAGTAGCAGCCAGCTATGCCAAATATGAAGGTTAAGCCATTATACACTATGCCAACAGCATCGACTCAGGCTCGTAGCACCAAAATGTGGAAGGCCTAAGCTAGCATAAGGTCAGTCCTGTTCTTAATAAATTATGATATTGCTACCTCGCTGGGTCCTGACCACCAGCTAGCGCTATCTCGTCACCCTGATAGCCACACTCTCGCTGACCTCGCTTTGGCAAAACTCATCCTGCGAGTCGTCGTTACCATTTAAAATTCATCCATCCCTATGCTTCTGTCTTAAGCAGCATACCGGGTGAGACTGCAGAGTATCATGTTTGATAGATTATGCATCATGCGGGTATTAAAGATAAAATACAAGCAGTCTTCGGCATAGCCTGTGCTTGCATTACTAGTGAGAATACCCTTCCTAGTGTACTGTGCACCTGGGCTCATAAGTGAATATATATTAGTAAGTATAGTAGTATATTATATAAATACAATAGTAATATACTAAATATCCTTACAAGCACCACTCCCAATGCATATATACTACTAAACTCCAATTAAGTTATTACTATATATACTATAGTATTGCATACTCATCAAGCACTATCCCAGTACCACTCACGCCTACCTTAGCACTATCTATGGAAATACTTGGGGTCCAGTACTAGTGGTGCCCACTTCAGTAGCAGATAGTTATTAAAGATAGAATACAAACAGTCTTCGGCATAGCCTGTGCTTGTACTCTACAGGTAAGAATACCCTTCCTAGTGTACTGTGCACCTGGGCTCATAAGTGAATATGTATTAGTAAGCATAGTAGTATATTATATAAGTACAATAGTAATATACTAAATATCCTTACAAGCACCACTCCCAATGCATATATACTACTAAACTCCAATTAAGATATTACTATATATACTATAGTATTGCATTGTCATCAAGCACTATGCCAGTACCACTCATGCCTACCTTAGCACTATCTATGGAAATACTTGGGGTACCAGTACTAGTGGTACCCAGTTCAGTAGCAGCCAGCTATGCCAAATATGAAGGTTAAGCCATTATACACTATGCCAACAGCATCGACTCAGGCTCGTAGCACCAAAATGTGGAAGGCCTAAGCTAGCATAAGGTCAGTCCTGTTCTTAATAAATTACGGTATTGCTACCTCGCTGGGTCCTGAACACCAGCTAGCGCTATCTCGTCACCCTGATAGCCACACTCTCGCTGACCTCGCTTTGGCAAAACTCATCCTGCGAGTCGTCGTTACCATTTAAAACTCATCCATCCCTATGCTTCTGTCTTAAGCAGCATACCGGGTGAGACTGCAGAGTATCATGTTTGATAGATTATGCATCATGCGGGTATTAAAGATAAAATACAAGCAGTCTTCGGCATAGCCTGTGCTTGCATTACTAGTGAGAATACCCTTCCTAGTGTACTGTGCACCTGGGCTCATAAGTGAATATATATTAGTAAGTATAGTAGTATATTCTATAAGTACAATAGTATATACTAAATATCCTTACAAGCACCACTCCCAATGCATATATACTACTAAACTCCATTTAAGTTATTACTATATATACTATAGTATTGCATTGTCATCAAGCACTACGGCAGTACCACTCACGCCTGCCTTGGTGCTATCTATGGAACTACTTGGGGTCCAGTACTAGTGGTGCCCAGTTCAGTAGCAGCCAGCTATGCCAAATATGAAGGTTAAGCCATTATACACTATGCCAACAGCATCGACTCAGGCTCGTAGCACCAAAATGTGGAAGGCCTAAGCTAGCATAAGGTCAGTCCTGTTCTTAATAAATTATGATATTGCTACCTCGCTGGGTCCTGACCACCAGCTAGCGCTATCTCGTCACCCTGATAGCCACACTCTCGCTGACCTCGCTTTGGCAAAACTCATCCTGCGAGTCGTCGTTACCATTTAAAACTCATCCATCCCTATGCTTCTGTCTTAAGCAGCATACCGGGTGAGACTGCAGAGTATCATGTTTGATAGATTATGCATCATGCGGGTATTAAAGATAAAATACAAGCAGTCTTCGGCATAGCCTGTGCTTGCATTACTAGTGAGAATACCCTTCTTAGTGTACTTTGCACCTGGGCTCATAAGTGAATATATATTAGTAAGCATAGTAGTATATTCTATAAATACAATAGTATATACTAAATATCCTTACAAGCACCACTCCCAATGCATATATACTACTAAACTCCAATTAAGATATTCCTATATATACTATAGTATTGTATACTCATCAAGCACTATCCCAGTACCACTCACGCCTGCCTTGGTGCTATCTATGGAACTACTTGGGGTCCAGTACTAGTGGTGCCCACTTCAGTAGCAGATAGTTATTAAAGATAGAATATACAAACAGTCTTCGGCATAGCCTGTGCTTGTACTCTACAGGTAAGAATACCCTTCCTAGTGTACTGTGCACCTGGGCTCATAAGTGAATATATATTAGTAAGCATAGTAGTATATTATATAAATACAATAGTATATACTAAATATCCTTATAGGCACCACTCCCAATGCATACATACTACTAAACTCCATTTAAGTTATTACTATATATACTATAGTATTGCATTGTCATCAAGCACTACGGCAGTACCACTCACGCCTACCTTAGCACTATCTATGGAAATACTTGGGGTACCAGTACTAGTGGTACCCAGTTCAGTAGCAGCCAGCTATGCCAAATATGAAGGTTAAGCCATTATACACTATGCCAACAGCATCGACTCAGGCTCGTAGCACCAAAATGTGGAAGGCCTAAGCTAGCATAAGGTCAGTCCTGTTCTTAATAAATTATGATATTGCTACCTCGCTGGGTCCTGACCACCAGCTAGCGCTATCTCGTCACCCTGATAGCCACACTCTCGCTGACCTCGCTTTGGCAAAACTCATCCTGCGAGTCGTCGTTACCATTTAAAACTCATCCATCCCTAT
This sequence comes from Spironucleus salmonicida, assembly GCF_000497125.1. Lineage (NCBI taxonomy): Eukaryota > Fornicata > Diplomonadida > Hexamitidae > Spironucleus > Spironucleus salmonicida. The sequence continues at coordinate 16,100 of NC_090598.1, forward strand.
GCTTCTGTCTTAAGCAGCATACCGGGTGAGACTGCAGAGTATCATGTTTGATAGATTATGCATCATGCGGGTATTAAAGATAAAATACAAGCAGTCTTCGGCATAGCCTGTGCTTGCATTACTAGTGAGAATAGCCTTCCTAGTGTACTGTGCACCTGGGCTCATAAGTGAATATGTATTAGTAAGCATAGTAGTATATTATATAAGTACAATAGTATATACTAAATATCCTTACAAGCACCACTCCCAATGCATATATACTACTAAACTCCAATTAAGATATTACTATATATACTATAGTATTGCATACTCATCAAGCACTATGCCAGTACCACTCACGCCTGCCTTGGTGCTATCTATGGAACTACTTGGGGTCCAGTACTAGTGGTGCCCACTTCAGTAGCAGATAGTTATTAAAGATAGAATACAAACAGTCTTCGGCATAGCCTGTGCTTGTACTCTACAGGTAAGAATACCCTTCCTAGTGCTACTTTGTACCTGGGCTCATAAGTGAATATGTATTAGTAAGCATAGTAGTATATTATATAAGTACAATAGTATATACTAAATATCCTTACAAGCACCACTCCCAATGCATATATACTACTAAACTCCAATTAAGATATTACTATATATACTATAGTATTGCATTGTCATCAATCACTATGCCAGTACCACTCACGCCTGCCTTAGCACTATCTATGGAAATACTTGGGGTAGCAGTACTAGTGGTACCCACTTCAGTAGCAGATAGTTATTAAAGATAGAATACAAACAGTCTTCGGCATAGCCTGTGCTTGCATTACTAGTGAGAATACCCTTCCTAGTGTACTGTGCACCTGGGCTCATAAGTGAATATATATTAGTAAGCATAGTAGTATATTCTATAAATACAATAGTATATACTAAATATCCTTACAAGCACCACTCCCAATGCATATATACTACTAAACTCCAATTAAGATATTCCTATATATACTATAGTATTGTATACTCATCAAGCACTATCCCAGTACCACTCACGCCTGCCTTGGTGCTATCTATGGAACTACTTGGGGTCCAGTACTAGTGGTGCCCACTTCAGTAGCAGATAGTTATTAAAGATAGAATATACAAACAGTCTTCGGCATAGCCTGTGCTTGTACTCTACAGGTAAGAATACCCTTCCTAGTGTACTGTGCACCTGGGCTCATAAGTGAATATATATTAGTAAGCATAGTAGTATATTATATAAATACAATAGTATATACTAAATATCCTTATAGGCACCCACTCCCAATGCATATATACTACTAAACTCCAATTAAGATATTCCTATATATACTATAGTATTGCATTGTCATCAATCACTATCCCAGTACCACTCACGCCTGCCTTGGTGCTGTCTATGGAACTACTTGGGGTAGCAGTACTAGTGGTGCCCACTTCAGTAGCAGATAGTTATTAAAGATAGAATACAAACAGTCTTCGGCATAGCCTGTGCTTGTACTCTACAGGTAAGAATACCCTTCCTAGTGTACTGTGCACCTGGGCTCATAAGTGAATATGTATTAGTAAGCATAGTAGTATATTATATAAATACAATAGTAATATACTAAATATCCTTATAGGCACCACTCCCAATGCATACATACTACTAAACTCCATTTAAGTTATTACTATATATACTATAGTATTGCATTGTCATCAAGCACTATGCCAGTACCACTCATGCCTACCTTAGCACTATCTATGGAAATACTTGGGGTACCAGTACTAGTGGTACCCAGTTCAGTAGCAGCCAGCTATGCCAAATATGAAGGTTAAGCCATTATACACTATGCCAACAGCATCGACTCAGGCTCGTAGCACCAAAATGTGGAAGGCCTAAGCTAGCATAAGGTCAGTCCTGTTCTTAATAAATTATGATATTGCTACCTCGCTGGGTCCTGACCACCAGCTAGCGCTATCTCGTCACCCTGATAGCCACACTCTCGCTGACCTCGCTTTGGCAAAACTCATCCTGCGAGTCGTCGTTACCATTTAAAACTCATCCATCCCTATGCTTCTGTCTTAAGCAGCATACCGGGTGAGACTGCAGAGTATCATGTTTGATAGATTATGCATCATGCGGGTATTAAAGATAAAATACAAGCAGTCTTCGGCATAGCCTGTGCTTGTACTCTACAGGTAAGAATACCCTTCTTAGTGCTACTGTGCACCTGGGCTCATAAGTGAATATGTATTAGTAAGCATAGTAGTATATTATATAAGTACAATAGTATATACTAAATATCCTTATAGGCACCCACTCCCAATGCATATATACTACTAAACTCCAATTAAGATATTCCTATATATACTATAGTATTGCATTGTCATCAATCACTATCCCAGTACCACTCACGCCTGCCTTGGTGCTGTCTATGGAACTACTTGGGGTCCAGTACTAGTGGTGCCCACTTCAGTAGCAGATAGTTATTAAAGATAGAATACAAACAGTCTTCGGCATAGCCTGTGCTTGTACTCTACAGGTAAGAATACCCTTCCTAGTGTACTGTGCACCTGGGCTCATAAGTGAATATATATTAGTAAGCATAGTAGTATATTATATAAATACAATAGTATATACTAAATATCCTTACAAGCACCACTCCCAATGCATCTATACTACTAAACTCCATTTAAGATATTCCTATATATACTATAGTATTGTATACTCATCAAGCACTATCCCAGTACCACTCACGCCTGCCTTGGTGCTGTCTATGGAACTACTTGGGGTAGCAGTACTAGTGGTGCCCACTTCAGTAGCAGATAGTTATTAAAGATAGAATACAAACAGTCTTCGGCATAGCCTGTGCTTGTACTCTACAGGTAAGAATACCCTTCTTAGTGCTACTGTGCACCTGGGCTCATAAGTGAATATATATTAGTAAGCATAGTAGTATATTATATAAATACAATAGTATATACTAAATATCCTTATAGGCACCCACTCCCAATGCATATATACTACTAAACTCCAATTAAGATATTCCTATATATACTATAGTATTGTATACTCATCAAGCACTATCCCAGTACCACTCACGCCTGCCTTGGTGCTATCTATGGAACTACTTGGGGTCCAGTACTAGTGGTGCCCACTTCAGTAGCAGATAGTTATTAAAGATAGAATACAAACAGTCTTCGGCATAGCCTGTGCTTGTACTCTACAGGTAAGAATACCCTTCCTAGTGTACTTTGTACCTGGGCTCATAAGTGAATATATATTAGTAAGCATAGTAGTATATTATATAAGTACAATAGTAATATACTAAATATCCTTACAAGCACCACTCCCAATGCATATATACTACTAAACTCCAATTAAGATATTCCTATATATACTATAGTATTGCATTGTCATCAAGCACTACGGCAGTACCACTCACGCCTACCTTAGCACTATCTATGGAAATACTTGGGGTACCAGTACTAGTGGTACCCAGTTCAGTAGCAGCCAGCTATGCCAAATATGAAGGTTAAGCCATTATACACTATGCCAACAGCATCGACTCAGGCTCGTAGCACCAAAATGTGGAAGGCCTAAGCTAGCATAAGGTCAGTCCTGTTCTTAATAAATTATGATATTGCTACCTCGCTGGGTCCTGACCACCAGCTAGCGCTATCTCGTCACCCTGATAGCCACACTCTCGCTGACCTCGCTTTGGCAAAACTCATCCTGCGAGTCGTCGTTACCATTTAAAACTCATCCATCCCTATGCTTCTGTCTTAAGCAGCATACCGGGTGAGACTGCAGAGTATCATGTTTGATAGATTATGCATCATGCGGGTATTAAAGATAAAATACAAGCAGTCTTCGGCATAGCCTGTGCTTGTACTCTACAGGTAAGAATACCCTTCCTAGTGTACTGTGCACCTGGGCTCATAAGTGAATATGTATTAGTAAGCATAGTAGTATATTATATAAGTACAATAGTAATATACTAAATATCCTTATAGGCACCCACTCCCAATGCATATATACTACTAAACTCCAATTAAGATATTACTATATATACTATAGTATTGTATACTCATCAAGCACTATCCCAGTACCACTCACGCCTGCCTTGGTGCTGTCTATGGAACTACTTGGGGTACCAGTACTAGTGGTACCCACTTTAGTAGCAGGCAGGTACTACACATAGAATATACAAACAGTCTTCGGCATAGCCTGTGCTTGTACTCTACAGGTAAGAATACCCTTCCTAGTGTACTGTGTACCTGGGCTCATAAGTGAATATGTATTAGTAAGCATAGTAGTATATTATATAAATACAATAGTATATACTAAATATCCTTATAGGCACCACTCCCAATGCATACATACTACTAAACTCCATTTAAGTTATTACTATATATACTATAGTATTGCATTGTCATCAAGCACTACGGCAGTACCACTCACGCCTACCTTAGCACTATCTATGGAAATACTTGGGGTACCAGTACTAGTGGTACCCAGTTCAGTAGCAGCCAGCTATGCCAAATATGAAGGTTAAGCCATTATACACTATGCCAACAGCATCGACTCAGGCTCGTAGCACCAAAATGTGGAAGGCCTAAGCTAGCATAAGGTCAGTCCTGTTCTTAATAAATTATGATATTGCTACCTCGCTGGGTCCTGACCACCAGCTAGCGCTATCTCGTCACCCTGATAGCCACACTCTCGCTGACCTCGCTTTGGCAAAACTCATCCTGCGAGTCGTCGTTACCATTTAAAACTCATCCATCCCTATGCTTCTGTCTTAAGCAGCATACCGGGTGAGACTGCAGAGTATCATGTTTGATAGATTATGCATCATGCGGGTATTAAAGATAAAATACAAGCAGTCTTCGGCATAGCCTGTGCTTGTACTCTACAGGTAAGAATACCCTTCTTAGTGCTACTGTGCACCTGGGCTCATAAGTGAATATGTATTAGTAAGCATAGTAGTATATTATATAAGTACAATAGTATATACTAAATATCCTTACAAGCACCACTCCCAATGCATATATACTACTAAACTCCAATTAAGATATTACTATATATACTATAGTATTGCATACTCATCAAGCACTATGCCAGTACCACTCACGCCTACCTTAGCACTATCTATGGAAATACTTGGGGTAGCAGTACTAGTGGTACCCACTTCAGTAGCAGATAGTTATTAAAGATAGAATATACAAACAGTCTTCGGCATAGCCTGTGCTTGTACTCTACAGGTAAGAATACCCTTCCTAGTGTACTGTGCACCTGGGCTCATAAGTGAATATATATTAGTAAGCATAGTAGTATATTCTATAAATACAATAGTATATACTAAATATCCTTACAAGCACCACTCCCAATGCATATATACTACTAAACTCCAATTAAGATATTACTATATATACTATAGTATTGCATACTCATCAAGCACTATGCCAGTACCACTCACGCCTACCTTAGCACTATCTATGGAAATACTTGGGGTAGCAGTACTAGTGGTACCCACTTCAGTAGCAGATAGTTATTAAAGATAGAATATACAAACAGTCTTCGGCATAGCCTGTGCTTGTACTCTACAGGTAAGAATACCCTTCCTAGTGCTACTTTGTACCTGGGCTCATAAGTGAATATGTATTAGTAAGCATAGTAGTATATTATATAAGTACAATAGTATATACTAAATATCCTTATAGGCACCACTCCCAATGCATATATACTACTAAACTCCAATTAAGATATTACTATATATACTATAGTATTGCATTGTCATCAATCACTATGCCAGTACCACTCACGCCTGCCTTGGTGCTGTCTATGGAACTACTTGGGGTCCAGTACTAGTGGTGCCCACTTCAGTAGCAGATAGTTATTAAAGATAGAATATACAAACAGTCTTCGGCATAGCCTGTGCTTGTACTCTACAGGTAAGAATACCCTTCCTAGTGTACTGTGCACCTGGGCTCATAAGTGAATATGTATTAGTAAGCATAGTAGTATATTATATAAATACAATAGTATATACTAAATATCCTTATAGGCACCACTCCCAATGCATACATACTACTAAACTCCATTTAAGTTATTACTATATATACTATAGTATTGCATTGTCATCAATCACTATGCCAGTACCACTCACGCCTGTCTTGGTGCTGTCTATGGAACTACTTGGGGTACCAGTACTAGTGGTACCCACTTCAGTAGCAGGCAGGTACTACACATAGAATATACAAACAGTCTTCGGCATAGCCTGTGCTTGTACTCTACAGGTAAGAATACCCTTCCTAGTGCTACTGTGTACCTGGGCTCATAAGTGAATATGTATTAGTAAGCATAGTAGTATATTATATAAATACAATAGTATATACTAAATATCCTTATAGGCACCACTCCCAATGCATACATACTACTAAACTCCATTTAAGTTATTACTATATATACTATAGTATTGCATACTCATCAAGCACTATGCCAGTACCACTCACGCCTGCCTTAGCACTATCTATGGAAATACTTGGGGTAGCAGTACTAGTGGTGCCCACTTCAGTAGCAGATAGTTATTAAAGATAGAATATACAAACAGTCTTCGGCATAGCCTGTGCTTGTACTCTACAGGTAAGAATACCCTTCCTAGTGCTACTGTGTACCTGGGCTCATAAGTGAATATATATTAGTAAGCATAGTAGTATATTATATAAATACAATAGTAATATACTAAATATCCTTACAAGCACCACTCCCAATGCATATATACTACTAAACTCCAATTAAGATATTACTATATATACTATAGTATTGCATACTCATCAAGCACTATGCCAGTACCACTCACGCCTGCCTTGGTGCTGTCTATGGAACTACTTGGGGTACCAGTACTAGTGGTACCCACTTCAGTAGCAGCCAGCTATGCCAAATATGAAGGTTAAGCCATTATACACTATGCCAACAGCATCGACTCAGGCTCGTAGCACCAAAATGTGGAAGGCCTAAGCTAGCATAAGGTCAGTCCTGTTCTTAATAAATTACGGTATTGCTACCTCGCTGGGTCCTGAACACCAGCTAGCGCTATCTCGTCACCCTGATAGCCACACTCTCGCTGACCTCGCTTTGGCAAAACTCATCCTGCGAGTCGTCGTTACCATTTAAAACTCATCCATCCCTATGCTTCTGTCTTAAGCAGCATACCGGGTGAGACTGCAGAGTATCATGTTTGATAGATTATGCATCATGCGGGTATTAAAGATAAAATACAAGCAGTCTTCGGCATAGCCTGTGCTTGCATTACTAGTGAGAATACCCTTCCTAGTGTACTGTGCACCTGGGCTCATAAGTGAATATATATTAGTAAGTATAGTAGTATATTCTATAAGTACAATAGTATATACTAAATATCCTTACAAGCACCACTCCCAATGCATATATACTACTAAACTCCATTTAAGTTATTACTATATATACTATAGTATTGCATTGTCATCAAGCACTACGGCAGTACCACTCACGCCTACCTTAGCACTATCTATGGAAATACTTGGGGTCCAGTACTAGTGGTGCCCAGTTCAGTAGCAGCCAGCTATGCCAAATATGAAGGTTAAGCCATTATACACTATGCCAACAGCATCGACTCAGGCTCGTAGCACCAAAATGTGGAAGGCCTAAGCTAGCATAAGGTCAGTCCTGTTCTTAATAAATTATGATATTGCTACCTCGCTGGGTCCTGACCACCAGCTAGCGCTATCTCGTCACCCTGATAGCCACACTCTCGCTGACCTCGCTTTGGCAAAACTCATCCTGCGAGTCGTCGTTACCATTTAAAACTCATCCATCCCTATGCTTCTGTCTTAAGCAGCATACCGGGTGAGACTGCAGAGTATCATGTTTGATAGATTATGCATCATGCGGGTATTAAAGATAAAATACAAGCAGTCTTCGGCATAGCCTGTGCTTGTACTCTACAGGTAAGAATACCCTTCTTAGTGCTACTGTGCACCTGGGCTCATAAGTGAATATATATTAGTAAGCATAGTAGTATATTATATAAATACAATAGTATATACTAAATATCCTTACAAGCACCACTCCCAATGCATACATACTACTAAACTCCATTTAAGTTATTACTATATATACTATAGTATTGCATTGTCATCAATCACTATGCCAGTACCACTCACGCCTGCCTTGGTGCTGTCTATGGAACTACTTGGGGTCCAGTACTAGTGGTGCCCACTTCAGTAGCAGATAGTTATTAAAGATAGAATATACAAACAGTCTTCGGCATAGCCTGTGCTTGTACTCTACAGGTAAGAATACCCTTCCTAGTGTACTGTGCACCTGGGCTCATAAGTGAATATATATTAGTAAGCATAGTAGTATATTATATAAATACAATAGTATATACTAAATATCCTTATAGGCACCCACTCCCAATGCATATATACTACTAAACTCCAATTAAGATATTCCTATATATACTATAGTATTGTATACTCATCAAGCACTATCCCAGTACCACTCACGCCTGCCTTGGTGCTATCTATGGAACTACTTGGGGTCCAGTACTAGTGGTGCCCACTTCAGTAGCAGATAGTTATTAAAGATAGAATACAAACAGTCTTCGGCATAGCCTGTGCTTGTACTCTACAGGTGAGAATACCCTTCCTAGTGTACTGTGCACCTGGGCTCATAAGTGAATATGTATTAGTAAGCATAGTAGTATATTATATAAGTACAATAGTAATATACTAAATATCCTTATAGGCACCCACTCCCAATGCATATATACTACTAAACTCCAATTAAGATATTACTATATATACTATAGTATTGTATACTCATCAAGCACTATCCCAGTACCACTCACGCCTGCCTTGGTGCTGTCTATGGAACTACTTGGGGTACCAGTACTAGTGGTACCCACTTTAGTAGCAGGCAGCTATGCCAAATATGAAGGTTAAGCCATTATACACTATGCCAACAGCATCGACTCAGGCTCGTAGCACCAAAATGTGGAAGGCCTAAGCTAGCATAAGGTCAGTCCTGTTCTTAATAAATTACGGTATTGCTACCTCGCTGGGTCCTGAACACCAGCTAGCGCTATCTCGTCACCCTGATAGCCACACTCTCGCTGACCTCGCTTTGGCAAAACTCATCCTGCGAGTCGTCGTTACCATTTAAAACTCATCCATCCCTATGCTTCTGTCTTAAGCAGCATACCGGGTGAGACTGCAGAGTATCATGTTTGATAGATTATGCATCATGCGGGTATTAAAGATAAAATACAAGCAGTCTTCGGCATAGCCTGTGCTTGTACTCTACAGGTAAGAATACCCTTCCTAGTGTACTGTGCACCTGGGCTCATAAGTGAATATATATTAGTAAGCATAGTAGTATATTCTATAAATACAATAGTATATACTAAATATCCTTACAAGCACCACTCCCAATGCATCTATACTACTAAACTCCATTTAAGCTATTACTATATATACTATAGTATTGCATTGTCATCAATCACTATCCCAGTACCACTCACGCCTGCCTTAGCACTATCTATGGAAATACTTGGGGTACCAGTACTAGTGGTACCCAGTTCAGTAGCAGCCAGCTATGCCAAATATGAAGGTTAAGCCATTATACACTATGCCAACAGCATCGACTCAGGCTCGTAGCACCAAAATGTGGAAGGCCTAAGCTAGCATAAGGTCAGTCCTGTTCTTAATAAATTACGGTATTGCTACCTCGCTGGGTCCTGAACACCAGCTAGCGCTATCTCGTCACCCTGATAGCCACACTCTCGCTGACCTCGCTTTGGCAAAACTCATCCTGCGAGTCGTCGTTACCATTTAAAACTCATCCATCCTTATGCTTCTGTCTTAAGCAGCATACCGGGTGAGACTGCAGAGTATCATGTTTGATAGATTATGCATCATGCGGGTATTAAAGATAAAATACAAGCAGTCTTCGGCATAGCCTGTGCTTGTACTCTACAGGTAAGAATACCCTTCCTAGTGCTACTTTGTACCTGGGCTCATAAGTGAATATGTATTAGTAAGCATAGTAGTATATTATATAAGTACAATAGTATATACTAAATATCCTTATAGGCACCACTCCCAATGCATATATACTACTAAACTCCAATTAAGATATTACTATATATACTATAGTATTGCATACTCATCAAGCACTATCCCAGTACCACTCACGCCTGCCTTGGTGCTATCTATGGAACTACTTGGGGTCCAGTACTAGTGGTGCCCACTTCAGTAGCAGATAGTTATTAAAGATAGAATACAAACAGTCTTCGGCATAGCCTGTGCTTGTACTCTACAGGTAAGAATACCCTTCCTAGTGCTACTTTGTACCTGGGCTCATAAGTGAATATGTATTAGTAAGCATAGTAGTATATTATATAAGTACAATAGTATATACTAAATATCCTTATAGGCACCACTCCCAATGCATATATACTACTAAACTCCAATTAAGATATTACTATATATACTATAGTATTGCATACTCATCAAGCACTATGCCAGTACCACTCACGCCTGCCTTAGCACTATCTATGGAAATACTTGGGGTAGCAGTACTAGTGGTGCCCACTTCAGTAGCAGATAGTTATTAAAGATAAAATACAAGCAGTCTTCGGCATAGCCTGTGCTTGCATTACTAGTGAGAATAGCCTTCCTAGTGCTACTTTGTACCTGGGCTCATAAGTGAATATGTATTAGTAAGCATAGTAGTATATTATATAAGTACAATAGTATATACTAAATATCCTTATAGGCACCACTCCCAATGCATATATACTACTAAACTCCAATTAAGATATTACTATATATACTATAGTATTGCATACTCATCAAGCACTATGCCAGTACCACTCACGCCTGCCTTAGCACTATCTATGGAACTACTTGGGGTCCAGTACTAGTGGTGCCCACTTCAGTAGCAGATAGTTATTAAAGATAGAATACAAACAGTCTTCGGCATAGCCTGTGCTTGTACTCTACAGGTAAGAATACCCTTCCTAGTGCTACTTTGTACCTGGGCTCATAAGTGAATATGTATTAGTAAGCATAGTAGTATATTATATAAGTACAATAGTATATACTAAATATCCTTATAGGCACCACTCCCAATGCATATATACTACTAAACTCCAATTAAGATATTACTATATATACTATAGTATTGCATACTCATCAAGCACTATGCCAGTACCACTCACGCCTGCCTTAGCACTATCTATGGAAATACTTGGGGTAGCAGTACTAGTGGTGCCCACTTCAGTAGCAGATAGTTATTAAAGATAAAATACAAGCAGTCTTCGGCATAGCCTGTGCTTGCATTACTAGTGAGAATAGCCTTCCTAGTGCTACTTTGTACCTGGGCTCATAAGTGAATATATATTAGTAAGCATAGTAGTATATTCTATAAATACAATAGTATATACTAAATATCCTTACAAGCACCACTCCCAATGCATATATACTACTAAACTCCAATTAAGATATTCCTATATATACTATAGTATTGCATACTCATCAAGCACTATCCCAGTACCACTCACGCCTGCCTTGGTGCTGTCTATGGAACTACTTGGGGTCCAGTACTAGTGGTGCCCACTTCAGTAGCAGATAGTTATTAAAGATAAAATACAAGCAGTCTTCGGCATAGCCTGTGCTTGCATTACTAGTGAGAATAGCCTTCCTAGTGCTACTTTGTACCTGGGCTCATAAGTGAATATGTATTAGTAAGCATAGTAGTATATTATATAAGTACAATAGTATATACTAAATATCCTTATAGGCACCACTCCCAATGCATATATACTACTAAACTCCAATTAAGATATTACTATATATACTATAGTATTGCATACTCATCAAGCACTATGCCAGTACCACTCACGCCTGCCTTAGCACTATCTATGGAACTACTTGGGGTCCAGTACTAGTGGTGCCCACTTCAGTAGCAGATAGTTATTAAAGATAGAATACAAACAGTCTTCGGCATAGCCTGTGCTTGTACTCTACAGGTAAGAATACCCTTCCTAGTGCTACTTTGTACCTGGGCTCATAAGTGAATATGTATTAGTAAGCATAGTAGTATATTATATAAGTACAATAGTATATACTAAATATCCTTATAGGCACCACTCCCAATGCATATATACTACTAAACTCCAATTAAGATATTACTATATATACTATAGTATTGCATACTCATCAAGCACTATGCCAGTACCACTCACGCCTGCCTTAGCACTATCTATGGAAATACTTGGGGTAGCAGTACTAGTGGTGCCCACTTCAGTAGCAGATAGTTATTAAAGATAAAATACAAGCAGTCTTCGGCATAGCCTGTGCTTGCATTACTAGTGAGAATAGCCTTCCTAGTGCTACTTTGTACCTGGGCTCATAAGTGAATATATATTAGTAAGCATAGTAGTATATTCTATAAATACAATAGTATATACTAAATATCCTTACAAGCACCACTCCCAATGCATATATACTACTAAACTCCAATTAAGATATTCCTATATATACTATAGTATTGCATACTCATCAAGCACTATCCCAGTACCACTCACGCCTGCCTTGGTGCTGTCTATGGAACTACTTGGGGTAGCAGTACTAGTGGTGCCCACTTCAGTAGCAGATAGTTATTAAAGATAGAATACAAACAGTCTTCGGCATAGCCTGTGCTTGTACTCTACAGGTAAGAATACCCTTCCTAGTGCTACTTTGTACCTGGGCTCATAAGTGAATATGTATTAGTAAGCATAGTAGTATATTATATAAATACAATAGTATATACTAAATATCCTTACAAGCACCACTCCCAATGCATATATACTACTAAACTCCAATTAAGATATTACTATATATACTATAGTATTGCATTGTCATCAATCACTATCCCAGTACCACTCACGCCTGCCTTGGTGCTATCTATGGAACTACTTGGGGTCCAGTACTAGTGGTGCCCACTTCAGTAGCAGATAGTTATTAAAGATAGAATATACAAACAGTCTTCGGCATAGCCTGTGCTTGTACTCTACAGGTAAGAATACCCTTCCTAGTGTACTGTGCACCTGGGCTCATAAGTGAATATATATTAGTAAGCATAGTAGTATATTATATAAATACAATAGTATATACTAAATATCCTTATAGGCACCCACTCCCAATGCATATATACTACTAAACTCCAATTAAGATATTCCTATATATACTATAGTATTGTATACTCATCAAGCACTATCCCAGTACCACTCACGCCTGCCTTGGTGCTATCTATGGAACTACTTGGGGTCCAGTACTAGTGGTGCCCACTTCAGTAGCAGATAGTTATTAAAGATAGAATACAAACAGTCTTCGGCATAGCCTGTGCTTGTACTCTACAGGTAAGAATACCCTTCCTAGTGCTACTTTGTACCTGGGCTCATAAGTGAATATGTATTAGTAAGCATAGTAGTATATTATATAAGTACAATAGTAATATACTAAATATCCTTACAAGCACCACTCCCAATGCATATATACTACTAAACTCCAATTAAGATATTACTATATATACTATAGTATTGCATACTCATCAAGCACTATGCCAGTACCACTCACGCCTGCCTTGGTGCTGTCTATGGAACTACTTGGGGTACCAGTACTAGTGGTACCCACTTCAGTAGCAGCCAGCTATGCCAAATATGAAGGTTAAGCCATTATACACTATGCCAACAGCATCGACTCAGGCTCGTAGCACCAAAATGTGGAAGGCCTAAGCTAGCATAAGGTCAGTCCTGTTCTTAATAAATTACGGTATTGCTACCTCGCTGGGTCCTGAACACCAGCTAGCGCTATCTCGTCACCCTGATAGCCACACTCTCGCTGACCTCGCTTTGGCAAAACTCATCCTGCGAGTCGTCGTTACCATTTAAAACTCATCCATCCCTATGCTTCTGTCTTAAGCAGCATACCGGGTGAGACTGCAGAGTATCATGTTTGATAGATTATGCATCATGCGGGTATTAAAGATAAAATACAAGCAGTCTTCGGCATAGCCTGTGCTTGCATTACTAGTGAGAATACCCTTCCTAGTGTACTGTGCACCTGGGCTCATAAGTGAATATATATTAGTAAGTATAGTAGTATATTCTATAAGTACAATAGTATATACTAAATATCCTTACAAGCACCACTCCCAATGCATATATACTACTAAACTCCATTTAAGTTATTACTATATATACTATAGTATTGCATTGTCATCAAGCACTACGGCAGTACCACTCACGCCTACCTTAGCACTATCTATGGAAATACTTGGGGTACCAGTACTAGTGGTACCCAGTTCAGTAGCAGCCAGCTATGCCAAATATGAAGGTTAAGCCATTATACACTATGCCAACAGCATCGACTCAGGCTCGTAGCACCAAAATGTGGAAGGCCTAAGCTAGCATAAGGTCAGTCCTGTTCTTAATAAATTACGGTATTGCTACCTCGCTGGGTCCTGAACACCAGCTAGCGCTATCTCGTCACCCTGATAGCCACACTCTCGCTGACCTCGCTTTGGCAAAACTCATCCTGCGAGTCGTCGTTACCATTTAAAACTCATCCATCCCTATGCTTCTGTCTTAAGCAGCATACCGGGTGAGACTGCAGAGTATCATGTTTGATAGATTATGCATCATGCGGGTATTAAAGATAAAATACAAGCAGTCTTCGGCATAGCCTGTGCTTGCATTACTAGTGAGAATAGCCTTCTTAGTGTACTTTGCACCTGGGCTCATAAGTGAATATATATTAGTAAGCATAGTAGTATATTATATAAATACAATAGTAATATACTAAATATCCTTACAAGCACCACTCCCAATGCATATATACTACTAAACTCCAATTAAGATATTACTATATATACTATAGTATTGCATTGTCATCAAGCACTATGCCAGTACCACTCATGCCTACCTTAGCACTATCTATGGAAATACTTGGGGTACCAGTACTAGTGGTACCCAGTTCAGTAGCAGCCAGCTATGCCAAATATGAAGGTTAAGCCATTATACACTATGCCAACAGCATCGACTCAGGCTCGTAGCACCAAAATGTGGAAGGCCTAAGCTAGCATAAGGTCAGTCCTGTTCTTAATAAATTACGGTATTGCTACCTCGCTGGGTCCTGAACACCAGCTAGCGCTATCTCGTCACCCTGATAGCCACACTCTCGCTGACCTCGCTTTGGCAAAACTCATCCTGCGAGTCGTCGTTACCATTTAAAACTCATCCATCCCTATGCTTCTGTCTTAAGCAGCATACCGGGTGAGACTGCAGAGTATCATGTTTGATAGATTATGCATCATGCGGGTATTAAAGATAAAATACAAGCAGTCTTCGGCATAGCCTGTGCTTGCATTACTAGTGAGAATAGCCTTCTTAGTGTACTTTGCACCTGGGCTCATAAGTGAATATATATTAGTAAGCATAGTAGTATATTATATAAATACAATAGTATATACTAAATATCCTTACAAGCACCACTCCCAATGCATATATACTACTAAACTCCAATTAAGATATTACTATATATACTATAGTATTGCATTGTCATCAATCACTATCCCAGTACCACTCACGCCTGCCTTGGTGCTATCTATGGAACTACTTGGGGTCCAGTACTAGTGGTGCCCACTTCAGTAGCAGATAGTTATTAAAGATAGAATACAAACAGTCTTCGGCATAGCCTGTGCTTGTACTCTACAGGTAAGAATACCCTTCCTAGTGTACTGTGCACCTGGGCTCATAAGTGAATATGTATTAGTAAGCATAGTAGTATATTATATAAATACAATAGTATATACTAAATATCCTTACAAGCACCACTCCCAATGCATATATACTACTAAACTCCAATTAAGATATTACTATATATACTATAGTATTGCATACTCATCAAGCACTATGCCAGTACCACTCACGCCTGCCTTAGCACTATCTATGGAAATACTTGGGGTAGCAGTACTAGTGGTACCCACTTCAGTAGCAGATAGTTATTAAAGATAGAATACAAACAGTCTTCGGCATAGCCTGTGCTTGCATTACTAGTGAGAATACCCTTCTTAGTGTACTGTGCACCTGGGCTCATAAGTGAATATGTATTAGTAAGCATAGTAGTATATTATATAAATACAATAGTATATACTAAATATCCTTACAAGCACCACTCCCAATGCATATATACTACTAAACTCCAATTAAGATATTACTATATATACTATAGTATTGCATTGTCATCAATCACTATGCCAGTACCACTCACGCCTGCCTTGGTGCTGTCTATGGAACTACTTGGGGTCCAGTACTAGTGGTGCCCACTTCAGTAGCAGATAGTTATTAAAGATAGAATACAAACAGTCTTCGGCATAGCCTGTGCTTGTACTCTACAGGTAAGAATACCCTTCCTAGTGCTACTTTGTACCTGGGCTCATAAGTGAATATGTATTAGTAAGCATAGTAGTATATTATATAAGTACAATAGTAATATACTAAATATCCTTACAAGCACCACTCCCAATGCATATATACTACTAAACTCCAATTAAGATATTACTATATATACTATAGTATTGTATACTCATCAAGCACTATCCCAGTACCACTCACGCCTGCCTTGGTGCTGTCTATGGAACTACTTGGGGTACCAGTACTAGTGGTACCCAGTTCAGTAGCAGCCAGCTATGCCAAATATGAAGGTTAAGCCATTATACACTATGCCAACAGCATCGACTCAGGCTCGTAGCACCAAAATGTGGAAGGCCTAAGCTAGCATAAGGTCAGTCCTGTTCTTAATAAATTACGGTATTGCTACCTCGCTGGGTCCTGAACACCAGCTAGCGCTATCTCGTCACCCTGATAGCCACACTCTCGCTGACCTCGCTTTGGCAAAACTCATCCTGCGAGTCGTCGTTACCATTTAAAACTCATCCATCCCTATGCTTCTGTCTTAAGCAGCATACCGGGTGAGACTGCAGAGTATCATGTTTGATAGATTATGCATCATGCGGGTATTAAAGATAAAATACATGCAGTCTTCGGCATAGCCTGTGCTTGCATTACTAGTGAGAATACCCTTCCTAGTGTACTTTGTACCTGGGCTCATAAGTGAATATATATTAGTAAGCATAGTAGTATATTATATAAATACAATAGTATATACTAAATATCCTTACAAGCACCACTCCCAATGCATATATACTACTAAACTCCAATTAAGATATTACTATATATACTATAGTATTGCATTGTCATCAATCACTATCCCAGTACCACTCACGCCTGCCTTGGTGCTATCTATGGAACTACTTGGGGTCCAGTACTAGTGGTGCCCACTTCAGTAGCAGATAGTTATTAAAGATAGAATACAAACAGTCTTCGGCATAGCCTGTGCTTGTACTCTACAGGTAAGAATACCCTTCCTAGTGTACTGTGCACCTGGGCTCATAAGTGAATATATATTAGTAAGCATAGTAGTATATTATATAAATACAATAGTATATACTAAATATCCTTACAAGCACCACTCCCAATGCATATATACTACTAAACTCCAATTAAGATATTACTATATATACTATAGTATTGCATACTCATCAAGCACTATGCCAGTACCACTCATGCCTACCTTAGCACTATCTATGGAAATACTTGGGGTACCAGTACTAGTGGTACCCAGTTCAGTAGCAGCCAGCTATGCCAAATATGAAGGTTAAGCCATTATACACTATGCCAACAGCATCGACTCAGGCTCGTAGCACCAAAATGTGGAAGGCCTAAGCTAGCATAAGGTCAGTCCTGTTCTTAATAAATTACGGTATTGCTACCTCGCTGGGTCCTGAACACCAGCTAGCGCTATCTCGTCACCGGCTAAAGCAAACATTAGAAAGCCAGCGGATACCTTTATTTCCAAACTTCCCAGCTAATTTATTCTTACAGGCGTGCTAAGTGCCTACCGGCAGAAGCATACTCCCCATCTAGTATATCTGCTTCGCTAAGTTCTACCCATATATTAAATATATATGATATTTATATGTGAAAGGTAATGTAGAATTACTGCTAGTATTACTACTATAAGAACTTACTACCACCATTGTACCGAAAGTGTTATTTAATAGCAGAATACACTAAGTCCAATATTGTGCTTCCATGCCCAAGAATGTAGGACCCAATATCAAAACTTATTGGCAACCGAGGCATCGTCTTGTACTTAACGAAATAAGAGTTTGCAATACATTTGATGCCTAAAACCTCCCAGTAATGCTGTAGCGAAATAGAACGATTAGCTCTATACGCAAGTTTTCATATCCATCGAACCCATCAGAAGCTAAACTATAGTATGCTCGCTCTGGGTATGATATCCATATGCAATTTTAATCTCTTGTTTTTGACTTTCTGATTAACTTTCCCTTCTCCGTCGCTGTATTAGATTGCTTTTTCGAACACAGTATCTTTGTGTTTTGATATTATTATAACTATATATATTCATACTAAATACTATTATAAATAGTTCAGGGTAGCAATATACTCCCTAACCTCGTTATATACAAATTCGTCTAATAGAATATATTCCGATATGTTTCTATTGGGGTATAGTATAATGCGGCAGATGGGGATCCTACCGTGATATTAAAGGTAGCTCTTCGTTCGTGCTTTAATCTTACCCTAGCTCTTGCTAGCTAGCAACTAGCTGCTTGAGGACGCTAGCTAACTAACTTACCGAACTTAGTATTTCACTAGTGCGTGCTAGCCTAGTATATCTATTATCATATATATCCTCTGGGCATAACCAATATAGGCTCAGTGCTAAAGTGTAAATAGTATATATTCTGCATTCTCTAAATTATATTATATATTTATGCATTATATTCTATACAACTATCTCATATTCGAGTCAACCGTAGTTTATCTGTGCATGCCCCACTGTTAGCATGAACCGGAGGCAGCAGCTCAGGCATCCTGATATGCATCAAAATAACAGTGCTCGCCTGAAGATCGCTGGGAGAGCAGCATATTAGTTTAGGTGGGGGTGTGGGGTTAGCTCTTAATTCTGCTCAATGTGAAAGGCCTCCAGTCCAATGTATCAGTTCCATGCCAACTATCAGGTGCACCTGCTGCCTGATTGGTGTGAGTCAGTGCTGGTATGCGGATGATGGGAGCACTTACTGCATTAGGACACCAGGTGGTCTTTAACGGTTTACCGATTCTATAATATGTGGTTGAGCACCAGCCTGAGTGCCGATGAACTGCAGGCTGGTGCGGAATGAAGATTGTGGGTTGAGTGTTATAATTCTGTTTCAAATACTATTCTTACAAGTAGATTTTAAAAAGATACATGATATGTTATATTCAGTGGGATGAAGTATGAGTTTCCATATCTTTTATCTGTATGTGGGTGTGTTATATTTTTATGAAGCAGTAGCAAAGGTAAATACGAGTATTATATAGTAGCTTGCATCTCGACCCCACAAGGTAGATTAATTTAAATCAACTTAATTAGAGATAGTATGTTCTTTGAAGCAAAGTAATTTAACTAGCCTAAGTTGAGTTTCTCATATGATACTAGGAACTATTGGTGGTAAATACCAATCAGCTAAGATCAGAAATATGTTTAAAAATAAACTGTTAAAATAATTTAACAACAAAAATACTTGATTTAACTTACTGTCTTTTACATGTCTATGCAATGCAGTATGACATATATATCAATTTACTGAAAATACATCATACGCATCAAATTGGTGGCCGGTACATGCACCAAACCATGGATCTATTGATGTGGCAGTAAACTACTTCGAATGAAATTTTGTCTGCTGTAATATATGCTATTGAATAAGCATATTACTGAAAGACGCTTAGTGGCAATGTAAAATTATCTAGCAGCCTACAATTCTTCATAAGAAAGTACTGGCATTGCTTATTAATAATAAATAAATTGCATATATGTATAGTTTCAAATATAACAGAATTATAGAGCAACGGCCGACTCGAGACATGATAACCTGGTTTTGTTGTATTTGAAAGTTGGTAGTCCATAGATTTTAATTGTCATCGGTAATTATATTAACAATACCTAGTAGTAAGTAGTGCATTCCATCCAAATTATTTTACATCTACGATTTTGAAAAAATATTTTATGTTCTCAACGCTAATCGTAAAATAATTTATGTTTTATTGAAAATAGAAAAGGCTAAACCATGAGGATGGTATGGGCTTCTTACTACTTACCCAGTCCCATATTTGTTTTATAGAATACCCATGTATGGTTAAATTGACTCTCGGCGAATGTAAAGCATTTTATTATGGATTCCTTCATATTCATGAATAATAAATAATCATAATTGCAATCTATCGTCCTACCGGAAATAGGTTTATTACTAAGCAAAGAGCAGTTATATTCATACCTCCTTGTCATGATATATAGTATTTTCATTCTTCATATGTCAGCAAACATGTGACAAAAAATAAATATTTCCCATATTATTAACCATGAGGAGTATAGTTACACTATAAACGTAAATAATGATATTTGTCCTAAAACTATATATTTGACATAGTTTGCAGCTTGTTAAGTTTCCAATCACCTATACCAAATATTTAATTTATTAATGTTGATGAGCTCGTCTTGATCTAATTACAGTATGTGTTCGATTTCATCCAGGTGCAGTATCTTCTAGTATTTTGTCATAGTTGTCGTTTTGTACTGAAGTTTCAATCTTCGTATTGTTCACCTGGAATAGTTTCACCTTGCATGTAAATAACTATGTCAGTTTGTTGTTTTAGCTCAATGTTATTTTGCTAATTAATACCAAAATTACAACTGTTGTTAAAACAGAAACTCAGTCATCGCATGCAATAAATTATCATAAAGATGGGAATATGCTCTAACCCTAATTGGATGTATACGTAAATAAGATACTCTTAAATCAAATCCTATTCAGCATAATCAGACTTAATGCATGCTACGTAAAACCTTATAATAATTTATCGGTGAAATATAATATCATCAAACGAACCACAATACTCACATATAAAATAAAACTACATGCTAAATTAGAACTGATGTAAATAATCTGATACTTATTATAGAATTCTATACTACCATACATAGTGTACCGGTACTAGATATAAACTATAAGTTAAACTAGTTTCATCTAATTTTACAAGTTATCAAAACTCCAAACTATACAATTTACTTATTCATCCTCTATATGTTTATCTTATAACTATTTATAAAATATTAAAACTTGGCTAAACCAATAAATATATATGAATAAGTGTCCCGATAACAACTAAAAAATATTATACCATGTGTAAATCCTTAAACATTGAATCTACTAATTGGAGTTCCTAATATTAGGATATAAATCTATTAATTATTTTAATGACGGTTTCCGTGTCTAATGTTTGGTAATTTAATACCTATTTTATTTGAATCAGAATTGTGGCATCAAAAATATGACTAAGTATTATGATTATCTACTTGTGAACACTTATAAAATTATTAATATTTATATGGCTTACTTCATTGTCTGATTTCCTAGTCGATATCTCCATATAAAAACCCTATCATTAATATTAAATTTGAATTTACTTTTCTAAAACTGAAACTGGATAATATATTTCAACAAATAATAAAATTAAGGTCATATAATTTTGAGTGTTTCCTTTCATAAATAAAATATCAATTGTGCTACAGAATACATATTATTTGGGTATTTTCATAAAAATAAAACTTGAATATTTAAAACATTTACAATACCAAGAATAATAAATCTTAACATTGGATGCTGATATAGTAAGATATCTTAACTTTTTATGCTATGATGTAATTTTGATAACATAATAACATATTAAAGGTGGAATTATTAACTGTAATAAAATATGTAGCGCAGAATATATAAATATAAAATGATTTATAGGTATTCATATAAAATTAAATTACATCATTAATATATGATTGTTATTATAATTATATTATCTAATAATTATTATCAATATTCATTAATAGAAACGTAATTGACCCTAATTTGAGGTGAAAATTAAATAGTTATAATATAGTACTATGGTTACTATTTAAATTAGCTGCCCTTAAGAATTTTACTCAAGCATTAAGCCCACACATATTTTATGGATAATTGTAATAATCGCATACTAGTGTACCATTGTATCTTATGCAAATTTAAGAAGATTGATGTCAGACAATTGAATCTAAAAAGTAGTTTACCAATTGTTTTTATCAACTACTGCTTTATAATATACTATAAATTTATTTCAGGTATGATATATAATAACAACTTTCGTTTTACTTTTTTGGTACTTATACAAAAAATATCGTTTTAAATATTTATTTATATTGTTTACTAATAATATTAATATTTTAAATACGAAAAATATTGAAAGCTGATCATTTTTTCTTAGTCTTTGGCGAGCAATATTCTACCTTTTTTGAACCAGCTTATTCTACTCTAATCTTAGCTTATTCTTGTTTAATTTTTTCTTGTTCTATAACTCGTATTTCAGCCTTTAATTTCTACGCTTCTTCCTCTTTTTACTTTTCAAACTCAGTTTCAGCTAATCTGAGCTACTCTTATCTCTATTTTTCTTCTGCTTAATCTTACTCAAACATATCATCCATATCATCTCCCAATTCGCCCATAACAAGGTCCCCTACGGCTTCCCATTTTTCGATCATTGAATTATTAACACAATCAAATCCTTCGAAAATTATCAATTATGAAGATTCTCCTAGTTCTTTAAATTAGTTTAAAATTAAATATTCTCCTCGCCACTTAAGAATACCAGCATTAGCTTGCAAAACAATTGCCTTTTCAATAGTTTCTGGTTAATCTCTCAGCAAATTGCAGAGTTTTTATGAATAAAGAGCATCTAGGGCAGCTTTTTAAAATTTTGAATTTTCATCGAATCCTACAAATACAGGATCTAGTGAATCTAGAGGTTTCTACTTTAACCTGTGAACAAATTTAATTAGTAAATCTAGCATTTAACAGCTTTCAAATTATATTATTTTAGATAATGCATATTTGAAATTCTTCTCGATATACTAGGGGCCATATTATTTCAATACAATAAAAGCAGAATTGCTAATAATTTGCATACTTATATCAATGAATGAATCGCCAAATCTATTATCTGAGTAATCAACAACATAATCTTTCTTTTACGTAATAAATTATACAATCTCTAATGATGTATACGGTAGAATATGCATTACAGTGCTGCCTCTTGGAATATATTTTCCACATATAATTGCATCTCGCCACACAACAGAATATTTCTCAGTTCTAAATTTCTCCTTCACACGATTAAAGTTCTTCTCCAGCATATCTTTAACTAAACAGTTTTAGAAATCTTTACTTCCTGCATTTCCAATTGATTTTGTGATTTCATCTAAATCCTTTCCATTGATAAAAGTTTAACCACATTTTTTAAAGAGTGCTTTATAAACATCTTTACTATAATAAAATTTAGCAATGTATATATAAATATCTTAAATTTTCAAGTTTGACTACAACATAGAAATGGCTGTTTACTCTGAAATATTACGCTAGTATAATTATGAAATAATATCGTTTTTATTGTTTTAAATACAGTAATTTATTTAATTTGAGTCCATCTATGTGCATGGAAAACGATCTGCAAAAATAAAATAGTAAGCAGAATCTTTGGGGATAGAAACTGAATTTGGAAATTATTTTTCTAGGTTAAACATAACCGCAAATTAAATTGGCTGTGTTTAAGCGCGTAAAATAACTTCTTATTAAGAAATAACATAAGACACATCATTTTATAGATATATTTTTCCTTCTTTTTCTATCAAAATTCTTATATTATCTATATTATTTGCTTAAATTGCATAGAATAAGCCTGTGAACCCATTATAAATTTTACTCTTTGGGTCTGAGAATCGCTGATCAGGAAGACCAATAAAGCGTTCTAGGCCAGTTATTTTTTCTGTTGCACAACTAATATAATAGTTGGTTTATTCATCAGATTATTATTTTATATGTTTAGGATAGTCTATTTTTGTTTTTGTATCTGATATCCTCATAACATGTTATTTTTGAGTATATTCTAACTATTTTTTCTCTTCTTCTGCTAATAAAATAATAAATTAATCCTCTCCAATCGTTTACTTAAGTGTCTTTTAATCTCTTTCTAACAAAAAAAATTTACTGTCTCTAGTTTATTATTCATTAAATTTATTAGATTGCACAACATATCTATGAAATGCAATAGAACCATTAATTTTTTCTACTATTTTTTAATATAACACGGTCTACTAATTTTGTTCTAGCAAATTAAGTAGCTTTTATTCAGAAGTACATGAGATCCAGAGTCTTACTATAGTCTCATTATAAATATTGTTTTCTAATAAATAATTGATGAAAAAGTTATTCGATTCAATTTCTTTCCTCAAATTTACCTATTAAGTATCATAAAGTTTTTCTATAATTTCAAATTTATTTAATAACACTAATAGTTTAAAACCTGTTGTTCCACGCTCTAGTTATAAAGTTTCGTAAAAAGTTTCAAACTAGAGCATAAAATTATGTTCTAATTTATAAAGATAAAATATTCTTTCAGAATTTTATTTAGTAATAGCATAAAATAATGCCGAAAATCCATAGTAAATATTTTTTCCATTAGACTTACGCTAATCAGAAGTATTCTTATACTTGACTAATGTATAATCAAAATTACCATTATTTTAAGCTTGTTCGAACCATATTGATTATTGGTGAGTATTAAAGTCAAATGAAATTGTTAATTTCTTATTTGGATTAATGTAGTCAAAAAATAACTGTTCAAGTTGCTCTTGAGAATCTTTTGAATAATACTAGCAAAATTTCTTGTCAAAATTAGAGTTTAGTAGTTTCTATGCAATATATTTATCCAAAATATATTTTGTTTAATCCTTGGATACTTAATTAATCAATATTTAATTAAACGGTTGTGTTAATGCAGAAATAATTATCTGTTATTTTTGAGAATTTTATAGCAAAAACTCTAGCTATTTTTGCTTATTGTGAGTTACACAGGCATACAATATTTACTAAACCATAAAAATATTATCTTGCTCATATTCAAAAAATTTTTTGCTAAAATTGTAATCTTAGCATATAGATAAGGCACAAAATGAATTTTCATAATCAAGTTATTTTGCTTTATAATACGATTCAATAAGCTAAAGATGAGGTGAATTGATTAATTTTGCAAAATGAAGTGCTTAAAATCCTTCAGGTACAAATAAAAATTTCTAATTTTCATAAATAATTATATTCTATTAAATAGGTTTATTCCATTATTTTTCTAGTAAAAATTTGATATTATCTAATTTAGTATTTAAAATTGCATAGAATATTCCAATAAAACCATTGTAGATTTATTATGAAAAATTCGTTGTTCTAGTCTCAATTAATAATATCTCTTTCTAACTTACTGATTTTAACTATTGATATTTGCAAATATCAAAAAATATCTCTTAAACATTGAACTAGCAAATATCTGGTAATTAAAATTGATCTTGCTTAAGAATATATGCATTAATTATATAATCAGTTTCTTATATTATAAGTTCTGAATTAAAGGAATCTTCTTCTTTCATATTAAAATATACAAAAACTGAGTTTGTTAATCTATTTAAAATTTATTAATTATATATATTATACTGCTTGATTTATGCCGGCAGTAACCCATCTTATTTAGAAATAAGCTGCTACAATAATTCATTATTTTGATTTTGACCACTAATAAAATCTTCTAATGCTTTCATATCTTACTACAATAGACAGTAGAAATGAATATTCATGGAATCAAATAGTTACCCTTTTAATTAAGGAATTACAGATTAACTATCTGCTTCAGGTTATAGCCTTCCACCTAAATCAGATACTTTAAGTCCTTTTTCGAATAATATATCAAAATCTTTGAATCTTACAACTGTCTTCATCTAAGATCTAAGATTAAGAAGATTTTTATATTGCAAGTGATTATAGTACTCTATATAATGATAACCAGTAAATCCCATAATAATAGTCTATGTTGTTAATCGCTTATCAAACAATGTACCATATTTTTTCAAATCTTACTCAGATACAGTGCCTTCAATACAATTATCAAAAAAAATTGAAATCTCAACATTTTAAACAAAGTTATTTTATTTTGTGGAGAAAACTTCTCCAATCCATACCCCAAAAACTTATTAGAACTTAGTAAATTTTGGCTGATACAATTATGTTACTTGAATAAATTTGTCATACTAGTCCCCTACCACAACATTATTAGAGAAACCATATACTAGCAATGTCTCTTAAGATTAATTCCATTTTTCCTTTTATAAAATATCTCTACAATATTAAGAAATTTCATCTTTTGCAAAAAGATTATATTATAATAATTTAGTTGTCGTTCTAAGATTGTTAGATTGAAGGCTAGCTTTAATATTACTAGAGTATTCTGTTTTACCAGGTTTCCATATTTTCTAAAAATCAATATAACCGGCATAGTCTAAAGGATAAATATTTTGAGCAGGTTGTACAGCCTATTCAATGAAATAAGAAATTAAGTGGTATTATTGAAATAGAACAGCAATATGCAAGCAGGTTGCTTTTTCTGGGACGATTACCCATTATCCTGAAGGAATTTGGGTATAAAAACAATTAGTTGTACTGAATTTTTCATGCTTAATAAGAAATTTTAGAGCATCTAGATTATTAAAAATAATAGCTAAATGTATGCCACAAACGGACATATTTCTTAAGCCGCTGTTAGCTTTAGCCAACAGTTAAAATTAAGTGGAGTCACCTTCTGTAATTGATTTTTAATATTTATTAAAACCACCTAATTTTTTAATATTATTTTATTCTAATAAGTTAAAGCTCGTTTAGCTGGGTATAAAAAATCCATAGTTTTAAAATAGGTCGTCTTTGACTAAATCATTTATTATCTAAGTATCAATTATAAAATCATGCATTTATTCTTCTTAATGATTTGAAATTAAATCTTCATCTATGAAATTATCTGATTCATCATTCTAGACATTGTTCTAATTGGTTTATTAACATTATATTAGATCATAAGAAATCTCCTTAGAGTCATAGACATTATAAATCTCGCTCTCATATTAGCTATTAGCTTACAATTTCTAAATAAGAAAATTGATCCTTATGTTTTGTGAAACACAATCAAAATCTTCTAGAATTAATCTCAAGTTAACGCTAGAATTAAAACCTTAAATGGACTCAAAATAAGAAATATTTTCCTATATAAATGCAGTTTCAAAAGCTACATCATTGATAAATTCCACATTCTTAAATAATTGCTTACAAAATTCAGTATTTGTAGTGATAGAAAATATTTAATCTTCTACTGAAAATTCATTCAAGTGCGATAAAAGTGTAATATTTGAATTTAAAATATAGACTTGAATTATAGAAACATGTTCAAATATTTAATTATCTTATACGTAAGAAAATATCTGCTTATCCTACAGATTAGAAATGTCAAAAATATTTTTAATTGCTTGTTATTATGAATTTCTCAATTACGAGTTGTAATATTAGTCTTCTGTTATCTTACCATTGATAAAATCCTATATTATTTGAAGAAATGAAAATTTAAACTCTGCATCTGTTAAAATATCTTATTATATTGTGTATGATCTGAATAGATTAGTTAACTAAAATCTAAATTTTATATCGGATTCAAATTTGGAAACTATATCAAGAAATATTGCTCTTTTGCAAGTAGCAATCTCGTGTGCCGTTACTTGCATTTTTAATGAAAAGTATAATATAATAAATATCATAACTAATAAAAAAGAAAATGATCACATTCCACCACATTAAACCTATTATCCTCCTTGGTGATCTTCGTCATGGCCGTCACCATACTCATTTTAACCTTTGGTATCTGTTTCATTCTTAGTTCTATGGTTAGGGTCTAAATAAACTAATTCACAAGACTTAACACCATCATGCTTCAAATCGGCACATGCACCAATACGCTAACGGGACTCCGCAGTTCCAATAACATTCATAATAAGCTATCTGACTTCGTTTGTAACAGACTTGGGGAACTTTACCTCAAATTTAATGAAAAGGTTGCCGTGCTCATAAATTCTGCCTTTTACTGGCATACCAAGATTTTTGCAGCAAAGCGTTTACCCATGGTTGATACACTCTCCAGGAGAACGGTAAATTGTAACATCAGTACCATTAACGTGTTTCACAGTAAACGAGGTGCCACATATAGCTTCATCCAAAGTAATAACCTTAGTCATAAAAAGATCAGCTTCTTTTCTTTCAAATGTTTTGTGTTTCTTTTGCTTAAAGACAATAACAAAGTCTCCTTATTAAACATCAGGCTGCCAATTACCCTCAGAGTACATAATCTGCTGATATCCATCAAAAGTACCGGGATCTACTCTAATTTATAAAGTGGTCTTTTCGTTTGACACTCTCTCCCCTTTACAAGTCTTGCAAATTTTACTAGGGTCACTTATCACTTTCCCTTTTCCTGAACACTTAGGACATATAACTTATTACTACATAATCATATTGCCTTATCTCATAGTTTACATAACAGCTCCTTGACCTTAGCATTAACTACATTTACCAGCAGTAGCACCATCAACGCCTCCCTTGCCATCACAACCTTTGCATTTACAGGATCTTGATACTGGAACAGAAATATCAGCTCCCATAAAAGCCTACTCTAAAGTTATTTCCATCTCTTACCCCATAGCTTTAGCCTATTTTGGACCTTGTTGACGCTAGCGACCACCACCCATGCCAAACATATCGAACATAGACCCAAAGCCTCCACCCTACTCAGCTTGCTTCATACCATCTAATCCATACTGATCATAGAGCTAACGTTTCTCCTCATCCTTTAAGATTTCATAGGCATTATTAATTTCCTAAAATTTATCTTTATTTTCAGGAACATTGGGATTATGAACCTAAGCTAATCTGAAATAAGCTTTTTTAATTGCATTTGGCTAAGCATCAGGTGCTACACCTAAAAGGTCATAGAGCTTAGTATCTCGTACCATACAAAGGAAGGGAAATTTATTTGACTAAATTCTAATTTTTATCAATAATAATATTATATTATATTTAAGCACTATTTTGATAAATTGACTATAATTAAACTCAAAAAACTAATGTATTCGCGTTCACTGGCCAACAACCTATCCGACAACATTCTCAATTAGTAAACTAACGCCATAAAACCTATCTTGCTGGCTATACTTTTTTCTAATATATTTTGCCTTGGGGCTCAAAGCAAGGCTCTTCAGCGTTACACTGACCTCCGATAAAATCGCTTTCACGTCGGCCTCGCCGTACCCGCTATAGCCTTCCAGCTCCTCTCCCCAACTGGGTTTTCTCGTCAGCCGTCTGGCCATAGCCACGCAGCCGGCAGCTATTTGGCTGGCCTTGAACTGCCTCACCATATTCGAATTTAGCATGCAAAGTTCGCCCAAATAGAACGCAATGTAGCGGTCTCTGGCCTTCATGTTCGCAATCTTTGCATATCTCCTCAAAAACGTCAATGGAGTAGGGGCGGCCAAATCGAACTCTAAGATATGCAGGATGGTCTCCTCTGCCTGCATAATGGCTGCTCTTGCGCACGCTGGACACGGCCCTAGTTTTTGTAAGTTCTAGAGAGTTTCAGGGCTACATGGCTCCTATCCGTCAAAAACCGCGTGTGCTCGCACCTCCTGAAGGTTATGGATGTGTTGGGCAGCATATAGACATGAATCGCAGTTTACATAACGGATTTATGGCTCTTGCGTGATGATTTCGACGTAATGGCGTAGCGAAGGGATATAAGATTGCTCGTATTTGGATGCTATCAAAAGGCAGGCTATGGATATTAATTTGAAGTCGTACTGTAGCATTGGAACACGTGCTGCCAATGTGTCTAATATCGAAACAAAATGGAAAAATGACTCGTTCGCTAGGGCGAATTTAGAATGAGCGCGTGAAGTCCAGTCTATCAACAGAGCTCGTTCAGTATCATCATATGATGACTGATTTGCAAGAAAATTTTCTGGAAGGCGATATTTATTTTCAGAAAACAAAAGATAAGCATAAATTTCCTTTACATACTATGCACATGCCTATATATCATCCATGTCCTCACGATCTACTGGCAAAACATCCTCAGGGTTGCTTGCTAAAAATTTCTCTAGGGTATCCATAATTTTGAAATTTGAAGCGAATTATATTCCACACTATTATATATTATATACAATAGTGTTCCCATCTCACTATAATGTTAGATGATGTACTGGATTTAATTTGACGAAAGAATTTATTACACAATGCCCTTAAGAGTTTTTAAATGGTTTTAATAGTACGATACGTCTTATCATGAATAAGCTATACTAGAAAAATTAACTAAACGTACTAATTAAGCTGTTTAAAATAAGCACATAAAAATTTTAGATATCTAATTAAATGCTAGGTAAGTTGGTCTTAAAGCTCAGTTAATTAGATCTAAGTTTATAATTACTTATGAAAAATAAAAGTGTGCTTTATAACTAAAATTATAAAATCTATAAACGTAGGCGGCTTAAAGATATACATATAATATTCATTTAAAATAGATGATTCTACATTAATATTTCTAAAAAATCCAATCTCAAATTTAAAATGTTGATTATAATAGAGGGATACGAGATTCATTATACTAAGCTAAACTTATATTTAAATAATAATAAGCATCTAATAATAGGGAGTAATTAAAACTCTATAAAATACTATAGTTTAATAGGTTCAATACTCATTTGTCTGCTGTATAAACAAAACATAACATGATTTTGTTTGCCTGAATTTCTTTATTATTAAATATATATCTATATACGATGAACTTTTTCCCGCTCAAAATATGTAATGTTAACCATCGCGCCTGCTTTCTTAAATTCAGGAGCCAGACCGCAGTCGAATTAAGAAGATTTTCTCAGATTTTGAAGTATAAATAGTGAAAAATAGAAAATTATAGAAAATGTTATTAATCTAAAAGGAAAAATACAATGAGAAAATTAAGCATCTAGATTCGGAAAATTAAATATTAAAATTACAAATCAGTAAGTAACTATAAGATACATAAAATATGTATACCTAAACTTATGAGACATACTTACAAATTGAAAATTCAGCATAGACAGGAGAAACAGGAATAATTGATTAACAATAAAATTAAAATCAAGTTTAATAAAAATTATCAGACCACTAGTTAAATCTTTTATCCTTTCAAGACGAAATAAATAGGTCATTGCCAGATTTTAGTTGCTTAGAATACAGTCTATAAATATCATTAGGTTAAACTAAAAATATAGAAAGAAAAAATGAAATTAGTGACATATAAAAAGAACTCAACCAGCCCAAATATATTATTCATCCTGCTATACGAAGAGAAAAGATACCATTTAAATAATCTAATGAATTCGATGAAAACTATGAAGAAGCTGATATTTCGGTTTTGAGTGTTCTCAAAGGTAGAGGTAGATCACTAGTTAGAACTAACAAACCTTCATCAAACTTGCATCTATCTAATGATGATAATCCTTCAATGAATATAGTTCCATCAGAAGCTGAATAAATAGTGGGATCTGTTATTTTAGCAGAGTAATAGCGGGTGTAATATTAGAAAAAAGCATAATAAGCAAAAGAGCTAACAGAGAGCATATAAAATTATATGTGGGATGATAAAGAAATATAATAAATGAAGATTAAGAAACCTATTCTTATAAATAAGAAGTTCGACCTAGCTGATACAGGGATAAATTTGCATGTATCTAATGCAAAATTATGTTTAGAATAAGACTATGATTTCTTTAAGTGAATTTATTATATCAAATAATTTATGTATTTTGAATTCACATTACTTTTTCTATAAACTGTATTTCATATTTTACATAGATCATTCTATATTAACAAGTCACCCTGTTTATGCATTCTTTTATTAAACTGTATCAATTTATTTTAAATAGTTAAAATATTAAACTTTACTGTAATAACACCACTGATAATACTAAATTTTATAATGATATTCTCTTAAAATCTCATAAAGTTTACATTTGTATGTTGCCTACAGAATTAATTTATTTCATTATAATATTAGTAATAGATAGATATTCTAACTTATAAAATAACATATCGTTAATATATATAGCATATATAGCATATATATCATATAGTAGTTAATCAATTATTTATTCTACTAATATCTAAATTATATCTGAACATGATTATTATAATAGTAATAAACAATTATAATAAAACTCAGAATGAATCATGATATATAAAATTTGTATTACGTTGTTGAAGAGATGACAGATAAATTGTTCGGATAAAAATTATAGAATAAATTTGTAATTTTAACTGTTGTGAAATAATAAATCAATAGACTGTATAAGAAAAACTTTAACTATGATTTTTTAATTTAAAGATCAAAAAAATTTAACATGTAAATGACCAAATTTGATTACGAAATAGCAGATCTTTTTCATATTAAATTTACTGGCCAATTTTCAGGAGTAAAATTTTTAACTTAGTTATCAAATATAAATTTGTTTCAAGCAGTGAAAGAATTTTCAAGCTCAGATGAGGAATCTAACTAATAAGATACGTATTGTGCACTTAAAGCTAAACGACAGGCTATTCGTGCCATATCTTATATCCCTAATTAAGATGAAATATTTTCACATATTGCATTTCTTATAGACCCTGAAACAAATCTTTTAGTTAAGTATCATTAAACAATGATAGAAGATGTTTTATTTGCAGTATAATAAGTAGATTAAACTGCATAAAATATTGATTAGTTATTTTTTTATGATAATCAGCTGAATATACCTGATTAATTTGAAGACTTAACAATTTAGCCATCTTCTACGACCTTAGACCAAATAAAAAATATTGCTAAAACAACAGCAAATATTTAAATCTCAGACTAATAAATTTATTAAAGACATCATTTTTAAACCTTAATATTTCATTTAACCAAATGTCGTCAAATGTTAGAAACCAAACTACAATTATGGCCGTTTAAGTTTTCTTATAGTTTTTTATTTGCAGAAGCATTAGATAAGAATATTTTTTCCTGTGATGATTGGGAACTAAAAAAATAAGAGAAAATGAAAAAATAATCGTATCTTAATTGGTATATGAATACTATCGCTAATTAAATGTTCAAAGAATTTGATGTAAAATTTGATGATTTCGAAAAATTTCTGAATTTCATCAATAATTTATTTAACTAAATTCCAAGCATTTAATTTGAAACAATTTTAAATTAAACCGGGCAGTTCAAATTAAATGATATTATTAATAAAACCAAGAATAATTTAATTGTGCGAAATTAACTATACCAAGAGATAGACTTTTACTCATTAGGTTAATTTGTTGGCTATTAAAATGTTATAGATTTCTAATAAACTATAAAAGATAGATTTGTAGGTCATATCAAAAAAGAATATATAGCATTTCCGTTTACATTCTTATATAAATTAGCATTTAAACTAAACGATTTGCATTTCAAACTTAGTGATAAATTTAGTACAATAAAGTAAAAAATAACATAAGAAGTAAACAAAGAGATAGCAAAACATAAATAAATTATACGCAATAATCGTACAACAATAATTTAAATAACAGAATTGTAAAGTAAAGTTAAAAAGTCAAGTACTGTTACTGCAGTTGTTGTATATCTTCATATTTTTTGTTAAATTAACTTTGATACTGTTAGAACTGAATTTACTAAGATAAATGACTTTATACAAATATTGTCTAAATGCTAGGGAAAAGAATTTTAGTAAAAACTTCTACGAAATTATAATATACAAATCCTTTTAATACTATAGTTAAGTCAGGAAAAATTTTACCATTGGTAAGAGTTAGTAAAACCTGGAAATCTAAAAATAACCAGAAATGCATTATAAAATATGTTTAAAGGAGCTTAATTTGCATCTGAACAACAAAATATTTAAATTCTTATATAATTACATTTTGAGCTTGAATCAATAGGCAAAACAGAAATATGTAATATTATTGCATCAATTTTTGATTTATAAGTAGATTAAATCTAATCTCCAGTTTTTTTTATGTTTGAGATATTTCTATGTTTCATCAAATAAAATCTAAAATTAAAATATCTCTTTAATTCAGCTCTGGTAGATTAAACATCAGTAACTGGTCTTGAAAAACTATAGAAAACAAGTTAACCTAAATATTTATAATACTCATTAGGATTTACAAAGACTAAACGCGATATTCTTATGGAGTCACTAGCTCGATCATTCTAAATAAAGTGATATATTTATTATATTTCAATATACATATTATTAACTTCCGCTCATTTCATCTCTTAAAATGTCAATACTTGATTATCCTACTTGTGCTAAGCACATGAGTCGCTTTGTAAAATCACCAAGAATATAAGAAGCAGGAATTGAGCTTCATAGAAAAGAGGTTTTAGACGTTCATGAAGCTAACCATCGTCAGTAACTTACCCATGCTAATCTATAAAAATCTGAACTTATTCTTAATATTGACTGCAACAAACAGTAACTTCAGAGTAGGATATAAGATCTCCCAAATTATCCTTAACAGCTTCCACTCTTTATGGCCGATGCAAAATTCTTAAGTGAGACTAAGGAAATCTAAGAGGAAGTTATTGCAAAATTCATCGAAAAACGCGAACGTGAATTATTGGAATAATTAAAGGAAAAATACAACATTCCAGCAGTTGCACCTGCTGATGGAGCTGCTGACGAATTGCTGTCATCTGCTGTCATCGCCAAAGACCCTTTGACACACGATGCTGCTCTTTTATTAAACTCAGAATCTGCTACCAGGTAGAAATTCATTGAATTTTAGTCTAGTTTTGTAGCTGGTTTGAAAAATGGAAATCTCAAAACAACTTCACTCACATCCAGATCTATGGCAGCCTCAAAAATTATTATGACAAACGAATAATATGAAGAGGAAAATGCTAAAATGGAGACTGAAATTGCAGAATTAAAAATTACAAGAGCAGAATAAGAATCTAGAGTTAAATTATTAGAAGAAAAACTTGAAGAGGAAAAACTTAGACTTAAAAAAGCATAAAAGTATTGTAAAGAAGTGTAGTTGCGTGTAGAAAGAACTAAGAATGATATCAAAAGAGTTGTTTCTTAAAACAAGTGAACTTTGAAATATTACTCACAAAAACGTTTCTACTTCCCAAAATTCTCTTATTGCTTCCCAAACTGCATTTTCAGTATTTTCCTCTCTAAGTCGAGCCCATCTATCTCTTATTGCTCCAACACAATCTATAACCATAAACTATTTTTTCTCTTGACTTTTCCGAAGACCACGCCCCATTTATTGAACAAATACACGCTCAGATTGTGTTTTACGTCCTAAAACCACACAATCAACTTCAGGTAAATCAAAACCTTCCGTTGCCATCGCAACAGTCGCTATAACGCTATTTTTAGTAGTTTTAAAATCGTTGATAATCAGTTACTAATTTTTTGTTTTATAATGAAGGGATTTCGCCTCACAGAATGGTTAAAATGAGTTAAAATAATCAACAAAATCATCACATTAATTTACTGTTGATAGGAAAACGATAGTATGGCTGCAAATCCCAAATTAAGCAAAAAATACAGCTAAAATTTGTGCAATTTGTGGTGCTTGAAAATTTAAGTCCAGCTAAATTTATCTTAAAAATAAAGCTAAATTTTTACTTTAATAACTCTCTTTTATACTTTAATACGAAAGGGATTAATTAGTTGTTTTTTGTAACTTATAACCAGGAAATGATACTATTTCTAAATATTTAACTTTTGGGAAAAGATTTAATCTCTTGGCAACAAACCACGGTAAATTGCAGTAAAGTTGATTATTAAATTAATTTACAATTTTAGATCCATCTAGATCTGTTAAATGCGTTAATGTAGCAGTGAAACCAGCTACGAATTCACAAGACTATTTAAGGCGTTAAAAAACTTGCAAAAATGTTGGTGCTAAAATATGATGTGCCTCATCAATTATGAGGTGTGAGAGATTATCTAAAAATAAATTTGGAAGCTTGTGTACAGATTAAAATGTGGAAAATACAATTTATTAATTGTTGTAGTTTTCTCCATCAAAATCCAATGTACATATATTAAATAATAAATTGAAAACTTTTTATGCCTATTATTTGATAAACAATGAATTAACTAAAAATAAAACCTTTGAGCTCTATTTAAACGAATGTTTAACAAGAAATGCTGCCAACACAGTCTTACCAAATCCTGTAGCGAGTACAAATACACCATTTACAGGATACTATACGGCATGGTTATATATCGACTACTGTAGTTCAGTTAGTTTAAATTATGATGAAGTGATTTAGTGGTCTAGATTCTAAAAATCATTGTCTTGTAATGTTCTTAATTTAGGTGAATTTATAACTTGAGTGACTATTTCTGAAAATGATGGCAGCAAATGATACTTTGTTAAAGTGTACTAGTTAAGAACATAGTCAATTTATGTTTCGGTAAATAACATTTCTAAAAGAATAATTTTATAATGATATTTTGATTCGTTAAATCTTTAAATACGTTCAGCATTATCTAGCTTAAATGGATCAATTATAGTATCTATCAATTATACATCTTCATTTTAAAGATACCTTGTTGCCCTGCTTAAAAATAGTTTTGCATTTTCTATTGTAGATTATTTTATGAGCATCATGAATTATTCTTAACTCATGGGCAAGCTAATATTCATTTTTCATACTTTTAAAATTACTAAATAATATATATTTTTACTTTTAAAAGAAATATTTAATGATTTTTTAATTATGTTTATAGATGGTATAAGCAGATATTAACTAGAGACATGTCTGTATTCTACTCTAATCATCAGTCAAACTGTTGTTCCTATACTTAATATAACAATCATATTGAATATGTTTTACATTTTTCTATTTAATTGAAGAAATTTTCCTTAAGTTTTAACTACAAATATTTAAGGTAATTGAAGTAAGATAAATAGTTTTTCATTTATATTCAATGTAATTTTGGTATGGATTGCAAAATAGTAGATATGATAAATAGTCATAAAATAAATTTTTAAGGTCAATTATATTTATTTATTATTCGATCTTAATACTTTCCAATAATTTACTGTTAGCATTGTTTAAAATATTATTTATAACAAACGTAAAAATATTTATAAGAAGACATTAAATTACAAATTCATTAAATATGTTATAACAATAGCTGCAAAAGATAGAGTATTAAACATTAAATGAATTAATAATAATAAACTATATTAATATATATGTATATTAAAACTAATAATTAATCATACATAAGTATATATTTTTCATATATATAATTGATATTTTGCAAATAAATGTCTATCTCTGATCGTTTAAAATTAATGACCTAATAATATGGCACAAACTCAGCTATGATGTTATCAAAATAGCCTAGTTCATTAGATGAAGATGATAATGGTGTTGAGGTGATAAATCCATTATAAGATTATATGATGACAGCTACAAAATTAATCAGTGATAAAGAATATGTAAATAGAAGTTTGACAGAGAAAAAAAACTTATTGTAAGCATAAGTAGATTAAAAACAATCAGAGAACGAGTAATAATCTAATGCATTGTGGTCTAAAATTTCGGCTTTGAAGTATCATTTCGAAATTATGGAAGACGAACATTCTAAGGCCATGACTGATTATGAAAATTAGAAAGCATATTTGTTATAAGAAATAAATAATAAGAAAAGCTAAATAGTTTAGGTCAAAAGTTAGTAAATAGAGCCAGAACTTTTTATCTGGGCGCAGTCTCTTGAAGATAAGTTGAAATGAAATATTATATTCAAAATTATATTAATATTCAAAATGATTAAATAACCAAAGCCAAAATTATTATAAAAATCTGTGCTATCTTTAGAATAATCATTGATCCACACATCTAAAAATATTGATGAGATGGAAATAATGACTGTTAAAGACCATATCATTGATTTAACAAATGATCTCTCTCTTAAACATTTGTAGTCATAAGTTCCATAGTATGAGCAAACTTAGAATGTATAAAATCAGTCTCTTTATGTTGAAAATTTCAAGATTTTAGAAGAGTCACTTAGATTTAAAACAGGAGCAAATTAAGAAATTTCGTCTATCAAAAAATAACTGAAACTGTTAGAAAGAGAGTTTGAGAGCCAGATAAAACTTAATTAATTGTCTAGCGATGCTACCAATAACTAAGTTAAGAATATATTTATGGATATTATAAATATTATGGAACATTTACAGAAATGTGAAAAATTAATCAAACAAAGAGACAAAAGATATATATAATCAACATACAAGTAGTCTGTTGATCTTAGAATTATAAAACGTGTACTTTAAAAGTCTGGTTTATTTGCTGAATATATAAGTGGAAATAAAGAGAAATATATTGATAAATCTAAGCTTAGAACTTAATCTGGTTATCAAAATTCTGAAGTTGATGAACTGAAAGTAAAAGTCAAGTAATTCTCTGTTTAAGTTTTTACTTTATAAGAATAGGTTAAGTTCATTAGAGATAGCTTAGGATAAAAATCGGAAATAATGAAGGATCTATTTCAATAAAAACTCAGGGAATAATACAATGAACTTACGGATTAAATCAATATCAACCAAAGATCGTAAGAAGAATTTTTAACTTTTTATAATTAAAAAGTAGAGCAATAATAAGAATTTTTAAATGAGTTATAAAGTAAGTAATAGTCGTCATATTTGTAAGAATAAACATAGAGATAAGAAATTACAGAACTTCTAAAAAATATTTAATAAAAATGTGAGTTAGATTTGAAATAGGTAAAATCAGCTTAAAAAGAGTAAGAATAATCTTTATTTGCAAATAAAACGTACATCTAAGAATTATAAGTTGAAAAATAATAATAATCAAATAGTATAACTAAATTGCAAAAATAAGCTGATACTTTATTTAGAATGAATAAGGATTATATAGATGATTTTAATAATTTTGTCTAAACTTCTTAAATACATTAACTATAAATAAAAATTGAAAGCTACTAGGATGCGCTAGAAAAATATGAGATAAAAATGTAATTGATTTAAGCATAAAATGATCACTTAATAAAGCAACACAACTAATAGACAGACAAAATTAACTAATTTTAAATTGAGAATAAATAATTATAATTTGATTAATAATAAGTATTAAATAAGTAAATTTTATAATATAGTGATATGGTTTAGTAATTAAATTCAACAAAAGATAGTTTTTCAATTGATAATTTTAATCAAATGATCTCTACACGAGTATAAAGCGATATCTTACCATATTAGCATAACGTAGAAGCAGTTAAATAACAATTAATTTCCTAGAAGGAATAAAGCAACTTATATGACAAAAAATTAATCAATTTAACTAGTGATATTTAATCAATTAATGATGAAATTACCAATCTTAAAAATTTTTCTATCTCTGAAAATGAGATTATAGGAGAGAGCAGTCGATTTGACTTTAAAGATATTAAAGAAATAAAGTAACATTAACGATTATAGTCTAGTGTAATTTAAAGTTAAAGAAAAATGATTGATGATATTTAAACTAATAACTAACATCAGAAATAAGCATTTTAAACATAGGTTAATTCTGTATAGGTAGTTATACAATCTGCTAAGAGATAAATTAAGAACGAGATTAAAGATCTTATTATACTTAAAGAAGATATAACAAAAAAGTATAAGGATATTAAAAAGATAGAAATTTAAGCTGAAAAAAGTGAATAAGATATATCTGGTTTAGTTTTAGATATAGAACGTTGCAAAATAAAGATTGACGATTTATAAAAGAAAGAAACAATACTAGACGGAGCTCTTGTGAACACAAATTATACAATATAAAATTTTGTAGAGACAACTACAGAAATGTAAAATATATAGCTAAATGAATTTAGAGCTATTCTAATAAATTAATCATCATAACTGCAAAACCTAACTGAATCATCGTCATTATTGAAAAATGAGCTATCAAAATGCATTTCATAAATAGAAGATATTTAATTTTTTACTAATTAAGCATTTGCTTAAGTTTAAAATACTTCCAGCGCGGATGAAAGAATAACTGAGGCTATGCAAATTTACGAAGACACAATTAAAAAATAAAATAAGTAAATTAACAAAATTTAGCTCCAGATTTAACATTAATTAGATCTGAATACAAATTCTTAATAATCATTTTAAGAACTCTAGACTAAAATAAACTCACTTGCTCTAAATATTCAAATTACTGAAAAAATACCTCAATTGATAAGTAATTTTGGATTTCTATAAAAATAATTTGAGCGCATTTAAAAAGAACTTACTCTGAACAAGTGAAACTGTTCAATCTACAACTTTCAAGAAGCTTAAATTTTACAAGAAGGATGCCTTTTTGCTCAAACTAACCTATGGTGCACATATATCATCATTAATTTAAAAATCTAAATCAGTGGATTTAAATGACTTAATTGATGACTAGTGTGAGATTATTTCTTCTTTTATAGGCTTCTTTGCTCTCAAAATTAACGACTTACTTTTATCGGATAAAATTGGTGAATACTCTGACGATATTTCAATTGGTCTAATGGGATTAAACTGTTAATTCATTTAAAGTTATGTTATATTTTAAAGCAATTTTGGTTTTTGAAGTTAAATATTTTTAGAATCAACTAACTCCTATAGTGTTGATTAATTACTTAGATTAGATAATTATGTGGATTTACTAGTGTTACGATTTGATTCTGTATTTTTATAATATTTAGATAAATTTTTGCTTTCAGTACATAACATATCATTTTTCAAAGCTTAGTACAACTAGTCTTGCTAATCTTGTAACAGTAATTATACTTTTTCAAGTATGTGTGTTTGCTCTATATCAATATCTAATTAATTTGTAAAATCTTAACATTCTAGATCTTTATAATATTACCCCTTTATGACTTGGATACATTCCAATGATGGTTATTACGCCCATTTCCCATAACCTTAATACCTTATTATGTTTGCAATACGCATTAAAGGGTATAATCTATAGCCTAAATCATCAATTCTTGCTTCTTATAAATTTGGTGGGATTCTATTAACAGGAATTATCTAAAAATTATTTGAATGGATTTAAAGGTATTTTAAACGCTTATTCCTAGATAAGTTTGGAAAATTAGTTAGTTGGTTATGATTTAAAAGCAAAACTTACAAATTTTAGAATGGTTTTGTATTAATCTTCTCCAATCTGCATTCCTAAGCATCTATAAACTCAATTTTAAGTTAATCCTCATATTTAATTTCAGTAAGACTATCAATTAGTGTGGTCATCTCATTTTTATACTAAATTTTTATTTAATTTTTAGGTTTCATTTTTAGTTGTTATCATATTATTTGCTATAATAACTAAATAACCACAAATGAATTATTAGTAAGACGAGTTGCATGCAAAAAATCAATTTTTAAAATATCTATCTATAGAAATTTAGCTTGAGAATACACTAATCATAAATTAAATCATTTAAATAGAAAATGAAATTGTAGCTCTTAACCAAACTTAATAGTGAAATAATTTTAAATCACATTTAATTTAATTCAGTATCACAATAATTAATAAAAGCAATGAGGTCTTACTGCACAACTGGAACCTCGTACTAACCATCCCCTATAACATACTCATCAAGTTCATCATGATTTTGCATGAAAATCAAATTCATTACTTCTATTAAGTTCTAATCTGTTATTTCATCTATTTTAAATTATGTAAATAAAGTTTCAGTTTCTTAATCTGCAAAATCAAGAATTATTCTTTTATAATCATTAAATATGTTGACTCTTTTTGGCTATAATGGAAAAAATCCCTAGTAAATTGAATACGAGAGAATAATGAATTTTTCAGTGACTTAGATGAAGAAAAATTACTAATTTTGAATCCTTTCGGCTAAAGATATAATTTTATTATCCATTTAAAAATTACTTGTTATTAAATACATGATAATTATACTAAAATTATTAAATCAGAAAATTCTCCAACCTCTATTATATCTTGCACTCATGGTCGAGCCACCATTTTTCTTAATTGAACTTTATTGGCTACTATACTTTTAAGGCCCTGGTGAGCAATGTTCCTCTTTAATATAGAATTTTCCTCTAATAGAAAACTGAGGATTTTATTAGCTAATTACTTATTTATTAGGATTATAATCACCTGCTGCAATGATACCTGTTGTGGATGCACCATTGTATAGGTCTCCGTGTTTTCCCCGCATTGAAAATGACTCAGAATCACGATATATTTGCTTAGGATCATACTTATTAGGTCCCGGTGTTTATTCTTATTTTATTGTATATTTTCCACTAAAGCTATAAGATGGAGCAGTATTTAAAGCTCTACCATGTGCTGGGAACGCAGTATGAGCGCCAGGGCCTGGAATTTAGTTCTTATATTCAGGTACATAATTATATGTCGAAGTTCTACCTCTATGTGAAAAAGATGGTGACTACTTATCAGTTATCATATGAGTAGGATTATAAGAACCTGGGCAAATTTAATTTTAATAAGATCTTAAAATCGCATGTCTAGAAGAAATCGAAAAGTCAGGTGCGTGATTTTTTGTAAATGTACTGTTCGGAGTGTATTATGCGGGCGATGGAACAAGTATATCCGCAATAATTACGTCAGTTGCCGACATTTTTGTAATCAATATTTGTATTGTATCATAATATCAAATTAATTTGTTACAGTAAACAACAAATGGTTTTATCAGTCGCTACTTATTTCAAAATCTTCACCAAATTTTAACAATTAAACATACTTAATATCCTATAATCTAATATATTCTCGCTTGCTCAAAAATTTTATAGATTTATTATCAAAATAATATATTGATTTTGATTATATTGAATCTTTAGATAGATAATTATAATCCCTACTTGTTAAAGAGGTTTTGTTTCTGCCATAAGATGTAATACTTGGAGTATACGTGCTTAAATAATCCTGATGACCTTCCATTTTGTAATTTTTATTAATTATAAAATATTTTAATTATTATAAGGATATATTATTATCAAATTACATTATGATTTAATTATTATCTATATAATTAGGACTATAAAAACGAGAAAACATAATTACAGTAGGAAATATTTATTATCCGGAATATTTTTATTATATATTTATCTAGAAAACTATAATTTGCAATCTCACTTAAACAAACCGTTTGACATTCTCTCACATCTTATACATTTTAAATTTTTTTGCTTATATAATTCTAACTGGCAATCTTTACATACCTAACAATTACAAGATATCAACAAAATCGTAATAAAAGATCCGCAATTTTTGCATCTACTTTATTTTTAAAATCCACCTTATTATAAATGTTAAAACTTGCAATCTTAACCAAATTTACAAAACCCCTATTCAAAGTATTATTTGCAATAATTATTAGGTAGTTTTTCTTTCGATTCGACCATGCTAGATCTCTTAAATTATAATTTCATTCTAATTCATTGCTACTTTTATATATATTATTCTAATTATTCGATTCTTTTACTTTTGATGGCTAATGATTATAGATCATAATATATATCCTTTTTAGCCTATTAAATTGCTAACTGGCAATGATATTTGCAATTTTCTGCATATTATTCTCTGATAATATTGCTAAGTCCATTCTTATGCTAAGCCACATATTTGTTAAAACTTGACTAGAACATAGAAATATTTATAGGGTTAATGTAAGTTTTTTGCAATATTTCCATTAGTTCAGCATGTTACACCTACTTTTAATCTGTAATAATACAGTGAGACTTGTTAAATTCAACTAACTAAGCAATATTTACACTAACTAGTTCTTATTCACATTCAAATATAAACTAAAATTAAATATTACTTAAGTGTAAAAGTTATGACCCTTTTGGAACACATACTGTAATTACAGAGAACGCAGCATTTAATTGATCAACCCACAATAATGGTTAATCAATTATATATGATCTTAAATTGCTAATTAAAAACATTTTTTATTCTT
This sequence comes from Spironucleus salmonicida, assembly GCF_000497125.1. Lineage (NCBI taxonomy): Eukaryota > Fornicata > Diplomonadida > Hexamitidae > Spironucleus > Spironucleus salmonicida. Next base: position 60,266 of record NC_090598.1, read on the forward strand.
ACTCATTAAGATCCGCCAAATATATAGATGATCTTTAAATCCTTTAGTTAAAATCGAGATCATTTTATGCAACAAAATATGGCAATTGATTCATCAATATCTATTTATATTTTATATATAATAATCACTGTTTTAAAAATTATTATTTTTTCGATTATTTAATTTATACTTAAAATACAGTATAGAAAATCCTCAACTAAACTCCAAATCCATTAATATGACTCCAAACTGAGCAGATTTTCTATAATTAACAATACTACTTTTCACTCTAAAGAAAACACCTATAATTTGGTTTTTCTCTCTCTATTTTTAATACCTATATAGTCCTTACGCTCTTAATTTATTTTATTCTAAATAACAGTTTTACCGTAAAATATTTCATCGTTTTCTTTGCAAATCTACATCCGATTGAGAGGTTTTGGAAAGAACTTATTAGCCAGTTATATTTTTGGGTTTGGTTTTCGTAAGTTTTCAAGAGTAATCTCTGGAATCCTAATCTATTTAATTTTCGTTAATTTTTCCTTCCTTTCAATTGCCTGTAGGCGAAGTTTTTCTAACTATTTTTCTCTTTCTATCAACTGATTTAAGCGTTTATTTTAAAGTTAATGAATATTATTTTCAGCATCTAAACGCTCCCATTCTGCAATCTCTTGTTCCCGTTAAAATCCTTATTTTTTAAGCTAAGCTGCACGAATCTTGTTTAATTTCATTAATTCCGAAATTTGGATTTAATGAGTTTAATGAAATGATTTCAGTTAGATTTATTGGATTGTTGAAGGTTTTATGGAATTATTTTAAACATTTTAATCTGGTTAAAATTAGATTTATTAGTTTGGATGAATATATGGAACAGGAGATTTAAGGCCTATTGAGTCATGAGTAGTGATATCTTATTAGTCTTAATCAGAGAAAGTCTAATAACTAGTAAACTATGGCTCAATTTATTATAACACTTGTGTGCTGGGCATATTAATTTCACTTTATTTCGATGATTAATGATATTCTTCAATAGTAGGACATGTTGTTGATCCAATATTTAGCAATTACTTATCAGGGAGTTATTAACAATACTGTTTTAAGTGATCTTCATTTACGCAGCCATTATTTACACTTTCCATTTAATGCGGAATAGAATAAATTAATAATTATATAATAAGAAAGATTATATTCGTTTATAGTAATATTTTTATACAATATTAGTATAGTTAAAAAATTAATTCATTGTTATATTAAGATATAATATAAACCTTATAGATATTTTTATTAAGAAAAAGCAAAAATATATTAAAAACAGAGTAAAACAACATAAAATTATTTTGAAATTTTATATTCCTAACTTCATTGTATATAATGTTGTTTATATAACTTTGTGTCAGTAAATAATTTCAATTACCATTTGCTCTTACGTACTAGAATATTTTTATGTAACTGCTATAAATAGTTAATCTTACCCAACTTGGTGAGTGAAATATGGCACATAAGATATGAAATAATTAATTTTAATAATTACATTCAAGTATACGATAAATCGATGAAATATAATAATTTATTCTATTGATTTACATACTATTTGTCAATAATACATCTTGATTCACGATTACGTTTCTCTATTTATTATCACTTTATTAAGTTCTCGTAGATAGTAAAAATAAAAAATATATATTAACTAAATATCAAAATTATCTATTATCATTATTCATATTAACATTTTACTATCAATACGTAAACAATTCTTCGTATAATTATTGACAACAGTATAATATTTAAATTTTACGTATTAAGTAAAATAATATAGTTAAATTTAATATATTCTTTGCTATTGAAGGTAAATAAATAATAACAATTATATTAAAAATTAATGTTTAACTAGTGCTATAAAATAATAACATAATATAAAATTAACGTTTCTAAAACTAAAAAGTTAGTAATACTATCCGTTTACTTCATTGTGATTTATTAATTACACATCCTTTATTGTCACAAAATTTTAATTAATGTTAAACTCTTAAATTTATACAATCAATATAGAAAATATTATGATTAATTTTGCGAATCTAGTAAATTTTATAAGAATGGGAAATACTACTCTCACTAACCAGTCTAATTTTATAAATAATCAGCGATATAATGGATTATTTATTTCCTTTAATATAAGATTTTATAAAATTTTCAGAGTTGATAAGCTAACATTTAGGATTATATCAAAGATACATTATTATTTAATACAATTATTAAATATTTTCTTTTCAAAACCACTCCAAAAATGACTCTTGTTGATCTTGCTGAAATTGATTGTCGTACGGATGATGTCAAGCTCCAATTAGTTAAATTAATTGAATCCACAATTTAACTTACATCTGTTAAATCATAGCTTCCATTGGCCTCACTTCTTCCTTATTTAGTAACTTTAGATGACACTGCAGAGTTTCTATCAACATTTAACTATATACCTCTAGATTTTGCAATGATACGGATTAGACTTCTATCTAGCTATTATAACACCTTCTATACATTTATAAAAGACGTTTAGTTAGCTCTTGATCACTACGAAAAGATAAGAGAACCATATGGTCTACCAAACATTCAACAATAGGCAAAAGACTAAATTACTTAAGGAATAACAAATCTTCCTTTCACATAGTTTCTTCATTAACCATTTGATTTCTAACTTCTTCTAGAAAATGAACCTATTGAATCAATCAAAACACTTTAAATCAACGAGGTGGCTTTATTTTTCAACCTTTTATAAGATTTTGATTCTGATCAAATTACAAAAATAGAATAAGTCTGTACTTAATTAAAAGTAGTGGAAAACGATCAAGTCTAGTTATCAAAATCTGTACCTAGATTGAGTAGAAAAGTTATAGAACTTACTAAATCTATTGCTGTACCAGGTTAAATTGAGACAGCCAAAAGGAGAATTAAAATTGCTGATGAATTAAGTAAGTGAGAATATTGTTACATTAATAAATAATATATAAATACATATTCTCAATAAATTATACCACTCCTTAAATGAAGGAAAGTAGTATAGTAATAAATAATCATGCGGTTGATATTATCAGCTATAATTATAATAATGAGGATGAAGAAGAACCATTTTTAAAAGTAACAATAGGTTTATATGTTTTTGATGCAGTTTTTGGCAAATACGAAGATGAAAGTTATTATATTAAGGCTTTAATTTTTGCTTCTGTATAGAAAATTTATGTTCTTTATCATATTAAGAACTTAAACGGTAATATTTTGGGTCTTCTTAACAAGTCTACTACGAAAGTAGTATTAAACCAAGATATATTCGAAAGTGTAATAAAGTTTTACTAAGTTTAAGATATAAACGCAACTTATATCGATGAAGAAGTTAAGATTAAATGTTAAATTGACGATTAAATAGTATTTAATTCTTTATATTATGATAATTTTATTATTGACTAACATATTTTTTCTAGAGCTATGGCAGTTGTTTCTCTACAAACTAAATAAAGATTGTAATAGTCAGATGAAGACACATAGAGATTTGATCAAAATAAAATCCTAAAAACATAAAATGGTTAGTAACCTGCTTAAATATCTAAATTGAATATAGTGCAGAATTCTACTAAAGACATTAATAATTAATAATAGGATATTAAATAAATTTTAATAAGCTCAGGAATGAATGGAGGATTTATATTTAATTGTAAAAAATTTACTTTGGCTAATGTCCTGCTTATATTTAAAAATTTTGAGATTCTTAACTAAGATTAAATCTACTATAAGCATGACTTTTACTTTATTATTGATTGTGAAAATTATAAATCAGTTGAGAAAATAATAAATTCTGAATATATTCATTGAATCACTTAAATATTTCTTTAAGATTATAAAACTTTTATGTTTAAAATCCTTACTTTTTCTTAGCAAATGTTTCTAAAAATATGTTTCCTTTCAAAACAAGTTCTTCATGTAGATCTTGCTTAGTTTTAATAATATTCCTTTATTTGATCTATTTTGGTACATTATAATTATTTTTTAAGGTAACTGGTATAATTCTTTTTTTGCCTTCAGGATATTTTTTAAAATAATTTGGAGCTATAAAAGCTCTTTTATGAGATAATTAAGGTACAATTTCTTGCTAACAAACAACCTATTCATCAATACATATAATATTTGTTTCTATTTATGCCACCTTTTCAGTATTTTTTCCAAATATAGAAATATTGAAAAATGTACCTTCATCTAAATGTTTAATACTAGTACTATCGTCAAACTAACCTTCATCATTAACATCTTCATCAATCACACCAAGTTTAACATTAATACTAACAGCTACCTTAAATTAAGGTTCAATATTAGGTATTTCATAATCTAATGTATTAGAAGATGCTTATTAAATTTAACCTAAATAATCCTAAAATTTTATCTTATAAGATCCTAAGTTTTAGTAATTTTAAACTATAGAATATTAACATTCACCTAGCCACGAGTAATCAAGTATTAACGGTATACAATTTAAAATGTCAAATTTATTTTTATTAATAAAATTAATATAGACATCTTTTTGGGTAATCGGATAAACATTATAATTATACTATCTTGAATAGTTAAGAATTTTGTCCATAAAATCTAATGAATTTGATTATTTTTGGGCAATAATGAAATAATTAGTATACAAATTAGATAGAATACAAATTTTCTCTTAATTATTTTTAATTTATGTTAAAAATTCTACACTATTTATATAATACCTACTGTGATAAAACCCTTTCTCAGATATTTTCAATAAAAATTTAATTTTACTTGTAAAATTAGGTAAATTAATTTTTGTTTAACCTAATAATCCTGGTGTTACAATGATATTATTATTGTCCACTTATGGTATGTTAAACTACTACTACCAAAAATTTATAGGAAGTTATTCGGATAAGTTTTTAATAATTTAAGGGTCTCTGATCTGGTTAATTGTTTCAAGTGTTTTAGCAGCTATTTCAGATATATAATCCTACAAAATAAAATTGAAAAACTAGCCTTATAAACCAAAATTACCGATATCATAAACAGTAATACTTTAAATATGTAAATATTATTTAACATCAAAAACATCAATTTCCAACAAAATTTTTAACAAAACATCATTATTATCTTAATAATATGGCAATGAAATATTAAACGATTATCCAGTTGTATATAACTACTTTATTGAAAAGCTAGATGTTTAAACTTCTACCCAAATCTTTTGTTTAGATTCAAATAAATTATCTAAGTCAGAATCAATATCTAAATTATTAATATACAAGTACTACATTTAGTTGGAATTCTATTTGATTTCTAATAAAAAAGATACCATTGTATCATTAGTACAAAATTATCCACGCGTCATAAGTTTTAATATATTTTATTAAATTTTTTACAAAATGTTTAAATTAGACAAAAGTACTTTACGGTCTACGAAAATAAAATTATCCTCATTAAACTACAAAATAATCAGTTAAAATACAACATTTGCATCTAACCATAATATAGGTATTTAAAGACTTATTTTAAAATTAGTATCTTCAATCGTATTAATTGAGTGTTCGAAATAATATTCATGTTAGTCACTAACAATCGTAATTTTAGCAGAATAATGAGTAGCTAATTCGTGAAATTTAATTTTTTCCAAGCAAAAATCAAAAGTAAGTACTGATATTGTTTATTATTATGATGACAAATTTAGTGACCTCCCACTAGCCAATGAAAGTGAAAACGATGTATTGTCTGAATGTCCTTCATCAAATAATGGCAAATCGATTAGCTAGCTTGTTGATCGTATATTTAACCTACTAGAAAATAGTGGCTAGATTTTCGACACCTTATTTTGCTACTTCGATTAGAATCCTGAAACACTGATAGAAACACCATTTATAATAATGTCAGTTTACTTATTTTCTAATAAATTAGATAAAATTTAATTTTTAAATAATTTTAAATTTAATTAGATATTAACTTCTTTGCCATCTTAAAATATAATCACATGAAATATCGGAGATGTATCAATAATATCTTACAACCCACCTTTTACTAAATATAATACTGTTGGTGGAAAATAAAAATAATTATCATTTAGGAATACTGATGCTATTTTTGTATCTTTATTTTGATTAATTTTAATGATATAATTATTTAAGCCTTACATAACAACTTTTTATGTAATTTGTGAAATCTTAAGTATATTTTAAGAAATTCCATAGAATCCTACCTAACCATTAACTTTAAAGCCTAAAATTCCTTAAAATTCTCCTAATATATCCTAGTAATATTAACTAGATGAATCATATCTTTCTCTAAAAGATAACATTGGCTTGGTGATGGTGCAAACAAAACTAATGATTGATTTAAAGTTTGATTCATCTTAGCCTTTCTATACTTTTAATAATTAATCTGGTTTGAATTGAGGTAAATTAATATCATTTAGATTAAACTATCTTTAGAAGTAGTCAGGTGGTATGATGTCAATAAATTATTTTAAATCAGTAGACTATTTAACAAAATTCTATAAAGCTACTATTTACTTATAAACATGTTGATCTAGATAATCAATTAATAATAACTCAATCTGATGGCCTTTTTCTAAGGTACTAGTACTTTCAAATTAAATTTATTAAATAGTAATGAATTCTACATGATCTAAAATTTAAATTTTTTGCTATACTTTAACTATAAATTCATAGCATTAAGGTAAACATAATCCATTAGTTAATTATCTATTTAAAAATTTTCTAGAAATTGATAAATAAGGCGTTTATAATTACACCCATAAGTCATCCAGCTCTAGAACATAATTACAATCTATAAACAAATTTTAAAGCTATAAAAACTATATTCTATCGTAATTTTCTTATAAATCTACAATGTATTTTACTTTAAGCTTTGGGAAAATTCCTTCCTAGTCAAGTTCTTATAACATAATAATATCATTAAGCTTTTTTATCACTATAACTTTATCTATATCAATAACTAAGAAATTTATCTATAATTGTATTAGATATTCTCCTTTTAATAAAGGTTAAATGATTGAAATTGGAATTTCAGCTTAGTTTTCTTAAGTATCTGTAATAATTGATGGAAATTCAATAATTTGATGATTTTAAATGAATTATACTATCAATTAAATATGAGAAATTTATATATCAATGCTTAGTTATTCAAAATTGAGTTTTATTAATCCATCATACAACTAATGATCTGTTTTCATTTAATATATAAATAATTTATATAATTTATAAAATATAAGAATCATTTTTAAAACTATTTTAATTAAGATTACAACATCTGCAACTAATTAAGATATTCACTATTAAATTCTTATCCTGCTGTTTTTTACCTAGCTAAAGCCATTTATACGAGTAGATATTTCTAATCCAATAAAAATTATATTTAATTTTATAATTTTACATTGACGTTAAGTTTTTCATCTACATGACATTGTAATTGCTAGTTATGCTATTTTTAAAATTATACCAATACATTCAAAGCCTAATTAGATATTTCAATTTATTCAGACATATTAAACTGAAAAGTAACTAGAGTAAATAACATATATTAAATATATTATGTTTTTCACTCAACGGCAAGACTTTTTCCTAACTTAACATATAACTCATTTCTTTTTTTCAATTCATCCGCATCAATCCTTAAGCATTCTACTACACCTTAACACCAGAAATCTCTTCTTTCTTCCTTCCCAATCAAAACACCCTATGCTCCAATAATCATACCCTCCAAAACATGGTTTTCTTTAATATCTCTTTTATGTTTCTCTAATTCTTAAATTTTATTACTAGTCGTAAGGCTTACAAATTCATCTACTTTTTCTCTATCAAAAACTTCTAGAACCACATAAATTGAATTCAGAAGTTATGTTTATTTAGCAATATACTCTCCTGGTGAGAACGAACAATATTAAGCTAACTAAGAAAGCAAATCTATTTCTTCATCAGTTAATGAGATAAAATATTTCTTAACATATTGGTGGAAATAACCAGCCCCCTAGGATAACGTTTACAATTGGTTTTCATAAATAAATTTTATGCTATTTTCTTTGGTTAAATATTAAGTTTCAGCACCTAATGGACCAGCAATAATTTCATAAGGGTGAACAGTTTCCTATTATAAAAGAGAATATTAGCAAGCAACATGGCCCGCAGTAACTTAAATATTATTAACAAAAAATGATCCTTTAGTAATTATATAAGCTTTATCTGCTGATGAATTTTTATTAGCTATAACTTAATTTGGCTCATAAGTTACAATTTCTAAAGATGATAACACCTATTTTTATATTTCTTAGTTAAGACAGGAGAAAAAAGAGTCTTTTTATAAGATTTATTCCGGAGTTTTCCCTAAAACGTTATTGGAATCGTTTTCCGTTGCTTTAAAATTGCGCAAACGCTATGCCATTACATTGAATGGATTATCTGGTAAATCCTACAAGGATTCTATCATCTAAGTAATAACTGGAAACATTTTTTAATCTGATAAATATTTATCTAATTCTCTATGAGAACGCTGGGCATGAGCATCAGCCAATAATGCTTTTTTGATTTATTCTGACAAAGATTGCTAAGTCGGTGCTTTTTTATCTACAGTATTCAAATCTATAATAGGTATTTCTTCATCAGACATTTTGGCGGTCTATTATAAATATTAATATTTAGATATATAATTTATGATTATAATATGAAAGAATATATTCCTATTTCTAATGAACTATATTAATCAATAAAAAACTCACACTGTCCTTAACGTAAACATAATGTACCTTCTAAATGGGGAGTAGATTTATCAACGAACAAACTGAAATAAATTCCCGTTTAAGAGTAACCATTATTACCTTCCATCGGATAAATAAGAGGGAAATATTAAAACTTTGGACAATTTCTTAACCTTATAGAAGAAACAGAGATAACCCCAATAGTTTAAGAACGGTTGTAAGTTTAAAGAGAAAAAAAACATAGATTGTTTGCATATAAATATACCTTAAATCAAACTAGCAAAATATAACTATAGATAAATGGAATATCATTTATTGCGTAATCACTTCTTAAATGAGATTATGTTCTAAATTATCTATATTAATATATCTTAGATATCATCATCAATAAATTAACACAATAATGCTTCTGAATTCGAAATTTTATTAATGATAGTATTATATATTAGCTAATATTTATCTTCTAATTTTATTTTTAATTCTGTCTCAACAATACTTATTCTTAATTCGAGTTCTAAATCATTACCTAGTAAAATATCCAGTAATTTTTTCAGATCATTATTATTAATGTTTAGTTAAATTATTTCTATTATCTTATTATTTTTTAGTCTATAATATACTTGTAATAAATCTTATTTTTCTTTTTTTAAATCAAACCCAGAGAATATAGTATTATTTATCAATTTTAAGGGTTCAGGTCGAGGCTTATAGTCTCTATTTAACATTGCCTTAATAATTTTATACAAATTGGCACTATAAAATGTAGGAATCGGTTAAACTGAGCTAAAAAGTATTCCTGTAACAATGGTTTTTTAGGATATGGGAAAAGGCTATTAAAACGAAGAAATATAATATAAAATACAGCCAATGGCAAAAATATCAGATTTTTAATTATATTATTTATTGGTAAGAAATTCTGGAGAGTCATACACGCTTTGTTACCTCCCACAAAAAAGTTACGAAAAAATTCCTATTTTGACATTAAAATTTTAATCAAAAAATATATTTTCTGGATACAACGCACGATGTATTAGCTATTACTTGTGCATTGAACAGATTGCTGATAAAATTTATTAAAAAATATATAAAATTTATCCTTCCTTAAAATAAATATTCTCTATTTTAAATAGTTAAATTAATTACTCTAACGAAATATATGATGATGAATCTTCAAGAAATATTTAAAGTTCTAATCCGACTATTTAAAAATTTATTATTTATAATAGTTAAGCAGACTAATTTTTTTAATAAACTTCAATTTTTTGGAGGAACTTCTAGATAGCAGCCTCATCCTTAAATTTAATCACTTGTTAAGTATTGTTCATTTATTGATAATTTAATAATTATATATAATTATATAATCTTGTAAATAATGAAACTCATATCATAGTTTACTTCAGATGCCTTTATTTTATCAATACCTAAGTATTAATGCTTGCCTTAAATTTTTTCTTATAATTAATAAACTAATAGATTAATAATTAATGATAAAAATTATATCTTATAACCGTATTAAGTTAATAAAATAGCAGCCATTACCTTTAATTAAGGACAATTTTTAATTTAAGATCTCCCATTTGTATTTAAATCTTCAATTTAAAAGGTTTTACCTATAGTTTATACATAAAAATCTATCAGAATTTAAGACTTAAACATATCATAAAATTATGGCGTTCCTAAAAATATACTCGGAATAACGTAGAAAATATTACCATCAGATACTGTTAATAAAATAAAGTTTGAAGATTTTACAAGTATTGCCAGTGTAAAATCATCTTTATCTTCAAAACCTCAATTATAAATATCCTACGAATTATAGAACTTTGCCTGTAAAACATTACCTTTCTAATTAGAACATTCTACAAATATAATAGGTTTAGAAATTTATGAGAACTTAATGTAGTATTAATTTTGCATTCCGTTGGTTCATTGGATTCGAGGAAATAAAAGTAGCTTCCTAGTATTTAAAGAAATTTTTATTCACTAAATGGGTAGTTTTGACAATTGGGAATTGAAAATTAGTAAGCTTTTACGAGGAAGTCAAAGAGGATAATTTTTAGCAATGCTCCCTAAATCTGAATGATAATATATTATATAGCAAATATTAAATTATATATTTAAACACCATTCCTTTGGTCTATCATTCAGAAGTGACATGCTTAGATCAACTGTAGTACAAGTTTATACCTTAGTGAAATAAGGTATCCAGATATTTCTGGTATTATCTTTTTTTATAACTTCAGGAAAGTTTCCGCGAAAGCATCTTTGGGAATCAACCTGCTGTTTTTCAAATATATTTTCAATATAATATAATATATTTATGAGTAGTGTATTTCCATAATTTATAATGTCCGCTCCAATTTAGTATGTACCTCCAAACTATGAGACACCTGCGCCAAACAGGTATAGTGTTAATAATAAATATTTAGAAAAATAAGCACCTGCTTACTCTTTTTCTTCTAGAACTCCATTACCATAATCTTAAAAAAATAATCCTGGTCCTACAAAATATACTCCCAAATACAAAGAAGTTACACCAAGTTAACCGGAATTTTCTTTAAGATATCGCCATGCTAGACCTTAAAATAATTTACCTGGTCCAGGAGCACATAATCTAAACTTTGCTTAAGTTGATAAGACGCCAAGGTCAGCATCGCTGGGTGCCAGAACATAGCCTGGTAGTATTTTTCGAACGCCTTTTTCACTCAAACCAGTTAAATTTGATGAGATTCAAAAGAAACCTCCTCAATATTCATTTAGAGCTAAAAGATTCAACACACTTGAGCAGAAATCTACAACATCTGAAAAACTTTCAGCAGCCAATTATTATCCAGATAAAAATTTTGGAAAACCATCAACACCATAATTCACACTTAGAAGTCGTACAACTACATGCCGAGGCCCATCAACTCCAGGACCCGCCAAGTATGCAAACTAGCGGACAAGTTTTAGAAGAGAAGGCTTTAGCTTTGGTGGATGGAACAAATAGGGGTTTAATATTTGGTGAATACTTTTTATTGTTTCTTAATAAAGTCACCAATTTAAAGAAATAAAATGAAAATGTATTACTAAAGGTATATATACCACATGTAAAACTTTCACATCAAAAGTAAGGTCATCAATCGTGTGTAAATTATATGCTTTTACGCTGGATAATCATTTTATTTAATCTCGTAAGTTGACTTTTAAAATCTAATTCAATTTTTAGTTCTGTTAATATTTTTGTTTAATAATGATTAGGGCATTGATTAAATTAACTAAGGTCATCTGGTTTCGTTTAAAACTCGACCATTAACCTTATTTATGATATATATGACTCCTCAGGCCTATACTCATCTAGACCATGTTTTATTGCATTGTTTGCATCTACTTTTGCAAAGGTAACGGAGTTTTACTTGTCAAATTAATGGCTTTTAACATTTCGGTTATGTTATCTATATATTATTGGGCCAATATTAGATTCTATTTAATATTTATATTAATAGAACCTATTTGATTAAATTTAGTCTCTTTAGTTTTTAAGGTGGATATCTATTAAAATTACTATACTTTCGAGGTCATGGACTTTAATAATAAGAAGTATAAAACTGGTTATATCCCAAATACTAAGGACCAGTTTATTTACATACTGCTTAAAATGATGATCGTATATCATAGATGCCTGATAGGATACTATTAGAAAATAATATGCTTTACAATGTATGTGTTTTGGAATAGCCAAGCTGCTATGTCTAAGCTAAGATATTTACTAAGTTTTATGAGCTCATTAATTAAATGAATATCTCTGTATTACCATATAATATAAAAGTCACTTCCAATTTCTTTCTTTTATATAAAGTGGATCTAGTTTATTTAAAGTTGGCTATTGTACATCTATTTCTGTTTACAAATTTTTTCCATTAAGTGTTTTATCTAAAATTCTAGCCTAGATGCTGTATTTATTGAGTGTTTATGACGAATACTAAAAAGTTCGTTTACCTTCTAGTACCTATTTTATAATACTTTCACCTTTTAGAGCTGTTCCCAAAAAGATATCATTTGAAACATTTTCTAAAATTTTATCTTTCTGAATAGCCTGATTGGGGCAATCACTTTCTGAGTTATTAATTATTCCTGATTGAATATTAATCTAATATTATGGCAAATATTTTTAGCTTGCCCGTGGAGATTCTGTAGGTGAAACCACTAATAATTCTTCTGGTATAGGTATTAATTCAGGCGCTTGAGGGATTGGTCTATGCTTAATAGTTAATATTTTTATCTATTTTTCTTTAACCTTGTTGATTTATTTTTGTGCAACAGGACTAGTATTTTCAGATTTGCTAAAACTGCTCATAGTATCGTGTGAACCACTAACTATGCTTCTCTAAACACTTGTTAAGTCGTCAAACTTTTCAACATCATTATCCATAAACAAAAAATTAATATCAGCTTATTTAGGTATATTCCCTGCAAAATTCTCAATTAATTAATCAATATCATTTTAATCGAAAAACAAATCTGCTTGTTGAAAACCACGAAGATCCATTTTAACTGGTTCTAATGGAAACAGTTTATTATCAACTATATTAAATAATTATATATATTTCTAAACCAGACCAATTTTCTAGCTAAATTATAAGCTCAATTTGACAATTGGCTTTACCAGGCTGAAATGTAGTAATAAGAATGCACTTTTCGGTAAACTACGCTTTCTGAAACTAACTGCTGGTGCAGATTTGTAAGTACAGCCAACTTGATCTAAAATCAGTCTGAGATCTTTAAAGCTATCAAACTATGCAGGGCATTCTAAAAATATAAGCTAAGTATGTTTATCTATGAATCTGTATCCAGTTATAAATTGATAATTTAGAGAATGGAGATCAGGATTGCTTATAGCATCTGAAACATTACTAGTAGAAAGCAAGCCGATAAAATCAGATAAGCGATCATTTGCATCATCACTAAATTTGTCTTTAAACGATTTTTATGAATTCTCGCTAATGAACAATAAATTTTTTGCTGCTACATATTATAATATTTACTTTACCATTTCATTGTGCTTTGCACCTAAGTAAATATACATTCTCTCAAAATGCTAAAAATTGGGTTTAACCATATTTTCTAATTATATAATATTATTTTAACCTACTACTTGGTTTTTGCTATTTTTGGCAGAATTAGATCTAGACGGTGTTTCTTTGGTTTAAATCTACCAAGACGATAAAGGTCTTTAAAATGCCGCCCTAACTGATACAAATGATTCTGACCAATCTCCAAGTGGTAAAGTTTCAGGAGCTTTTTAGTATTCTGAGAACTATGTCTATTTAGTAACTTCTGGAACAGGCTCTTTTTATTTTACATCTTTAACTTAAGGTAAAATAGATACAGTTTAAAATAATGGTTATCTATCAAGCTAATTATTATGCATTTTGCCTAAATCAGGTACTTATGTTTTACCATTTAGCTAATATTTTGGTACTAACTTAACTTCCTCTTCAAAAATCCTCTCCACTAATAATTATTTCAGACTAATTTTACATTCGGCAGTGAAATTAATAAAACTGTCGTTGATAATTGGAACTGCACTCTTAGTTTATGCTGATTTTGGTTTTTCTACCTAGATTTTATTCTTGGGTACTCTGCAATGAACAGTTATTTCCACAAAATTCTCCTCAATTTATCTCTTAATTAGGTATATCTCATTTTCGGTCTTACATGCATACGCTGTTATCAAACGTATTTTAAACTCTACAGACTTCCGGTCAGATCCGAGAGCAATCTAATCTATAGGTTCAGAAAAATACGTATTTCCAAGTATTTTGCACTCTACTTTTAATGGTTATAAATAACGTTACCTCCATTCTGGATCAGCATATTGAAAAATTTTAGAGGCTTTTAAAATCTTAAAGGAAAGTACGGGGAATGTTTTTGGTGATAAAAACGAGGTGACTCGTTAGTTTTCATGTCGTGATGACACTATTCTTATTGTTAGTTCTGCATTGTATGTGAACTCGTTAATTTAAAGTTAAATAAGCTCTTATAATTGTAGAGAAACTAAAAAGCAAGAGCAATCATATGATATGAATTATGCAGGAACTTTACCTTTTAATGATGGATCATCAAAAAATATTTTCAATTAATCAGCTATAAAGCTTTAAATACAGTTATCTGGATTAGGAATTTCAAATTCTTTTTAAATGGTTGGTTCAACTTTCACGTACTCAGCTAGTTACTAAATAGGTTCTTTTTATCTAGATGATTTTTTAGCAGATACAGATCTTGAACTTTTAGAAATTTCCATAGTCATAGGCTGTTATTAAGGAAATTAAAAAACTATTTGAGGAGTAATATAAGTTTCAGAAGCACTTATAGTTTTCAGTGTTATTTATATAGTAGCTGATGATGAAGATGCATTATCTTTTGGCGGCATTTTTGAAAATAAAAATATTAAATATAATTATACATAATATTATGAACTCACTTTGCAAATTCAATATAATTAGCATGACTTTAAGTCACTAATCTTTCTATGTATTTAAATATATCAGACTTCTAAATA
Source organism: Spironucleus salmonicida (assembly GCF_000497125.1). Lineage (NCBI taxonomy): Eukaryota > Fornicata > Diplomonadida > Hexamitidae > Spironucleus > Spironucleus salmonicida. The sequence goes on from NC_090598.1 coordinate 75,538, forward strand.
TCACTATTAAATATAATTTTTGCATCAAATATAAGTTTTTTATTAAATTTATTTACTAACATTAAATAATTAGATTTCACAATTAATTTTTATCCAGTAAATTTATCTTGAAACTAAAATTAGTCGTCATTTAGTAAAAAAAATTACTATTCCGATATATTTTTCCATTTTTTAATATAAGGTAACGGTAATTAACCAAAACTAGTAAGTTTGTGTAAAAATGATTCTTCTATTTCTTCAAAATTTAAATTCAACACTGTTTATTTTTCATATATTTTATTATATTATTTAGATAAGTTTTACACTTATTTAGTAGCATATTCAATATTAAAATTATCTAATTTGGTATGTGCCTACTAGTTTTCTGAAGGGTAAAACAAATTGAATTCATTGCCTTTAAAAAGCAAATCACAATTCTCTAAATCATTTTAATGTAATGTACTATATTATTATAAATACTTACTAAATTATAAGAATATCATCCAATTTTTCTTTGGAACAATTTATTCAGCTTTATCATATTGAAATCTAATTGTGTGGCCGATCTCATCAGTATAATCTCCGAAAATACAATGAGGGCTAACAACAACTTATGTTCTATCATTAAACACGAATCCTTTATAACCTTATGATAATTAATATGCTATGCCATATTTCTCTGAATGATCTTTAAGTTAAATAATATAATATATTTCATGAAAATTATAAAATTATTACTTTAAATTGTTAAAGAAATGACCTAATTTTTCAAAGCCTTCTAGTTAATCAGAATTGGTGGGGTAAATACGCTTAGAAAAAAACTAACTTGGATAGTATAAGAATTATATATCACCATCAGTTAAGAGAAATGTTAAATCAGTTGTCTCAAACTATGTAAAGGTTTCCTTTAAATATGTCTATACACTAATCATTTCTGTATCTAACTTTTAAGTCTATGAACATTTAATAGTAATTGAATCTGTATAATTAAAGCTTTCTGTGAGTTAATGAAGTTTTTAAGAGAATTTTTCTGTAAATATATCCATAGGTAAATATTTTAATTTTATATTATTACCATTTTAAATCCAACAATCATCTAATAAATCTTTTACTGACGGTCGTTAATCAGGCTACTTGATCAAGCACTAAGAAATAAATTTAAACATAAACTCGGAGTATTAGTTCTTATAGACTTTGGGAAAATTTATATGACCCTTTAGTATATTTTTATAAGTTGAAGTAGCATTCAATTATTCGAAGGGTGCTTTACAAAAAGCTAATTAATAAACTAAACACCCTAAACTCCAAATATCAGTTGAATATTAATATCCTTATGTAAATACCTAAGGTAATCCTTTGCATATAGACTAACATTCATGATCAATATTGTCTTCACAAGTTTATTATTATGATAATCTGCGAAATACATGAGATGCAATTAGTTCTGGCGATAAAAAATTTGGTGTTCCACATAAGGTAAATCGGAATTCATCTTTGACATATGCAGACAGGCCAAAATCTCCTAATTTAGTTATAACTTAACTATTAATTTTCTTTAAAAATATATTACTCGGTTTAATATCTCTGTGCACAATATGATTCAATTATAACTCTTATATAGATAGCAATAATTCATATGTGACTCTTTATATTTCCTCTTCGGTCAATCCATTTCTTCTTTTATATAAGGTTGATAATGAAATATTTTCACAAAGCTCTAAGATTATATAATAGTTATTACTATCTTTACATATTGAAACTACTTCACATATATGTAAATAATGCAAACTTTTATGTATTTTAATTTCTTGGTGGAATTTTTCAATTACTTTCTTATTAGTAAGCCGTTCTTTAGATGTAATCTTACAAGCAAATGATTAACTTGTATGTATATCAGTAATTACATAAACTTCCGCAAAGCCTCCTTTACCCAATAATTAACCAACTTTATATTATTTAAGGCGTCTTTCATCCTTTATAATGTCAGGAACTTTAATACTAATTTGTTTCTAGTTCATTTTAAAATGTAAAACTGTATAACTAAATATATTATATTTTAAATTATATTTTATTTAACTTTAAATGAATATAGAGTTGTCTTCGGTTCAATCCTTTCTAACTGAGTTTCAGTAATTTACAGAATCATAAAATTAAAATAGCTAATTAAATTTAATTTTATAAGAATTGCATGCAAGTCATTTATTTTTAGTAAATGATACATCTGCCCTTAAAAACATGCTCATTAATAAAAAGTAATAATCATTGTCTTTGTGCAAATAAATATCATAGATTGAGTTAACTATATAAAAAGAATCGATATATAATGTAAAATCAGTACTCTAGAACAAAATTAAAAGAATTTAGTAATAACGACTTAGATTAGATTAAACTTAACTCAATAATTTAAATAATATACTATGGTAATGACTATTATTAATTTAGTTAAATGGAGGAATCAATAATTGATCTTGATAATATTGAAAAATAGTCTGAAAACAATATAGTTAAAATCCTAGTTTACTCAAATATTTACATCGAATACAGCTATATTAAACAAGGGTTTTTCGAATGATATATTATTTGATTTTACATATAGATGATATATTATAGAATTCCATTTATATTTTCACTTCCTCTCGTAATGGCTTATTAGAAGTAGAAACTATTTTCTAATTTTTATGCTTCCATTGCATATCATATCAATGCTATATTACATTAGTGTAATATCGTTTGATAAAATTTTCCTAAATAATTATTACTTTAATACTCTATCACTTAACTATGATTTATTATATAAAATTGCTTTATTTCAAATGCTAAATTATATTGCTAATAATTGTATCATATTATCTATGATGCATCCTTCTGTTTTTTCTTTATTAAGACAAGTCCATAGTAATTATATTCTTATTTTTAAGCAATACAACAAAAGCGAATCATATACACAAGGTATATAATACTCATAATATTTAAATTCTCATTAGATTCATACTCCTTCTATTTATTCCTCTTAAATACTCAAATATATTCTTAGATAGGAATTATTCATTTTGATATTCAAATCTTAATAATAACAGACAAACTAATTTATTCTTACCTTTTTTTGATAAAAATTATATCATTATAAATTTATTACAAGGTTTAACAATTACATCCTCATAATACAGTTCATTTTTAATTTTATAACCGCCATGTAAATAAATAATCCAATCACTAGAAAAGCTTGTAATACTTTTCAGCTCCTTAAATCTCTAGTTTTGTAAAAATTTGAAACCCCTACCCTGATAACTTCTTAAAATCGTACAAACAATAAAACAAAGCAGATTTGACCCCGCAAATCTTAACAAAACTCAGGTCTTAAAACTTAATAAACGAGTAGATTTAGTCAACCTAATCTATATTTTTAGGGGATAAACAAGATAAAATTAGATTTTTATTGAATGTCTCCTAATAGATTTCTGACTTTATTTTATTTAGAAGCAGTAATAGACTAGCTGCAATTTTAAGCTTTTATACGAAAACAAGCTCAGATTTTAACTTTACAAGAAGAGCAGAAAACGCCCGACACGCCTAGTTTTCATCACAAAAGCTGGAAAATAACGGTATAAGCTTCAAATTGTGGAAATTTCCATGTTCCAAACTTATCAATATATGATTTCTAGAAATGTCAAAAAATGGTAAAAAATCAGTAAAATTTGATAAAATAAGCTAAGTTTGTAGCATTTAATTGATTTCTGGGATAAAAATTGGGTTAGCTTTCTAAATTGCAAGTTTGATTGCTTTGATATTTTGTTAGTCCAAATTTATAGATAAAAGATACTAAATAAAGTTTTCAAATTCCAATTGAGGAACTATGTAGAGTGATGTTAGGAATAAGAAATCAATGATCAATGCAGTTATTTAATTTGAAGCTGTTATTCTCTTAGTTTGATATATAAGCAATTTGAAGAATGAATCTGGTTTAAATATAGTAAAATTAGTAGCATAAATTTTGAGTGAAATAAGTAATTAACAAAATAATGAGCTATTTGTTTCTGTTTTAATGTTATTGAACAAAAATTACTCGAACTTTTCTTAGAATACTGATTATTAAAACTCAGAATTTGGCGTTATTTATTTTTCATATAGACTAAATAATTGTTTATTAAAAGTAATATGACTTGATTTTATCTCATATTCTTGAACTTACCCTAAATAAATTGGCAGGTTCATAAAGTAATTCGCAGTTTATAAAAACTCTTCTATATATTGAAGGATTTTGAGTTTTTAATGAATATTTGCTTTTTTATATATACTATAGATTACAGAACCGTCAGATATACTTAATGATGCTGGTATCAAATCTTTTAAAGCATCAAATTTCTCTATAAATTATAGCTTAATTTCTTAATTTATAAAATCCTAAGTTTAATTTCCAACAAAGCTTAAGACACGTAAAGCAGTACAAAAATGTGTCTATGTTTTTAATTACGACGCTGCTAGAATCGGTAATAGATACTATTTTATTTCTTCAAAATTTCCTAATTCTCTAAGATTCACCTATGGCTTAATATTTACTGGTGGTAGATGTTATGTTTACACACAGCATACGTCTTCCTACGTTTTTATTGGGTGTTATAATGCAGATTTTTTAACGTTGGACTATAAAAAATCATCATTATAATCTTCTTCCCAATTTATTAACTATTTATCCACGGTATTACTAATATGTTATTCTGTTAATGAGTTAATAGCATCTTCTAATATTTATAGTGATTATTAATCATTCTAAACTTTTGATACTAAGAATGTATCTGAAATTTCTGAATTAGATATTTAATTGTCCATAATTCAAAACAATATATATTAATAGCAATAAAATACTAATGTTTACAATAATAAAAATGAATTTGGATATTCCTAACTTACGGGATATCCTAATCACTAAAGCAATAGGAATAACTATGGTACTTATTTAAGTTTTACTATATGCTAATGTCAATGTTGATTTAGTTATTATGCTTTTACTAACTTCAAGCTTGGTATTCGTTTTTACTTTAGATTATTTTATTAGTTCACTTTTTAGTAATAATGTATAAGAAATAAATATAAAAATGAATTTTAGATCCTTCTAACATCTTGTTCTTTATGAGAAATAAGGATAAATAAATAACCTGCGTAATATTCAAAAATAGTATTTGCCAAATATATCTTTAAAAACTCCATTTCCTCATCCAATAAACAAAGAAGTCTCCATATTAATTTTAGATTTAGTAGGCTTCACATAATTTGCCTCAGATTCTACGTTATCTACAACATCTACAATAATTTCTTAGTTTTATGATCAAATATCTAGGTTTTCTTTGGTATTTAATGGAAACATAATTTCTTATTTAGGAGATGGAGCTTTAATCTTGTTTGAAACATGCATATAAGCAAAAAACTTTGTGTTCTAGCTATCTTTGTAACTGCATAATGATATGAAACTATCTGCAGGTTTACATAGAGGAAATGTGATGATAGGAGCATTTAGCTAATCATTTAACGTAATTGGCGATGCAGTTAATCTAACTAGTAGAGTCGAACAATCCACTAGATTACTCAAATGCAATTTTTTATGCACCAAAGAGTCAGCCATATCAATGTCTTAATTTACTAGAATAGCTGGAGAAGTACACCTTAAAGGTAAAGGGGCAATTTAATTATTTCATGTATGTGATGAAAATATAATTAAACTGACAAACTAAATCTTAAAATATGAAGAACTATAATTATATGAAGATGCTTACAACTTTTGCATTGAGGCATTAAAAATATATCATGATGACCAGATATTTATACAAAAATCTAAATTATTATTAAAGCGTATATAAATATTTTAATTTGATCTAAAATTAACTTGATATCACTCTAAAACATCAAACATAGGCTCACCGCTCCATTTAGCGTTGACCGCATGCAATGCTGCTCCAATAGCTGCTGTTTACGGTTTAGTTACCCAAAACTTACAATCTTTAAATTATTCAAAAAGTATTTTTTTAGCTGCTGGCTAACTATCTAATGATCTCCAAAATGAACCTACACATATAATATCAGTAAAGTTTTGTTCTAACTTTAATGCTTTGATCATGCTAGCTAAATATTCAAACTCTTCGATATAAATTTTTTCAACTAGAGAAGAATGATTCTCCTTCATAATTATGTTAAAGCTGGCTACTTTACCTTTAAATCCCTCACCATAAAATAATTCCAAAATTCCTGAATCTTGATAATCTTACCCCGGGAAATTGAAAAACTTAGTAAATTCTTCCCATAAATCACCATATGACCCATATTCCGATTTAAACCCATCCTTTTATAAGCAAACATTCTCAATAGCGCGTCTAACAGCAGAAAATCCACAACCTCTTTCTTTTAAGAAATGACCAAGACCTCCAATTTGACGGTGGAAAAATCCAGCAGAGCCAGTTCCAGATATAACAACCGCGGCTTTTTTGTTAAATTATCTTTCAAACATCTAAATTGGCCCACTTGTGTCATGAGATTACACAAATTAAGAATAATTTGCAAAATGCTTTTCAACATGTTCATTAACCGTATTGAACCCTGCAGCAGTGATACCTAAAGCTTTAATATTAATTATTTTATGCTCTCTTTCTGACTCTTCTACCATTTTAGTAAAATCATTACATACCTACTAAATAGATGTCAAATAATGATTTGAGGGAATGTCATAACTTTTATCATAAACTATTTCAGATTTAGCATAATTAACAATAACAACTCTAGTTTTTGTTCCACCACCTTCGATACCAATTGCGTAATCAGTCATTTTGAATGTAAAGAAATGAATTATAACTTATTATAATACTATGATTTAAAGAATTTATGTAGTGTGTAGTGTTAGTTACTAGAGCAAAAATGAAATAAAATATCACCTTAAATAATATCAATTCAGTGAAAAAATACAGTAATATCAAAAGTAAATAATAAATCAGATTTATTTTTCTCAACTAAAAATCATCTTAATTTTTTCTACTTTAAAATATCGTTTTTCTAAACAAAACTACATATTTAACATATTTACCTTATTTGACCAGTTTTTAAATCCTTAAATAGACTCTTTTATCCCATATTTTCCATTTCAAAAACATCAAAATCACCCATAAAATTTAAAAAATCATTGTTATTTACCTAAGAAATTATCAAGTTAGTTCCTAAATCAATATCTAAGCCAGATAGATTAAATTTTGTGAATTTTGCGAATAACAAATTTACTTCTCTGGATGCCTTATCTAGACTAATGATGCCAGGAAACTGTGGAAACACAAACTTTGTGCTTTTAGCATTTTAATTTATAAGCTCCAACGCTGCTTACTAAATCAAACATGTAGCTGCCCTAGATGCACTCCAGTCACTTAAATGGAATTATCTATATACAATTTAGTCTATTTATGACAATTAATTCGACATAAAAATTGCAAACTCAAAATCAAAATCTATCATAGTTTGGTAATTTTGCACTAAGCTAGGGTAGAAAAGCTATTCCCGGTAATAAAAACTCTAAATATCTGCGTAGAAATCCTGAGACTAATTTCTCGATTTTTTTGCATTGAAAAATATATCTGTTTTCTCGAGGAGAGAAGTTTATGGTGATAATTAAAGTTTTACATCAGATGGCTATAAAATCTGCTTTCCAGCGGATGAAAATTATAATACGTTAAGACACCTTCGAATATCACCAGATGCATTTTCACCACAAATATCAGCTATTGCAGATATATTGCCTTTAATTGCCTCTGCCGTCATTATTGTAGATAATAATTTACTAATTTACTATTTTTGTGGCCTTTTTAATTAAAATAATTGGGAGTATGTTTTTAATGTTTTAAATTTTTAGTTACCTGAATCCTGAGAGACTAGATAAAATTTAAGTACAGTGTGTAGTTGACTCTATTTTATAATCTCTGGAATTCCATAAGCTTCTATTGATTCTGCATCATCAAAAATAAAAACTTGTCTTTATTTAGTTACAGCAGAGTGAGAGTATTTTTAAACTAGAAGCTTTATTGACTTGCCAGTTCTAGATTCATCAGAATTAGAATAGACAAAGTTAAATCGTTTGTCTTGAGAAAGAATATTCAAAATAGATGATTTTCCAGTTCCAGGAGGGCCTGTAATTAAAAATAAGTTATTATCTGAATCTAAAGAGTGCTTTATTTGAGCTATTATAGAATTATTTCCTATAATATCCTCAAAACACTTAGGTTGGTACTTTATTGTCCATAATGTTGGGTCTCGAATTAAAACCTCATCTGTTAGACACTATTCCTATTTAATAATATTTTCACAGGTTATCTATTTATAATTTTAGATTAAAGATTACTCGTAATCTACTTCCTAACATACCTGTTTAGATAATTAGTATGATAAATTTCTGACTAACTGAAAAAATTAATCCTCTGTTATCATTGAAACATTCTTATCTCGGGCTGTTCTTTTTTTAACTTCTCCTGGATCCTATCCTAATACTAAATATGATGTTTTCCCTGAGACTGCAGATGTTGCTTTTCCTCCATTAGTCTAAACGTAAGTTATAAACTATTTATCTGTGAGTGCCTTTAGCTCACCAGTTCTTACTATAGTAAGTCCTTATAAACAATGTGGAACTCCTCGCGGCCTAAGTAAAGAATTATCAGCTATAGTTGCATTTGTTTATTTATTTCTCCACATTAAATAGTATAAGTTTATTATATATATATACAATATACAATATATAATTTTTGCACTTAATGTAAAGGAAATAAAATTCTCTATAACTTAATGATTCTACTTAAGAGTTAATTAATAAACATAAAAATTCTATAATATAAATATTAAATAAAGAATTTGACCAGGAAGAGTATTTAAATAATGAGCTTGATGAGGCTTATAACTTATCAGCACGTAAATTAGTTTTGGCGAAGTCTTATCAGTTTTAAAAAGAATATAACCATGAGAAATTAAATTTTGACAAAAATGCTAAAGTTATTTTTGACTAAATTTAGTAAATGAAAAAAATATCATAATTAAATATTTAGTGAATAATATAATGATTTTATTTTAAAATTTAAATGGAGGATAATGAAGATCCAATAGATAAGGCAATAAACTGGGAGTTTTAATTATGGAAAGCTGCTGAATAATCAAGATTTTAAGCAGAATTAAAGAAAATAGAATCTTAGAGAATGAATCTCTTAAAAAAATAATATCAGGAAGCATTAGATCAACTAGAAGATTAAAAATTTTAACGGTCTTCTTAAATTGATAAACTTTAGCTTTAGATATAGTAATCTATTTCTTAAACATAAGAAAAAATTTAATAATAATAATCTTTACAGTCATCAGTTAAAAATTAAATCTCCAACATAAAAAATAATTTAAAGTAAACACTATTATAAGCAGACCACTAGCTACAAATAATGTTAACCGAAGCAGAAACAATGCTATAGGCAGAATCTGCCAAATCTGAGTAGTTTTCTGCTTAAGCCGCTTTCTTTTAGCAAGAGATTTAAAACGTAGAACAAAAACGAAAAACCGAAGTTATAGATTTTTAAAAATTTTTAAAAGATTAAAATAATGTCAGAATCCTTTAAAATTAAATATTAGAAATAAGTGAAAATCTTGAATCTAAGAGATAAACTGACCTAGAACTTAACTAGCAAATTTAGATTTTTGAGATTTAACTCTAGAAAATAATTAATGAAATAAATTAATTAAAAATGATGTGAAGTAAATTAATTAATCATTCAGCAAAATCAGCGGTAGCAGGAGCTACATCACCTTCAACTTATTCTTCTTTAACCATAGCATCCATGGTTTTCTCGTCGAGAGCAATGAAGATATCAGGAAGTTGCCATTCGTCTTCACGCTTGATAGTACCTTTCATGATGAGAACCTCGCGAGCGAGCATCCAGAACATGAGACCAACTGAGTTTTTAGCCTTGTTGTTACATGGGATAGCGCAGTCAACAAAAGATAACTTGGAATCAGAGTTGCAAAGGGATATAACGGGTACATTACAATAAGAAGATTCGGCAAGAGCCTAGTGATCAATGGTTGGGTCAGCAATTATTAAGAGTTCAGGCTCAAAATACTTGGGAGCAAGCCTGTTAGTGAAGGTACCAGGCTGATAACGGCCAGCGTAACCCTAAGAACGGATGAAACGGCAGAATTTATGAACAGCACGGTGAGCTTCAGGGCGGCCAGCTACTACAGCAATTCTGGAAGGGTCAGCAACAGCAGTGATCATACGAGCAGCAAGCTAAATCTTTTACCAGGTTTTATCAAGATTAAAGATATAAGTGCCATCTTTTTCACGAGAATGGATATAATAAGCAAGCTTCTTATCCATATTACGGTGACCAAGGTGGGTATTGGCAATGATCATTTTGATTACGTCTTCTTTCTGTAAGTTGTTAGACATGTCTCACAGTGGAGTGGAATTATAAATTTAATATCTGAAGAGATATATTTTATACGATAAATAATTGTTAATATAAATGAACTCACTGGAAGATGATTATATGTTCTAAGAGAACTACATTATAGAGTTCCCAGATAGAATCGCAGCAATAGCAAACAAAGATCCAAATTTTGACTTTGATCTAGTATTTGATCATACTGGTTAATCTGGAATTTTTAATTGCTCTTAAATCAAACCATCAAAAATGTACTTCAGAATGTTCCCATTACCATTGCCCACTGAACTATACACATCATCCGATGCCTCATTTTACTATAAAAATTCAGATGTTTCACATATCATTATTATCTATGACCCATAATCTCCACCTCATGTATTTCAAGATTATGAAGAATTCTAGCTAGCTTAAGCAGCCTTAGCTCTTAATAAGCATCCATTTTAATATAATGTACTTCCACATGGGTTGACACCCCCTACACGCTGGGCTCCATTTTAACTTTATCCTTAAATCCCTTTACGTCCAAGGTTTTTCGAATTCGCATAAGGCGAAGATATTTCAATCACAAAAGATGAACAGTAAAAATAGGTGAAAGATAGCACAAAAAAACGTATTTAGGAAATAGAAGGCTAAACTAAAAAGACAGAAAAGGCATTAGAAACAGAAAAATAAAAAAATAATAAAGCTGGATAGCAAACCAGCGATAAACAAGATAAACTTATATAGTAGCTTAGTGAGCTAAGATTTAAGTTAGATCAGCTGAAAAATGATGAAGATACAGAATGATTGCAATATTTCACTTGCACCCGTTACAGCCACTACCACATTAATCTTTATCATCAACACAATTTTCATCGCCGCATCCCTAGTCACCACAGGCTGCATCACCACAACCTCCTCCACAGCACCCACCTGTTTCAACCTGTGGAACAGCAAATATTAATTCCTTGGTGATTGTCACACTATATAATTTTGATAAAATTTCTTCAAATAATTCTAATTCGCCATCAAACTCAAGATTTTAACCAGCTATCTCTGTAATACATGCGGCAATTCCCTCAGGAGTTGTTTGATTAATGACGTTCGACATGGTAATATCAATATTATAGGCGATACAAACTTTTTTAACCGATAACATGTCAAATAAAATGCTTTAACTGATAGCAACACGGGCATCAGATAATTATAATAATAAATCAAAATCTAAATCTGTTAATGAAGACTAAAATACAACTACATTAGACATACACTTCTTTTCATTTAAAAGTTTGTTGTTAGAAGTCGTTTTTGGCTCATAGTAATTTCTACAAAACTTGATTAACTTGGATATTCCCTCTACTTAATCCTCTCTTCTGCAAGGACGTTATGTTAAAACCACTACATATTGCTTTTACTATTCTTTTGCTTTTTGTTCTAGTGCTATTAATACTTGCTTGACCTCTTCAATAGGTACACTTTAGGTAACAGGTATAACAACTAACATGGGTTTTTAAGGATGTTGAATACCTTAGATCATATTATTAGCTATCTTAAAGTATTCAAATGTAGTTCTGATACCATCAGTTACTTACTCCGGCATTCCAAACTCTTATGAAGTATATAACTTAACCCTTCTAGGCATGTCATGAGTAAAAGATAAAGAACCATAAGCAGCAACAAACTTTTCGACTTGGATAGTAAATTAATTTAAAATTTCTTTGTCAGAATATAAAACTGTAATTTTATCTTGATCAAACGCCTAAATAAACTCTTCTATTACAACAAATTATTACTTAACTAATTTATTTGAGGCTAAATGCGCTACTATCTTTGCTTTTTTCATAAAACAAAATACCTCAATTGCAAATAAAGATGACCTATTTAAGTCATCAAATACAATGTGTATAATTTCTGGATTGATTCTGAATAGATTATAAAATACGGAATAAAATTCAAGGAACTTAAAAAACCATGCAAATAATCCAAGCATGATTTTTTTGGCGTTTGGATACGTCTAAAATTTAATAGACTATGGAATAACATCATCAGGGTGATATTGTGTTGTTTCAAAGGGTGACATAAATGTAACAGCTGAAGGTATAAGTTGATAAAAATTAGTAACCTATCTTGATACCTTTGAATATTTATAAGGTTTAAAACCTAAAACTGCAATATTTTAATTGCTCATTTTAGAGGAGATGATTTAGAAACTAATAATATATTATTAAAATATGTTTAATATATATTAAATATTTAAACTAGAATAATAAAAAGTTCTAAAACTGTAATTTTTAATCTCTAATCTTGAATTAATAGTATTCGATTCTATACAAAAAATGCAAGCAACACTTAGTTAAGTAAATAGTACTATAATTAAAAACTTAATTTTACAAAATAAATATCAAATTGTATAATAAACAGAAATAATACAACTAATTTAAAAGTATCACTTAATTTATCAAAATCCAGCGCCAGTAGCCTTCTTAGCATAGTCTTCATACATTTTAACAAGACTAGTTGTAGCCATAAGTAAACCTGAACCGCTAACTAAGCAGCCAGAAATATCAGCAATCAAGCTGAGGAGACCCAAGATGATTCCACCGGTCATAGCGGCAACTGGGATGTATCTGTTGAGTTCCCTGACCATTTCCTGGTCGCGCTTGAACCCGGGTATGATCCACTTTGAGGCCTTAAGGTTCTGAGCAACGTCCTTAGCGGACTCCCCTGAAAAGTTAACCCACATCTTGGCAGCGAAGCCGGAGATTGTTACCACGATAACAGCGTGAAGCAGGGTATGTATGGGGTGGAATATGGCAGATCTAAAAGAATACGGAGGGGCTAAAATCCATGCAAGGCCGCCTACGGGGTAAGGGCTACCCGGGTTTTATTCATTCTCCTGCCACTTGCCTAAAATGCCAGTGACAAAATTATTGCCTAATTTTCTCCAAACAGCCTAGGATATCATAAACACATTTTGAGTGACGGTTGATATGATCATCATGGGCGTTGATGAGGCATAAAGGAGCTTGATGGGGTAGGACTGCTGCATCTGGTCGCCAGCTTGCTCGTGAACAATCTTGATATTTTTCCTAATTCCTTAAAGGTACACAACAACGAAAAATATTACCAGGGTGGAGATGACATCTACCAAGTTGGGAAGGCCATGACGTATAAAGGCAAGCTTCACGGCCTCGAGTTTGTTGCCTCTGTTTACAATCATGTAGATCGCTGCAGGAATTGCACCCTCGATCTCAGTGCCGTAGCCTCTGTCAATTTTCATGAACGAAAATGTTTTCCAAATGATGGACTCACAAGTCTAGGCAGTGGTGAAAAGTGACTAACCGGACCCGACGCCCCAACCCTACTCCATCATGTGGTCCAGCATCTACAAGATAATAGAAGCACCAGACAACTGGAGGACGATTGCGATAGCATTGAAGGCGCCCAGTTCGGCAAAGTTACCATACATACCAGTGAAGACATACAAAACGGCCTGACCGATAGTGAAAGCGGCGCCAACGAGAGATTAAAATCTACCAAAAAGTTCAGTTTCGTCTTAATCATTTCTATTGAATCTAAGTAAACCTGCTGAAACACACATTCTTACTATTAATCCAGAAGTCATAGTAGGGCCTAATCCTAATTCCATAACAGATCCACGAGCAGAAGAAAAAATAGTTCTAAGCCAAAAAACAGGGTCTTTGGCAATAGTAGTTCTCATCCCATATAAAGGAATTTGAGAGCCTAATAAAAATACTGTTAAACATAAAAATGTGTAGAACATCTTTAATTCTATAGTAACAGTGCTAGGAGCTTTTTATACATAAGGAATTAGCTTAGTATATGGTTCAATCGCTTTTAACCATGAAGGTGGAGACATTTTAGAGGAAGTGAAGTGTCCTCTAAACTTATAAATTACTCTATATTTATATATAATACTCATTTATGTCTAAAATTCTTAAAGTTATATTTATATTAATAATTATAGAATAATAATTACCTATTAATGAATATATATGTCTTTATATCTTTCGTTCTTCCAGTAGTTCTAGCTCTCATTTATTTTCTTGTATTAATGAAATTTTAGCCATTGCTTATAAATTCTATCAAAATAGATTTACTAATTGTTATTTTTTCTTTAATACCACCAATAATAGTTTCCAGTATATAAAATTTTAATTACAGTTCATATTTTTTTGGTGGATTATTACTAATAATGACGATCTCACTCTATCCTAGGATTCAGTATGCAAATCTATTGACACTTAGCTTATGTTTGTCTTACCTGACTACTATTATTATATTCATAATTTCTTTTTATTCAATATTTTAAAAATAAATTAACTACTATGATGGCTTTTATCTTCTAGCTGTACTATTACCATTTACAAGTAATATCTATCTTTCAATAGCTTTAATAGTTAGAAAAATACGATTCAATTATATCCTTTTATAATTACCAAAAAATGGGAGATAATTTTACATAAATTACAGACTCTTTATTCCATAAAATCATCAAATACCATATTTAGAAAATTTTTAATGGCTATAATTATCCAGAATGGCTGTATTAATTTAATGTTAAAGAAAAAGATTGTTTAAACTAATTATAAATAGATAAAAGATTTATGATGATATTGTAAACTAGATTAGTATAGCTCCATTATATATGCTTAAATATCCTTTATTTGTCTAATTTAAAGGTGAAATTGCAGTAGATACTGGAGGTCTTAAAAATGAAATGGTCACTATTCTTTCTTAATATTTATTTGTTGACATTCAAACCTCGATATTTACTCTCAATGAGGATGGATAATATTTATTGACAGATAGGTGTTGCCCATAGAATGCTTTTTTATTAGGATGGCTTATTGGTAAAGCCCTATATCATAATACAGTTATTTCCTTTAACGTATCCAATCTACTTTTAGCCATTATGTCTAATAATATATAATTCAATGATATATAAGATTATGATTTTTAGTTTGCAAAATTTATTTAAGATTCGGAGAATTATGATGATGTGTATAAGGAATACGTAGATATTTTAGGAACCCCAAAATTAGTTAGCTAAAAACCTAGAAAAATATCTCTTTAGCATGCTGTGTATACCAGATACTTCAAAAACTCTATTGAATCTATAAAATATTTGTAGAAAGGCTTCATGTCAACATTCCCAATACCGGCTTCGTATTTTTTAAATACTTAATTAATCTCTACAATTTTTTCTACCAAATTAATATCTGTTGAGGATTGGCGAACTCATACTATTATAAAATGTTCTCATGAAATAGCAAATATTTTTTTCAATATGCTGGAAAATAACGAAACTATGAGGTCAAAGATCTTAAAATTTTCTACTGGTATGTCTAATGTTCCAAATAATAGTTTTTTATGGTTAGGAAAACCATTATTTAGTGGTGAAATTTAGTAGTAATTCAAATTAGAATCCATTGCCTCTCATTTATTACCAATGAGTAGTACATGTTCATTTACGTTGAAAATACCTATAGTTTCAAGTGAAGAAATTTTACGATAGAGATTTTTGATAGCTTTGGAGTGTGATAATTTAGAGATTCCATGATTAGATTGAATGGGAATACCATAATATTATTCAATTATTATTAAATATTGAAAATGAAATATATTTCACTAAACGATGAACTGTTAGGAATTATCTAGATAAAGTGTCAAAATTTGCCTCCAAGTAAATTTAAATAAAATATTGTAATTTATACATCTTAGCAAGCAACTCGTATACCAATTGATATTTTAGAAAAACTTAATATTGACTATACTAATTTTATTAAATCAAATAAAGATGTAATAGTGGATGATGGAGTTATGCCATAAGGTACTGATGATGCGTTAAAACTGATGAAAAACATGATATATAGTTAAAGTCTTGGTGAGATCTCTGAAAAATATGAACCTGGTACTTTTTAGATTAAAAAATAGGAAAAAATTATCCCAGTACATTTTTCTATATTAGATGTGTGTTTAACTACTTTCACACTATCATGTTTCGGTTGGTTTACTTCTATATCTAGGTAAAAATCTCCTACTTACACAGCGACTGCAACTGTTGTATGTGGTTTCCTCGGCCTTATCATAGATACAATTTTGTGGTTTATAAAAGGAAATAAAATCAACCTACAAATGAAAAAATGAAAATATCACTGATATTTATAAATATCTTTTGCATTCTAATTACATTTTTCAACTAACTCAGACAAACTTATATCTAAAGCTTAACTTAGTCTTGTTGCGATTTCAACCACCTGTTCAGGTCCACCTATTACAGCTCCGTAAGGAGAGTCGGTTTCTAACAATATGAACTTGTATCCTACATGTTTAATAATACTGGCAATTTTTTTTGCACTGCTAAAAGAATTCATCGAACCTTTCCATCCCATATCATTCAATTGTTACGCTTGTTCCATAGTCCCCCCAAATCCATGGCTTATTCCCTTAATTTTAAATTATTTAACAATTTATAATACTGATCTTTACTATGATTCTTTATGACAATGCGTGATTAAACATTTTCCATATTTTTTACTTAGTTCACAATGTACTAATAAAGATCTCTTTTAAGCCTTAAATTCAGTTATTTAATGTTCTTCTACACTTATACCTGATTCTCCTATAGCAACTAATTTTGTGTTTTTAATATTTTCTTCAATAAATTGACGCAATAAAATACAATTTTGATCTAATTCTGCTATATTTTTAATGACAAAGTATGGATGAATACCAACTGTGAAATATAGTTATTTATTTTAATTCGCTAACTCTAAAGCAACCGACCATTCTGTAGGATTGGTAGCTATTATAACAATTTTTGAATTAAAATTCTATAAAGTATGATTAAAATTTAATGAAAATTTCTCAAAATGAGAAGGGAGAAAATGCGCATGTGTATCCATTATTTCAAGCTACTTTTGTGGTTATTTTTCATAAACTAAATCATATTTAACTAATAAAGTTATTAAAATTGTTAAAATAGATGGGGAATTTACAAATAAATTTTCTATTGGTGGAATTGCTACTATATGTAAATATGATGATGGAAAATTTTAAGGTATTGTAAGAGTAAATATATATTTATTAGTAGTAAATTAAAGCTAAGTATTGCTTAGCTTAATCAGTGATTGAGCAAAAGTCAAATTTAACATGAATAACTCATCTTCCATTATATTTATTTCTCTTATTATATATTGATTTTGTATTAACGAATATGACGAAAAATTAGTTTTATCTAGTAACGATGACATATTCTGAAATAGCCAAGTATGATGCTCTAAATTAAGTTCTCTAAAAAATTATATAAGTATAGTAAACAATAACAATCAATATTACAGAAACAAGCAAACATAACTTCCTGAATTTTCACCCTATCAATAATGAAAACATCATTTGGAATACCTTAGATACCATTTCTAGTATACAGACAAATTTTATACTAAATTTTGAGCTCCCTGGAATTCTTTAACTTAACAACTAAATCACATTCGCCGACTCAATCGACCTTATTAAAGGTGCCGCAATGGCCCATTTTAAGTAGCAAAATTTGAGAGAAATTATAAACTAAATTAAGTGAAAAATTACATCACAAACATGATTTTACTCGATCAATTTTATCTAAAATTGAATTGATTAACAGGTCGATTTGGCGTGAAATTTCTTAAATTTCTAACTCATTTTCAGAGGCTTGCACATTAGCATTTTGTAACGTATAGGTAGGATATTGTTTTAATTGAAAACGTAGAGTTTAGACTTCATTCTATAAGATTTTAATACGGGATTCTCGCTGTTGCTAGTCGTATTTTAGTAAATTAAGCTAAATTAAGGGCTAATCAATGTGTAGCTGAGAATTTTTAATTATTTGCTGCGTTAATTCAATGTCTTTAAGAATATTTGATTCCAAGGATTACTCCATTTAATGAAATACTTATATATTTAGTTCATTATATAATAAATATAATACCTCTTCTATTCCCGCTTCTTTTAAATGAAACGAACTTTTGTTCCATAGCATTCGCTAAAAGTAAATGATTTCTGTAAGCTTTTGATTATTAATTGCAATTTACCATAGTGTTAAGAAAAATTCATTGAAGTTGCTATAAATGATAGGGAAATCACAATTTAGACTCCTAAGTTTTCTAAGCATTTTTTAACAACGATGAAAATTCCTGAGTATTGTACATTACTTCCTGAATCTGTTCAAACCAAACATACAGGCCAACTTTATAATATTACATATAAAGTTACAATTGATGAATCTAAAATACCTATGAAAGAAGTTAAATATCATGATAATCCTTCAACCTTGGTTTAATCTGAAATGTTAGCAGATGATAATGCTACTAGGACAGGTATACCCGCAGTTGTTAAACCAGCAATCATAGAATCTAAATCAAAAGGGAAATTCACAACACAACCTCTTTAAAAAACTAGAGTACTATCGAATATGATTAATAAAAAATTAAAATCTGAGTCAGAAGTATTAAAGAAAATAGCAGAAATTGCCATCAAGAAGGAAACAGAAAAACGTAGTGTGAAACTTGATCAAATTGAACACAAAGAAAAATAGATATCAGACTAATTAGAAGCTAGAGAAACTAGGAAGACTGCAAAAAGAACATAGGCTAAGAATAAAAAAGATTCTATGCTTAAAACAGATTGAGATTTTATTCATTATCTATATGTTTCAATAAGTATATACAAATATATATATTAATAACACAATATGGTATCATTTTAATAAACAAATGCTTTCGTCTTAAGTATGCACATAATTAGTCCCAGAATTAATAACCATTAAATAACTATTGGGGTCAGGATTCTATTCTGAAGTATATGAAGGTGTATATAAAAATAAAAGTGTAGCAATCAAAATTATGAATTCTTCTTAAACTCCTGAAATGATGGAACGAGAATTATACTTTAACTAACTATCTCATCCTAACATAGCTAAAATCTATGGGTGGTACTAAAAGGATGATAAGTTTTATATTGTAATGGAGCTTTGTTCCGGTGGGGCTATATCCGAAATACTCGACTTTATAACAGATGAAATTCGTGTGCGGATACTTTATTAATCAGCATTAGGACTATATTTTATGCATTAAAATTAGATGGTCCATCGGGATTTAAAGATTCAAAACGTATTATTAAAGAAAAAAATTAATAGAGATATAAGTTAAGTGTAAACAAAAATTTCTGACTTCGGATTGGCAAGAAAACTTACTCTTGATTTAGAAAAAACTGAATTAGATCGTACAACGAGTAGATATACTACCGTTGGAACTCCACTTTTAATGGCTCCTGAAATTCTTATTAATGATAGTGTTTATAATGAATAAGTTGATATTTTTATGTTTGGACTTATGATATTAGAACTATTTCGCCAATGTACTGATCCTGATATTATAAGGGACTAATATTTCGGAATCAAAAGTGATGAGATAAGTAAAATGAACTTGCCTATATAACTTAAGGCTATTGTTATAAAATGTTGTGAAACAGATCCTCAAGCAAGACTTAGGTCAGAACATTTGGTTAAAGCATTAAAGTCTTTAGATAATTATTATAATGCGAATTGAGTTTTTTAATCTAAAAGTAATGCGTATAATCACTCATTGTTTAAAAATAATGAATAATGATACGGATCATCAGATATATAATATTAATTATCACTATACTTTACTCATAACTATTTATTTTCAAAAAATATGTTTTACAACTATTTTTAATAAATTATTAAATATTGAGTTCTCTATAATCATAATTGTTAAGTGAGACAAATGATGATATTATAAAATAATATATAGTCATATATTAAAATAAGTAATATGTTTAAGATTATAATGTAAACTGATCAATAATATATTATCTCCTAAAATTAAGTTAACCAAGTTTACAATTTAATAAATTTGTAGCTAAAATATTACTTTTTATTTTCTATGGTAAATCAAATATAAAATAAACCTTTATTAATAAAAATTAGCTCACTTAACAATCTTAAATATTGTCTTATTTGTACTAATAATACTAATTTCTAGTTCGCTGAAATGGTCTTCTACGAATTTTTAATATTTTTCAACTTACTCTTCTAGAAGTAATCCTCGTTAAAAGGCAATATTTGCCTATAAATATATATCTTTTACTAATTATAACTATGTTTAATAAAAATTAAATGCATTACGCTATTCTAAACTTTGTATTAATGTTTCCATCTAATAAAATTCATTTTTATATTCAACTAGAAATGATAAAAATTATTTTTTGATATCAGGAGGTGGTATAAAAGGCAGTTCTTCTTAATTAATTAGTTCAAGTGCTTATTTTTTTGTTTATTACTAAAGTTAAAATCTTTTATCTGAAGGTTAAATAAAATTACTAGTACTCTTTAACTTTAGATTAAATTTTTATAAATATTAATTAACCACGTATAAATAGTCTGGTAAGTCCAAAAATTATTTTGTTTAGTCTAATATTATGGATAGTACCAATTCATCCATTTTTTGAATGGAGAAGAAATGGTAAATTTATTATAATAAACAAAATAATATTTTAAATCCTCACCAAAATGGACACCATCCTACATAACTCTAGCACAAATTTTCAACGTTAGTTGCTGACTTTATCAGATAATTTACTTATTAGTTAACTGATAATATTTGGGTTGTGTCAAACTCTCTTCCCTCTAGCTTGACTTTTATCCTATTTATAAAAACATCAGGCGTTAAATCATCTTCACGAACAAGAGGGTCTTCTCTAAATGTTTCAAAAATAGCCATAATAGCCAATTTTTCTTTTCTAAAAACTGACATTGATAATCTAAAACAAGTAAAGAAATGGCCATTAATTCCGTTAGCCTCCAATGCGTTGATTAACATTTTTGTTAATCTGAAGGGAACTTTTTCTGGCAATTTTTATCTCATCATAGCTGCTTCAAAGCAGTCACCAAAATCTATATGTAAAACATGTCCTGAGCTCTTTGTAACCATAATATTTTAAGGGTGTCTATCACCCAGTCCTAAAATATGACCTACTCCACTCATAACAGCCAATGTTGAAGCAAATGCGGTTCGTCTTAGTAACCAATCTTCTGCAGATGACGAGTCATCCCAAATAGCTTGTCTCAGATCTTATGATGAAGCAACTTCCATAACATTTTTATAACATTCTATTTTTTATAAAAGTGAACAGTTTGAATAAGGGGCCGCTCTTTATTTAAAATTAATGTCTTCTGTCATTTCCTATACATTATGTAGTTAACGCTATTACTTAATCATATCATGTAAGGTTTCTGTTTTGGGAACCCAAAATAACATTCCACTTGTTCTTCCTAACGGCGTCACTGGATATCTTAATATCTTAAGTTATCTTATCGAACATTAATGATCATCATTCATAAGAGCATTGTTTAGTTTAAATAATTACATAACTCTTTCATCTAAACGTAAGTCTTCTCTGCCCTTTAATAAATATGCATATATTTCGCCATCAGATCCAACTAAAGCCATCTTGCGAGGCCTTTATTTGCTTCGCATTACATTCATGCGTGGTAACATTCTAAGCACGGTTAATTATTCACTATCTTACCCTGGTAAAGGAATAATTGAATTTCTTAACTAAAATAAATATGGTGATGCAAATTCCAACTCAATTGATGTCAGATTAAGAGATAGATTAAGTTGATGAACAAGCTCTATTAGCTACTATTTTGCTGACTCCACCAATTAAATTTATGATGTTTTAATTCCTTGCTTTAATTTTGTAAATGAATCTAAAAATATACTTAAAAACTAGTCTTGGAATAATTTTTCACTTTATGAACTCTTATTTTACGTTATTTCTGAATGAATTTGTGATATTGAATTATAAAACTACATTTATTTTTTATTGCTATTATATGCTAATACAGCCGCATTTATAGAATCATACGCCATTTCTGGCCAAAGAATTGCAACTTTGTTGAGCTCTTTCTAAAATTCTATCATCTAAGTAACAATCAATGGATGTTGTCTTCTAACTTCTTCTAATATAGAATATGCAATAGATTAGTAATTGACATCTATTCGCTTTGTCGCTACTTAAAGTGGGAATGCCATAAATTACGGCTATGCAAGAGCTAAATCTTTAAGAATAGAATATATTGTATTATTCTTTTTAGAAAGCAATTATGGAACAGCATGAATAAAAGTCTTAATGTCTATAGACTGCATCTCTTCTAAAAATATTTAACATAATGCCTCTTAATTTTGAGACCAAATCTAAATAATTTTAAGTATAGATGCTATAATGAACTAATTAGCCCTTATACAAACGAAAAATGCACGGAAAGCTGTTTTAATTAAATAATCTTTTTCCTCTTAATATAATTCTATATAAGAAAATGCTAAATTGCCTAATTCTGTTTAAATTTAAATATTATTTGCATTTAACACAGCTGCCTTTTCTAAAAGTCGAAGAGACTCTAATCTAATAACAGTAGTAACACTATCTTCAGGACTTTATGGAGCTTGTTGACTAATACCATTATCATCAACATTAGATTGATTATTTTAAATAGATTATTATAATATAACTTTCAATTCTGTTAAAATATCAACATTTATTGAATTCATTGATGCTTACTCCTTTATAATCCATCTGGATTTTTCAATGCAAACATCAGACTTAAGTATTTTATCATTATCTACCTATTCTAGTAAATCGTTTAACTAATCTTAAATAATACTAATGTCCATATTATTATCCCATTTATACTTTAATAAGTTAAATTAAATTTTATTATTAAATGTAACCGACGACGATTTTTACAATAATTGGTATTATTTTAATGCGAGATGCAGTTTTTTCTCTTTTAAACAAAGATCAGCAAACGTTAAATATATGACTTCGTCCTTTTACGGCAATAATATTAATTATCTAATTTTAATCGTATTTTATGTTTACGATGAGTTTTCAATTCGAATATCCCAAATCTATTTAAGTTTAAGCAATTGTAAATGAGATGATTTATCATTATGGGATTTGAAGTATAAAACCTCCTCTAATAAACAAATATCTTACAATTATAATAGAATCGGATATGCTCTCTAATAACTTTCAGATAATGCAGATTATACTAAACTTAAAAGCTACTTAAATTAAATATTAATTATTGACTAAGCCTCTGTAAATTCTTCATTCTTTAGGAATTGTAATATTTATAATATATTACGCTGGTCTTCCCCAACTAATAATAACCAGTCGTTAAGTTATTATATGTTTTATAATTCATAAGCTGCTTATGCACAAATTAATGCAACTTATTATTAAAATTATGTTAAAAATTATATTTACAGTTGCTAGTCAATAGGGAAATCAATCTATTTATATTTATTAGCTTCTTCTAACACTAGCTCATAAAACCCTGAATTGTAATAACATTATATTTTTTAAATTTAAAGCAACTAATATTATCGTATTTATTCTTTTAACTTAGAAAAATCTCTTCTTTAGATTAATGTATAAAGAGTTGTGATTTATTAATCATACTTTAAGATTGCTAATTCATACTCTTTTTTATACTCATATAATTTAGGTTTCAAATCAA
The DNA here is from genome assembly GCF_000497125.1 of Spironucleus salmonicida. Lineage (NCBI taxonomy): Eukaryota > Fornicata > Diplomonadida > Hexamitidae > Spironucleus > Spironucleus salmonicida. The sequence goes on from NC_090598.1 coordinate 99,550, forward strand.
TACCCAAAGCAAACATATTAAAATATGTTTAAATTAATTCTAAAGTAAAATTATATACATCAAACTATAAATGTTATTAAATTTAGCCTAGTTATTCTTTATATTAAAATAGTAGTTGTTAAAATATACTAACTACATTAACATCCTCAATTTAACTAAATATTCCTGCTGAAACAAATATATCTTCAATTGCAGCGTTCTAGATGTTTATATCAGATAAATTTTAAAGATATTGATCTAACTTTTCCTTGAAATTTAATTCAAAATTTTCTTGATTAAAATATGGCTAAAAAGACGCATCTTTTACAAATTTTATTTATTCATCAAAAATAAATCGAATAGCCAATAAACCTCTTAATATAAGATCTTACTACTATACTATTACCAATCCATTAATTGAATCTAAATAACCTAGTTACTAATTTATTTACATGAGAATATCTGTGTTTAATTATTTGGTTAATGATTCTTATTCCCTATATCTCAAAGATCTAGCATACGCACAGCATCTGTCTGATACTTTAGATAGTGAAATATTATGATCCAATAAATATGAAATTTAAATCTATTGGTGTTCTAAAAACTCCATTAAATCTAAAAATAATAACTATATATCCTACGGAATAGTAGAGGATTGGAAAACTGATTTTAATGTTTAACTTGCTGTACTCCTTAGTTCATTCACCATATTATTGTCAGTAATAAAGCTGAAAAATGAATAATTTAATAAGGATTTCGCAAACTAAACTGAATTTGTGGCTAACTCATAACAATCTCTAATAATTGGTACTGGACTATGTGATATCAATGCTAGGTTGAAATTTTGAATCCATTATCTCCATTGCATTTCGTCTAAAATATCTTCGCAAACCCAAACTTTTTTAGGTATGTTATTAACAACTTCTACTTATTCTATTTATAATTATAACTAGTCATAACCAGAGGTAGATGGAGGTATTGGTGTAACAATATTTGATGTTTATGATGATAAAAATTACTCAACTATTTATTCTGTTTGGTAATCTTTATTAACCACAATATTTACATTAGAATGTAATACATTTGCTACATAATTATCAGTTATCATTGTTTTACTATAATATTCAGTAATAAACTAAACAGCCAAATATTGATCAATTAATATATTATTAAGGTATAATGATAAAATTGCATTAAATACATAACTATAATATTAACATTCCATCATAACATCATTAATAATAGGAATAAAAATTTTAAACTTTTTACCAGTTGAACATGCAAATATTTATAAAGTCTCAAATGCTTTCATCCCTACAGGGTTATTTGAAAATGAATTCTATTAATTTGGAAAACTTTATTAAAACTAGTAATACGATGATTTCATTAATAAAATTAATGACTAAACAGTTAAACTTGAAACATTATTAATTTTGATATAAGCAAATATACGTCCAATTACATCCAATGTAGCAATTTAAAAATCTTACGATTTGTGATTAGTTAATACAAATAACTATGGTATAATTAATTTTAACTATGATTTTAAATGAGGCAATAATACTATAATTAAATTATAACTAGAAATAACTAAATCTATATCTATAATTTCTTACGTATATAGATATAATAATTTTTCAATAAGTGCGGTATTATTTTCAATAAAATCATCTTAAGGAAGCCTTTTAGATAACTCCTCCATTAAGATGAATGCCTTACTTAGTAACTAATCTTATAACATAATACTATAAGTAAAACTAAATAATTGTCTAGCAAATATTTTTATACCATTCTCAAGAAAATGTACAATTATTATCAACTCCTATAATAAGGAATCCTAAAACTCAGTGTTATCTGAATTTTAAACTAAATTTATAATTTAGGTCAATGCTTCTTGTATAAGATTCGTTGAAATATCTGGTTTTTTAAGTATTTTTCTAATTAAAATAACTGCCTATAACTAGTTTTTATAATTAGACTCTTCTTTAATAATTCCAATTAATAGCTAAAATATATGAGTCAGTAAATCATTATCTTTAATTTAAGTTTAACCAACAATATTAAGTTTAACAATCTCATTTTTATCAATAACAGTATCAGTTATGATATCAAAAACTGCTGCACCATGGGATATAATTTCAGATACTTTCTCTGTTTTCTTTACAATAAAACTAAGTTCTTCTGGTATCTTATATATGAATTATTTATTAATAACTCCCAATATTACTAGAGTTTTTGCAGCGGACTCTTTTAATTCTTCGTCGGTTAAAATTAACTAAACTAATTTTTTGAATAAATTGTCATTAATAGTATACGGAACTACAGATACTCCAGTATTATAAACTATATTCTATAAGCACAACAAACTAAGCTGTACAATACTTTTATTTTTAGAACAAATTTATAGATAAATAATATTGACTGCCTTTGGTAAATGAATATATATTTCATTACAAATAAACATCTGCTATAAAATTTATAGTGCTAAAATTATTTCCTGGTCTCTATCTAAGATGAATACATTAAAAATAGAATCAATTGCAGATGCAAAATATGGTATTAATTAAACATAGCATGAATTTACTAATGTAAGCATTAATGATAATGCTTGTTTACGCTATTCTAAATCTAACTATTTCTGATTTAATTCAAATACTTAACTCAAAAAAATTTCTCTAATTTTTGGTAAAACAAAAGTAGGATTTAAGGAAGATATCCTTCCTATTACTTCAAATATATTATGACGAACACTAAACTCTTAATCAGAAACAGAAACAAATAAAATCTCAATATTTTCTTATAAAGCTAAATAATCATCAAATTTAGAGTTATTAAGCAATTACTTGCTAAGTTCATATCTAACTTATTTTTATACATCTGAAACTATTGTTATTATTACTTATGTTAAAGCCATATTGACCACCTAATTATTTGAATTTTAGATATGTTTAAGGATAACTGAGCCAGCTGCGCATCTAACTTTTGAACTGCTATGTGTTAAATATCGAGTAATATAATCAGTACAAAAATCTGTTAAATTAAGCCAATCAAAATCAAACTATATTAATGATTGCAAGCATAGAATAGAATTCTATGTATATTTTCCTGTAAAATCATAGTTAATATCAAATAAAGCAATCCCAGTGAGCTCAACAGCAATTGTCTATAATAATTAATAATTAAGTTCCTATAAATTTAGATACTAAATTGCATTTATAGAATATTCTGATAACTACTGTTAAAATATCTTTTACGAAATAATTTGTCTATTTGCATGAACTAACGTACTACACTCTTTTGCTAGGATTTTTATACATATTAATGCATCTTCAGAAAAATTTTATTGAGAAATTTCATTCCATATCTATTTAAAATAAGTAGATATATGTTATTACCCAACATTCTAAATAATATTAGCTATTTCTACTAAAGAATGATTTGTTAATAAATAACTCATTATTTTAGGTAAAGATAATATAAAAACATCCCTACAATGGGTAGACATTAATGAAAAAACTATTGGATATTTAGGTTTATCTAAAATAAGTTGCAATATTTTAGGATAGTATAAAATAAATTAACTACTAGGCTCCTATATATCTCCTTATTCTAATAACTACTTTAATATATCAACTGAATGTCCTTTTGGCAATACGTTAATCAAATACTCATAACCAATATCAATCTTGAGTAAAGCTACAAATGCTTAAATTTCCTCTGATTCATATACATGTTTAATATACCCTTACGCCTTTTCGATATTTGTAACTGCAATATTAGACAGCATAATACATATTTAAGGTTTAAACTATTTCTATGATATTTTACTATCAACTTCATACCATGTAGTTTATAATATATTTGAGCTATCTTCATTTTTTTATAATAATAATACAAGCTTTGATGCTTATTGACATGTTGATTTATTAAAACAAAGTGAAATAATTTACTTTTCTAAAAAATGTATTGGTAAATAAATAGGCGCATTGTTAATAATATTTTCCAGTATATTTAAAGCAGCTAAATTTTACCATAAATATTAGTTATCAATAAGTTAAATTATAAATATCTAAAATTATTCTAATAATGCATTTCTTTTATCTTAAAATAAATCCATTTACTACTTTTTCATAAGTATAACTAATTTTCTGACAGCTTTTATTCGTTAATTTTCATGTTTAAAATCATTTATATATTCAGCAAACTTAATCATTTAATATCCAAATTACTATAATATATAATAATTATATAGTATTTTTAAAAAATTAGTAAATATTAATATTATTTTATATATTTAGAATGTAAATTCGTAATGAAATCAATATTTTTTTTCTCATTTTTCTTTGTCTTTTTTGTTATTTTCTTCTCATTATCAATGTTATCATTATGTCTATCCAGTGATGTCAGTAGTTCTAAACGTAAATTTTATGACTCATATATTAGAAATATAAAACTACTACATTCAATCATCCTATCATTTAATTCTAAATCTATTGTTCCCTATGTTATTTTCTTATATGGAATTGTTATTTCATCAATATTCGTCCACAAAGAATTATTGACATAAACTAAATAAATTAAGATTAGTCTGTTTAAAATTATCTCTTTAGTCCCTCCTAATTTAACATCTATTCAGAAAATATTCATAATCATTTTTTACATTATTTAACCATTATCATATACTATTCTTCTCTTCCGTACTTTTAAGACAAATAAAGTCTTCAAATCTGATCTTATATATTATAAATTGGAAAATCGCTAAAGATACTGCAAATTATGTGATAAAAATGTTGCTAAGTTTGATCATCATTGCGCATGGGTCGGTTCGTGTGTTGGTGCCGGTAACCATTTTTGGTTCACTATATTTTTGACATCTACAGCTTTAGTTAATATAGGAATTGGAATTTGGAACTATTTTATATTTTAATAGCTTAAACTTTAGTTATAATTTACATAAATATGGCATTACTATGCTTCTTTTCTAATTTAAACATGGATGTGTACATTTATAGGTCTAGCAATATCACCGTTTGCAATAATGCATATACGTAATCTCATATTAAATCAGACAACTTTTGAGCGTTTAAAAAAAGAGTTGATAATAAGACAGCTTTAAGATTGTAAAATTTTTATTTCGAATTAGTTTGAAGTAGTAGAAGTCAATAATGATACATTCAATTTAGAAGAGAGTCTGAACATAATGAGGCATCGAAATATATGGAATTAAGGTATTTTAGGTAATATAAAAGAAAGTATATCTACTGCATTCAAATGATAATTGTTAAATCACTCATTTCCAAGAATTTTCTACTTCCACTAAATAATCAATTATTTATGGGGAAATATTACCAAAAATATCATTTACTTCTTTAATAATAGAAAATTTACAATCTTAATCTTATAAAATTTAATAAAAATATATCTCTGCTCTAAAGTCTTTCTGATATTGATATCTAAGCTGCTAAATACCGGCCTCTGCATCTATTATATTATCAACTAATATTAATTTCAAACATTATTTTAACTAATCATCTATTTAAGGTTAAATAGATTATTATAACTAAAATTATAATCTAAATTTTTCTATTTCTTCTGAGAATTTGTTTCTTTTATCTATTCTTTAATTTTATAGTAGTAATTCAGTAAAATTAGGAACCAAACTAATTCCTAATAAGTTTGTTTCAATTTAATTTTAAAATACTGTGCCACTCTCTTCTTTGAATTTATAATACACAGGTATAGGCTGTGAGTAATATTAATTATTTGAAGCAACAAAATTAATATTACTTTATATATTTATTTCCTAATTATTTAATTTGAACAGATTAGTCTACACACGTTTGATTCCATTATATACAGTATTAATAGTTTCTGATGGCAAATTAACACATGAAAATACTTCATCACGTAACTTAATTAAATTAAATGTAAAATTTTTTTCATGCATTAAATTTTATGCATACTTATTAGTTATTAGTACTTGTAAAGCTTATTAAGCAGTAAATCTTGTTTTTTCAAATTTACAGTAAACTGATAATTATAGGATTTTTGAAAATATTTAGTCAAAATCATTAAACAGTAATCTTCCTTCTTCTATTCCACAAATTAAAGCAAAAGCCCATAAATTACCTCTAAAAGAATATCTTTCATAATCTTCTGAGTATAATTTTTGCTAAATTTCAGCTACAAGTCCACTTTATAAAATCAAATTCCGCCCAAATTCATGAAGGCTTAAACTAACTAAAACTGATCCTCTAGCATATGACTAACATGAAGAAAATGATTAGTTTTGAATTTAAACTGTCCTGTTCTACCAAAAATCTTTTCTGACGATTTCTGGAATGTCATCTAATGATTCTGGAAGCTATAAAACAACCCTACCACAAGAATTATTATGTGGTAAACATAGAAAATCATAAGCAAATTGATCTTATGTAGTGTAATATATATCAGAAGAATAATCTGAGTTTCTAATAATTTTATCGTAATTCGAATCTTTAATTGACGAAGATAATTACCGTGTAAGAGATAAAAACTATTTATATTCTAAATTATGTACCCATCGATAAATCCATTACTAATTAAGACTAGATAATATTGTATTTACTCCTAAAAATTTGCATCCTTTTTCTGATTACATTATTTTAACTCTTAAATACTATCCTAAATTTTTCCAATTATCTAAATTAATCTGATTATCAACAAATATATCTACGTCTTCAATTGAAACTAATTCTTCAATAATACATAAACATGCCACAGCTATCTCGGGCTATATATCATTAATCATTGGTACTAAGCAATATAATGCCCATTTCTCGTCTTCTTTTGATATTAGCATAGATTAATGTTAGATATTAGAGCAGTTAAAACACAGGCAACTACAAATTGGTTTTGACAAATTAAGAAAATACTATCTTTTTCTAAATTATTAAGCTAAGCGATTGACACTTTAATATCTAATTCTAACATCATGTGACTGTAAGAATCCTTAAATTGCTACCTTTACTTTATCATTTTCTGAATATTTTCTTAAACAATTTTTGCCACAAATGCAGGTTGTTGACTTTTATTCCTTAGCACTTTAACAAGAAGGTGAAAGACTTATTATCAAAAATGAAATTAATGATGGATGTATTTGCTTAATTTGAAGTTCATATAATATATCAATTATTTAAAAATCATCCATAACTTAACAACATTCATATGATAACGAAAGCACTCCTAAAATTGATGATATTATTGCAATATGTTACCTATTATATTATTATTCATTCAAAGTAAATGTTAAATGTTCCACTATGAGATGAAATATCTTACTACTTTTAATCATGATAATACCACTTTAATACTGTATTAACTTACTCAAAAAATTTAAACAAATTTAGCCAATTCTTGCAGTTTAATTACAAATAGGCAAGGAAAGTAATGAAGTATATTTAATTGAATTTTTAAGAAGATCATTAAAAGCTTAATAATCATAGTTCTCTTTTAAATCTGGTAAGGGTGGTAAAAAGGCAAATAGATAATTTTTATTCGATTTTATATTATCAATTTAAAGTTCTATAGTACCATCTATAAATTAAATTAAAAACTCTAATAACTTAGTATTACTTTAAATGAAAACAGAAGACATGTGATGATTGATAATAATATTAATTTGCTCCCAATTCCATTTAATAGGTTCATCTTAATAATCCCAAATATTAAGTTCAGTCAACTAAGGATCTGTTGAAAACAGCAGATTATTCTATAATTCAGACTTTTATGTGATAAATCTTGAATATTTTTCCTCCTCTATTAGATAATCATGACACGTAGACTCATTAACCTCCGCAACTAATGTTTTTGTCTTAGAAATTAGTAAACTATTTTACGAATATTAATTTGAATAAGAATTAACTGGAATGAATATTTTATGTCGATAATAATCATATACAATAGGAACGTGAGTTTTACAAATATTTAAAAACTCTGATAAAATATAAAGAAACGCTGAGATAACTTAAATACTTGATCTTTTGCATATTTAATAAATAACAGCCTCAAAAAATCCTATTTCAAGTAGCCTATATATCAAATTTGTCATATAAGAAATTGATAAATTTTATCCATATTTGTTTCCTATAAATGAAGTAGGAATAAGCTTCTAATATTAAATCCTTTCTAACCCATCTAAGTACATATAAATATATGTAAGAGTTTGCGTCTAGCTACTATTAAATTACTAATCTAATAATCCCGAAATAAGTGGATAAAATATACTGTTTCCATAATTATCCAATCTAATATGATCTACTTCTATTAAGTTTCCACAATTTAATAGTGAATAAATATTCTTTCTAGAATTATTTTCTAACAATAAAGCATCCGAAATAAAGTTTATGCATGCTATTAATTATGTGGACTTGTTTAATGAAGACAACATAATACAAAAATTTTAACCTAATTCTACACGTTAAGTAAAAAATTAAAGACCTTCAGGTAATTTAATCAAAAAAGATAAAAATGCTTGACTAAACTAAAGAATAGGTGTATTATCTAATGTCAAAGATATATCTATCTTCTGCTCTTTTTTTAATTCTTAACTAGATACTAACTAAGGAGATAATCCTAAAAACTAATTAATTTTATTTTCTATACTCTAAACTTCTTACTAACACTATTTTTCAATCTGAAATAATACTGTTAACTCTTTTTCTTTTTGTGACTATCTTTTTTCTAAATTGCTAATCTGAACATTAAGGTCATTAACTTTTGTTTCTGATGTTCTTAACTATTATTAATGTTTTTCATAATTCTCTATCTAAATGAGCTACTAAGGTGACTTTTTTGCCTGATTGTGTTCTTGTTTGTTCATTGTTTTTTATAGTTCAATAAATTTTTCTTTAAGTATTTATAATACTTCTCTCTAACTTACTAAATTCGGTTACTATTTAATAATATCTTATTATAACTCTTTAATTTCATCTTTCTTATTAGTAATATTAATTTTAGCAATCTTCACACGTTTTTATTATGTAACTAATTCAAATTTTAATCCCTCTAAACTAATATTAGCTATAGTAATATTTTTATTTTCTGTTTTTAAAGAATTATCTTATTTAATTAATTATGCTAAATTCTATACAACTTTTCCTAAAGATACATAATCTACATATAATGGAGATTAAATAAGCCATGATATAGCATGTATAATATACACTATATCTGTAAAATTGTCTGATTATAATGCAATACTAATAAATATTTAAACAAAAATTGGATTTACTTTATTATTTACAAATACTGCTACTAAATTACACTTAAATTAAGAAAAATGATAAAAAATAGCTTTTAATAATAAGCTCGAAATGTCTCCTGTAGATAATTATTCTAGGCAACTAATATAGATAGATTAATTCTATTTATATTTAATTATATGTCTAGATAGTAGATACTGGCCTCCATTCATCTTTAACTACGTCAAAAACATAGAATCTTTGAAAGAAAATTTTTGTATTAAATTTGCAATTAATATTGAAGTAGATTAATAATCTATTGATAACAACTATCTAACTAACTACGAAATAGCTATTGGGTTTGGATGTGTATTCATGAAAGTTTTATAGCTCTTTGGTTATTTTGAACTTATAACACTAATAAAATCAGTAAATTCGCCAATCTTAATATTAAGTTTCTATAACACTGATAATTAAGGATCATCATTCTGTATTTAATCTAAAATGTTCCACAGATCATTTATAAATATACCGATTTAATCCATTAATAAATATGATAAATATAAAATTTAATATATAAAATAATAACATATAAAAATTCAGCAAAAATTAAAAAATGAGCTCTTCAGATTTAGATTTCTTAGAATCTTCGAAAAGTTCCCTTAATTTTCTGAATTCTGTAACTTCATAGAACAGCTTATAGCCTATTCAATCAATGAATTTTCTAGATATATCATCAGTATAGGAACCTATAAATAAAGAAGATTCTAGTTTAGTATAGCAAATTAAAAGATAAAAATAACTTATATTACGCTAAAAATAAGAAATTAATAGACTAAAAAATATCAACCTTATTAATGATGAACGAATTTAAGAATATTAAGATTAAACTTTAAGTTAATTTAATGAAAATTAAAAAATAATCTAATTAGCATAGTAATTGAAGTAAAATAATGATATAAGTGATTCGCAAAAGAGAATAGAATAGTAAGTAATTTTTGATTTATTAGAATTTATTAAAGTTTAATCATAAAATAATTAAGATCTTATTTAAGGAATTTACTCTACGACTTTAAATGCCTAAAGTTATATCCTAGCTATGAAAAAATAATTTGATTAATATGAAATAAAATATAAAGAAATGAAAAAACGAATTAACAAATTACAAAATGATAAATTAGATGCTTAAAAATGTCTCCTTATTCAATCTACTTAATTCTAGCAGAAACTTAGTTAACTAAGATTACAGTGACATTTAAAAAAATACTAAAATAATATTATTTTTATTATGAAAGAGAGTATAAAGTCAATTTATCACTAAATTTTAATTCACTTAGAAAACTAGTTATTGCTTTAATTTTTAATAAAATATTTCATAGACTGATTTTATTTTTTAAGACCAACAGTATTATCAATATATTTATACTTTTTTCTATCATATTAATAATCACTTGTAAAAACTATACAATTTATCATTAAATAGAATTTAACACATAATATACGTAATTATATTTAGAGTAAATTATATATACTTATTAACATAAATTTTAATAAATATTCAAAAAGTATACAATAGAATATATTAATATCATTATAAAACATTCATTTAGTAACCAAGTAACTATACAAAAGTTAGTAATTATAATCATACCTATATATATTATTATTCATGTAAAATTATACAAATGCATTTCCTTCATAATGATTCACTGTGATACTTACGTTGACCCTTATACTGGATTTGTTACATGTCAATTACCTACCAATTATCTATGTTGTAGTGATGAATAATCAGGTATTGAAGAAGAATAATAATGAGTATATTTTTATATATTAATTAGCATTATCATCTATAAGAATACGAAGAAAAAGATACATTGTTATCAAATTATATTTTTACTTAGTGTCAGGTAAATTGTGAGCTACATTTTTATTTTCAGAATAGTAATTGTGTCATAAATAATTTATTCCTTACCTATTAAAAAATATTATTAGCGATTAAAATCTAACAATCTGCTTTTAGTATACTTTTATTAAATCGCAATATATTATGCTCTTAAATAATAAATAGACCACTTTAAACGCATACACTTAAATTATAAAAATAATTATTCAAATATAATGTATTTAGATAAGTTTATGAATAGCTAATATCACTAATAAGAAAAGTTATAATAATTTAGTTATTTATATGATACTTTCAGTAATATATCTTCAAAATTAGTTTTAAACCATGCGAGTATTGGTAATAGTTTATTATTTAAAATGAATTGAATTGCTAATTTAATATTTTTAATATTATAGTACATTTTAATCTCTCGTTGGCGCCGCTTTCACTATCGGTCAGGCCGTTTTGTATGTCTTCACTGGTATGTATGGTAACTTTGCCGAACTGGGCGCCTTCAATGCCATCGCAATCGTGCTCCAGTTGTCTGGTGCTTCTATTATCTTGTAGATGCTGGACCACATGATGGAGTAGGGTTGGGGCGTCGGGTCCGGTTAGTCACTTTTCACCACTGCCTAGACTTGTGAGTCCATCATTTGGAAAACATTTTCGTTCATGAAAATTGACAGAGGCTACGGCACTGAGATCGAGGGTGCAATTCCTGCAGCGATCTACATGATTGTAAACAGAGGCAACAAACTCGAGGCCGTGAAGCTTGCCTTTATACGCCATGGCCTTCCCAACTTGGTAGATGTCATCTCCACCCTGGTAATATTTTTCGTTGTTGTGTACCTTTAAGGAATTAGGAAAAATATCAAGATTGTTCACGAGCAAGCTGGCGACCAGATGCAGCAGTCCTACCCCATCAAGCTCCTTTATGCCTCATCAACGCCCATGATGATCATATCAACCGTCACTCAAAATGTGTTTATGATATCCTAGGCTGTTTGGAGAAAATTAGGCAATAATTTTGTCACTGGCATTTTAGGCAAGTGGCAGGAGAATGAATAAAACCCGGGTAGCCCTTACCCCGTAGGCGGCCTTGCATGGATTTTAGCCCCTCCGTATTCTTTTAGATCTGCCATATTCCACCCCATACATACCCTGCTTCACGCTGTTATCGTGGTAACAATCTCCGGCTTCGCTGCCAAGATGTGGGTTAACTTTTCAGGGGAGTCCGCTAAGGACGTTGCTCAGAACCTTAAGGCCTCAAAGTGGATCATACCCGGGTTCAAGCGCGACCAGGAAATGGTCAGGGAACTCAACAGATACATCCCAGTTGCCGCTATGACCGGTGGAATCATCTTGGGTCTCCTCAGCTTGATTGCTGATTACTAGAATATTTGATAAATCATATTAAAGGAATTGATTCTTAGCAATAGTCATAAAATGATATTGTTATACTAATATATATGCGAGTCTTATGTTTATAGTATATTGATATTGTATAAATAATCATGATATCATTAAAATTTTACTTTAAAAACGTTTACGTTTCAATTATGATTCATAAAGTATGAGAAGAAATATAATATAAGACATCTGTTATCATACAACAGCGGTTTACTGTATTAGGAGATATTACATAATTTTCATTTCTAAATAATAGATAAATAAGTTATATACTAATTATTATTAATTAAAAATATCATAAATAGCTTGATCAAATAAAGTGAAACATGCCGTATTTAGCTAATTTATGAGATATAAATATTTTCAATATAAATATATTGTATTATGTCGATATCAATAAAAAACATCAACATTTTTTTATTCATCTATCTATTTTCGTCAATACTTGATTGAAGATTGAAGAGTGCTTTTATTCCCATATCTAGTATACTCATTATAGGTATATATGTAATATTTTATATAGCTCTAATAGTTTTCTATATTTCAAAAATTCTTTTTAGTTTTAATATTATATATTAAATAAATTTTTATAATTAATGACAGACTAATTACCTTTAACTTTTGAATTTATTTGCCCATATTAGTCTCTTACTGCTTAGCTACCCTCGAGAGTATTGAAAGACGAAACATTCTTATATTACTAATAAAATATAAATATATTTTAACATGCCACGTTTTCCAATTTGGAATAAGATGTTATTTATGAGGATATTCAAATAATCGCCGACAAATCAGGGTATCATGTACGATCGGGTTCATATATTTTACAGAGGAGATACTATAATTCTCAGCTCAATAGAATGTATTTATTTGGGATAATTTCCGCACTACTTAATGAAAATATACAAAATTTGAGAATTGGAGTAGGTTCTAAATTAATACATTAATATTTCAGTGAAGTTTTCCCAAAAATAGTCAATGAAAAACGATATTCTCCGTTAAATAAAAATATAAAGAATCCTATCGCTAATCCAGAAATAGTTTTGCAAATTATTAAACTTATGAATAATAGATCTATAATTTTTTACCATATCGAAGCTAAATCCAAATTATCTGAGCAGTAATTACTATTTGGAGAATTTTCTGGTCCATTTTGGTATGACCAATATTATGAATAAATATATCTTATTAACTTAATCAAAAATTAAAAAGTACCACCTTAGCCAGTAAATTATATGGACTAAGCAGAATTAAATTTATAATTTATTGTTTAAGAAAATTAACCGATAACTGAGCCTGTTTAAAAATCAACCATTGTTACGGATCCCCAGGAAATTTAGCAAACTTTGTAACCATCCTAGTCTTAAAACTGTGGCCAATAAGAGGAAAACAAACAAGATTTATTAATTTAATCAGAGGCAGAAGATCTAGTTTCTGAGTATTAGGAACCTCAATTCCCCGACAAAAATATACTCACAGTTAGCGGATCAATGCAAGAAATAACATAACTTTTGTTATTCTTACAGGATAAAATAGGTTAAAATTCGATCTAAATTAGCAAAATTTACACTAAATGAATAATTTTTCGATCACTCTCAGACATCAACAATCTCGCACTGGCAAAGCTCACCGATCTCACCGATCATGTTGTTGTTCTTCAGCCAGTCGCCGAGCTGGATTTTACATTCGCTCTCGAATTGCACTTTCGCATCACCCTATAGACTCGTAATTCGGTCTTGAATCTGCGAAATTTTCTTCACCCTATCCTCCAGGCTTGTGCTAAAAGGCGCGTGGAGCTGAAACTCGAATTTTGCGTTTTTCTGATCATGGAATGGAATAACATGCGTGACAAAGTCTTGGATTGGCTGGATTTCTGCTAAAAAGCCGTAGCCAAGTGGCCCATTCATCTTGAACTGCTGCCAGGAATTGACAAGAAACTCGTCTAAATTTGCCTTTTTGAGTATAGTTTTCATCTCTTTTTCGATGATGTTATTGGGAGCGCATTTAAGGCTCACGGAATCTTAAATACAGTAATGACTAGCGTTTGCGAAGATCTTCAAATCGTCGCATTTTTGAATTTTTAGGAACTTGCAGTTCGTGGAAATGATACCATTTTTACTGCTGCTGATACTCAAAAACTTGGTTGCGGGTGCGTAAATTTTGATATTCTTGCAGTTAGCGATTGTGATTTGCTAGGCGTTAAAAACATAGAAAATAGAGTTTTGTGTGTTAAAAATTTTGACATGAGTGTTGGTTACACAATTAATAGCGAATGCACGCTTTTGAAGGTTTGAGTAATTAGAAGTTTGGGAAGTAATTTCCGAGAAGCTTGAGACTAAAATAGAGGACGCTTATAATAAATTTTACGCTTTTTGAAGGTTAAGTTTTACTGGATCGGATATTTCTAGGAAGGCTTGAAGGTCAGTTGTGTATTAAGGCTTGAATGGGAGCTGAGATAGGTCAAGTTTTTCGACAAATTCAGTACCAAGAGATGCCAGTAGGACATCAAAATAAGTCAGGAGATATGTTTATAATAAGCCTTCAAAAGTTTGATTTTACTAAACTAAAGAGTCTTCCGATAATATTTTTTGTCTTCTTGAAGATACGGTTGATTTGAATAGTATGCAAAATAAGAAAACTACAAAGTTTCCTTTTAATTCTTCATAAAGTTAGAATAATGCTAAAGCTTCTTCTTCTTTCAGTCCACAAAATTAAACAGCAATTTAGTTCCAAGCACTGATTGTGAACTTTTTAGATGGGCAAGCTTCAGCAGCTTACTAAATAAGATATGATATAGAGGGTAAGTTATCAATGTTTAAGTTTGTTTTAGGGTGAATTTAAAATAAAGTGTTAATAAACACATCAGTCTTCACCTGCATTGAAAATTTGTATAATATATATTACTTGTATAATAATTATATATTATTACAAATAGTATAGATAATATTTTATTTGATATATATTAATTTAGACTGATACTTAGCTATTTTAATTGATACTTATAATTACTATGATAAAATAAGCCCATAAGTTATTTATATAAACCACAAAGTATAAACACGAATATTATATCGTAATAGTTTAATATTATGAGTAATTATTACAACCAAATCAATCGCCTTTCCTTCAAATGTCTAAGATCATTAAGATACATTAGCGCATGATCATTGATTCTCGTGGTGCCCCTACCACTGAAGTAGAAGTCACTACTGCCGACGGTACCTTCCGTGCTGCCTGCCCTTCTGGTGCTTCTACTGGTATTTATGAAGCTCTTGAGCTTCGTGATGATGATAAAAAGAACTATTTTGGAAAGGGTGTTTCTAAGGCTCTTGATAACATTAAGAACGTCATCACCCCAGCCCTTCTTGGTATGGATGTTTGCAACCAGGAAGCCATTGATGCAAAGATGTAAGAACTTGACGGCACTGCCAACAAGACTTTCGGTAAGCTTGGTGCCAATGCTGTTTTACCAGTTTCCATGGCATGTTGTGTTGCAGCTGCTGCTCATAACAAGATGCCCCTATGGAAATGGATAGCAAAGATTTCTGGTACCGAAAAATGTTGTCTCCCAGTTCCCTGCATGAATATTATCAATGGTGGTAAGCATGCCGGTAATCAGCTTGCTCCCCAGGAATATATGGTCGCATCAATCGCTGCTACCACCATGGTTGAAGCTATGAAGTAAGGTATGGAAGTTTATAACGAACTTAAGAAGATTCTTAAGGGTCGTTTTGGCATTGGTGCCATCGCCATCGGTGATGAAGGTGGTTTCGCTCCCCCCGTCAATAACTGCGAAGAACCTTTAGAATGTATCATGGAAGCCATCAAGAACGCTGGTCTTGAAGGTAAAATGGGTATTTGTATGGATGTTGCTGCTTCTGAATTCTATGTTGAAGATAAGAAGATGTATGATCTTAAGTTCAAGAATGGTAATGACGAACACCAGTATATCTCTGGTAAGGACCTCGCCGCCATGTATGTTTCTTGGGCTGAAAAGTATCCTATCGTTTCTATTGAAGATCCCTTCGACCAGGACGATTTCGAATCTTATGCTCATCTCCTTGCTACCATCCAGTCTAAGGGTCTTAAGACCCAGGTTGTCGGTGATGATCTTACCGTATCTTAGGTTTCCCGTGTCCAGATGGCCATCGATAAGAAGGCTTGTAATGCCCTCCTCCTCAAGGTCAACCAGGTTGGTACCGTGATGGGTGCTATACACGCTGCTAAGCTTGCTATGAAAAACGATTGGCATGTTATGGTTTCCCACAGATCTGGTGAAACCGAAGATTGCTTCATTGCCCATCTTGTTGTTGGTCTTGCCACCGAGCAGATCAAGACTGGTGCCCCCACTCGCTCTGAGCGTACCTGCAAGTATAATGAACTTATGCGTATTGAAGAATGCGGATAGCTTCCTTATGGTTGTGGTATCTGGAAGTGATTTACTTCTCGTTTTATTATTTATTCTATTCTATTATATTTTCTATTTAAAAATGTTTCCAAACATATAATTCAAAAAACCGTATTGGGAGGCAAAAGACACACCAATAGAACTCATAAAAGAAAAGGCAACAAAGTATTATACACCTACGTTGAAGTTGGCACCACTTAAATTTTCACCAATTCCCAGGAAACATATACGTAGTCATTTAGCTTAAACATAGCCTGTTTAATTTAAACAAGACTACAGTTAGCGTGTATAATTTTTATAAAAATCAATGAAACTTGATCTTGACACTTAACGGTCTTAGCTGCCTCAGGTAATCAGTTTTAAACCTGATTATGGTAGAGTATCAAATGGATAAAAAATAGCGCAAAACATTAAAAAACAAACCTGGTAAAAATTTTGTACTAGCTAGAATGGCGAGTGCTTGGAAACTGTAAATTGGATGAAATAGCAATAGCATTTGGCAGGTATAGTGGGAATTAAAGTTGATACACACCAAGAGGGTAAGTTAGTTTATGAACATCAAGATATAGATATAAAAGACGTATAATTAGAAGTGGATCAAAATTTAGAACTAGTGCATGATGATTATTAACAAGAAGTTACTTTATAGTAGATAACATTTGTGGAAATAGACGACCATGGAATTAAGCCTAGTTTATCACTAGAAGATATTACCTGTGATTTGTTAGAGATGTAAGAAAATCTGGAACTATATTAAGAAAATGATATGACAGCTACTCTGATTAGGGTTCCAATTTCAAATTAAATTAATTCATTAGAACACAATTTATATGCAGAATTTTTTGACTTTGAAATAGAAACGATTAAAATATATTAAAATATATAATAAGTATATTTTGATATTTTTGAATTTACGGTTGAGTGACTTATTATACTTTAATTTTATTATTTTATAATGAACGATATTTCAAATCTAGGATTCAAATAGAAATATTCACTAAACCCGAAACTTTATGATGAATAACTAGAATGTTTCACGCTTAAGACTAGAATAGATGATTTAGAAAATTCTTACAACGAATCCCTTATCAACAATACATTTTTAATTCTCTAAAAATAGATAAAACAGGATCTTCTCAGAAAGTGATTTCCGATAAATTTCTAAGCATTCTAAAATCTTATCACTTATCAAATTCGCTAAACGCAGCGAACAACAAACAGTCAGCTAGATTAAAACCTTCAACACCATCAAATTAGTAGTCAAAAACATCTTTGAAGTAAGATGCTAGCTGCGCTGTTAAATCGATTTTCTCACCATCTAGGGCTAATATAACAATTTACTCAGATAATTCTTATAGCTCAGATTGTGGTTTTAAGCTAGAGATTCGATTAAATACTTCCTTTGATGACTTAAAATCGGGTATTTACGTTATAATTTGTGAATTTAAGGTAAGAATTTCGTAATATTAATTTGATTATATAACTGAAATTTACTTACACATAAGCGGCTAAGGAGTAAATTTAAGTGGTTTCAGTGTTGCTAGAATACTATGAATTGACTATAAATTTTAGCAAGTAGATACCATATCACTAAAGCTCTATCCAATATTCTGAATGATGGAAGTTAATATATCTATATTTATTTCGGTTGTTTTTGCAGAGGTATTTATTTACTAGGTTAACCAACAAAAATTATTGATAATTTCATCTAAAATTGATGTTTTATCATCGATTTTATTAATTTATACTAATTAGTAAAGAGCTAGATCAGGGGTTATTGGCGGAAATTGATCAATTTGACACTCATTTCTTATATACAAATATTAGACATTTTCGTTATAAAAGTTGATGAAATTAATTTCATCTTTCATACATTGTTCCGTAAGACACTCAAAATTGTAGATCTAGTTGTTATATTTATCTAATAAATTATTTCGTATCGTTAAAGTCATATAACTTAGACAACATAGTTTCTATAAACTTCTAGCATGGGTTCTGATAAAATCTGTCATTTTTGCATGTTTTTCACTATAAACAAGAAATCTATCAATTTTTTACTTTTCCTGGAATTAGTAGAAAAGTTTCTCACCAGTAAAAATATTGTCTCGTCTATTCTTCTTTTTTAGTTTGCTTACAATATCTTCTAACATTTCAACGTTATTTTCTAAACCAGCTTCAAAACGTGAAACCTAGTTTGAATTTAACTAAAATTATATCAAACCTTCATTAGTATCTTCATCTTACTCATCTTTAGCTTGAATATTTTCCTTTTACTAAAAATTTTAACACACTAATAGTATTGCTTAATCAAAATCACACTGCATTATAAGCTATTCCAATGTCTGGGGAAGTGCTTGGTCATTAATTTATGAAAAGAATAATTCATACATTGAATTTATATAACCTACAGCACCATATTCAGTAAATCCTTTCACGTTGCAGATTACATTTAACGAATTGGAAATTTAAGAAATTAAATAAATAAACCTATCCTATTCTAAGACAGAGAAATTTGATAAAATCGTGCAATATTCTCCATGCATTTTGTAATTATTAAATATTAAAGATGAGATAAAGATAAGAGAACAATAAATGATGATAAAGAATCTAAATGCAACAACGGATAATTTTTTTACGGAGAAATGCAAAGAATCTCCAGTTATATAATCCTTTATTAGACAGTCATAATGGAAAACCCCTCCAATAAGTTCAGTTACACCTGCTGCTTGAAATTCCTTCATCAAAGAATAATCTTCAGCAATTTTAAAAAATACTGAGTCTGTTGACATATTTAAAAGATAAATTACCATATTTTAAATAACTTCTTTAATAGGTGACTTTTCCTAAGCATATATATCTTCAATAGGTCGTATTTATCTAGTCTTTGCTACTTCTTCTTTAACTGAGAAATAATTAAATGATTAAGGTGAAATAAGAAATTTTAATAATTTTTATTTAGATCGAGCTAATTTAGGCAAAATAATATCCAATGCATATTTAATTTCTGGACTATTAAGCGTTTTATTAAGTCTTCTACCATGAATTAAAATAGTACCAATAAACATAGCACTTTAATTTAATGTGTAGTGATCAGATTCAAAATTAATATCTATTGTTTTATTCTTAACATCATCATAAAATATATAAAAATTATTTGGCACAGTTTCCTTTAATTAAACGAAGCAGAATGCCGGAACAATAACTCGTTCATCATCAGGAGTTCTGTTGCTTGAATTTTATCGTAAAATAAATTTATCTAACTATGGACACACACGTTAAAAATTTGATATTTTTTAGCTAACACCGATAATTATACTTATATATTAGCTGTTTTTTAATAAATCATCCGTCAATTAATCATAATAAAGGTCAACATATTAAGCTAATATTGGTTAGAAAATTAAACTAAGTTTATCTTAATAAACTGTTTATTATAATATTTCATTTTATTCTAAATTTTACTCTTGAATAATAGCTAGTTATTCTGACCTTAGCTTGTCAATTTACAATAGTAACTAGTCTTACAAATCTAGCTCATGAAATTGGGAAATAATATAGGATATTGCCTTGAAAAATACAGATTTTGCAATCTACAGTTTAAACTACTCATTTTTGTAAGATCTTTATGTTTATCCTATTTTTAACTTTTATGATTATTAAGCCTCAAATGGGAAAAATTCTTAAATACGAAATCTTTCATTTAATGGTTCAATTTTTTAGTTTAATTTTTCTAAATCTTCTAAAGTGCATACATTTTTGAAAAGTTTGTGAATAAATTATTAAATGCGTTTAAAAACTTAATGACTTGATATTACATATTCACCTTCTTAAATATACATTTAAAACTATTAATCAAATGTCAGTTACTACAATAAATATTTATATTATAAAAAAAGTGAGTCCAACTATTCTTTAACAACTTTCCATAAACAATTTTAAAACCCTAACTATGCATTTTTAGATATTGGACCTTACATTATCAACCAAGCTTTACATGGGGCAAAAATAGTCTTAGAACTAAATAGCTAAAGTGATAATTCAGATTTTTGAAGGAAATAATCTATATTTTAAGGGTCAGAGAATTCAGAAAAATCAAGAACTTAAACAACTTCCTCAACAGTCCTTGGAATAAAGTTAAAAAGAATATAATTTGCAGTATTTTAATAGATAAGAAGATTACTTTCAAGTGATTTCTTGGGATTGTCAATATCTAAGGTAGTAGAAAATTTAGCTGGAATGAATAATTTGTTAGCAGGTTTGAAATTTTATGAATCTAGAAGTAAATCTCTGAATGTTTTCTACCATAAACTGATATATATTTTTGCTAGATTACCTTAATAAAATGTGTATTTTTCATCAATTGCCAGTGTTTATTCTGGAGTTTCTGTATCTTTTAATGGGTTCGTTAGTTTCAAATTTAATTTCTTTGCTAAGTAGTATATTAAATTGTTATTAATACTATTGATATAGAGTGAGTAGTTTTTAAACTACTTGATCTACTAAAGTAGTTAGTCAAATTAAATCATATTTGGTATACAAAAAATTATCTAATATCATATAGTATCATAATTATATAATTTTTTGATATTTATAATTATATATATAATAGTTATTTATTCAGTCCGCAAATTTAAATGTTGAGTAAGTCAATTGTTGAGGAAGCGGCTGTTAAGTCAGCTTATGTGAAATATTCTGATTTATAGCGAGAAACTTTTAATGAATCATATCACTTCGGTGTTGATACTGTAAGGTTTTAAAATTTGGTTTACGTCAATGAAAATACGATTCTTTTTGCTTCAGGAAACGCTCTACGGTCATTTTCAATGTTATCATAAACACTTACAACAGTTCCTACCGATTTACCAGGAGGTATTATTTGCACAGCTCAAACTTTTGATAATTAATTTGTTGCTGTTGGATATTCAGGAAAAACAGGCTATGTTAGGATTTTCGAAATTATTGCAGAATAATAGGAGAATTCATTCCCTGTTGTTTTGGATAAGAATGTATTTTTTAAGTTAGTAACCGAAATTTAAGATGTTGCTCTTGTTGGAGTAGACTGCTTATCTTTTAATCATACAAATAATTTACTTGCAGTAGTTACTTCAGCACCAGATTATAATTTGATGATTTATGAATGGAGATCGGCTAAGTTATAATTAAAAGCCAAAGCTTTTACAAATTCCGTATTTAGGATATAGTTTTGTAAATACACACCTGAACAGTTAATTACCGGTGGTAAAAACCATATCAAATTTTGGTAAATGGCTGCAACCTTTACTGGCTTTAAGCTTAAAGGTGATTTGGCAAAGTTTGGTATACTTGATGCTTCTGACACAGTCGCCTTTGGTGAATTACCTTGTGGAAATTTTATTTCTGGATAGGGGACAGGTGAGTTAGCACTATGGGATTTTACATCTGTTAGATTAGTATATAGAAGAAGTCAAACAAAATAATGCCACGATGGAAGAATCGAATTTTTATAAATTGATGCTACTGATATTTGGACAACTGGAAACTAATAATTAGTATAAACTTTAGAACTGTGTGGCATACCTTAGTAATCTGATGGGTGGTGGGAATAAGTTCCTGAGGAGAATACAAAAGGTTAGGATTTGAAAAAACCATTTCCAGTTATAGTAACAGGAGGATCTGATGGTTATATTAGAATTTGGTCAGGCCATGAGATTATGCAGTCTTAATTTATTGAAAAAGAAGATGCTTCTTTATACTATGATATTCAGCCAGTTGAAGAAATTTTCATTGGTAAAGGTGTTATTGTAAGAAATATCATATTTTCAACAGATAAGACTACAGCAATAATTTAAGATGCTGGATTAGGTGGATTTATCAAAATGAACATCGCTGATCGTACATTTTAAAGACTGTATTATGGTCATGCGGGGCCGGTCAAGGGCATCGCATTTGCTAATAGTTCTACTTCACTTAATCCTTCTAATGAGTCTTGTAACTAATTTAAAGCAAGATCTAATCTTGTTGCGACTATTGGTGCTTCTGGTGCAGTATTTTTACATGATGTTATTTCAAGGAAGTTGGTTGCCACTAAAATAACTGCATAGTTAGATGCTACTTCATGCCACTTTATTCATAATACTCTTTGCCTTGTTGTTGGTTATGAAGATGGATCAGTTCGTTTGTTTTCATTATTTACAGAGGAACTGGATGATTAAGCTGAGTTACTATCCTTAATTACTGTTTATCGTTGTTTTAAAACTGCTGTTACCGATATTACATGTTCAGCAAGAGGTGTTATAACTCTAATTAATGAATAAGGATAAATATTTTTAATAGATACTAATCTTTGTTTAGTGAGAAAAGAAGAAAAGATATCTGCTGCAGATTAGAATTAGGTGAAACTTAATTCTATGGCTCAAGGCTTAATAAATGTAGTTGTTGATGGAAACCAAGATGAAGAGACCAAAGCAGCTACAGAACTGGCTCGAAGAAATGCAAAAGGCAAATTAGGTATAAGCAGCTAAGATGTACATCCGATTTGCTTAATTGATTGTTGTAAACTTATATTTGGTGAAGAAACAAGTAAGCTTTTGAAATTTCCAATTTGGATAGACGAGACACATATATCATTTGTAGTATCAGGTGATAGAAAAAGCGATAATCGAATGGTTATAGTATAAGTTCCAGCAATTGAAGAAATTATTTAGTATAGAAGCTCACATCCTGAATAAGTTTTATAATCAACTTTATTTGGTGAATCTGAGCACTCGCTTATTAGTTTTGATATTACTGATTTTATACCCAAGTAAAATATTAAATTTGTTAATGTTCATGTTCCCCCTAGTCAGTTACCAGGTACCAACGAAGGTACTGTTGCTAAAATTGAGCAATAAGTAGTTTCGAATAAAATTTAGGCAATGCTACCTTCAAAATCAGCGTTAGAAGATGCTATGGAAGCATTAAAATAAATGGGAGGGGGAGATGATCAAAAAGAGGAAGAGGAAGAAGAGGAAGAATTAGATGATCTTGGCCAGCCTATTGAAAAAGATAAGAAAAAGAAAAAGAAGAAACTAGGTATTTTAGATCCGTTAGATGAGGATTTAAAATAGTCCATTTAGTATGATTTTTAATAAGTATCTGTTACTAGGTCAGACGGATTTGTGTCAACCACTGCAACAGAGGGATAATAATTGTAAATTTTGTTGGAAGTATTTGTAGATTAAGATATTTAAAACAGAGCTAAAAATGCGATGGATATGGTTAGAGCCCGTGCTGAAGCTGCCGCATTAGGTACTACGATATCAACTGCTGGTTAAGATGATCCATCTTTAGCTATGGCGTGTCTTGCTGTAGCAGATCTACGCGCACAGTATCGTTCTTCTATTTTGTACACATTTAGTTTGTAGGAATTAATAGAATATGCAAATTCAACTATTCAGTCTTTAACTATTTAACCAAAAATTTCTACTCCAATAGCAATGCCAGAAAATTTAATAGATGTACCTTTGTTTACGGAATCTATTATTGAAGATGATAATTATAAGATATAGAATCCAATTTCTGTGAAAATATTAATTAAGAAGCCTCTTTAGACATATGCTATTGCGCTTAAAAATATTACGGAATTTTGCACATCCTAAACATAGAAATCAAGTATGTAATAGTATTACGAAAGTAACTACGTACCATATGGATGTTTGTACTCTATAATTGAAGGTGGTGATTTAGTGGTTTAAACATTTGATAAGCTTGAAGATTTTGATTAATTAAATAATGAATCAGCAAAAGTATAGTTTTTAGATAGAAGATATTTATTTAGTATTGGATAGGTATAGACTGGTTTGAACTGTTTATAAATAGGATTTGGTGGCCATTGCATCGGTGTCGGAGATAATAGTGGTAATATGTACTGCATTTTTACTAATATTTTCAACAAATATATCGAATAAGAAATAATTGAGAGTTTGGAGAAACATATTAATGGGATTTCTTATTGCTATAAATAAGATACGCTATGGAGTACAGGAAATGCTGTAATTTAGCTTAATAGAGCTGTATAATATAAAGACGAGGTTATTTCTTTATTGCCTGTAGGATCGTAAATAGACAAAAATGCTATTAATTAAGTTTTATGTGAAATAGAAGATTTTGTTTAAGTTAAAACAATAGAAGAAACCAGACTACAAGCACTCGATGCTGCTGATAATATGCGTGGAGCTGATTCTAAAGCTGGAGTTTAGGCTAAAATTGATTAACTAAAATTAAGATATTAAGCTATGTTGAAAGAAAATGAATAGTAAAGCCAATCAAGAAGACTATAAGTCCATGAGATATCTCCAGATTTATAACTAACGAATGGATGGATTAAAAGAGAAGAAGCCAGAGCATTTGAATTATTATAGAACGAGCTAGGAGCTGTCATGAATAGTACTATTGAAAAAATATTTAATTTATAATAAGCTTTCCCTCTTATCGAGTTGCCACTTTCAGTTAGTTCTTTTTCGTCAGCTACTACTTCTGT
Source organism: Spironucleus salmonicida (assembly GCF_000497125.1). Taxonomy (NCBI): domain Eukaryota; phylum Fornicata; order Diplomonadida; family Hexamitidae; genus Spironucleus; species Spironucleus salmonicida. Next base: position 124,953 of record NC_090598.1, read on the forward strand.
TTAATCATTTAGATTGGTTCCATTGCCTAACGATTTTGAAAACTAACTTTGTAAAGGTTTAGGCGTAGGATCTTTATAAGAACTAGAAGAATTGTAAAATTCAACATTTGCTAACACTCTTAATTAGACAATGGATACTACGATGAGCAAGTTAAATGATACACTCGGAGATTCTATGATGTTATCAAATAATGAAGATTAATTGGCTTCATAAACAGTTAAACACAATTAAATTTAAATTAAAGCACCAAAGTCACTTAGACCTGTTGATAAAATAGTTAAATAATTATTGAATGAATAAAAAGGAATTAAAACTGTAAATGACGATGGAGCTAGTGATTTTGATACTAAAAAGGCTAGAATTTAGTAAAGAGCTCAATAAAGAGAAGAACGTATGTCTAGATATAGAGAAATTCTTGATAGAAAACCAGATCCAAGAAGTATCCATCCGGATGACAGTGCTGTTATTCTATAAGCACAAAAGACTTTCGGAACTTTCCCACTTAAAATGTAGGATGATTATATTTCTATAATTTAAAAGCTATAAGAAGAATAAGAAAAAATCGCAATGTTGAATCCTTAGGATGCAATTTAGATTAATCCAGGAGAGAATAGAGAAGGAAAGTGGTTAGAATTCTTATTCACATTAAAAGGCCTTCAAGATGCAAAGAAAGAATTCAATTCTAGGGTTAGAGTGTTGTTTGCACATAAGTAAGCGGTTGTCAAGGCAGTTTCAATGTTTAAATAAGAAGCTCTTAGAATTTCAGCTCTAATCAAAGAGCTAGTTGGCCCTGCTATAGCGGATGAGTTAGATGCTATTCAGTCAGAAGAGATTAACCCTGATTATATTATTTCGTTTATAAATCTTTATCCTGAAGAAGAGAAATTTGTTATTAAGGAAAAGATGATGACTTCTTGGAATAAATTCCTTGCAGATAAGTAAATTTTAGAGCATGTCTAATAACTTAATAATGATGAAGATAAAATCCATATATTCTTTTAGTAGCTCTAGTTAGAACTTGGTGATATTTTCAATTCTGATGAATTTAACCAGTTCTCATTAGAATTTATTAATACAACACTATCTGCAAGGATAATTACAGGCGACGAAGCTAATAGACTGAGATAACTTTTAGATTGCCCTAAACTCACGAGAAAGGAAATTATAGCACAAGCAATTGAAGAAACTTCTACTATATTCAGCTAAGAAATGATAGAATTGCCTAAAGAAGAAAACTCTGAAGTGGCTAATAATACATCATAAGATAACTCCAGGCTAAACTCCAAAAACGAAGCCAGGTACGAAATTACACAGTCTCCAATCACTCATATTTTGCAACAAATTTTGAATTCTGAAATAGGAACTGTATAACAGTTGTAATCTTATGATTGTTTTAAATTATTAAACTTATATGCAAAATCTCCTTCTAGTAAATAAACTAAAATTCACAATTAAAATTTAGTCAAAGTTTTGCTAAGTGTGAGAAAGCTCATTTACTTCAAAATAGCTTCTTTAGCTAAGACTTTCGACGAATGTTTACTAGAAATATGTTCCCAATAGCTATTTTTGTAAACTGATTTTTGCAGAATAAGAATACGATTAATTAACTTATTTTAAGAATGTGAAATCCACCATTTGTATGTTACAAAAGATGCTAAAAGTCTCAATAATTTAGATAAATGTAGAACAGACCATTTAGAGCTAAGTAAGTAAATGGAGGTATTATAGAAAGATATTTTAGCAAAAATAATAGAAGCTAAAGGAGTTTCAGTTCAATTAGCAACTTTATAAGGACAATTTGATCAAAATATATCGAAAGAGTTTACTTTTAGGACAAAACTGCTCAAATTATATAGCAAAAAATTCAAGCCTCCAAAGGTTAAAAAATAATCTATAGAGTAAGAGTCAAAATAAGACACAGGATTGGACGAATTTTACGATGATGAAGATGAGTCATCGTAGTTATCAAATTTATCAGAAGATGATGGTGGTGATGATGAAATTATTGACGAAACTGTGCCTCCTGAAGGTGTTTCATAAGAAATGTTCCAGTTTGTGCTTACTTTACGCGATTAAAAGCGTTTGTGCGATTTGCAGTTGCTCCAAATTCAATAATAAGCGGACTAGCTTAAATAGCAACATTAGCAGTTGTAAAAGCGTGAAAAATCTGTCTTATAATCGATTGACTCAGCGAACAGAGAGCTCACGTCGTTCCGCTCGAACAAACAAAAAGAGCTAAATGCTATTTAATCGAGTTCTTTAATAACAATATCCTAATATTGTTCTTTGCTAGAAAACAATCAAATAAACCAGAACTTGGATTAGTCGCTTATTTTCGATTAGTCATAACTGGATAAAATCTACAAAAGAATCGAGAAAAGAGGCCTCGAAATCGCGGCTCTATAAAAAATTGGCCTGTAATTAAAATAATAATATGCAGTTTCTCTGGCTTAGGAGCGGGAAGAAGAAAAATAACTGGAGGTGTTAAATTAAAAACTAGTTGCTGTGCAGAATTTAAAATTCGGGCGTACAGTAGATATTGCTAAATTAGACGGTATTGCTATTAATGACTAGGCAATGGAAATGTAGAAAGTTATTGATGTTGAAGATAAAGGACATCAGAAAATGCTGTTTAGGAAAGATAGATAATTTGACCAACAAAAGGAAGACTTTAAACTTGTTGTGCAAGAGAATACTAAGTTGGTTTAGGAGTTAAGCAGGTTGGAGCAAGAGGCGCTAGATTTGGACAGGGTCATCATTTAGGGCTAAAAGCAACCTCCAAAAGCATGGTGTTCAGACAACAAACAGGAATTGGTTCGGTAGGAGTATAATAATCTTAAATAAGCAATTGTCGATCGTGAACGTGAGCTGAGAGGATTAGTTGATGAGATTTCGTTGCTTAAGAACCATGGTAGTCAGTGACATGACGTAATTTTCAGTTAAAAAATTCTGACAAAATGTATTTTTAGACTTTTAGTATTAGTAGTATTATAAATAGTATAATATAATTTAACTTAAATTATATTAAAAATGTTAACAGAAGAAGAGTTAGACAAAGAGTTAACCACTAATATAGATTATTTATCATTCTCTATAACAACCATTAACGTTGAATCTAGACAGAGAGCTAATTAGTTTTTCAAAGACGTACTTAGTTTGGTCTAAACTGATTTCCAACACGCCAAATTGTTTAAAAATTTGCAGAAAAGTTTACAGAAAACCGAAAAAATTACTCAAGCTTCATAAATAAAAGATACTGCTGAAGAGAGTTCAAATTCTGATGTTTTTAGTAGTGATGATGATAATATAGATGAAGACGATGAATTTGCAGTTGAAGGTGTGCAACTGTAAAGCCAAACCATGTGTGTGTTGCAGTAACTCTAAAATTATTCTAGTAAGAGTAAATAGGCTGCTGGATAGGCTGAGTTATTGAAAAATTTGATTTAATAAAAAAATGAACGTATTTAATAATTATAGATGGAGCTAGATTTATCATAGGCATAATATTCTTCGTTAGAAGCAGAAAAATTAGGATACATATTAGATATGTCCATTCATGAAGACAAGGTATGTTAACTTTAGGTAAAGGTTTAAGAGTTGTAGGAAGAAATTAAAAACAAGAAATTAAAAATAGATTTATCTGTAAATGCTTCTTCTTCGATACCGGGCGGTATGCCTCCTCCTCCACCTCCTGGCGGTATGCCTCCTCCTCCACCTCCTGGCGGTATGCCTCCTCCTCCACCTCCTGGCGGTATGCCTCCTCCTCCACCTCCTGGCGGTATGCCTCCTCCTCCACCTCCTGGCGGTATGCTTCCTCCTCCACCTCCTGGCGGTATGCCTCCTCCTCCACCTCCTGGCGGTATGCCTCCTCCTCCACCTCCTGGCGGTATGCCTCCTCCTCCACCTCCTGGCGGTATGCCTCCTCCTCCACCTCCTGGCGGTATGCCTCCTCCTCCACCTCCTGGCGGTATGCCTCCTCCTCCACCTCCTGGCGGTATGCTTCCTCCTCCACCTCCTGGCGGTATGCTTCCTCCTCCACCTCCTGGCGGTATGCTTCCTCCTCCACCTCCTGGCGGTATGCCTCCTCCTCCACCTCCTGGCGGTATGCTTCCTCCTCCACCTCCTGGCGGTATGCCTCCTCCTCCACCTCCTGGCGGTATGCCTCCTCCTCCACCTCCTGGCGGTATGCTTCCTCCTCCACCTCCTGGCGGTATGCCTCCTCCTCCACCTCCTGGCGGTATGCCTCCTCCTCCACCTCCTGGCGGTATGCCTCCTCCTCCACCTCCTGGCGGTATGCTTCCTCCTCCACCTCCTGGCGGTATGCTTCCTCCTCCACCTCCTGGCGGTATGCCTCCTCCTCCACCTCCTGGCGGTATGCCTCCGCCGCCAGGTACATTTTTAGGTGGTTAATAGGCTCCAAGTTAATAACAATAATATTAATAACCACAGTAAGTTACTTTTAACTCTCCAATAATTAAACTTTAACTTAAATCATTTTTCTGGGATAAATTAAAGCCTATGGATATAAAACCAAATTCTATCTGGAAAGAACTTGGACTGAAGGATATAACTCTAGATGCATAATTAATTGATGAAGTATGTTAATATTTTGAAAATAAGTAACAATAAACTGTCCAACAAGTTGTGGCCTCACCGATAAAACCGAAGCTTATATCTATTCTTGACGATAAATTATCTAATAAAATAGAGATTATTCTTTAAAAGTTTAAATTAAATCCAAATTAGGTACGTGACTAAATTCTTACAATGTAAGTACCTTCAGACCAAGTTTCGCTCATTTTATCAACAATTCCAGCGCCAGAAGTTATAGAACAGGTATTAAATGCCCTAAATGACGAACCGGATCTAGATAAATATGCTATCGGCGAACGCTACATGGCAGTGTTAGGCGTGATCCCACGTTTACGGGCTAGAATGCTTAATTTAGAGCTCTCAATGGAGTTTGAAGTTGATCTTAATACCTCAATTCAAGCCTACCAGCGCTTAGTTAGCTTCTTCTAATTTTTCAAGAAAAACGCTTCTTTTAAGAACTACCTGTTAACGATGAGAACGCTTGGAAACCTCATCAACTACAGCAACGCCTCACGAGGAGGTGCTGCTGGTTTCAGAATCAAGTCTTTAGTGAAATTCTACGAACTGAAAGGCCAAGACAAGACGCTGCTCCACTGGGTCAATAGCGTCCAGGAGCCAGAGTTTTACAAAGAGCTAAAAGAGCTCTGCAGTGCTATCGCAAAGGACGATATTTCAGAGCTCAAAAAGGAATTCGAGAACATTTTGCGGAATTTCAACCAAATCTGCGAGAGCCAGGCGGTGATTCCAAGTCCTCTGCAGGGAGACCGCTATGCCGGATTCGCCGCCGCGTTCGACCGTAAGTATAGCTAGGTGGTGAGTGATGCGAAAACTGGCTGGGACTAGCTTGATTTGCTGATTCGGGAGGCACAGGCCGGCTTTTAGGATATTGGGAAGGTAGAGGATTTCTGCAAATCAATAATTTAGTTTGTGGATGTGATAGGGAAAACGGTCAAGAAGTGATAAAATGCGTTCGACTCAGAGAATCAGTTTGTATATTCCAACTAGGAAACATGCCAACGAGATTACGTAGTGCAGCCTGATGCCAAGCACGGCCGCTTTGTAAAACGTTCCTCGGGCTCCAGTTTTTTCTTTCAGGATAAAGTTTTTAAGCTTTGGTATTCTGGCAACATATGATGCAGTGCAAATGAAGAGTAGGGCAAATATAATGAAGCCTTCAAACGTCCAAACCGTTACCATTTTAAAAATAATATACTATATTATATATAATAAATATCATGAATAGTTTACTTCCGATTAATGTAAAACTAGCTTGAGTCCGTTTCTTATTTGTGTAATAATTGTGGGTATGAAGTTATCTTGAGGTTATCTAATTAAAATCATATTACCCCAGAATAAGTTAAGTGCTAAATGTGTAAGAAAACAATTTTATTCAAGAAAAGAACAAATTGTACTGATATGATTGACTGCAGATGATACCATCCTGATATTTTATTTTTGATTTATCGATAGTCTATCTATTTGAAGAATAGATGCATATATTTCTTAAGATAATCTTAATGTAAGTTAATAATTTTAAATAAATATGAGACTGATATTATAATGTTATATAATGTATAATTTATCCACTCCAAAATAACCGCAAATGCCAAAGCAACATCATATCAAAAGACCTCTTACATAAGAATAACGGAATGAATTGGTAGAAGCGTTTCTTTTATTCGTAGATTCACCAAAAATATTTGATTAAATTACTTAACAGTATAATGTTGCTGGTTATATTACAGCTAGAGAATTAAAAGTTGTTTTACGAGCGCTCGGGTTTGAACCTACTCGTGAAGAGATAAAAGCACTCATAGCTACTTAAGATGCAGGATCTGGCTAATTATAGTTATAGGGATTTTTGAACATTATTGAGAACAAACTCTCAACTTAAGATTCTAAAGAAGAAATGTTAAAAGCATTTAGAATATTCGATACATAAGACAAAGGAAGAATTAGCATAGACGATTTAAAAAGGATAGCCGCAGAATTAGGAGTCTAACTGGATGAATTAGATCTTTAAGAGATGATAGATGAAGCTGACAGGGATTGTGATGGTTTAGTTAATGAGGAAGAATTTTATAGGGTTCAGAAGAAATGATTATTGCATTATTATAAATCAATCTTTGGTCACTCAATACCTAACTTAGTTCTTAGTAACTAATTTTCATTAGTAATATTTTCCATATCTTCATTATATGTTTTTTTAACATGTGTAATTGCTTCCGCTAAGACAGCCTCATTTAGGTTATTATTACCTGGTTTTTCTAATCTAATTTAATAAATATCAAAATATAAGTCTCTAATCTTATTTTCCAAAACGCTCCCAATTTTTGAATTTTTAGAGTTCTCAACAACTGTTTCATCTTAATTCTTACGTAATCTTTCATTCATAACCTTAAGTCCATCTATTTCTAAAATTAAACGTCGTTTAGCATGTTCAGAAATATCTAACTTTGCGACTACATCATCATAAATCCTTATTTATTTTTTAAGTTGAGTTTCTTAATATTATAATTATGCATTTAACTGACGTACTTCTGCGTTAAGATTTAACTAGTCAATAATAAGTTATTTGTTTTCTTTTTATGATTGTTTTTAAATATCTTCGAATCTTTTTTCACGGAGTGAGAAATCTTAACGCATTCTAGTAATTTCTTATTCTAATTAAGAAGATTCTTACTGCTTCTTATTTAAAGCATGAATAGCTTCTAAAATAATACTAGAATCTTCAGAAGAAACATTAAGATTGACTCCACGATTTATTGTGGCTTGTAAAAATAAATTAAGATCTCTTGTAGGATCTGAGTCTGATTTTGAGAATAGTAAAGATGCTGCATTATAATCATCCAGTGAGACGAAATCCATTTACGAAATTATGGATTAAATTATAAATAACGAAATATTATATTAATATCTCAATACACAAAAATATTATCATTTATTTTTATATATTTATATTTATACTTTAAGTCATAAATATAGTTATATAATATTTCATACCTGTATACTTTCCATAATTTACTAAATGATGATACTTACTAATTTGTTAGCTCTTTCAGTTTGTGATGTGGCTAAATTATCTTCTCCAGACCCATCAGTTGTATTTTAAATTAATACAATATGCATACCTATTTCTGTCTTGATACTTAAAAATGTTCAAATGGTAGTTAATTTAAGCCAATTTACAAGCTTCTAAGGAATGATTGCATAAAGTTCTTAGTAAGTATAATTAACTAATGTAACAATTTAATTTAATGGTAGAATATCGTAAAAGGTCCCATTTTATGGTTTTTCAAATGGTTAAATTGTATAATCGTAAATATCTAATACAAGTTTTAGATATAATGCAACTATTATAGCTACTTCTATAAATTTAATTTCATTGAGTTTATCAGGTTCCTTAAATTTAAATAACAATACTGTTTAAGGGAGTCTGATGGCAACTTGTACTGGAACATTACCATTGCTGACCTTATTTACTTAAATGTTGGGTTCATCTTTTATGTAATATGCTAGTAGATTAGATCTATAAACTAATTGTGGATATAATTTGTTTTCACCTTCTGTTTTTTAATCTTAATTCACAAATGTAGCTCTATTTGATAAAATTCAAGTATTAGCTGGTGGATCTGTTGTGTTGAACATAGATGCGTAATCTACTATTACTTAATTCGTTAATTAACAATCTATCAATACATAGGCAACATCAATTTCTTATTAGGTAACATAAAACGGAGGGTAGTTTACTAATTATGTATAAAACTTATAAACTGAAGGACCAGTAGTTATAAATTTAGACTCTAGTGTAACACCTTTAACGGCAGAATAAATATAATTATAACCGTGGATTGCAAACTCATTTGCGTAAGTTACCCCATCTACATTATTTTATTTAAACGGAACTATGCCATTTCCAATATATGTTTTTACTACAGCATTATTTAGTAAGATCAACAGAGTTAATTTTAATAGAGATACTTTGTGCAATTCTTGCATAGAAGCGTAATAATGTTCTTTAACGTAGACTTCTACTGAACCATTGTGGACAAACTTTGAATTGGTAATTATAACAACTTTTAATTGCTAGTGTAGCGCTGGTCTCACAGGTGAAATCTGTAATTTAAAAGCAACGGTTCTATCGCTCACTGCAATTATTTTGATCGTAATAATTGTTATTTTATTAATTATTATTGCTATACTGGTTATATTCTTAGTGATATTTAAGAAGACCCCTAAATAACCAAATAATGATATAGAAAGCAGAACTAATTCTGCATTACTAAAATCTGGATTAAAGTAGCATCGTTCTATTACGCCAGCTAGTGTTGTTGGAGCACCTAGTGTTTTAGACGATTAAAGAATCAGCAACTTAAGTGGAGCTGTAACTCCAGGATAATATAGATCTTCAGTTGATCCACCAAAATCTATCTAAATTAAAGCGCCAAGTCAATAAAAAACTATTTAAGATGTTAACTCACCATTCTCTATAACTGGATATTCTAAAAAACAATGGAAATCAGGGCTAGATGCTAATGATCCTTCAATCGAAGACACATAGGATAGTTAATTAGTTGATGATGAGGCACCAGCGGTAAATTTAAAGGAAATCTGATTATATTTAAATATTATTTATAAATAATGAACTATTAAATCAAATAAAATGAAGACGATACTATGACTCTCATCATTCCAAGTTTGCATAATAGATAAATATAAACCCCAATTTATCTTAAACTGCATTTAGTTTTTCAATTTTTAATAATTAAGATAAAAGAGTATGATGACACCTAATTCATCGATTTCTCGTTATCTAATACTTGCCAGCATAATTTTCCTGGTATTATTATTGACGCATAAGATTTGCATTCTTTTAAAGTATTAGAAAATTAGTTTTTGCATATCTACTCTTTCATTTCCTCAGAAATCGCCCATTTTATCGGGCCACACCCATTTTCAAATGTTATTAATCTTGACTTAGCATTTAGGTTGTAAAATCCTATATCATATTTTTTTATTCCTACACGTGCAGGTGGAAATATTGCTTTATTTAAGAAAGTTTTCTTAAAAGATGATCCATTATAAAGTTATATTGATATTAATTGTGCTGTAAATTTATTATCAACATCTGCAGGAACAAATAAACGGAAAACTCGCAAGATAGTTTCATTTTTGCGGTAGAAGCTCAGCTTTACTAGTGAAACTAAAGAGTTTTATAATTATCTGAAGAATAATGCAAACTTTATAGAAAATAAGCAGTTTTAATCATTTTTTAACAAATATTTTACCTAGATAAATAATGAATTATCTAGTGAAATATTTATAGAAATATTTGAATCTAATGAAGGCTCAGATGATGCTGAATTAGTTAACTTTTCATCTAAATGTGAAAAATAAATATTATTTTTGAATTTTAGAATAATGCTTTGTTAGATAATAGGATTTTAAGATTTTCAATATGAAAAGTTTACTTCAGGGTGTTATAACATGTTGCAAATTAAGTAATTTTCTGTGATAGCCAAACTTGGTAAGATTAATATTTAATAGAATAGTGGGTGTTTAAATGTTTAAAATATAAATATTAATAGAGACATTGATATTGACTTTAAAAATAAAATTGCGTAATATCCAAGATTTAAGAATATGAGGTTCTATAGATAAATTAAGGAATAACCAAAATATGTTTCTAGCAAACTTCCTAACTATGCATATATACATGAGCATGAGGTTTTTAAAATTAATTTCGAGTTTTAAGGATTTGTTAATTTTGAGAGTGTTAATAAGCTTGTTTTAAAAAATGCTAACTTATCTAACTATAGTTTTATAAAAAAATGATAATCCTAACACGCTAAAATAAAATAACAAATTCATTATTCATCTATTATATGGTTTATAATTGTAATGTAATGCAAAAAGTTTATTAGTGTTGCTATAAAATTATTTATTTATAAAATTAACAATTTCTTCTCTTAACATCTTCTAAACTAGTTGATAGAATTGTATAAATTAATATATAATATCATTTTTTTCTTGATGTACGTGTTATTAATTTACTGTAGTTTGCAAAGTAATACCTTCGCATATTATCATGCTTACAATTATGCTGTTAAAAATTTTCACACTGATATTTGTTATTTCATATATTATAATAAATTAATATTTTTTAATAAGTAACTTATTTTAATATTATTATATATTATATACCACTTTATATTTTCCCAGAAATGAAAAAATAAGATGCACCTTAGTCACAATTCCTTAAATTGAGCTCAGATATCTTCTAAACACCGTTTACATCTATTTTAGTGTTATAGACTACTCTTCATGAACTTCTTACAATGCTTTAGACTCCTTCCTTACAAGACTTCATATTGTAATTCCTAGACGATATTCCATCCCCAATCTCTAAGATATAGAGTACTTCTTTCATAGAAATATCTTAGATTTCACTCTTAACTTTAGGTAAAAAGCCAGCTTTTAACTAGTCAAAAAGATATTATATAGCGCTTGCAAACCGAGTAGTAGCTATATTTATAAAAGTGCGTGAAATTCTTTAGTAAACCCTCAACGATGAACTTTCATAGAAATAAACAACACTAATCCACCTATCTTGGAATTATGCTTTATACTAAAACTTTCTCAGTGAAAACGCATATGGCGACTAATTTTTGGGTCTTAGAGACATTATTTTGATGATTTTTGGTAGTGTTCCAAATTAATTTGAACTATGTGACTTCAACAAACGTTTAGGGTAATTTCTTCTAAAATGGAGATATATTTTATCACGAATATTTAATGAAAAAATTCGTTTTATAGAACTTGTAAACAAACTTTTGGATACTAATTAGTTAAAGTAAATTGAATTCAACCAAATACATTAATCATAATCGCAAATTTTAAAGTATTTTGATTTTAACGAAGTGCGAGACCTTTGTGAAATGGTATTGATTTATGTCATGCCATTAAAGTAACTTTGTTTTTTGAATGCTCTGGATTTTTTAAAATCATTTATAGATTAAGCTAAAACATAATTAGAAAAACTAATAACCACTGAAGGTTCATTGGACCACCTTTTAACCCTTTCTATCTCTTCAGATTTAAGAAGATATTTATAAAATGTTCAATCAATCACTGAGCCTGAAATGTATTCAATATTACTTAACTTGATGCTTAATGGTAAGATTCTGTTCTTTGATGAACAGACGTTTTTAGACAATATATAACTTTTTCAGGTAAATATCAATGAATTAATCGAAGGTGAACCTCAATTTGCCGATGTTTAGGGGAAATCAATAGAATAAATCCTCAATTTTTTCTTAAACTTCTAGGATTTTATAGATATTTAGGTAAATTCAAGTAAAAAAATTATCAGAACATCACTATAAAGCAAATAAATCAGAAAATTACTCAATTAAGAGTTTTCCTCTTATTCTGGAGCCAATATTTTCGATGCATTTTTCGATTTAATTTATAAATTCTATGCTAAACTTTCAGTCTTATGTCCAAATACTTAATTTTCGATTATTTATGGTTTAAAGAACTATATGTAAAAATTAACTGGGAAACACTATAATTTATCGAAAAACACAAAACATTAAAATCAGATTAACGACGATATAATGATAATGGAGTAAAAATAACCGAATTTCTTATCTTAGGAGAGTCAGATTAACAATTTTGGAAAAATTTTCGAGTCAGAAGCTGATTTTTCAAACTATGTAAAACAAATATAAGCAGAAACTCTCGAAATAGAAACGAATTTTGAACTTATTTAAAGCTAAATTGGTGTATTTTCTACATAGCTGAAAAGTTATGCCAACCAAAACTAAATTGAAAAATTTGATTAAATTTCTTCTAAAAATACTCTGGAAAGTTAAATCAAAGCCAGTGAATATCTGTTGACCATGATGAAAAAATCAACAGATTAAGAGCAAATAGATGTTTTCCGGGTGGTAAAATACTTCGAAAATATGGTAAAATTGGACGAATGGAAGAACTACGATGAGGAGGAAATCTGTGCTATTGAAGAGATAATTGCAGAGTTTGAATTTAAAACTGTAAATGGCGTTGTCAAATCAACCAATGACAGTTTAATTCATATTCTCAAAGAGGTGTTAGGTGGAATTCGTATTAATTTAGAGGGATAGGAGCACAGTATTTAGGAACGAATTACTTGGCTAGATAACATTAGGGATGAATATTATTTAGCCAAAACTATTCCACTGCATTAATTTGAGAAGATTGATTTGTTATGCAAGATATGGGCAGGTAACTTTAAGACTGTTTTTACTGCAGGATAAATGGTGGATTTAGGCAAAGAGAGGTCAGTCAAGTTTAAGTTTGAGTAGCTGGATCATTTATTATAAAGACTTAAGGATGATTCGCAGGAGTTAATGAAATAAAATGATGAGGCTGAAAGAAGTTTGTTTTATGTGTTGTGTGTACTTATTCTATTGAATTTTGAGTATGAATATGCGACTAATGGTTTGATTATATTATTAAATGGAGAATTTATAGATTTATGAGTGATATAAACATTCATCAATATCCATAATCAACGACTACCTGGATTTGTTTGTTCTGGTAATATTAAAAAATATCGCTCCATTGGCCCATAAACATCATATCTTTTATTAACTTAACAATACTACCGCTCAACAATATCTCTCCTAAATCTTCTAATACTAAAAATAGTCCAAATCCTACTTTCATACTTAGTGAACAATTAAATTTAGCTAAATATTATCGTTTATAGTCATTAACTTATGTATTGTAGTCTGATTTTTCCTCTTTGAATGTTTTATAGTTAAAAGATACAATCGTGTATCTAAGCTGCTTCTATATTTAATTCTTTAAAAGAAGAACTGATCGTTTTGAGTTTTAAGCAGTTTCAGGAAAATTTGTGACATGATCTTATGCTAATTATAATTATTTTGTAATGAACTATAATTCTTCATATAGTTAAGGTAGTTAATCTTAATCAGGCTGGTAAGATTATTTCGTCTACGATATTAGAGACAACCAAATATTTTTCATTTTAATATTTATAAATATATATGTAATTTATATTAATATTACAAAATAAAATGCCAGAGTATTAAACATTTTCTTGTCCGTTTTTCATTGTTGGTGATAGTAATACAGGTAAGCGTACATTTGCTAAATCTTTATCCCATAACTTTTAATTAAACGCATAGGATGATAGGTTTAATATTTAAGTGCGTTCAAAATTAATAATATCGCTTATTGAAGATTTGCCTGAACAGCCTTTTGGATTGATTTTAGTTTATGATATAACTAATTAAATATCATTTGATTATATAAAAAATATTGTTACAAACCTTCCAACTTCTTAAATTATTATTCTTCTTGGCACACATCGTGATTTATAGGATCAACGATAAATAGAATATGAGGTAGCCTAAGATTTTAAAAAGTTGCATAATATGATTTGGTTTGAGTTTGCAGCAGATAGCTAAAAGTAAGCTGATATATTAACGAAGTAAATATTTATCAGATCAGTTTTTGCTATAAGAAATATTATTGAAACAGGATGTATTATTCCAACATTAAAAGAAACAGAAAGTAACTAATATTTACAAGTATGCTAAATTAATGATTAATTTGTAAATGAAGATGAAATGATGAATCTTTCTGCAATTATTGATGAAGAATAATCTGGAGGTGTCAATATGCAGTCCCCAGATCTTCATGTTTTCTAAGAATCACTATCCCCTTAAACTTTAAGATAAACATACTAAGTAGAAGCTGACAAATTTTATATATCTTAAAAGAGCTAACAGAAAGTATTTAAAAAAATAGAAAAATTAGAACGGGAACCACCAATTTTATAACTAGATTTAGAATTAAATGGTAATATATATAAATTAGAAGTTCGAAGGGATGATGTTGCATATGATTTGGCAAAATGTTTTGTAGAACGATATAGTCTTGATCATTCTATGATAAAATAAATATCACTTTTAGTTTTAGATAGATTATCCTAATTTAGCTAGTAAGAGAGAGAAAGTTAGTTATAGCGGAAAAAACAGGTAATTGATAATTATCCATTTAACGAACCAAAATTTTTTCATAAGGAGGTTAGAAAAGTTTTATTTAAATTTGAACTTGAAGTGGCAGCAAAAAGCATTACTGTGGCATGGAGAGAAGGAGATGAATCACGACGTGTAGCAATGGGTTTGATAAAAACTTTAGGCTTAAAAGAAGAATTATATTATAATTTTATTATAGGTAAAATTAACGAAATCCTAAGTCTGTGGAAACTTAGCTAAGATGAGTGAGAACGTCAGATCACTACCACCCCCGCTGCGCGCAGCTCCCGGGCCACCTCCTCCGCGCTGTCCGGGAACACGCGGCCCGTGAGGCCAGTTAGCACGCGCACCTCGGTTGCGTACTTGAGCGCATCGAGGGCGGTGGCCTTGACGCAGAACTCGAGGGCGAGGCCCACCACGTCAATGCGGTGCACGTTGCGGCTCTGGACGAACCGCGCCAGCCCGTCCGACTAGAAGCCGGAGAAGGCCTCCACATCCTCGCGCTGGCCCTTGCTGAAGACGTGCTCGGGGACGGCAAGGCCCGGGGCGAAGGCGGCGCCATGGGTGCCCTGGACGCAGTGCGCGGGCCACTGGATGGACTCCGGCGTGGCGTCGATGCAGATCCCCGGCACGGCCTCGAAGGACTGGTGTGCTGGCGGGTGCCAGTCCCTGGTGGCGACGCAGTAGTCGTAGTCCGGCTGGGCGGCGTTGATCATGGCCACGAGCCGGGCGTCCTCGATGGTGGGCAGGGAGCCGCCTGGCAGGAAGTCGTTCTGCAGGTCCACGATGATGAGGCAGGTCATGTTCGTGGAGGGGTGATTTTACCAAATCCGCCCCAAAATGGCGAGCACGCCGGATGTCTCGCAGTTCGTGATCAACATCATCATCCTCATCATCTTCGTCGCACTGTTCCTGATCGCCACCATCTCCACGTTGTCCTCGCGGTACTACGTGCGCCGGATGGGCCGCAACCTGCTCACCCGCCCGCTGCCCTTCACGGCCCTGGAGAACGTCAAGTTCAAGTCCCACCGCGTGAAGGCCATCCGGGACGCCGTCGAGCGCATGGTCCCCGCCCTCCTGCGCCAAGACGACGTCGCGGTGGACCCCGAGGCCAAGCGCCGCAACTACGCTGCCGCCGTGGCCACGATGGACCGGCTGTGGAACCCGGACGGGGCGTTCCAGGCTCGCAGCGAGCCGTACCGCGCGATGCTGGAGCGCGCGCAGTGGTCGGGGGAGGAGGTCAGCCGCGCGGACTTCGAGGCCTTCGTGGAGCTGGGCGGCAGGCTAGTGAGCAAGCAGTGATCACTCGCGGTGCACCCCCGCGGCGTGCCTGCTCTTGGCGTGCACGGCGGCACAGCGCTCGGCCGGCGTCAGCGTGGTGCTCTGGCGGTGCCGGGACCGCGCCAGGCTCTGCTGCAGCAGGCGGATGCGGTAGTCGGCCCTCCGCAGCTGGGCCTGCAGCACGTCTCTCCGGGGCTCGGGTGCTGGCATTCCGATCAAGTTTCCCGGGCTCCGGGCCTCACTCCCGCACCGCGCGGATCACCACCAGCGCCTCGCTCTGCAGGCGCTTCCGCAGCACCACCGCGGCCGTGAAGCCCCGGGTAGCGAGCACGGCCAGCAGCTGGTCCGGAGCGTTCGCCTCTATTGCCACCATATATACCGTGGCACCGGGACTGCACCTGGCTGGTAACTCTTGGAGGAAACGGTCTATCACATCCCTGCCGTGCGCGCCACCACAGAGAGCCAGGTCCAGCAGATTGTCGCACTGTAGGTCCCCCGGCACGTAAGGCGGGTTGAACGCTATTATATCGAATTTTCCATCAACATTTTAGAAAAGATCTGACTAAATAAACTCTCCTTATAAATTATTAACAATAAATGTATTTTGCGCATTCTACAAAGCTAATGGATTTATATCAGTACAGTAAGGAATAATTTGAAACTATTTAGCCATCTATATTGCAACACATCCATACCCGCATCCGATCTCAATACATCTTGTAGGTTGAATAGAAGGTGGAAAATTTAAAATAGAATCCATAAGTAAGAATGTATCTTCATCTGGTACATATACTTCATTATAATTTTAAATTTCAAACAGTGGCAAAGAAGCTTGTTTCATTGGAAACGGAATACTAATAATTTATTATTTCCTATAAAATAAATAGTGATTAGTATGGATTTTAACTGATAATATTATATACTTGTATACACCTATATGTAATTGCAAAAATATATTTTATTATATAATTTAACTAGAATTATACCACTTCAAAATCATGTAAGAAATCTAACGTTTACATGCTGGTGTTTCCACATATACAACATCATCAGTTGGACATTGGCGTAATTTTATCATGTATATGTCTAATTTTAATGTTGTTGTATTCTAGTTAGACCCTTTTAGACATTTTGCAACCGTTTAAGGACCTAATGATATTAACGATAACGAATCTTCAGGAATTATTGCATTAGCTATTAATAAATCTGGTTAATTAGCAATGACATCAAGAAAAGGTATGTTGTAAATTTTTTAACTCCCTAATGTTGAAAGTCCCATTTATTGTTAATCTATTGATTATAAAAAAAGGAATGAAGATATATAAATAGCAGATAGAAGAACTACAAAAGTATTTTTTGAACTTCTTGAATTTCATCCGAATCTTTAAAATGTTGTCTGCGCATATGATGGTACAAATTAAGAATGTCTTTTTATTAATTTTGAATTAGATAAAGTGTACAAACTGAAGGTCCCTGAAAAAATTAATACAATTGGCATGTTTGGTTCATAATAATAAGGCTAAAATACTATGTTCTTAGGAACTGTATTAACTGGTAAAATGCTTTATTTTTCTTAATTATAAGAAAAACTATAAGAATTTTATGAAAAGAAATCAATAGCAAAGAAAATTAATTATTCTTCTCTAGAAGTAGATTAATAAAAGTATGAACTGTAATTGGAGAGAACAGTTGCTGAAGATACAATACCTATGACAGGCTTTGTTCATGCTAAAAATATTAATTATAGTACGGTGTTATCTTTATCTGAAGATACATAGGCATAAGGGGTAACGCATAATATAGTTTCTACTTGGTATTAAGGTTATATTCTTGTTCATGATATGCTTAATGTACTATAAGATAATAAAAAATAGTAAGAGGGTTGTAAATTAACAGGTTTCCGTTAGATTAAGCAAGCTAGATGTTCAGCTTTTGTCGCCGATAACCCAGGATTATTAGTTGTAGGGTTGTCTTCTGGTTAGTTATAATTTGTTAATGTAACCTCTATATAAACACCTAAAAACTAGGAATATATAAATTATGGATCATTTTTTGGACATTCTGCAGATTTTATTAATGCATCATTATAAAATGCTATGAATACAGATTATTATCTCTCTTCATTCTCATCTGATGAAATTATAGCAGATGTAATTGTATCACGGGGCAACCCAATTATTTCTGTTAGATCTTTTGCATTTGAGGGAATATAAACTTAATAACCAAAAGGTACTGTTCAATCACCACTATCAGTAACAGAATATTCATAAACTGAGTTTTCAAAGACAGGAATTAGTTCCAGAAAAATCATAGTTTATGGTACTTGTGTCGACGGTTCATTTTTCATATATGATTATTCTTAGCAATAATTTATATACTAATCTTAGCCTAACCATTCAGAATCAATATTTTCTTTACAAGCACATCCAACATTTCCTAATTTATATGCATCTATTTCAGCAGATACCACTTGTAAAGTTTGGAAAGATACCAACTATGGTTTAATTGTTGATCAACAATTTGGCTCATAAGGAGCATCTAGATAATATTCATAAGAAAAAGCAGTATCTGGATCATTTGGAAACAAGTCTGGTGGGTCGCTAAACACTTACCATTTATTAGGTCCATTACTTTCAGGAGCTTGGGATCCAAGACCATAATCATGTTTCATGATGCTTTCATCATTTTCTGGAAATGTCCTTATAGCAGACATTTGGAGAGGCTCTATATTTGCACAGTATAAAAAACATAAAAGCAAGGTTTTAGATACTGCTTGGTCCTTAAATCCAAGATGTTTGGCTGCTACTGTTTCTGCCGATGGGACGGGTAGAATATATTGTTTTGATAGAAATATTGATGTAACAAAAAATTAAGATAAGTTCGATGTAAATATTAATTTTATGGAGTTTGTTACCTAAACTTTTTCTCTTAACGGAGTAGCTTTTTCTCCACACGATCCTTTAATTGCGGTAGCATGTGGAGATGGATATGTGAGAGTATATGATTTAAAACTATTTGAATAGACAAATGATGAGATATTATAATATTTAGAAAAAGAAAAAATAGAGCATAATTTCATTTAGCCAATTTAAATAGGGAAGTTTAACGTGAGCGAAAAAGCCGTTCATAAGGTTACTTTCCATCCTGTGATGAAAAATGTATTAGGGGTAACTTGCGATGGCGGTGAGTGCAGAATCTACCGTTACGAGTGGGATGGAAAAATGAATTTCAAAGTCTAAACTGCTGCTATTCTTATAGGTCATGAAAACAATGGTAGACCAATCGTTTTCCACCCAGAAATTCCTTATATCGTTCTTACTGGAAGCTGGGACGGCACTATTAGGGTGTGGAATTGGGTTAAGGTCAAGCAAGAATATATTCACCATCTTGGCGCGGACGTCTATGGAATAGCTATTTAGCCGTCAAGGCCTTTCGAGTTTTTGGTAGGTTCACGAGATTTGACCATTCGAAAATTCTACCTAAAAGATCTGGCTCAAAAGTTCACTTCTGAGTGCATTTAGCAGTGTATGCTAAACTCAGTTTTGACGTTTAAAAATGGAAATTCGTATGGCCAGATGACAAATTAGGATTTGAAGTCGCAATTTGACGCAAAAACGCTCTGTCCGCATACCTGCGATAGCATTATTAACGGATTTGCAGCGCTAATTAACAAACCTAGTTATAAATTGATGAAGGATTAGTTTGACGCGAATCCGAACTACAAGTAGCTTTCTGGAGACCTCTCCAAGAACTTTCTGACAGACTTGAATTCTCGAGAAGATAGCTAAAAGCATAATATTTTGTACACTCTCTCGACCATTATTTCGTTCTTTTACCCATCTGATTCTGGTGCTAAATAGTTGCTCAATTCGCTATCATTTTACGCAAAAGATGAATTTGACTTTTACGTTAAATCAGCAATCGATGACGGAGACTGGGCTTATAGTGAATTTCAGGAAACAGATGGACTGGCCTTAACTGGTAGAGGTTTATAACATTTTGCAGAATGTTTAGGTAGGCACTATATTGGGAATTTATTGAAGTCTAAATAAGATTTTTATAGCTTGCCAAAGGAGTTTTCCACATAAAAATTCGGGTTTTATAATTTCTAAAGAAAGTTACCCAATATGAAATCAGATGCTTTTAGATATTAATTTATGAATGGTATTTCACTATTAATTGCAGCTGGAAATTTTTAGGCCGCTATTGAAGCTTTTAAGTATGCTCGGTGTGATGACTTGGTTGCATATTATTCAATTTTTGACCCTTAATCTATAGATATTGCATATTCAGAAGTAGATAAAGAAAGTGTTGCTAATAGACTTAATTTAGAGGGATCTATTTCGCCAGTTTATAAGCGACTTATCGAAACATAAATAATAGTGCAACATAGTAAAAATTCTGATCTTATTAAATAAATGTGTTGGATTCTTTGCTAGTAGAGTTAATTTTGTTTAGCAAAGCTGATAGCTCACCAAAACAAAGAAACTGATATTATTATTGAAGTATCTTGGGAAATTGCATATGATTTACTTAGATAAAAATAGCCTATACGAGCTGCATTGGAACTTTTAACAGTAAAATAATACGAGAATGCCACAAAATTGCTTGCAATATCTGGCGAGCCATTTTTAGCAGCTTAAATTGCCATGACAACTCCAGAAGAATCTAGCCCTCTGGGTTTATTTGGCATGGCTGAGATAGCGTACTATAACAATATCGAACCAGATATTTTATTGAAAATAGGACGTGGTAATAGTGTTTCTAGTTAACCTGTAGATACAATGTTTTTAGCAAAGTGGTTTACCTTTGATAAAGTAATAAAATATTTTAATAATATGTGTAATTAACTTAATGTTTTTAAGTAAAATGCAACAGAAGTTTCGAATTTCAATGAATAACAAGCATTAGCTATTGTTAATATTGGGTAATTTTTTGATTACATATTGAAAGAATAAACCCCAAAAACTTTATTATGGTAAATGAATTAAGTAGCAGGATCTTTAGGATAAAGATATAACACTGCTTGTTTAGGGTTGATGGATGTGGTTAATATGTATGTTGGTAATTTTATAAAAACAAAATCGTCTGTAAAAGCTATATAAATTTGTAATGGGATTGAAAATTATGCCTGCGAGTTATCTACCTTATATAATTTATTTAGACATAGAGCATTAGATTCAAAATCTACAGTGTGTAGAACTGGAGCTTGTTTATCAATGTATGTTGGTGGAATTCATGCAGCTAACCTTAACTTTTTTAACACAGCCGCATTTATGCTTTCTTAAGCCGAAAAAATAGCTACTAAATGCCCTGAGCTAATTACTCCTTACATAGATATTGAAGAAATTAAGCTAAGAAAGCTTTTATGTATTTATGCATACTAATAAGGTGATAATACTAAATCAAAAATCACTATTCTATCTAAATAGTATCCAAAATATGAAAGTGTAGATGTTGAGTAATGGATGCATACTATTATATAAATAGGTGAAAAATATGATAACCATCGAGATCGAGCTATATTTTTAGCTGTAGGACCTAGTACAATGCGCTGCTTGTTTACACCGTTTGACATTCGACTACAACCAGTTTTAAGTTTTTGTAACACTGGTCTTAATAATGAGTGATATTTATATAGTTCTATATTCTAGTTATTTACAATTTAGATTGTGAACTCTACACAATAGCGTTCAACCCGCCTTACGTGCCGGGGGACCCACAGTGCGACAATCTGCTGGACCTGGCTCTCTGTGGTGGCGCGCACGGCAGGGATGTGATAGACCGTTTCCTCCAAGAGTTACCAGCCAGGTGCAGTCCCGGTGCCACGGTATATATGGTGGCAATAGAGGCGAACGCTCCGGACCAGCTGCTGGCCGTGCTCGCTACCCGGGGCTTCACGGCCGCGGTGGTGCTGCGGAAGCGCCTGCAGAGCGAGGCGCTGGTGGTGATCCGCGCGGTGCGGGAGTGAGGCCCGGAGCCCGGGAAACTTGATCGGAATGCCAGCACCCGAGCCCCGGAGAGACGTGCTGCAGGCCCAGCTGCGGAGGGCCGACTACCGCATCCGCCTGCTGCAGCAGAGCCTGGCGCGGTCCCGGCACCGCCAGAGCACCACGCTGACGCCGGCCGAGCGCTGTGCCGCCGTGCACGCCAAGAGCAGGCACGCCGCGGGGGTGCACCGCGAGTGATCACTGCTTGCTCACTAGCCTGCCGCCCAGCTCCACGAAGGCCTCGAAGTCCGCGCGGCTGACCTCCTCCCCCGACCACTGCGCGCGCTCCAGCATCGCGCGGTACGGCTCGCTGCGAGCCTGGAACGCCCCGTCCGGGTTCCACAGCCGGTCCATCGTGGCCACGGCGGCAGCGTAGTTGCGGCGCTTGGCCTCGGGGTCCACCGCGACGTCGTCTTGGCGCAGGAGGGCGGGGACCATGCGCTCGACGGCGTCCCGGATGGCCTTCACGCGGTGGGACTTGAACTTGACGTTCTCCAGGGCCGTGAAGGGCAGCGGGCGGGTGAGCAGGTTGCGGCCCATCCGGCGCACGTAGTACCGCGAGGACAACGTGGAGATGGTGGCGATCAGGAACAGTGCGACGAAGATGATGAGGATGATGATGTTGATCACGAACTGCGAGACATCCGGCGTGCTCGCCATTTTGGGGCGGATTTGGTAAAATCACCCCTCCACGAACATGACCTGCCTCATCATCGTGGACCTGCAGAACGACTTCCTGCCAGGCGGCTCCCTGCCCACCATCGAGGACGCCCGGCTCGTGGCCATGATCAACGCCGCCCAGCCGGACTACGACTACTGCGTCGCCACCAGGGACTGGCACCCGCCAGCACACCAGTCCTTCGAGGCCGTGCCGGGGATCTGCATCGACGCCACGCCGGAGTCCATCCAGTGGCCCGCGCACTGCGTCCAGGGCACCCATGGCGCCGCCTTCGCCCCGGGCCTTGCCGTCCCCGAGCACGTCTTCAGCAAGGGCCAGCGCGAGGATGTGGAGGCCTTCTCCGGCTTCTAGTCGGACGGGCTGGCGCGGTTCGTCCAGAGCCGCAACGTGCACCGCATTGACGTGGTGGGCCTCGCCCTCGAGTTCTGCGTCAAGGCCACCGCCCTCGATGCGCTCAAGTACGCAACCGAGGTGCGCGTGCTAACTGGCCTCACGGGCCGCGTGTTCCCGGACAGCGCGGAGGAGGTGGCCCGGGAGCTGCGCGCAGCGGGGGTGGTAGTGATCTGACGTTCTCACTCTCTCTAAATTTTCTCGTAATAAAATATTACGCTAATCTTTATTAAGTAAACTTTATCATATATAAATTTATTTTTTAAACTACTTAGTATAAGAGTTTTCAGAAAAGGTCGTTTATATCATGTACAATTTATTCCACATGGCTTCCATCTTTCACTTTATTTCTTATCTATTCATAATAAAATTATATTTGTCCCACATCTTCTAGCATTTCGAACAGTTATGCAAAAGCTGAATCTGAATAAATATCCTTGCGCTTACTTAATGTGCAAAGAATGTCTAAAAAATCTTCTGCGAATCGACCGAATTCGGAAGGCAAATTCTAGACATAAAGGACAAATCCAAGACCAAGAAAATGTTTCGAAATATCATTTTTAAGAATTATTAAGAACTAAAGCTCATAAATATGATAATAATTGAAAATAGTGCATATTTCATCAATCTAATTTGAATATACAGTGGACTCAATAATTTAGTTTAAGAAAGTAAAAAATGCTGGTGGTGGTAACTTAATGTTAAAGTCTAATAATTAAATTCGCTATAGAAACTAGCCAAGACCGCTGATGATCCTGTTAATTGTATATGTGCTGTAATCAAATTATAGGACTTAAATAAAAAAATCATAAAATTATGGCATTTAAATCATAATAGAATCTTCTGAAATTAAATTTAGCTAACAATTTTTTAAAATTTATGTTATTAGAAATGTAGCTGGTCGATGAAGGGTAAAAAATTAACTAAAATTAATTTCCATAAATAATTTAGCAGCATACTAACTATCATCAATAGCAAAATTACCCAATATTTTTATACATCTTTCTCTTATCTCAGGAATTTTTGTTAACTAAAGAGTTTACATGATAATATCATCAATTCCTTATGCAAATGATTATTACTAAAATGTAGTAAATGTTCTAAATGATTCGTGAAGACATCGAAATATTTGTATTTAAGGCTACATTAAAATCTGGGACAGTATTTTTTAAGAATTGAAACTTAAGAATAAATCTACATATGCAGAGAACTCTTAATCATATGTATTACAAATTTATATGAATATGTCAACATTGAAATTAAATATAAGTTCGTTTATTTTGTGGATACTCTCTTATGTGACCATAATGTTATTACATGATGGGTAAGAATGATTAATTGATAATTTTCTGAATGTTAACATTATAGTAATTAATTAAATATAATATAAATATAATATAATAAATCATTTAATTCTTTCAAGCATCGCATAATTCTATAATACATACTCATAATTAACATTTTATTCCTCTCTAATTCTATTACAATATGATATACTATTCAATAGGATATGCTTTAATTATTATTGGATTGTTATTTTTTCATAATTGTTTTCTAATTTGGCTCGGTATCCTTATTCACTTTAATCATTAATAAGTGATTTCTTTTCTTATATAATACTAGATAACAAAGTATTCGCCTTTTAATAATCATCTAAAACAAGTTTAGAAAATTCTAGTTCATTAAACTCAGTTTATGTCTTGGTAAGATCAGTTGTCATAGATTATAAACTAAATATAAGGTCTTACCGTGTTTAACCCATCTATTAAACTCTTTTTAATAAAATCTAACATTATTATTTGTCTTATTCTAATATTTAACTTTAAAGATCAAACTCCATTTGTTGTTTTTCTCTCAATAAACTATAATTAACTATATGTGTCTGTGTTTCTTCGTCTATTTAGAATATAATATCATGCTCAGTGTCAAATTTACTAGGAACTATTTATTATAGAGATATCTATTTTTACACTTTTTACTATACTAACATAGATCCTGTTATTCTAGCACTTCTAAATGGTTTCTAATATTCATTTTTAACCACTTATTATTAAGATAAGTTCTTATTGTCTTTTTAGAAAGATAAATTTCTTTTTGTTGTAAAACTTTTATTGTTATTACTAAGTTTATTGCTTATATTTTCTAACTTTTTTTAAATTTTAGGTTCAACACACATAAATTTTTATAAAATTTACTATTTAACATCATTATGTGTATATTGATTATCTAATTTTAACTCATTCGAATCTTTTGTTTGATGTTTAACGCAATTTTTCTTCTTAGTATGCAAACTTTTATTATTTAACTTATGTTTAACTTGTTTCTTTTTACTAACAGTAAATTGTTAAGCTTAGTTAGTAAGAATTAAATCAGTAATTTGTAATGGGGTTAATGTTGTCATAGTAGGCTACTGCAATAAGTCTCTCTCTGTCATTAAATTAGATGATAAAATTATATGCAATATAATAAAAATATAAATCATTAGATATTTGCAATTACAGCAACTCCTTTCAAAATCCAACTATTAGCCTTTACGGAACTTTTTAGCTTTATAGTGAATATATAATTTAGTCCAGTCCTGCTTGGATTTTTATAAACTGGGCATTCATATAAAATGATACCTTTTTCTCCAGGTATATCACCGTCGCTAGCATCTATTCGTAACAGAGGAAGTGAACTAAATAATTAATTTATAGGCTGATCTATCAATTATTCTTTTTTGCTATCCCACGCCGCACCCTGCAGGCTCAGCCCTTCGATGAAATAACCAGTCTTCTGATCGCTTTTAGGCTTTTAAATTTGGGTCTACAACACGACCCTATCTAAAGGCCATTGATTCCTTCTTGCTAACTCTTATTTTATTGCAGTTAAAAAACCAGTTGGGTTGAAGAAACCAGAAATCTGGAATATTTTTGGTGTAACCTTTTACCATAATTTGTATTACAAATGCCTAGAAGACAGATCACTTATCCAGAAAGTGAATGATTTTGATGGGAATGAAATGTTGACAAATGATTACGGAACTGATCCATCTGATATATGTGTTAAAACTGATTCCAATTGCTCAGACATTATTGCAGTCCCATCAATTGCTTTTTAAAGATCAGTAAGTGTATATTTGGTGAACTATAATACCTAGTTAATCCTCTGTATTTCTTAGTGCAAAAATACATCCAGGGGTGAAATCGACGCTGGTGCATTTGAAACTAATAATTCCGGTAATTTATCTATTATATTTTATATGTTGATATTAGTATTAAGTTTCTTGCCATCAAGCAAATTGTGTAAAATTTCGTTTGCCTAAACTTCACGGAAAGCCAAATCAGCATTTGCAGACATTTAGAAAACATTTGGTGTATCAATAGAAGGTAGTAGTTGTATATAGTCAAGAATTTGTTATAAATTATTTGTTCTTGGTATCGTATGACGAGGCGCAAACTTAAATTCCTAGTCACTTATGCGGTTATTAAGGAATTCTTACGTATAGGCCATCATCAGACGCCTATCATAATCATCAGTAATTCTACCGCCGTAATGAACTTCGGCTATCATATACCATACCGTTTTCCACGAAATTGCGACGTTCTTTCTTGAATCAATAGAATAAAGATATTGTTAGATAAACCCTGCTGAGGCATTAAAGTCGTGAAGACCAAATTCATATTTACAACACCATCCAAGGGTTCCAAATTTCTTACGCTCAATTATTGCTGCATGAATGAACGTTGTAGCATATAGCATTGGAAGCCATTGAGGTTTATCACCTGAGTCTAAGAAATCTTATGTTAATTATTAATAAACACGCATCATATTAGCACGTAGACCAGTTGGTGGCTCGTTAGTTAATTTGATTGATTTTTATAGAAGTGTAATAGGGAATTTCTTGTGGTGTTCAGTTGTAAGAATCAGTCTGAATTCTGAATTAACTTACTAGCTATTATTTAGTAACTAAAAATACCCTGTTGATTAAACTTATTTTAACAAAGAAGATTTATCTTTGTCTTATGATGCTTTTATCTTTTTAAATATAGAGTCTCTAATCTATATATCAAGTAAAAGCTAGTCAATTTCTTACATGAAATTAATGGCTAAATGTGAGTTATTAATCATAATCCAATTACCATTTAGTATACACTCAGTGATTAATCTACGTGCGTTTGCCTCTTATCCTTAGCCCATTGAAATTTATTTTAATTCTAACTTTTTATTCTTAGCTAAAACTTCTAATTATTATGTAGGATCTGACCCCAAGGAAAGTAAAAATGTAACCACTTAACCTGGTGAAGTCTCTGTATTGAAAATTTATTCATAATTTGCATTCGCTGGGTTAGTATACTGAGGACCCATCTATCTATCTATATAATGTTACGCAGCAAGAATAGTTCGATCATCTCTAAAACATCTTATTAAAAGAAGTCTTTAGAATTATGAGACCCTATCCTAATAATCTGATGGGAGATCAACCTATTCTACATCCGACATAAACCACTATTTCCATTCTTCATCATTATCCTAGCAAACATTACAGACAGAATGAAATACAGGTATTTATTATAAAGCAGTTACATTTCTCCAAGCTTTATCATTACACCATACAGGAAAACTACGTGTTTATTCTATTGACGACCCACCTTTTACAAAAATATTGAACTCCTATGGTGTTATACTTTCTTTTTATAGCTCTATTTATAATGTTAATTTTAATGTTAATAATTATTTGTCCTTTTCATATAAGCCTCTTAAAATATATGTAAACGCTTTCTCAGTTAAATACTCTAAAACAAAGTTTATACGTTTATTTGGTACTTGGTGTTGTGGTGAATCTTATATTGATAAATCAAATATGTTTGTAAACTAGTTTAGTGAAGTTTGATACATATGATTTTAGCTAGTTAAATCACAAATAACAAAATATAATAACGCTCCTCTAGTTGCAATAGGTAAATAGTCTTATCTAGCCTCTTCTATTTTTCGTTCAGTGTCTACCGCTACAACCAATTTAATTTTCACTTCTTCCGCAGTCTTTTTAGTATTATTTAAGACATCAATAAGCTCTACATCATCTAACAAATTTCCAGTTGAGTTAGAAAGCTTATACAATAAATCCTCCTCTAATTTTTAAGCCATTTTTTTATTCTGATTAACTTCTTCTAATAACTAAATTCTTTAAAGTTCAAGATCATATTTTTCTAAATTAACAGTTCTAGATAATAGTTATGCTTCTAGCCCTGCAAAGGAGACTGCAAAATCAATAATTGCAGTTTTAGCATACATTTCAGGTGTATATACTGGAGATGGTAGACGTGTAGTCATAAACATCCTAAAATTCTCATCAACAGTTTTCATTTGATCCCCAACTCGAACTTCTTTTCTCAACCCAGAAATTTAATACTACTTTTCTAATATTGGATCCAATATTGGATCAAAGTCTTATTCGACATCTTCTATTAAAAGAATCTATCCGTTTTCAACTGCATTTTCTAGTATCATTTTAAATTTACTAGAAGATTACGTGGTAACCACTAATTTTTCTCCATACATATTTTTTATCCATGAGTTTCCTTGATTTTGAGGATCAATAATTAAAGGATAATTTGGCGAATTTAGGGTAATTATACCGTTTTAAGTTGATATTAGATCGTTCGGTAAGCCTAATAATCTCCATTCTCCAACTTATGCCTCAGATACTAATTTTTTAACAACATAATTTTCAATTCCTAAAGTATATTAAATTCGATTCTCTTATATAAATTTAACCCATTTTTCTAATAAAATTTATCGATATTTTTAATTATATGGACCACAATAATTCATAAAACCAGCTATAACAATTGAATTGCCAATTGTTTTTGATATTATTTCATCTAATTCTTTAATTTATTGTCCCCATCTATTTCTCTCACCAGATAATCCTTATATTAGAGAAGATGCAGTATGTAGACGCTTCTAAGTTAATTATGCCTCTCGTTATAGTGTCATTTTCTAGCCATTAACTTCATCAAATTATGCTTATAAATTATCTAATATTAACTATCTATCAGCTAACTCTTATTATGCTTTACCTAATTTTTACATTGCTAATCTATAAACATGTTCCATATCTCTAACTTTTTATCTTTTTGGTTCTACCTCTTATGCAATAAAATGATATGCTTTCATAGAAACTACCCAATTATAAAGACCACACACATCTTTAGATGCTTTTTATGAATATTCAAATGTAAAGTCTAATTATGATAAGTAGCAATCAAGTAATTCGCATTGTTCATCAGTAATTGCATCTTTATTATAAATCTACAATTATTGTAAAAATGGACCTGACATAAGTGTATAAGATTATTGCCATGACGGTATATTTGCCTTTATATTTGCTCTTTATTGATCCATCTGTATTTTATCTAATTTTACATTAAGTAAAATTAAAACTGAATCTAAAATTCTTTAAATTAAATTAGGTGGATTCAATAGCTTTCTTAAAGTTTAAATCTTGCTCGGCTCAATTGATTTTAATGCATTTTCAGCTTGAATTAAAAGTGGCATAGCTTTTTCTAAACCCGCTTCAGCAATACCTTTTTATTCTTTAATTTCTTCAGCCTATTTAGTACACTCATCTGCTACTAATTATACCTCAGCTTTAATACCAGCTGCTTCTTTTGTTTAGACAGAAATATCTTGCATCATTTCTTCTGTTTTCTTAGATGCAATAGCTAGTTCTTTCTCCTTAGTTTCTAAATGTACTCTCATAGCAGCAATATCATCTGCAGCATCAAATAAAATTTATAAACCTTTTTTAAGTTTGTTCTATTAATTCTCAAGTTAACTAACTTCTTTTTAATAAATATCTTTATAAATTGTCAAAAAGGATAAAAATGATTTCGGTGTAATGTTGGTCTTTCTTGACGTTTCTTCACTATATTTTTAGATAATCTCATATACAAAACTATGTACTTATGATAAACATATATTTAGATTATCCCCTTAATTAATCATATGACCAGCTACCTATTATAAAGCATCTAAACTCCACTCTCTATAATAATCTATAATACAACCACTAATAATTCCTGGATATTTATTACATCTTTCTCTAAATAATAGACCTGGAGAAAATGATAACACTAAATGTAGCTATTATTTCATTTTATTTAAGAAGAATCTCCATAAGCTATCATTTGTGTCACTCTATCGAGGGCATTCTTTTTTAAATATAGACCTTGCATCTGAAATTATTTCTTCCCTCTCATCTTTAGCATATAAACCAGGTACCTCACCAACAGTCAATAGGTTATTAATACGTTCTAAAAACATTTCATTTTTGATATCATTATCTGTAAATCTAAAAATAATATCTTCAAAAAATGCTTCACGGCCTATTTTTCTCAAATCATCATCAAAATTTTATAAATTATAATTTTTGGTAGCCTAAATTTAAATAAGTTTAAAACCTGTAATATGTGATGCAATTTTTACAACACTTTACTTTCCTGAACCACCAACCCCAATTAATAATGCATGTGAGTTTTGTGAAAATAAAATTCTAGTTAATCTTGTTATATGTTACATACACGAGTCAAATAATACTAGATCAATTTAACTTTTCCTGTATTTTTCATTATAATCGTTTTAATATTAGCTTAACCGTTAAATTAGTTAGTCTTCGTTAGCAGCCTCATAAATATGAGGGACCTTAATATCTTAGTCTTCTTCTACAGTGTCAGGCGCATCTCTCATAAAATGTGAAAAATATACATTATTCGCAAACTGTGAATATACATTTGCCCCAAATTCTCCTATATCTTAATACAATATTGTTGATAACGTTTATTTAAACCAATTAATATCTTTTTCTTTATTACACCTATCAGAAAATACACGGAAGCTTTCATTAATCCATAGTGTTAATAAAGCATGGGGTGTATTAATCACATCTTTATCTGCCTTAATTAACGATTAAGTTATTCTACTTAAATCTCTAAGGTTGAATTAATAGTGGAATTATTCCGGTGTTGGTAGTAATTTATCTTTAACCTTATAAAGCAAAGTACGCATTAATTTTGGCAATTTTTCAGAAAGACTAGTTACATCTTCTGAAAATAGATCTTTTACAAAATAGTTCTCTAAAAATGATCCAAATATAAAATCTAATTACGAACTATTTGGCATATTTAAAAATAAGCAGAAGAATTAACTCTTTAATCTGTTTGGTATATCATTTCTCCCCCCACCTGGTATTGGCATCGCTGCTAAATATTGGAGATCTTCAATTACTATCATATCTCCTGGCTTAGATAATGAATAATAAAGATACTGTTCAATAATTTATCTTGTTAGCTCATTTGTCGTTTAATCTCCCCACTCATTCACTTATGGTGAACTTAAATCATCTAAAAATAGTAACCCTTACTTGTTCAACGGAGGACCATAAGAATTTCCCAATCGTTTTTCTAAAAATGTTTCAAAATTCTTTTATAACATTTCACAAGTTGTCATAGATGATAAATTTATTGTTTTTATCTATTTTTGTGACTCTTACAAAAGAAATGAGTTAATAATTTTACTTTTTCCACTTCCAGAGTCTCCTACCACTAAAATATTTTATACCTGTGATAATTTTTATATTAAATATTATAATGAGACATTATCTACTATAGGAACTAAAGTTTCGTTAAAATTACCATTATATACAAATTTTGGTATAATAGACTACCATAATTACCATTCTCCAGCTTCATTCACGAAATAATTAAACATAGACTATGCTTGATCAGGCTTATCATAGATATCAAACTCCAGAGAATTATATACAAATCGCTAGAAAATTTTCTTCTAATCCAAATTTAAAATTGATCCAAATGAATAAATAAGCGTAAAAAATAGAAGTCTATTGATTTTTATTGGGCTTTACAATTTTATTATTTCAGCAATACTATCGGCAAAATAATATAGCATTGAATCTCTTGTACTATTAAAGCCTTCCATAACCAAATGTCGTGCTTATATTAACGAATCTGCTGTTTCTGATGTTAAAAGTGATACAAATAATGAAACAAATTGTCTAATGTATTACAAAGGTTAAAATTTGAACAAAGTATTTTCCTTGAGAACAAATGAATATACAGAGTCAATAGATTATGTTAAATCTAAATCAATACCCCAGTTTTAACTATGAATATTATAGAATGGTCTCCATCCAACCGAATTAAACCCACTCATATAAATCATACCAGCTCTGGATACCGTGGCTGGGGATGCATTATCTAAGTTATCAACTTCAATAATTAGCTTCATATTCTTTGTCATTGGTATTCTATCAGAATTAGCTAGAGTTAAAAGCTTGTTGTCATCCATAACTGTGTTTAAGTTTTCAATCCAAACAGCATCTACTGGTCCGTCTAAAACAATAAACGTAAAATATTCAGCTTTTACTGCTTTTCTCCAAAGTGCAGAAAAAATACCATCTGTCCAGTCTCCTGACGCAGAATCTAGCTTTCCAAACATTTGTGGCGCAGTTATTGCTTTTGGATTCATTTTCATAATAACAGATTTTTTTCCTTAGATTTACTGTAGAGATTTTGCTAGTGTATTAATAACCGTTGATTTACCAGCTCCAGATGAACCTAATAACATAACAGAATGTCGGACTGCAAATGATTCATAAAACTATATAACAGATTTATACCACTCTGGTTAGAGTTCTAAGTGCAACGATTTAACTTACAGTTAGATTTGATTCTCTAAACTCTCGTATTAATTATCTGGAGCTTTAACACCTGGAAATAAGTCTTGCATCAGAAATTCAAATAAAGGAATATCCTAAGCAACTAATTTTGAGCGATTCATATCCCTTAATACTCTTAAAATAATTAATGATTCTGAAAGTTAGGAATATTAACGTCTTTGTTACCCACATGTTCGTAATACTGATAAAATATTTCTTAAACCAAAATCATAATGTCTTTGTTACGATAACTATTCCATGCAAAGCTAATATAAAATAAAGAACTTTTTGGCTAGAGATTTAGATTCAGAAAATCCTGCTGCTGCAAGCTTGACATCCATAATAATTTATTTATCGGGAACCATCATAGATACAGAACGAAATAGCACTTTTAAGTTTTCTAATAATTCTACACGGCCAGCATAACCTGGATTCATCGTAATGAAATAAGCACAAGTACCTAATACTTTAATATCTGTTCCATCTGTATAAATTGAATTTTTCTTCTTTTATTTAATGCATTGCAAAATGCATTAAATTTATTATGCTGCAACAGACATAACCGCCAATTCAACCCGATTAAATTCATCAAAATCTCCATATATACCACTTTATGCAATACCTTTATAAATCTTTCCTAAACCTTTATAATCCATCTAATCTGAACAATTAAACACTACAACAAATTAGCCAATAGTTTTTCCAAAATCTTTACAGGTTTCTGTTTTTCCAGTACCTGCAGGTCCAGATGGCGCACCACCTAAAAACATACCAATTGCTTATGCTAGTGTGATATAACATCTATCTGTCAATGGTGTGATAACTAGTCTTTCATTAATACCTAAATATTCATACTAATACGTGAAATTAATATCCGTAATTTAAATAATACAGTCATCAATATCTGTATTCCAATAAACCCTTGTTTATTTTAGCCATTCAAAATCAGTTACACTTCGCACAGGTGTATCTCCTGTTACAAGTTAAAAGATTATATCTTTCTGATGCACTTATATAGTGATTAATGTTTCTATATTTGTTCTTTTCTCAGATGTCATATCTTATTTTATCAAACTAATTAATGATTCCATAGTTTTGTTCACAATAGTTAAATATTTTCTTTATTCTTATTTATCACATCGTCCTCTAAAATATGATTCACAAGTTTGAGTCCAGACAAACTAAATAAAAACTAGTGAAACTTAAGCTGGAAATTCATCAATAAGCTTGCTTAAATTTTATTGTAAATCGATTGTATCTTATATTGCAGACTTTAAGATAGCTTTAATGGTTTTTTACATTTCTTTAATCAACAAAGTTAGCCAATCTTCTACATTACCCTATGCCATGACTTATTAAATTAGTTCAACAGATTCATTGTTTTTATCTGAAAAATGAGAAATACTTCCTCTTTTCGATTTTTCAAATGTTAGTTGGTACAAGGCATCAAAAATTTAATTTAAAAATGGTTGAATGGTATTTGGATCTGACTACCCTCCTAAAATTTCTAAGAGTACAGCATCTGAAACAAAACAAAATCTTGGAAATAAATTACGCTTTTGTTCTAAATATCCACTGAGGCACTTTTAAGTCTCTTCTAATGATTAAAATAGGACTGGTAAATTAGTTATTAGTGCATCATCGACAGATGTCAAATAAATACAACCTGGATTACATTATGCATGTCCCATGAGTTTAATCCATGTTTTATCTAAAGTATTAAACTTTCTTGCTTCAGCTGGTAACTATCTAGAAATATCCCCTGATGCAAAAACTGCTTCTAAATAAGTCCAATTTTATTAAACAATAGACCATAATTTGAGAATTTCATCTAAAATACTTAGCTTTTTCATATATAACTAAATATCTTCTTTAAAAGGCTTATTAAATTTATTAGAATTAAGACTAGATAATATCATTAAAGAGTCCTCTAAAAGGGTATTTATTTCTGAAATTCTTTTACTCTCCAATAAACAAAATCCTTTAGTTTTATATTCTATAACAACAAATTTTTTATCTGTCCATAAATCTATTACCTCTTTTAGCTTATCTTCGATATCTGTTTCTTTACTCGCTGAAATAGCTAGATCTTCTATTTCATCTCTAAATTCAAATATACCTGCTCCTAATAAGACACCCAGCTTAAATGAATCAGGTTTCTCAACTACCTATAATATTTATTAACATGAAGTAATTTTACTTATCTCTATCCAGTGTCTTTCAATAATAGCTTTATGTGATAATAATTACAAGACTGGAAACACAGAACTAAAATCATCAATTTTTTTCTTTAGTTCAATATAAGCATCCCATTATCTCATTTATTTAGGTAATCTTGCGCATTTATTTTAAAAATCTTATAATACAGACTATATTGCTGAAAAATTAGCTTCGAACCATAAATACTCATTAAAAGAGGAAATTGTTAAGGTGACATCATTATATAATGAGTATAACTTTTAAAGCATTATAATTTCTTTCTTAATTTTATGTATTTCAGGGTAATCTGTAACTGGAAGTCCAAATAACTGTTCATTAGATGTATATGTTACGAAATTTGACTCAACTTTTTAAAATCGTTAAGAATAAAAATCAAGTTTATTTGAAGCTTCTTATGGTTTAATATCAGGTTTCAAAGGACCATTGTCCATATAATCTTATACAAAATCATTAACTTCTAAACTAAATTCTTGAACTTTTTAAGTTAAAGATTACAGCAAAAATGGTTATTTTTCTTTAAGTTCATATTGCACATTTAATGCTATAGACTATAATTATTTAAGTTTATATCGTAACTGATCTTCTAATTCTAACTCTGAATCGTTTACTGAATATTCGCATTATTATAAAAATAAATACATGTCACGAATTGGCCCAACTTTAATATCAAATAAGGAGTCTAATTCTCTTAATTAATCCAACGTGTTCATAATTATTCTAACCCCTTCTAAATTATTTTTCGAGATAACTATTTTTAATAATTTCTCAATGCTAATAAACTCTTAATTAATAATATTTAGTTCGTTCCTTGCTTTGTTGTTAAGTTGCTGACAGAATAGTTACTTAATTTAATTTATTTCAATTAAAATTTATTCTTTAATATTCTTATAATTTACTAAGAAAATACCTTCATGTGTAAAATTAGGAGTTTAATTAAGCTATTGAATAACGTTATTAAGCTTTGCCACCTAATACTAATAGCCAACTAAATTAGGTTTGCTATTCGCGAATTATTGCAAAATTTCTATTTTATTATCTGTCCAAAACTATTAAAATTGTTAAAACTCAGTAAGTAAATTATGTTATTTTTAGATAAAATGCATGACTCTACCCTCAATAGAAGCTAAATTCGTAAAAAGAGTTTTAGAATTTCCAACGTAGTAAAACATAGTTTCTTATGGATTAATTCCATCTAATTCTTTGATAAATTATGATTCATCATTATTAATGGACCTAGTTGTTTTTTGATTTAGACCTTATGATCTGTTTGTCAACATAGATCTATCAGTGTTGACCTATTGATCAATAACAGACTTAATTTCAACGTTTCTCTCATGATGTATGTTAACGAATTAAGAGCTTACTAACACATTTTAATCATCACCTGTATATAGACTACCAACTGACTGCAAAACAAGTTTTTAGAATGATGTATTCGAATCCCATAGTGGTAATCGCTAAATAAGTTATACAATTAACTTTTAAAGATCTTAAAATGTAGTTTTTAACAATTTTGCATCTGGTGCAAATTTAGGTTATGGAATTCCAAATACAATTTCTAAAACAACTAATGGGTCGTCTATAAACTACTCTACTTATTTTTTTTATGCTTGTGCAGATATCTGCTAAGAAACAAAGCTACTAACATTAAATCCAAATCTAAGGCTCAGATCATTGACAGTGTTAATGAAAATATTATTTATAGCTAAATAGCATTTCTATCTATAATAAATAACTAACTCTTAAATGTTAGCCACAAGGGTTTGTGTAGCTGGTGGTAATGCCTCAATTTAGCTTAATAAAGATTGATCTTTCTTAAATATTGAAGCAATCGCCAACATAAAGTAGTTATGTACAGTTTTAGAATTCTACGAAGTGGAGTTACTTGTATATCTAGATAATATTTACTGCACCAAATATACTACCTCTTTAGCTACAGATAGGCTTTCTTAGATTATTTTTTTAATCATTGTTTCAGAATAATTTCTACACTCTTCTACAAAAAGTTGCAATTGAGATGCATCTGTATTTTCAAGATATTAAGAATAAGCCAACTTAAATTCTACGGATTTCACTAAATCAATATCATACTAACTCATAAATTAGGAAAATAAAAAAGTTTTCTTTTTCTTAAATGGGAATAATTTTATTTTATTTATTCCTTAAATCATCTAAATTAATTTTTAATTAGAATTAGTAAGAACAGCAATTAAAGAAATGATATTTTCAATGTATGACTCAAATTAATATGAGAAATTCTCTATACTAAGAGATGTCCAAGTAAACTAATGTAATCCTGGCTAAATTTTCTTAAACATTGAATCAATGACAGGTTTCACTAATAATTTCATATGTTATGGAATATATATTCTTTTTATTTTGTTGCAATAATTTGTTAAAATGTCTCTAGTAGATATTAATGTAGGGAAAATAACTATTAATTACTTCAAAAGATCTGGTAATGGTAGCTTAACTTATTTTAGTATTAGTCCTGTTTTATAAAAATCAATTATTATTGGCGAAAAATTGCACTTCAATGATGTAGTTTTTACTAGCAAAGATTTATTTAAATGAATTTTAAGATCTGGCATTGTATTGCATATATTAGTGTATGATTTCTATAAACAATCCACAATTTACTATTAAATATTTTAATATAGTCCAACAATTTTACTTCCCATAGAGAATGAAAATAATAATGGTAAATGACATTCTGGAATCTCATCTTTTCTGAAATATAATCCAAATTATTATTAGACTTACTCACGTATTTACTATTTCGCAAATTCATTTTAATAATCTGAAATAACAAAGATTCTTTTTATAAAAGAAAAATTTTTATCGATTTTAGCTTATAGCAATCTGCAAGTAATCATTTTAGATATCTATTCATTATATTCTTGTATTTTATTGAATTTATTTGTAACCAAAGTCTGATTTATATTTTTTAACTATTGGTAAAATAAAATCAATAGCATCTTATATGACTCTAGAACCGATTCTTTCATAGATTCTCGACTAAGTATCGGATTTAATTGTGATAAAACACTAATTAGCTAGGCAATATCCTTTTGATTAGAAATTTTGTATAAATAACTTTTCATTTCATTTTCTAACGACACAATACCATTTTTATAAATATCGAAATCAAATTCAAATTAATTGTCATCATAGTGATTATACGGTTTATTTCTTAAAACTGAAATTAAAGACTCTAAACTTTCTAATAAACCATATAAACCTGGGATTGTTGTTTAATGTAAATGAGCAAAATTCTAATATGATGTTATAACAAATGTTATATTTTTTAGCCTATTTTCAAACTTATCAAATTTGTCAAATATATTTGTTTCTGATATTTGAATCTGATTTTTGTGTATAAATTGTTTAAAAGTTTATTATAATTGTATATTAATTTGTAATATATCTTACGATGTAATAATAAATTGCTCTAAATTAATATCATAAATGGTACTTTCTTTATTTATTTACTAATCTATCCTATCTTTACAAATTATAATCAACTAATTGACTAGACCTAACATTAATGTAGTTATATGTTCCGGTAAACAATAAAAAGATGACATATTAAAAATCTGTTCTAAAACTTATACAAATTATACAAGCTATTTTGCAATACTATATAAGGGTTGTCTTTATAAATTTGCAAACAATTGAATAATTTATTATAAATACTTAACATTGTCTTTGCACTCAGTTAACATTTTAGCAACTTTTTAATATAAATTACCTTCTGCTTAGGCTTCTAAAATTTCTAAAATAGCAACTCTAACTCTCCAGTATAAAATTTCATTCTAAGGTCCAGAATCGCTAGTAAATACTCTAGCTTAATTTAATGATATTAACGTTTACTCAGGATTCGAGGAAAATGCAAATTTTTTTACAGATTAAATTTCACAAAACAATGACAAAACGCATGAGAGCTACTATTATCCAGTAAAGGCTATTTAATTCTTTATATCAATCTCAAACTAATTTATATCTAATACAGAATTTCCATATATAAAGTCATTATCTAATCTCATGATATAGCCATAGAGATTATATTTTGCCAAATCAGAAAGCTAAAAAGAAAGTATAAGTTTTTGATTACAATATTGAGCAAAAATTACTGGATTCTCTTTACTAGATATGAAATCAATCAGCATTTAAGTGGCGTTAATAGAATCAACGCTAGCTAAAACCTCATCATAATCTAAAATTAATATGTCAGATATCCGTAAACACATTGTTCTAACATGAGGATTATTTAGGTTCATAGTTGTGAAAGGGATAAATAAAATATTTACATAAATAATTATATAATACTATAAAAATAAATTTCACCAACAGAAATTATTGATCTCTTGAATTAACTTATGAACACTTGATATATTATTTTTCATGGAACTATTTTCTAAATAATATTAGGCAATGTTTAAGATTTATCCCTCATAGCTAGTAATTTTGTTATCTTATTTCAAAAAATTAATCTTATTTTGTAAATTATAGT
Source organism: Spironucleus salmonicida (assembly GCF_000497125.1). NCBI lineage: Eukaryota > Fornicata > Diplomonadida > Hexamitidae > Spironucleus > Spironucleus salmonicida. The sequence continues at coordinate 164,390 of NC_090598.1, forward strand.
TATCAATAATTATATATTATTATTCAATATATGCAATCTTTCCATCAAAACTTATTGAAAAATCATTTTTAACAGGGATAAATCTGAGAGAAATGAAATCAAAAACTTCTTATCTGTTGATGAGCAGGTTCTAAATTTAACAGTCAAATCTACCTTTAGCTTATGCAATTTTAACAATTTTTCCGTCATAATACTTGAATATCTCTTAATTAGCAAAATATACGTTTTTATTAATTTAAAAAGAAAACTAAAATATAATAGGGATCTTTGATTTATCTTATAAACTAATAAGCTAATTTGCTTCATGTATATACAGAATACTATTTATTACAATAATATTCTATATTTTCGTGGAAGTAGTGAATATAATTTACTTTTGTGTGAAAATTTTGTTATTTTAAAAGGTATATAATTTCTTGTTATATAGTATCGGTAGCAGATAAGTTTATCCAAAAAAATTTGTGCTAAAAGGTATATTGTGTTACAGAAAATTTGTCATTTTTGTTGTAATATCTTGTATATTGAATAATAATTAAAAATTATTTTTGACATTTGGAGAATGAATTTCTTCCAAAATAAATGGGTCCATAACAGTTTAACTACAATTAAAAAATACGACCTAGCTTATATTAATAATAATCAATTATCTTGGGTGATGTTATTATTTCACTAATTATATTATAATAAATTTTTGCAATTAGGCAGTGAAGTTATTTATTTATCTAGAGGGAATTTTTATTAACTATAATAGTTAGGATCGTTTAATTACTAAAAAGCTACAACCATATAATAGTTTTAATTTTTTAATTTAATATTTTATTCTTATAATATATTATACAATATTTTTATTTAGTAGAATGTAAAGTAGGCATTGCAAACATTTACGACTTAGAAAATAGTCTAAAATTTGTATTAAATGTGGTGAATAAATAAATGATGTAATTATTGACAAGGATTATCATTTAAACTAACAGATGAGTATTTATGAGAAGTTAAGTTTAATGAGTAAAACTATTCTTAGATTTGAGCAATAAGTTAAATAAAATAATAAAATTTTACTATTCTTGGATATTGATGATACAATACTTCACTGTGAACCAGGAATTCCAAATGAAAATTGTATATCTGGTTATATTATTAGAGAATAATTTGAATCACTAAATCAATATTATTTGTTACTAAAATAATATCAATATATCTCGTTTGAACTTTGTAGACTAAATATTAATGGATAAACATCATGCAGTAACTATTATTTTTCAATTCGGCCTGGCTTTTTAGATTTCATTCTTAATAACTATCAAAAGCTTATCATACTAATTACAACTACAGGAGTATATGAGTATGCAAAATAGATTTGTAAGATATTAGATCCATAAAATATATTATTTGAGAGAATTACTGCACGCGAAGGATAAAGTACTGGTGGTTAATAAGGTATTGTTGTCCCAGATTAATCCACTATATTATCTTAAACATAAAATTAATACTTAATAGATCGCAATATAAAAACTATTGATATAATAAAAGACTCATAAATATTACTTAATAATTATTTAATCTTTGATGATTCTTCATTTCCTTGGTTTAATAGTAACCCTCCAGAATAATTCTTTCGATCCATACCATACACAACTTCAAAAATTACTACAAATAATGACTCTTTTGCTCAATCATTTCTTCCTTTAACCTAGGAAAGGTCTTTTATTGCTCCTTTTATCGACTATGCTGCTTATTACGAGTAATAGATGCTTACACTTGAATATATTATCAATTAAGATCGAAGATTGTCATATTATCAGGGAAAAGTATTTCGAGATTGTGTATTTTATTTTTAAAGATAGTGCCCTTCTCTTTATTAAGAAGTAAATGAAACAAATAATGAAAAATTATTAATGTTATAGTATATTATAAACGAAACTGCTTAAATAGATTTGCGTATATTAACTGTATGGTAATTTGGAGGAACTGTTGTGAATCAATTTTCTAATGCTGTAACTCATTTTGTAGTTAATAACAAATAGTCAGATTAGTGTGTTAATTATGTCAATGCTAGTTGGATTAAATAGGATAGCCCAATTCTTACATTAAAAGATAAATAAGAATATGCATAAAAATTATTAGTTTCTTCAGATTATATTTTTATATCTGCATTTTTATTAAAAAGGTAAAATAATTCATTTTTAAATTAAGCAGTCTTATCAAATTTCTAATGATTAGAATCCTTTATTTTATCCTATTTTAATGTTATTAAATAAAATTAATAGCGATTCAAGCTGTTTAATTTAAATAACGTGTTTATATAATACCAAAATAATATCAGTATGCTTATTATATTATATTTATAAAAATAGTGAAAAGTATTACTTCATTCAAAATAGAAATATAAAATAATTTAATAAGGATAAAATATATTTCATAATAAAGTAAACATCAATAATCCTTATTATTTGAATAACTTCATATACTGAGTCAATAACATGTAAAATATTAAATTTAGTGATTCGTAATGTCATATTATCTATTAAATATATTTAAAATAGATGATATAGAAGCACCAATAATTGGGTACAGAATAAATCTAGGTTTGATTATTTTTAAAAAGGTTATGTATGTTTGGTTCATAAAACGAATTATGAAATGATTGATCGTTTCTAAATAATCAAATGTAAATTCATTCGATATGTAATGCTGGATACTAATGGTATCAATACTTAACTACGAACTATCATATAAAATATTACAATATGATATAAATAACATAAATTAATTCTTAAATGTTGTTGATTAATATAATTATAGTTATACTACTAATTATACATATTTTATTTACGTAATATGAATTATAAAAATAAATCGATTCCAAAGAAAACAATGAGTTTTTATGAAAAATTTATCATTTTCCTAGAATTGGATATAACTTAGTACTAGCAATTGATAGTAGAGTTTAAAGATAGAATGTATGAGTATTGGTTATATATACTGTTTTATTTTATATGCAACTTAAATTTTGTAATGGTATCGTATAATATCTAAACATTGCCAGAACATTATTGAGAATACACCTACAATTCGCAACATTATTATTATAAGATTATCTAAACAATACACAGTCCATTAGCTATCATAAAAAATTACTAGTAACTATTTTATTTTACCTTTGACAAAGAACTGGTAAAGCAATATTATACAATACTTATTAAATACTTCACTTATGCAGCTTAACGTCAGCCACAGTATAAGTTTTATCAAAAATGTAGCAAAAGCTGAGCTCATTCTCATTGCCTTACACGGACTCCAAATTGTAGCTCTTGTTCAACCTGGCAGTGTAATTCACAGGGTTCCCATTTGCGTTGAACAACTTAATCGATTTAGACGTATCCAGACCGATCCAAAACTGTGCGTTCTGAATTCCAGAGACTGAGCGTATAATACTTGGCAGCTTGTGCAAGGGCTGGTTAAGGTTCCTCAAATCGTACACGGAGGTGCCGTCAAGCGAGGATACCGCCAGCTGCGAGTTCTAAATGACGAAATCAGTAGAATTGTTCAGTTTGATAGTAGAGTAAACTTGGCAACGCTGGTCGACCAAACTGACGCCATTTTGGTGTAAACACGAGATCCCATTCACAAACGAGCGTGTTTTAGTCGTTATTTCGGGCATTTTTACGACATAAGAGAAATTCTAGAGGTTCTAAATATCGTAAATGTAAATACTCTCATTATTAGCCGCAAAAACTAGCTGATTTTGAGAAAGGAAATCCACCGATTGAATAGCACGGCCCAGCGAAAAAGAGTGCAAAAATGCGTCCGCTTCGTTGGCTCTCAGGTCGAAGAAACGCGCGTCCGAGTCGAGCGAAACTGATACAAGCAAATCATGGGTCGGGTGCACGGCGGCGTCAAATACTTCTGCTGAATGACCGTAAAAAGTATGCCTACACCGTGACTGCTAGTACTGCGTATCACGACTGTTCTTGTGGTCTTGTTTAGCTTTTTATAGCTCAACAAGCTTTAGGCAATTGTCCTTCCCACCAGATAGGATATAGCGGCCTCCTGCTGTGAAACGTACGAAATTGATTGGAAATTTGTGTTTATTCTCATAATACTGATCAAAATCTCCAACTTATGGAGGGACATTTGAAAAATGTGGCGGTGGGATAGTTGTCTATAACTACTGGATTGATTTCTGGATACTTAACTCTGTAAAGTTTGGTATATGATTATTGAGCATAGCGCCAGCTGAAAGTAAATCCCCCTGTGTAAAAATCATGTCATAGATCGTTTTATCCATTCGTGGAATGAAAACTTAAGCAATCATCAAATTAAGATAAAATAATATAAATCATTTCCTTTCATTTAAATGAATAGCTCTGAATCTTTAGTAGATTATTTACTTATAAATGCAGATGATGTATTTAAGACTAGTTTAAGTGATGCTATAATGATTAATAATAGCTAGTTTTAATTCATATGTACTTATACAGGAGAAGCAGAATAAATAATTAAGACAGAAATAAGTAGAAAGCTAGGTAGTATTTATGGTTCCATTCATGATTACTATCAAAATATTTCCGATTGTAACCTTGCAGCAGCAACTCAACTTAGAAAGCACCAGTAATTTTTTAATGAATTGGAAAAAGAAAAGGTTTCTATACCTCCTATGTAACAGATTAACTAAACAAAAATTTATAATTCTGCTTTGCAATTAGAGAGTATCAATCTACATTATTTCTAGCATCCAGCATCAGACTAATACATTGCAAGTAAGTTCAGATTAGCTCTTACTTCTTATAGAAATTGCCCTATTCCTCATATTACACTAAACGAATTCCCTCTTCTACTTAGCAAGTGTTATTAAGTAGCGTTAAAAATTTTCAATTTATTAAAAACATCATTTGCAAAAAATGATATCTCTAAGTTCCTTCTTCTATTGTCTGATGACCTATCAAGCCCGAATTCACCTGTTTTTGAAGTTTTTGTAAAATGGTACAAAACATATAGTAGTAATATTTTAGAAAATACGGATTTAGAATCCTATTTACTCAACGACAATATATCACTATTTGGACTCAAATAAATGGACGCAACTGCATCAGTTTTGCTAAAATTATGCTTTTTAGTCCTCTCTTAAAATTATAAGCTTGTTGGTTATGAAAAAGGAATGAAAAGTCTTGAAAATGTAGGTTATGATGTTAAAAATTGTTATTTTTTAGTTGAAAAATATGTGGAAGAGTTAGAAGACGGAGAAATTGAGCCTCTTTAATTTTTATTAGGTGAAAGTGATAATACAAAATTCCTCGACGAGGCATTTGAGACCGATGATACAAGAGCATTTTTAATCTTCCCAGCTATCGTAGATAGTTAAAATAAGCTTATAATGGAAGGAAAAATGGAGTTTTAGATTACGAAAAGTGGTTAAATCAAACCGGAGATATATGTAGAATCTGGATTTTTCGATGATATTAATACTAATAAAGTGCCTCTCAAATTTGATCATCAAAAAAACTACTAAGTTAACTTTTAAAAATTCTCATAGTAACTTAGAAATATCAAAGAAAAAATCAAAGGTCAACAGCACATAATAGAATCTTATAATTACTATCAGCAAAAGGAATACCATATTTCTTAGGACAATATACTTCTCCCAAAGTTCATAAATAAATGATTAAAATTCAATTTCACTAAAAATGCTTGATAAATAATCCAGCCAAATATCGAGCATCACCAAGAGCGCAGTGAGATGAACTCTTCTAGCTATGATACTTACATTTATTTGCTTTATGCATCTCCAAATTAGCCTGCTTTGATGAGAATTTTGCCCCCAAAAATGCATGCGAAAACAAATCAAAATCAATCAGTTTACCTTCTAAATTCTTACATTTCATTTAATGATATAACACCACATTTTCAAGGGTTGGATCCTTTGCAATTATAGAATCGACAAAATGTGCTGAAAAGCTAGTTTATATACTTACAAACGGGCATTTTAACTGATACAAATCTATGCTACTTCCCAAAGCAAAAATTTCGAAGAGGGGACCAAGTTTAGTGATTTCTATTGGTCTAAAGAGGTGGAAATTTGGGTCGTTAGGGTGTGGTTTGTTCCAATTTATATTAGAATCCAACACACAATTGACAGCACACTCATAGTCATTAGAATTCGGGAGAATGAATGCATGAAACTGAGCTACAATTTCACCATTTTAAACACGAATAGCACCGATTTCAAATGGAACTACTAAGGGACATTCTTGGTACGGTTATGCAAAATATGCTTCGAAATCTAGAAAAATATGGTTTCTCAATAGTTTGTTCATTAAAAGACAAGATATGTATATAAAGATATAAAAGTATATCAAAAATTCACTCGTTTTTTATGATCTACGCAATTTCACTGATTGTATAGTGGTATTCGTCTTCGTTAATAATTTTTAACATTTAGATAAAGCAGTTAGCATTCTATCTGATACTTTCCCCGAAATCTATAGTTCTCGCTTGTTCTCTCTGGTCATGATCCATTTAGTCAAATAAATAATTGCAAAGGAATAAAAAGTTCTAATTACACTATCTTATCCAATTTTCTGATTATATATTACCATTTGTTAAGTAAAATGATTCTTTATTAGCAACAATCTCGAAACCCAGAAATAAATCAAAAATATCAGTAAAAGTATCTGGGGATGATATTTTAACAGGGTACTTCTCAACTTTACAATCAATATTAGAGTGGAGATTTAAATTCAGTGACTCATCCATTTAGAACCGGAATGTCATTCTATATAGTTTCTAATGATTAATTGAGTTGTATAGAGGCTTTAGTGTAAAAATTGAATCAAAATCGACAGTTTTGAATCTTTTATAACCATAAAGCACAAAATCAGCAGGAGGTTAATCAATGAGCTAAGCGACTAATTCCGACATGTTTAGTTACGTATCTTGATAGAATACCTTTTTCTATATCTCTGAATAGTCAATATGTCTTCTTTATGCTGTTTTAACATAAATTAAATCACGTTTTTGATTATTTTAAATTTCTAAAATCTTGATTATTTAAGGAGTCTCAAGTGGTACGGAAATATTGAATTTAGAATATAAAATTTAGTTTGCAGAGAGCAATGCTTTTGCAAACTAAACTGTTACCATTGCATCAGAAGATAATGAAAACTAAATCAAGTTTCCTGGAACCTGGCAAGAAATAACAGTGTTATCCTTCACTTTATCAAAATCGTAATATATTTGGTTTCGACTACCGATATGGCATAAAATATCATCTGCTATCTGTGGAAGACATTATGTTCCAGTAAATGTTAGCAGTTTGTCTTCTAAAAGAAGCTAAACCTATCGTTCTACAGAAGGGTCGAAATAACTAATGAGATCTTCGATCTTAGTGAATTTTTTGAAAGAATTGAATGGTTAAATATCTGTAGAATTTAGAATTTATTGGATAGGTGAGTTTTGGAATTTTTTAATCATTTATTTTTGTTGGTCAAAAATATTATATTTATTATATAGAATATTATATTTTATAATTCATTCTAGCATTGTTTGAAATAGATCAATAAGTTTTTAATCAGGGTCATTTCGGTATGTATCACAGATAGTGTGTATTTTCTGTATATTTCCAACATAAAATAATCTTGTTTTGAGCTTGTCATCATCAAAAATTGTGTTTAGAAAACCAGAAACCAGCTCATAATCAAGATCTACTTTAATCTTCTTTTTCTTTGATTTGGATACCTTAGAGCTTTTGCTGGAATTACACCGTCCTTTCTAAAGCTCAGATTCTTCAATTTTCTAATAGCATTTTCTAGGGTATTGTACACTCAACCGCTCATTTACTTCAATCTGGCATTTCGAGTCCACTTTTGGAGGTTTTGGCACAGTCACCGGATGGTACTCTATTACTGTTGGCTTCCGCAGAAATTTTTTCCCCAATGCTTCATTTTCAAACTGCATAAAAAGCTACAATTTTGTCACATTTTCGCTCCCCGCGCAGCTATGTGATTTTCGAACCATTTTGACCTACATCGGCCGTTCAGCAGTAACCTCGGTATACTGCCGTTTCTAGTGCATTTCGACCGTTGTGCAGTCGCCATTGCTAAGTTTTCGGAGTTTTCCCTTCAAATCGACTTTTTAGAAACCAATTTTGTTATTTATCACTAAAATACGCATCAGAATGCTCAAAATCGGGCTTAGCGAATTATCAAATTCGACAATTTTGCAGTGCAAGCTGGCATCCAGGCAGCACACAACACCGCTTGTCTTGAGCTCTTTGAGCTCTGCGAGCTGGCGGCCGGACGCGAATTTTGCGAGGAATACGAAGAGCTCGCTGAGCTGAAAACGGCGGTTTTCGGTGCGCTGGAATTCGCCGAAAGAGGCTAAAATGCTGCTCGAAATGGGTGCCAGGTCCAGCGAGCAGACGGTGTTGATATCGAGGCCTTTTAAGATGATATGCTGAGCTGGAATGCCATGGCTGAAATTCGTGAAATCTGAGGTTTTGAGGTCAGTAAATGAGAGGTCCAGGAGGTCTAGCAGCGTGATTGACTTCAAGAGGTATTTTAGCGGTTTGACAAACTTTTTAAGCGGTAGATTTCTGAGCACTAGATACTTGATGTTGGGCTGATTAGACAGAAAATGGAAAATGGAGTGCATTTCGAAATGCGTGTTCATAAGGGTAAGTGATACTATACTGACTGTTGGGGCGAAGAAGAAATCGTCGAATATTTCTTGGGTCTAAAATAATTTTTCTGGGTTAGTCAGAAAAATTGACTAAAGATTTAGTATGGTAGTGAAATTAAAGTCTATATTGTGCTCTTAAGGTGAAAATGGTTTTTTAAATTCAATGTTATATCCAAATCTAGCACCAATATTAATATTTCCATTAAGGAATTCTTCGAAGCGATCTGCTGTAACCCCTTGAATTTATGTATACAAAAATTTTAAGTACTCCTCATCGTCTTGCTAGTATTAAATGAAATGTTGGATAAATTTGGAACTTTGATATAGTAAATATTTCAAAATATCAATTTAATCGAAATCAAAATATTAATCCACTACAATCCAATTAAATTGTAAAAATTACTCTAATGATCTTCCATAATTTTTAATATGAAAGTAATTTGCAGTTTTCTCAAAAGCATCTCTTATTGAAATCATAAATTCTATACATATTTCTAATATATAATAATCTATAACGTTGAATAAATATATACGAATTAGATATAATTATATTGTATTTGTAATTAATGGAAATTTAATAAGTAGTTCCATAATATTTAGGTGTTATAGGTTTTGTTATAACTCAAGCTATTTAACCACTAAGTTATCATTTTCTTGTTGGACATCTAATATCTACACCCTAATAATCGTCACTGTTTGATATCACGTCATATCAGTATAATATATATAAGTTTCATCATTGGACTTTATGGTTTGACATATTTTATCTTATTTAAGGTATAAACTGTTATTTAATCTTCAAATCTTTTGGATAATATAAATATAAGGCTATTCTTTATTAAGCATCTTGGTATTGCCGGTATTTAATTTAATATATTTTACTTATAGTATTATTATCGTTTTTACCCAACAATGAATATCATTTCAGTATCTCAGGGTTCTTATTATTATAGAGTTGTTAATAACCATATTTTGATGTTTATGACTTAATTGCTGTTTAATCCTAATTATTTCAAGGATTCACATGTTTGTATGGTTGTATTCTATTGGAAAAGTATTTTAATGTCAGAAAGATGATTATCTTTGTTTTATCAACGATTTTATTTGTCCGCTTTGTGTATATCTTAAATATGCTTATTCAAGGATCATTTAGTTAGTTTTAATAAGAAAGCGTAATGGGTTAAGTATTTCAATAACAATTTCCACTATTTTGGGGATTCTTTTATTCATATTCTCTTGATACAGGATTAATCAAAAAACGCAAATTTTCTAAAAAATATTCACCAGATTTAATAATTACTTTAATTTTCTCTGTCTTATATGTTTATTGTTAATTCATAACACGATTTGAACTTCATGAACTATAAATAAAATCTAATATTCTAATTATTTTATCGTATACATTTGCAAGACCTTTTCTTCCAATCTTCTATAGTTTTATAATCTATTTTTTAGATGATGCACCCATTATGAAAATTTTGATTAACAATAAGCTTTTTCAATTAATATAAAAGGAATTTGATTTTATCGGTTCCTCCTTTATCTTATTTTCTAAAGTTACCTTAGCTTATATATAAAATGTTGAGTTTGGACCTTTTGATGATCTTATTGTTATGTTTATTAAAAATGGTGCAATAGTGTTTACTATTATTATAGGAATGTTAATTAGTAAATTAGCAAACCCTACTCTTCATCGAATTAATTGCTATTTAAAGGATATTGAAAAAAATATTTAAAAGAAATAAGCATTTACACCTTATAATAGGAGTATTGAGAAATATAGTGAGTGATATAATACTTTAATCAGAAAGGCATGAAACGTTTACGCTTATGCTCAGCTACTTCCTCAGTCTTGATCACGTTGAAAGAAACGGTCTTAGAAAGCTGACGGCATTCACCAATGGTAACGATATCACCTTCTTTAACACGGAAGCAAGGGCTGATATGTGCGGCGATCTTTTTGTGACGTTTTTCGAATCTTTTATACTTGGTAACGTAGTGGAGGTAATCACGACGGATGATAAGGGTTCTCTGCATCTTGTGGGAAGAAACAACACCCTTGATGATACGACCGGTAATTTCAATGTCGCTAGTGAAGGGGCATTTCTTGTCAATATAATGACCAGTGATGGCTTCTTGAGGAGTTTCGAAGTTCTTGCCAATGCTCTTGTAAAAACGGAAAGCCTTTCCATTTTCACCTAACTTGGTATGGCATACCTGAGGTTGCTGGTGGTAGAAGTTTTCGATCAGTTGACCTTCCATCAATTGGAGTGGAATTATATAAAGGAAATGAAATATTTTTTATACTATATTATATGGGAATATTTAATGTATTTGTAAATTTTATAATGATAATTCCTTTGTATTGGGCATAGTTTGGCGCTGTGTTATGTGATATATTGATTACTGCTATTTCAATTATATTTGAATTGTATATAGCAGTGGGATTGGTAGCAGTTCATTTAATCTTAAAAATTTTAATCATTATGTTATTTTGGAAACTTTTTAGTATCAAGCTTGGTAACACATAGTTAAAATTTACAAAATCTTTAATTCAATTTATTATGCTCAATGTTATCTAACTTATGATTATATTCATTAGAATTATTGTCTACCTTTTAACACAATCTCTTGGTATAAAAGTAGTTGAGTAAGTTATAGGATGGATTGATTTAATCATTACTGTAGGATTTGATCTGTTTGTTTTTTAAATTTTCCTTTAAAATATCCGAAATTTAGCAGTGAAAAAGTGAGTTAGAATTTAGTCACTTAATTATACTTAAAATTTTAATCTCAATTTCTTCACAGTTTTGAAAGTCAATTTTAATATCTTTTTAGCCAAAAATTGCATCAATTTATGTTTTTTTAAGCTTCTTCAAAAGCAAATATACGCTTCTGATACGACCACTAGAAGCACCCTTTTAAACTTTTTAGAATTGTTTTAAAAACATGCGCGAGTACTTTAAATAAAACTCCATATTAATTCCTTTTAACTCCGTTATTCTTTACATTGTATTGATTGCATATATTTCTGCCTAATCAGCAGCTTTTTAGAAGAATGCAACACCAGTATTGTATCTACGACAGTTATCATATATCACTGCTAAATCATGGATAAATTAATACAAATACTCATATTCTCTATGATTCAAATGAACTTACATAGTAGTGTAATCTAATGGACGAGAGACTACTTAAAGATAATTTTCCAACACGGGAGGTCCTACATAATCAACAGGATTAGCAAAAATTTCACCATAATACTATTGAAGTTTTAAATCTTCCAGTAGATCGAATAACTCCATCAACAGCCCAGGCGAAAGTTGTAAAGTTGGTAGAACCATTTTATTAAACAAATAAAATACGTATTATTATATAAGATGCTCACTTCTATTTTAACCCCTATCTTCGCTTTCGCATCATATCATCAACTTAGTTTTGTTTCATTTGTTATAAGTCTTAGTTCAACTCTTTAACTTCAGTATTAAATTTCTATTCATTGATCCTACTTAGCGCTCTTGCTTAGACTAAATCTCCTTCCGCTTAGTTAGATATAAAATTACTATTCTTCGATTTAGACCTTACAAATTAAAATGCAGTAAATAGTTACTCATTCTGCTATTTCTTAGGATTGGTTAGTCCATGATTTTGGAAAATACGTTGCATATTGAATTCTGATGGTTGTATATTAAATATATTTTTAATCTATCTATCTGTTGATTTAGCTCTTGCTAGTTTGTTATCTTTCCTCGAAGTTTGCTAATTTTTAATAATTTAATTTTAGTTTTACTATTTTTGTGATGAGGGAATAATTGGAATCTTTATCTCTTTATGACTTAAGATTTTAATGATTTTTTATTAGTTGCTTTGAATATATTTTAATGCTTGTTTTTCTTAAGTTATTAGTTTGTTCTATTTACACTGGTTACCTTATTAAGCGTGTTATTTTTCTTGAGCCTCTATTTAATTAAAAACTTATTCATCTAATGTACCATTTGCTTCAGATAGTAGAGTAAAATTATTATTTTTGTTTATACTTTCTTACATATGGCATATTTAGTTATATTCTTACTTCTCCTCTATCACAGATCCACTTAATTCTATCAGGCTATCCACGGTGCTCAATGTTTGTGTGATCTAAGTTTGTGTTGATTGTTTATTATCAAATTCGATTCTGTTTTAATGTTTCCAGTCACTAGATCTGAAATTTAATTTTCCTACATTTGTTTGACTCAACCTAAATTCTTCTAATTAATCAGTAGATCCTGATCTTAGAAGATTATCGCAGTAATAAATTTTTGTTTCAATATCCTAATATTTCTTTTTTAATTAAGATCTTATTGAATCCATATCGTTTTCCTTAAGCAGGGTATCAATTTTTTAAGGTTAATGTTAAAATACTTTAGTTTATGATTAATTAAATTGTGGTGATATCAGACCCTATCTGCTAGATAAATGCTATAAAAGTCCTTCTTCCTAACATATATCTAAAATTTTACCTGCAAAATTCAGTAATTAATTAGAGGGTTATATTTTTGGTGTTATATTATGTTAAATAGAATGTGAGTTTTTTAACAAACACTCATCAATAATTGTTTCCGCTTTTTATTAATTTACAATCATTTTGTTTAATTGATTGTTCATTTGCTTCATTTAAAAATGTATATTATCAGATGTATCATTTGATAATTCAGCTGGATCTTCATTTGTAAGTCTACATATTTCATCTAGGGTAAAGATTCTGCTTTCCATTTTAAGAAATTGAGGGTTTTTATATTCAATATAAATATTCTTCTGATATTCCATATATAAATAATATTATATTAGTGATTATATAGATTTCTCTTTCCACGTGCCACTTTAATAATGCCAAAAACCTATCTCAGATATGAGCCAGATGATGTATACGGATTTATATCTTCTTCCCCTGGTACTCATTTTGATGCTACAGGTAAGTACTCTGTTACTGCAATAAATTCTGAACTTAAGGTTGCGGAGATTCTATCATAGAAAGTAATTTTTACATAAAATATGAAGTCTGATTATCAGGTTACAGCTTCAACAATTTTAACAAAGTAAAATTATATTGCTATTGGGTTTTCAAATGGTAATTTGTAGGTATTTTCATTAAATTCAAAAGAAATGATAGCAAATTTTGATTTAAATAGTTAAGTATTATCCATTAGAGATATATAGGATTCCATACTGGGAACAACTTCTGATGGTTCAGTTTATATTTTAGATTTAATTTCTTAAGAAATATCTCTTAATTTGAATAAATTTCATAGTGGCTGGTGCAATACTGCTGTAACATATAAAAATTATATATTGTCTGGAGGAAGAGATAGAGTTGTCAATGTAAGCTTAGCTGGCAAAAAAGTACAAGTTTTGGCGAATTTTACTAGTTAAATCAGAGACCTTATCGTTATTAATGATATTATTTTAATATGTTGTGATGAGTATAAAATATACTTATACAGTGACAATTTAAAGTACATTTAAAAATCTGATGCCGAAGGCGACGCTGATACTGATTAATAAGATAAAAGTAGCTAGATTTAATAACTTATAACTTCTACTAATTTATTTTAGGAAGTTGGTATTATAGTAAGAAAAGTATAAGAACCTATTAAAAAAATTATTAAAGGTTAAAATTTAGTATATCTTCTTTCTGATTCTAGTTTTTAGGTTTTAGAACTACTTTAAAATAAAACTGAACCATTAAAGATGTTTAAGGAAGGATAAATATACAGATCAAAAGAGAAGTTGGTTAGTTTGTCTGTTTCATTAACTTAAGATATATTCTTAACTACAAATAAAAATAGACTAATTTATTTTAATAATTAATTAGAAGAAAAAGCAAATTTTACACACGAGGGACATAGAGTTTCACCTACTTGTTCTGCACTTAATGCTGATGATACTCTATTTATGACGGCATCTACTGAAGTTAAAATCTGGAATGTTAGAAAATCTATTTGTATTTTAACAATTGAATTACCAGAGGGTGTTAGACCTACTAAATGTATGTTTTTACCAGGTAATGCTTATTCTTTATTATCTACTTCAACTGGAGTAATAATCTTGATAAATTTGCTGTCTGGAGATCTAGAATCTACAACATAGATTTCAGATAAGTCTATCACACATTTATAACTGTTTAGAAACACGCTGTTTACAGCTTCAGAAGACTGCCATATTAAATTTTTTTCGTTTTCGTAAAATTTTTCACTTATTTAAGAAAGAGAATTCGAATTTCCTTTACCTATTAAATGCGCACTTGTAACAGAGTTATATTTATTTGCAGCACTTACAGATGGTACAATAAGAGTGCACTTTTCTGACTCTTTAAAGTTCCGCTTCCAACTTTATGGGCATGCTCTCCCAGTTACACAGATGCGTATTTCATCAACGAACGAACGTCTTTTTACTATTTCACCTGACAAAACTATTAGAACATGGGGTCTAAATTTTGGTGAGTGTCTTAAAATGATTAAACTGGATGCTGGGGGTCGTGTCATAGATTTTTTAAACAACACCCATATCGCGTTAATCGGCTGTGAGGACGGTAAAATCCGCATGTTCGACCTTGATAGCTATATTTATGTCCTCGAACTAGGAGATGGACGCCATGGTGAGGACTATAGCCGAGGTCATTTTGGTTCAATAACAACACTTCTAATGAGCAAAGAAGGACGATTCGCAATTTCAACCGGTACTGATAATAGAATTCATCTTTGGATTCAAACGAATGATTTGGTAAGTGCTGAAGACGAATATAACAAGCGGGTCATGAAATAGACTGTTAGTGAAGAGTAAGGTAGAAAAGAGTGGGAAGGTCAAGTATCTGTAAATATTGACGATATGGATAAATTGGAAGAAGCAATTTAAGTATGTTCTGACCCTTCGGCTTATAAAATAGAGCTATGTGGGGCTCCATGGGAAACTTATTTAATGAATACTCTCTAAAAGCGTTTAAGGCGGGAAATTTTACCAGATTTGCTTCGTAATTTAGATTTTGAGAGGTCTATTTCACTTGTACAATTGCTACTCTAAATTATAGATTCATATAATTCAGATTTTGCAGTTTTTGCTATTTTAAGACTATTTAGGAACAATCTCTAACCCGTTTCTGGTGATAAACGAGTTATCTTATTAGGATCTTAGGTCAGATAGAAGTGTTTGGAAGCTTGCGATTAGTATATTGAGAAAATTGATGAGGTTTGCGGTACAATGATGGTAGAAAAGTGATATTATATATTATATTGTATATTCATGGGAAAATGAGATTAGAAGAATTATTAGAGTTTGTATCTCCTTTGGATTTCAATAAGTCACAAGTATAATAAATTATAGATTATTGTTTGATTAATACTGGCACCCTTTAATGTTAAATGTTAAAAAGTTTGCAGACAAACGACTCAGATGATGCTAGAATTTTTTTAAACACATATTTCACAGGTAAGGTCATCGAATATAATGTTCTAAAAGACTTGGTTCTTTAAGGATTTACTTTTGATAGTATTCCATTGGAATAAAGTAGTAATTTACTAACATCCATAGAGAAATAATAATTAGGAAAGCTTCTTCTAGAAAAGAAAAATGACTACGCAGGGTTTTACTTACTGACTATCGATACATAAAGCGAAGCAGAAGATGCATTTGCAATCATTGAGAGTATATATCAAAATAAAGAAAAATTATAACATATTTTAAAGTTAACTGAATTAATACTGAAGTTTAATAAATGTTATAATTATTCTTTAGAGTCGGATTTGTTCAATAGATGCATCGAAGAATTGATTATTTACTAAATTTAAAACTAGTGACCTAATATTAGTTTCCCTTTAAATTAAAAAAAGTATAAAATAATATATTAATAAAAATATTTATTATAACTCATAATTTGTAATACAACTCACAGACCTAATTTATATAATAAAATAATAATTCAATTTGAATAATTTATTATTACAGTTATTCAATTATCAAATTGATAAAAATATAGAGTCACGTAATAAAATAGTGGGGATATTCAATCTCTACGTTAAATATAATATTTTTGTCAATTATTGCATATTAAGAAATAGTAACCAAAGTTAATTATTTTTATTCTTGACTGATTTTTGAATTGAATATGAATACTTCAATTGTATGTACAAAGTTTCTAATAATAGAATAAAACATTAACATTTTTAAATATAGTTATACGATACCTGTGTTCAGTATTAAAAACTATCGTCTTGAATACCTATATAAGCTTAAACTATAACAAATTAATTATATAAACCAGTTACCACAAAATTAGAATACTTGTTGTAAAATACTCATTAAACAATATATAATTACCAGTGATAGGATAACAAGTATCCTAAATCTTAAAATTACTCGCAATTTCTTCCAAAAATATCATAATAAGTTTTATCTTAGAGCAGACTTTCATACATATTTAACTTTTACCTTAGATTGCATCCAAGTTATCCACAAAATCCGAATTCATTAGATTGATCAGCGTTTAGTAACGTTATACAAGCTACCTCAGAACAACTAACAGTACTAAGTATACGCGTGGATAGTTAGGTATAATTATTCTTGTATAATATCAAGTCCTACATAATGTATTTAAAAATAGTCTCATTAAATTTTACAATTTTTAATATGGCTTATAAGTCATTTAGTAACTCTGTTTTTTCAAAAGGATATAAAAGCTTAAATACATAATCATATTATAAGGATTGGGTAATTGCTTAAGATTATTTACATTTATTAACTTATTTTAGCAATAAATTGATTGTATTGATGCTTCCTGTTTTCGTAGCATAAAAAAGAGCTGAATTTCCATATTAATCCAGTAGATCTAACTATAAAGAATCATTTTCAATAATTGCTTTACATCCCTCGTACCAACCTAATTTTGCTGTCTCAATTAAATTAAAGCACTTAAAAAACTACAATGCTTAAATATTTTTATACAAAAAGGATGTTTATAATAGATCAAACAAATCAGCTTATTCCTTAAAAACTGAATAAAACTAATGCCTATGGTTTCTTATAGCAAATTATAAAGCACTTTCATTTTTTATAAATTAAATTTTGGGAAGAAGCAAAATAACAGCCTCATATTTATTATCTATAATAGATAATTCCAGAGCCTCTTCTAAATAATCTTAAAGGTTTGTATATTCTAAAATCAAACAAAAAATTGATTTTTTAAAGATTTCAACTGCCAGCGTTAAAGGAGTTTAATGATTATATGTTAATACGGCAAATGATGAGTCCGATTTAATAAAAGATTCCACAACTTAATAATTTTATTAATAAATAGCGACGAAAAATGGTTCTGGGTCGTAGCCTAATTATAAACACTGAATTTAGCTAATTATAGTAGGGATTAACTAGGTTCTATTGAATAAAACAGCAAGCATTAAAGGATTTGGTTAATCTTATAAAGTCATATACTACTAAGTTAAAAAATGAGTTATAATAGACTCTGCATTGTATCTTATTGCTAATGTTAGAATAGAATGTTTATTGTAAAATATTAACTACTACTTAGATTCTAAGGCAATAAAATAGTCCAAGATATCATTTTTTAATTATTCTAAAAATATATCCATTACTAAATGATATTATAATATTAAATGGAATATAATATACAACTCACGGTGCTGAACATAACGTTATTTTACTAAGTTACTCTACTTCAATAACATCCTTGTGAATAGGTTGATGTTTAGAAAAATAAAACTGTATAATCAGTGCAACTAATAATGTAAACCCAATAAGGCTTTAAATAGTATAAAATCCGTTAAAATATTAGCTAAGATATATTATTATTGATATATAACTAACTGGATTTATAGTAAATTTTACTTCTGTTAAACAGTAGTAGTTTTCATCTGCTAGTTTCATTTATTTTATTGTTTCTAGTGAAGTTTTATTAAAATCTAAGGTGTGAATAATTTTAATCGCGTCTGCCAATAATTCAAAGCAAATATATGTTACTTAACTTGTTAGAGAAGGTTCAAATAATAAATTCATGAACAATAGTGTGAAAATCATATTAAATATTTCAAAAGAATCTTGGAAAAATAATTTGTACTAACGCCCAGGATTTAAATTTTAGATTAAAACAGATCTAATTTCAGAAAATTTGGCATTGACTAACATGCTTATTATATCAAAGGAGCCATCTAGTAATATAATTGTCATTGATACAAATTTAAGTAGAATCCCAGCTGTCATCAAGCAAGAACATAAAATGTAAACTATAGAACTACTAATGCTAAACTAAACATATAACGAGCTTTATTAATTTTATAAATTATATTATAAAATTAAAATAATAGGATCTATTAAGGCCTGCATACCTTAGATTCTTGTGATATTCTAATTTTTCATTAAATGATAAATAAAGGAAAATGGTACTTTCTGAAACAGTAATCCTGAAATTATTAAACTAGTTACTTTTATAAAGAAAAAATTTATTTAATGTTGTTTTTCTTATTACAGAATTAATTTTAAGATAACAAATGGTTATTTAAATAAGGCATAAAATAAAGTATTAAAATAAATAAAAACTTTTCGGAACATTAAATATTCGATCTTTAATAGCTTATTGATTGCTGAAATCTAGTTTATTTAATATTATTTAACCTTAATTTTCTATGTCATTTTATAAAATAAAATATTAATTATATATGTATTTAATAATATAATTTCCAAAATAATTTCATTCTTATTTAGAGATTTAGTTAGTTTTTAGATTGTTTGATATTGATTCTAAAATAACATCTGCTAGTCTAGCAGCTTAATATTAAAACATTGTCACCTCTC
Source organism: Spironucleus salmonicida (assembly GCF_000497125.1). Classification (NCBI taxonomy): domain Eukaryota; phylum Fornicata; order Diplomonadida; family Hexamitidae; genus Spironucleus; species Spironucleus salmonicida. The sequence goes on from NC_090598.1 coordinate 183,902, forward strand.
CAGTTACTTTTCTTAAATCTAAAATATATTGTTGTTATCTTTTAGCATCTGGAGCTATGTAAAGACAGCAACCTATTATCATTTCATATTCTAAATAATTTGCAGGCTATATAATTCTTAAGCAAAATTAGAATGGATTTTTTGTTTTTGTATTCTCCAATCTTAAAGTGATCAAATCTTTTTTCTGCGTTTCATCATAATATTTATATGCTACTATATTTCCCATACGCCATTTAAATCCTTAAGTCTCGCACGTTTTTAATATATCTACCATAACTTCATGTGGTAACTTTTCACTTACAGCGCAAAGTTTTTGACCAAAAAAGAAAGCATGCTTAGATAAATTATCATCTTATTACTATTTAGCAAAAGTTTCATATGTAACACCTGTAAATTCGTGTATTTGTGATGGCAATTCATGAAGTTTTTAGATAGATTTTTCATATTCTCTATCATAAATTAATCTATAAGTTACACAATTAACGTTCTTAGTTCTTTCAGTTTTAAGTAATTCTTGCATTTTATCGACATTAAAATTAGTATTCATATATTAATTGGTTTAGTTAAGCACATATGTTTCATCTACAAGACCAAATTAGGCTTCATATCCTTAGTCAAATTAAATACGTAAATGATCCGGTAGGTTGACTTAAAACCAAGGATGTTAAACAACCATTTCAATGGTAAATCTTCTATCTACTTATACTTATAACATACCACGTATTAAATCTGCAGCTAAAGGTGGAACTGTTTCAGGGATTATATAATCTCCTGATCTAATTTTTCTAAATAAAGTCGGGACAAATGGATCGTCAAAAGGTAATTTTCCGACCAATAATGTATATAAAAGACAACCTGTAGACCATACATCGGCAGGACAACCTAAATACTATTATCCTGCTATAACTTCTGGTGCAGCGTAATTTGGTGAACCACAAGAAGTTTTTAAAAAATCACCTTCCAACATGATGTTTGATAAACCAAAATCTGTAACTTTCAGATTATTATACTTATTTATCATAGTGTTCTCTGATTTTAAATCTCTATGTGAAATAGTAACAGATCTATGCAGATAGTCAACTGCTGCTACAAGCTACTAGAAGTAATGTCTTGCTTACTCTTCATCTATTGATTTTCTTTATACTATGTATTAAAATAATTCACCATTTTCCGCAAGTTCTTAGACTAAGTAAATGTCTGTTTGTGTCTAGATCACTTCGTAAAGTTTGATAACATGAGGGTGCTAAAACATTTACATAATTGATATTTCACGATCAACTTTTGATTACATGTCCAATTATTAAATTTTTGCTTTTGATATAATTTTGATAGCTACTTCAATACCTGTAGCAATATGTATTGCTAGCTTAACCTTAGCAAATGATCCTGAACCAATTGTTCTGCCTAATTAGTAATTAGCAAGAGGATTTAAAGTAGTTTATTATTTCAGCTACGCCTACATTTATCAAATTAAAAATGAGTAATCGTACTATATATATAATAAACCAAAAACATATTATAATATATAAGGTATAATAATATTCTCTAACACGATTTATTTTCCATTTCAAATCGAATGACCTATAGAGTTATTTTAGGCTAAGGCACAACTGTTATGGCTTCAGCAGAAATTGATATGTAATTTCATTATATTACATAGACTACATATGAAGTATTCAATATTCCTATGACCTAACGTTTATCATAAACATAATTAGCATTTATTCCCAGCTATGAGCCTCCTAAGAAGCCTTTAAACCCTAAAGTTCGCTCTATTAATAATACTTTACATTTAGGTGCAATTACTACGGCTAAATTTATTAATTAAGTTTTGTATATAGCAACTTCAAAGGGTAATATTATGGAAGTGGATCCGCGTACATAGTTTATTTTAGATGTCACCAAAATGACTGACGAATCGATTCGTGATTTTCTTATATCTGATCATGGAAATCTTACTGTTTGTACGGCAAATTCTGTTTTAGTATTAACTGATTAAAAAGATATTATAGATGTGCCAATAACTGAGCCACTAAGACTGTATCCATCTAGTAAAGTGCCAATTTAAGACAATTAAGACCAGTTACCATTCTCATAGATATGTTTAGTTTAAACAGCTACTCACATTGGTTAGTTAGATGTTGTGGAAGGTTAGTTGACACTTAAGGGTTTGTTTGAGAATACTTTTTATGACGCTGTTGATTTACCTCAACTTGGATTTATTATTGCTATAAATGCTCATAAGAGACTTTCTGCATATGGCTACAATGGTAAATGTTATGGCAAATGTGACTTAGCATTTAAACCTAGAAAGATGATTTTCCTTTAAAGTGGAGCTATATTAATATATACATATTGCGATAGGTTGGTTTAAGTTTTCATGAGAGTCTAAGAAAACGGTAAAAAATGTGTGTTTGTACCAAATAGTCTCAGTACCCCAAGAATTTAAAGTTGCATTAGCACCAGTTGTCCTTAGGAGGTTCATGAATATTTAGAATAAGTATTTGAATAACAAAGACCTGATGCGAATCTATTCCTGGGTAACTCTTTTATTTGTGTTGCTAGGGCCCACTCAGCTGCAGTCGTCGATTTTGCAGCATATTTTGTTTAGGTTAGTGAAAATGAAGGACTTAAAGATTTAGTGCCGAAGCAAAACCAATAGGAAAATGCATATTAATATTATATGTAATAATATAAAAATGCTGATATATCTATTTAACATGAAGCACTACAGCTTGCTGTTAAAATAACAAAAGACAAATATTAGCCGCATACAGAATTAATAAATTAGTGCAAAAATAAATTGAATCAAACACTCAAACTTTATGAAGAAGTATATCCAGATATTATTCCAGATTCTGCGCTGTAATCAGACAAATTTTAATAAATAATTGATGAAACTTTGGCATATATGTAAGATATGGAAAATGATTCTTGTAACTATGTTATTAAAGAATTCCCCAAAGAAATCAAAAAACCAGAAGACGTGAACATTAGGGCATTTAATTTATCAGTTGATGTATTATCAAAATATGTTGAAAAATATGATGAAAATGATTATATGGATGCTAGAAAATAATAACTTGAAGTAATTTATGCTTAATTATAAGATAAATCTTCCAAATTTATTGAACAGTCAACTAAATATATCTAATACTAAGTTCCAATTGAAGCTGTATAAGAAGAAGTTGTAGTTGAGGAAGAGACATAAAATTAATCTACTAAAAAGAAGTTAGCTGCTAGACCAGTTAAACCAATAGTCGATGAAGAACCTAAATTATTAACTTATATTACTGAAAAAGTAGATGAAAAAACACAAGAGTTTGTTAACAGCTATGCAGATGCATGCTGGGATATTATTTAATAAACTAGAGCAGCTAACCTGAAAGCGAGATTATATACTATTAACGAAGGTCTCAAATAATTTTTCCCTAAATTAGACTAATTTGATTTTCATTTCAACAAGACAGTTGAATCCATATTTAGAATGGACGCAACTGTAATACTTTAAAAGCAACTTACTTAGGAAATTTAGTAAAATCAAAGATAGAAAACTTAGAATGAAATAGATAAGCTAAGAAAATAAAGTGATGAAGAGTAAAACCAAAATATACAGTTTAAATCAGAAACCTCTGAACTTATAGACCCTAGTGTGGCTGACTCTATGATATCTGAGAATAAATCATTAGTTCCCAAATTTTCTAAAGTAGACCCATTAAAGATTCCTAAAATGGCATTAAAGCAATAAGAAAAAGAGCTTGATATTGAAGAGGATGTGAAAGATAATGAAGATTCCTTTGAAAAAGCGATTCTCGACGTAGAAACAGAAAACAAAGATATTGTCCATAAAAAGAGAATTTCTCGGAAAGTTCGCCAGTAAATCAAGGAGAATGAAGGCAAATTCATTGATATGTTTAATATTAATTCCGACACAGACCCAGTAATTTCAGAGCAGTAATTCATCCACATAGTTCGCTCAGCAATGTTAGCAAGGCAGGCGGTTTATAGCACTACGGTTCGTCAGAAGCATCTTCAAGTTTTCGATACTGCAATAGATGACGCAAATAGTCTTATTCATCTATATCTTCCAGAATGTGCAGTTGTGGAAAAGCGATTCGTACTTTTGCCAACGGACAAAATCGCCAAATCATCATGGGAAAGTCTCCTTTTGGCTTATGACTTGAGATTACACCAATTTTGCAGCGCAAAACAACTCCCTAGTAACCTTTCCGGACGTTAATTCATAAGAAATTTTAGAGCTATTAATCATTAAGGTTTACTGAGCTATTTGGGATATGGATTCTCCAGTTTTAATTCATTTTATATCTTCACTTAGGCTGCTCCCGAGTTCACTTTACTTGATGTTCTATAAAACAAGGTCAAACCATTCAAAACGGAGGAGGATGTGAAAAAGTTCATTTACAAACTTTTGCAAACTGTCGATTTTTTGAATTCAGGTGAAATTAAACTTTTGCATAGAGATTTGAGACCAAGTTAAATTTGGTTAGATATGAGTGGTGAAGAACCATGCCCTAAGATTTATCATATCGGTTTTATGTAGACCGTCTTGGCGAAAGAATAAGCAGAATTAGACATGTTTTTCGCTGCACCAGAGGTTATGTGTGGTGGTGTTACTCCGTAATCTGACGTATGGTCTATTGGTACGCTTGCGTTCAAATTGCTAGAACAATTAGTAGGCGTTAAAGCCTAACTATTCTAATAGGGAACGTTTTCTGACGACTAACCAAGAGATATTCCTCAAGGTTACAATGCCCAGCTAATGAATAATGCTTGGGTACTAGCTTAGATGATTGAGCATGCTAAAGACGTCCAGGAGATTTCGAAAAATAGAATTATAGTCGTGAAGGATAATTTTAAAGATATTTTGCTCAAGGAAGTTAAGATTTCTGGTGAAAATCAAAAATCATTCATGCCTGCTTTCGGTATACTTCCATGGGACGCCGAAACTAAGGGAGTTCCAAGAGAGCCCAAAAATAATGCACTTGCGAAACTCTATAAAAAGGTGGATGGCGATGCACTTGACTTCATATAGAAATGTTGGTGTATTCAACCTAGTAAGCGCGATGTTAGCCGCGTTAAGCTCTAACATAAATGGTTTGCGTCTCTTAATACCGAAATTGCTAAAAAGTGAGAAAATTGCTTCATTTTCATTCTGCACTTTCCTCTTCCCCTTCAAAGTCTTCTTCTCCCTGCTCTTGTTGCTAAACTCCATTTTGAGCTTCCTAGCTCTTCCTCTGAAGTCGCAAAAAGCGCGCCATTTCTCTTCCTAGAGCATTTTCAGTATCCTCATCGTTGTGTCTCTTCATGATAATTTTCTGGGATTTCTCAATCTTCTAAACACCAATTGGAGGAAGTTAAACCCATCGTAACTTACCTTTGAAAATATCCTTCACAATACGTCTTGCACACTGACCTTGTTCAAACCCAGTTTTTAACGTCATTGCAGTAAGTAAGTCGCTCCAATTCGTATAGAAAACAGAGCTTTTTACTTCTCCGAATGCCATTCCAACACCTGTTGAGAATTTTTCAGGACGCATGATTTGGACACCATAAACTTGTTCGAATACTTAAGCAGGAATACGCTTGCAAAGTAGTGATATAGCAGTTTGATACTCTCTTTCTTAATCAATGGGAAGGATTCCATTCAAAATAAAGTCAGCTCTACAGTGGGCAAAACTAGGAAATATAAGACCTGGGCAATCACATAATGTAATCTGCTCTGAGAGCTCAAGGGTTTGGAAATGTTTTGTCTTTCCTGGGGTCTCACCAACCGCAGTTTTAGAACCCGTTTAGAGAGCTAAAACGTTAACAGTTGACGATTTTCCTATATTTGGATAACCAATGGTGCCAATTGTAGCCTTTTTACGAGGATTGATTTAGAGTCCCAATTGTGTACTTGATAGTATCGAAAGAAGGTCTGATAGTTCCTCCCTTGTGTAAATTCTTGGGGAGAAAATATGAGCTGGTAAGGAAGCATTGTTTAAAAGGACGTCTTTAATATCAAATTGGTGAGGAATTGTGTGGTCATCCGTGTGCATGGCGACACGTGGTACTGGAATTAAATTCCTGAGCTTATCATCAATATTTTCTTTGCGTTAATTCAGTTTAAGCTATTTTTTGGATTATTTTTATTACTTTTCAGTTGCATAACGATTAATCGCTTCAAATGACTATCTTTTTCTTCTATGTCTCTGATTCGATTCCTCAGCAAAATCTGGGTTGAACTCTTCATTTTGCTCTTCTTCACTTTCACTTGAATTTTTTTTGTTCAACTCATTTTTAATATCTTGTTCAATAGCATCAAAATCAACTGTTTCTTTACCCATCCTAATTCGAAGCTCTTTCTCTTACTGCTCTTGCTTTTCAACTTTTTCAAGATTCGATAGAAGTTTGATAAAAGCTTCCTCTCTTAACGCACTGAAATAGACGAAATCAATTTCTCGCTCTTCAAAATATTTTGCCCATTTTTCTCTAGCGGCAAGGGGTACAAGATCGGCTTTATTTAAAATTAGTATACATCTCTTTTCTCTCTTCTATTTTCTGCCTACTTCCGCCACATATTTAACTAAATCTCTAGAATAAAATAGCAGAGGATTTCTAGCATCGACAATTTAAAGCAAAACATCGCTAAATTCAACAACTCTCCAAAGTTGTCTCCAGAAATCTAAATTCTTCTCAAAGGGTGAAAGCTCAACTACTCTGGTTTACTCTAACTCAGCAATTGCTTCTCTCCACAAATAAAATTATTACACCTCGTCATTATGAAGTTGTTGGGGTGTTGTTTACTTGTTCCAGTTTGGTCTTCTTGGAATTCTGAGTAAATTTGTATTGGTCTTCATGAAATTCTATTGTGTTTTAGTTGATTCTTAGACCTCAAAAAAGGAACTAGCAATACGAGTTTTTGCCTCAAACTCTTTTGTAGCCCTTTCTGCTTTTGATAGTACTGAAGCAAAGTCACCTTCTTCAGTTACAGATTTAAGAGGCTAAGAGCTAGATTAATAGTGTTCTAATCCTTATTCAAAATGGGCTGTTTTTGTTAATTAATGAGAGTTCTAGACTGCATTACCTAAGAACGAATTCTTTTCAATTTTAATAGCACCTGTATACTTACGTGCTGTTCTATGTTTTCCCATTTAACAAGGAACGGCAAAGGGAATGGTTTTTGTTGTAATATTATATGCTTATTTTATTAAATTGTTAGCGATGAGATAACTATAATCGTAAACGTGCCAAACATAAATATTCACTCATAATATCATTCCAAATCGGTATCTTATAAGTCATATACTCTTTTCTTTACATAATTCTTAAATGCTTGCTTTTAACGATCGCTAATTTAGTCTGATTTTTATTTAATATTAGCTTTATTAATATTTTTATTAATGGGAAGGTCTTTAAAATATTCAAATAAATGATTACTCTATGTTCTTTGAGGTGTATATTACATAAATCTTTCATCCTCTAACTTCTAACCATTTAACTTTTGATTTATTATATCTTAATTTTTTTATTACTCATTTTCCCCCTAAAAAATTGTATTATCTTACTCATATTTATTTTTAGTTTCATTTTAAACCTATTACTTCTCCAATTAGCTAAGTTTTTTATCGATTTTTGTCATATGTTTTGCCATTTTTGATACAGCTGATGCCATTTTTGAAATATGATCTAACATTAAGGATTATTATTAATAAATTAAATCAGATTTAGTTGAAATAGGTTTATGAATATTGTTTTAGTTTTATAACATAGTAGATGCTAAACTTGATTATGGTATTTGTTATTATCCAACAAATTATGTTACATCTGGTAACATTGTGCTGACTGATTGGAATTAAAGCTTCGCTAATTTAATATCTTTTCTTAGTTAATCAATTTCGAGCTAAGTTTGTTCCATATGGAAAAGGAAATATTTTATAATATTATGATATAATATTATAAATGTCACTATTCTTCTACATGGCATGCCAAATCATTTGAAGTTAAAAATTGAAATGAGTCACGTTAGATCTATTGCAATTATCTTTAGCTATTTGTGATGAAATGCTTATTAAATCGTGATACTGGGCTAGATTTGTTCTTGTTCAATTTTGTTATATACTTTTATTATTACTAAGCTTATTATACTTGCTCTTTGGGTAAAAATACTGTATTGAGAGTGATAGCCTTCAAATCTAAATGCCTAATTGAAGCTGAAGCAGTCGTTTATGTATTCCAATACTATCTCTTTTATTTATAATGATTTGATAACTGCAGTATTTCTTTGTATGTAATTTCATTACAATCTTCTTAAATTTTAAGTTGCTTCTTCATCTTCTCTGAATAATATATTTTAAACAACTAGTCTCTATTTTATGACTCTTCTTCTACCTCCAAAATACCTTCTGCATCCATAATATTTTAATCCATTTCTTAATGAAACCTTTACTAACATTTTATATTATTATAGATATTTAATTTCTAAAAGTTCTCAATTTTACAAATTTTTATATAACCATATAATATATATGAATATCATACTTTTTACAAACACGTTCCTCGCCCCTTTCCAAAAATGTCATACGATGAGTTAATTGCTCAAATAAACATGCTAGATTCTCACGATCCATATTCCAAAAACTATGCATTTGAATATCTCTATAAAGTTGAAAAGGATACTAATTTCTAGTTGCTATTTCCATAACTTCTACAGTCAAATGACCTCAATTTTGTATTTTATGGGCTAAAATTCGCTGAGAATCTGGTGCTGAAAACTAATGCTTAAATTTAAGCGCTGTCTCCTTAGCTTATACTTTTTCTATAATAATTAACACTTTCGTAGGCTCCATTTTTCCTGAGGTAGAAAGCTTCTCAGCTGCTTTTCACTATGTCATTTTTCAACTTAGCTTCATTCCCTGAGAGTTTGATATTTCTATCTGATCAAAAGGATGATTAATTAGTCACTTTAGCAGCCGAAGCATTATCATAATTATCATAATCGCTTATATCATTACATTGGAAGGGTGTTCCAATAGTAATATTGCGAAATTTCAAAGCGTAATTAATTTAGTTTTTCCACTCTTCAAATTTTGTCTCCTTTTCTCAGAAAATTTAATCAGAAAATTCAGCAAAGGCCCTTGCAAACCTACTAATTTTTCCGGCAAAATCACAACCATAAATTATAAATTTTGTTTTTTCACATATGAAATTCTGCTAAATTAGTGAGATTTTCAAGCCAGGAAACTGCGAGTTCTTCACTATTTTACTTAAAATATGTAATAATATTTTTGCTGATTTAAAGGAATTGTAACTTGATTTTAATTTCATGTCATAAATTAATGAACTATTTTGGATCGTAGCTCTAGTTTGTAACGAATTAAAAACTTAATTTAATAGTATACTATGTTCAGAACTTACCGTTTTCATGAAGAATATAGTTTTTTCTCGATTTTTTAATCAGTTTATTAAATTTAGTATCGAAACTCAAATCAACAAAACAATTAGCATCGATAGCGCTATTTTATATAAGCAAAGAAATGTGGAAAAGGTCAACTTAACGATTTACAGTTCTATGTGCAAAATGCTCGAAAGCGTTACTGTCATATATTAAAAGTGTTTTGAAACCAGTGATATTAATTTGATGAATAATCTTTTAGAATGTGTTTTATAAGTTTTAAACGTCTAGTGCGAGCCTAAAATGAAGAAATACTTATTGGATATGTATAAGGATACATTTATTCAACTCATTGATATGATAATTTACAGTATTCAGCGCCCTACCGAAGTTCTATACTTTAAAAATGAGTTTGGAGAGGTAATTAGGGAAAAAATTGAGGAATCAAATTTGATAAATTTGAACAATTTGTAGTTAAGTGTATTAACGTCAATTGTTGGAAACTTTAGTATTTAGAATCAATATTTCGAGAAACTGCATTAAATGAGCTAAAATGGCGATGTATGTTAAATGTAATAATTAACTTATGTGTATCCCGCTTATGCTGCATCTGTTGAGCTTAAATATACTAAAAATAATACTTTGAAGATTAAGTTTGTTACACAAACTATGTAGTTATTTTTGAGTATTGCAGACGCCTTATAACTATAAAATGATAAGCTGTTGGCTTATTATTGTAGCATTTACGTTGCTAGTAAGTCAATAACGTAGGTCAGTACCAGTTTAAAGCTGTCTTATATTATCAAATCTTATAATTACTTGTCCTCTGGTATTCCAGATATCACTGAAGCAACTGTTTAACTTTTAATTGCAATTTTTAATTCATTGAATCTAAAAGATGTTCAACTTTAAAGTGAATTTTTTGAGCAATAAATTTTGCTTCCAATTTTCAGTATCAGTACAACTTATCTAGATTAGTATTAAATTCGTGATTTTTATTCTACTCTGACATAAATAATCACAGTTGACGATTATCTAGGAATATTGCTATTTCCAGTACAAAATCACTTTTCAGAAATCGTTAAAAATCTTAATCAAAGCATCCAAACCCATTTATTTACCAATGATGCTATTTGCAATATTTTAAATATTTTTTAGATTATTTTCTCATGTTCTGTTAATATAAATTCGGTAAGTTTAGATTAGTTTATCGAACCAATTTATGAATAAATTCGAGTTATTTGGAACTTTTATTGGTAGAACCAATAATAGTGTGATGTAATTGTTTAATCTCTTATTAAAGTTATCTATTAAGTGTTGAAACAACTTATTTTGCATATCGATAAAGTGACTTTTAAGAACAAATATGATGGATTTATCGAATATATAATTTCGTAGGAAATAACTCGTCTGAAATTATTTTGTGAAACTGAAAAAGCACTAAATGTTGAGCTTATATAATTTTTAGATTTGTTAACGGTAAGATAAGTTAATTTTGAACTATTTTTAATGTGCTTTGAGTAGCTTTAAAAGGTTTAGAGTATTGAGGAAGTAATTAATACATTCTGGCTTGTTTTTTAGAGCTTTTTCGAAAATGGCGCTATTTTACATACTAATTTGGTTTAAGAATAGAAGATTTAATTTTAATCTGTTTTCGTAACAATATCAACTCAATAACGATTTTCTACTTCCTTCTCATAATAATTACTCATTAGGTTTGCTGATCAAATAAATTTTTGTATTTTAAGGCGTTCAGGATAGTAATTTATTAGCTTTTACTTACTAGAACTTATCAAAACAAATTTCTCAGCTCCAGAACAATTTATTTTGAATGTTTTTCAACAGGCGAAAGGTGTTTTGGGAGTTGAATACATTGCAAATATTTTAAGATAAAATATGACAATGTATTTTGACGAGGTACTGTAAGACGTTCTTAGTGGTAGTGACGAAGGGGTTAGGGATTTGCGGGTATTATCAAATGAGTGACGCGAAATTTTAGTATTATATGATATATTGGTATAATTATTCCGCTCAAAATGACTTATTTATAACTGATTCCTGAGGAAATACCTAAACTATTTCCAAAATTGAATTAGGTCATTTAAATGAGGGATTTAGCATCTTAATTTACATATTTAATAGATTAAAAGGAAATTTATAAAATTTAAACTTTCTGTAAATAGTCTTTTACGGATATTTTACTAGATATCCTCAAAGAAGATGAGTTTTTCATTTCATAAGCTAAAGTTACTCATCCAGAAGCAGCTAAAAAATTTTTATTTAACTACTACATCATTAACTATTCACCATATGTTAAATTGAAAACTGTACAAGTATTAGAGTAATATGCAAGCTCATTCAAAAATGAAATTATATTGGATATGAAGTTGAAATAAACTGAAATATAACAGTATTATAGGTTTCTGAAAGTTCATTTTGAAGGAGCTGTACCTGTAATGGATATCGCTAAAACGCTGTTCACGCTTTAGTTTTGGTTATATTTATTTGAATGGATTGGCCTTCAGAATCATTTACATTAAGTTGTATAGAAATACCAGTAAGATAGTTTATTAAAAGGCTAAGTGTCTACAGAAACGTAAACGAAAAACTATACACCTAATGACTTTAATATTGAACAAAATATTTAATATTAAGTTCAGACAGATGAAATGTAACAAGAAACTAGTAATTATGAATAAAATTTTAATAAGAATATTTAATAAATTGATTAAGAGCTTAATTAAACGATGGGATTGAATATATTAACAGCCGATTTCGATTGGATTGAGTGAATAATATATAGTAATATATAATATATTAATTTAAATGTATCATCTTTATATAGATCTAGGTTAGTTTTGCACCAAGATAGCGTTTCTTCCTTGTAACCAGTATTAGTTTACTATACAAACATCTCAAGTTAACATTTTTGATCTAATTTATAACACGCTTAGAATTAATCCAGAATGCACAATTCTGATTTTACCTTAAAATCCATTTTCTGACTAAACTTTATAAAACACTCTTACTCAACTAAATTTCTAATAAATACTTCGCCCTTTGCAATCTAGTCTATACTTTTAAGGTCAAAACGGTATTCTTATCTAATTCGGCGAAGAGCATGTCTCAGTCAATTTCTATAAAAATTAATAGCCAATCTTCAATAAGTTCACTATTTTTAATTATGGAGAAAAAAATCGAATCAAAAGGCTGTTAGTTGAAGTCAAAAAATAAGCCAATTTAATTCAGTTAAATGCCTTAAGGAAAGCCATTTAGAATGGGGTAAAGGAAGGCGTTAAATTAATTATGGGAAAGTAAATTTATATTACCAATGAAATGGTCCAATGTAGCAACCAATTTTATTCTTAAATTATTGATTATTGTATTAACAACTGGGAATTTTAAGATAAGTAATAATTGGTGATTAGTGGGTTTTTTGCTTAGGAGTTTTTAGATTCACATGTAGATATATTTTCAAAGTTTGATGTAGTTGTAACAAATGGTTTGGCATAGGCTAGTGAATTGATTAAGTGAAGTGATTATTTAATATAATTTAGTAATGCATATATTAAATAAAAGGAATTTTGATAAGTATATTCATCCAATAAGTTTCCATATTCTTTAATTATCTCAATAAAATTGTATATAAGAAAATGATGAATTATTTACTCGGTAAAACTTGTTAATATAAATAATGTAAATATTACAGTTAAACTATTATTCTTAAATTTTTATAGAAAGAATATCAACTAATGTGTATTATTTGTATAAAATAAAAATTCAACACTCAACCAATATCAAATTATAGAGTTCATGAAAGTAGTATCATTGATTTCGGATTTAGTGAATATATATATTATCTAATAAATATTATTCTATGTGTAGATAGTAACTAGGTTACTTGTTTACTAAAGTTGATAGTTACAACATTAATTTTAATTTTATATACAGAAAAACATTAATTGGAGATAAATAAGTAATAAAAATAATACAGCAAAGTTCTTATAGTTAAAGATAGGATATAACTAATGGTAATATATATTAGTTATATGCTTTGACTATATACATATCGACAGTACCTTAAAAATTAAACATAAAATGTCACATACAATCCTTTTTGAATTACTTATTATTTATAATTTTACTGCTTTAAAACTATTATCTTTTTTTTAGTTTGGCTTAATAAGTTTTTTGTTATATAGATATAATTATATCAGATTGTAAATTGATGAAGCATAATAAAAATAGTCATTTTTTATTTACGTAATTTATTCCAGACCATCTATTAATACTATAAACTATAGAGATAACAAATTAATTTAAAGTTAATGCAATTTTATATTTGTGATTATATTGAATATTTGACCTTAGTCTGTATAAATAAATTTATATTTTTCATTATATATGGATTTATTAGGTCATATTATAAAATATTATCAAAAATTCTTAATATTATTACAATGTTTTTATATATGAAATTAAAAATAATAAAACTACATCAATTGAGTCATGATTTCGTAATGTTAATCAATATAATATACCTATAATACTTTAATTTAAAAATGAACTGGAAATAATAATATCAATCTAATGCATGGACAGGTCTAGAACCAGTTATTAAAAGTTATGAAGACTCTGAATTTGCTATTTAAAAATTAGTTTTAATAGCTAGAGAAATGGATATGCGTTTTCAAATAACACCATCGGTGTTTTAACTAGCTATGCATGAATACGTTGGATTAGCTTTAGATGATGTTGAAGCTAGAGAAGTTATTGAAGAAGATTATGAAATTGATGAATGTGGCGTATTTTGAGTGAATTAATAATAGTTCATTTATGCCCACCTAGTAAGGCAGCTATAATTAACGCTTGCTATTCTAAGGGCATACCTATATTTTACTGCTGATCCGATCTTTACTATTGCTTAACCATGGTTTCAACGTCCCGTTAAGCCTTTTCTAAGTCGGTCAAAAAACTTTCAGGATACTTCGGCTAATGTTCCTCCTCATCGGGGAACAATTGAAACATCTTTGGATCATATACAAAATCAGGATCTAACTCAGGAATCGCTTCAGGAGGATTACTATCCAAAAATTATTAAAGTTCTGAATCTAGAGATGTTTCCGGCGATTCATATGCATCTAGAACGTCCTGATCTATTTCTGAGCTAAAGTCAGACAATAGATCGTCAGATTCAGAATTTTCTATATTTTTATTTTCTTATTTTTCTTGCTTCTTTCTAATCATCTCACGTACTTTTGGGTTAAAAATCTTTTTAATAAGCTCCTCAGATTCACGGGTTTAAGATTCCAGTTTTTCTTACTCATTCCGCGCTTCATCAGCTTTCTACTACTAATATTTTGCTCGTACTGCTTCATTTTCAGCAGTTTCTCGTTACAATTTCTCCTTTTAACGGTTTTAATTTTCGATAGTCCGTAATTAAAATTCCTGCATTTCTGCTAGGCTAGGAACATCCAAATGGGCTACTTTATTTGTTCTTAATTGATTAATTTTACCTTAAAAGAGCTCTGTATTTGATTGGAAAAATTAGTGAAAATAGACGTAGACACGTAGCTCATCAGGACGTGAGTTTGGTACGATATTATTTTCAATAAAGTCTAAGAAACGCTTTGAATCAAGTTTGTATTACTAAATTTGCCTTAGATCGCACGAAAAGCACTTATGACAGAACTCAAAATTGAAGTCGAAAAATACGGTTTTGCATTTTTTGCAAATCAGCTCATTAATAATTACGTCCTAATTGAAGATGCTGAACTAAACATCAGATTCAACCCATTTTAAAACTTTTTCACTCCTTTGAGAGTATTCTAAAACTGGGTCGTTAGCTCCCTTTTTACACTGGAAGCAGCTTCCATCAAAGTCTGCGAAGCACTGAAAATGCGCCTTACAACCACAACCCATATTCCTCCATGCATCTCCGGAGACGAAAGGATCAGTGCAAAAAACACACTTATTGGGACTTTCAGCGTTACACAATTTGAGCAGCTGATGATGGCATAGCTGGCAGGCTCTGCAGTGCGCAAACTAGAATTTCGGGCCGCAGAGTGAACACAATTTGATTCGTTTGCCACACTTGCACGTGAAATCGCCGGTTTCGCCGTCAAAAACAACGTTTTCAGCATCGGCTTCTGGCAGTTCGAGACCGCATGAGCAGAGATTTTGAGTGATATTAGGGGAGATTTTTCTGGTAAAGGTGACAAAATTTTATAGGTTTGGGGCTGCGTTTTCAAGGTAGGATGGCAGGTCGTCTGGTAGCGATAGAAAGGACGGGAAGTTGTTAAAATCGTCAATATAAGTACGGATTGAAGCGATTTTTTACGTGTAGTTATCCAGAATACACTAGCTGGGGTTGAGAAGTTTTAATGGCATAAGTGGAATATGCTGCTTCTGAATGAAAGAGGATGCGAAATAATTTAAATCCTTCGGCGTTAAATGGCCAATTATTAGTTTTTCAAATGATGTAGAGATATTTTAAGGGTTTGTTACGTAAAATGTCAACTCTAACGACATTTTAAATATATGAACTATAATATATAATAGTGATAAATATATTTTAAATTAGTAGTGCAAAGATAAATGTGTAGTTATTACTTAGAACGAAGAGAGTTTATATAAAAAATCGTAAATAGTTAAGCATCATTCGCGCCATACGGTTAAATTTTTATACTAGTCAATTTCTTTCTGGGAAAGTTTGTCTTTTCCCCAATTTTGAGTTTATCTTTACTTCATATCAAAAGGGTGATTCTTTATTCCAAATAACTCTTATACTGATGTCTTACATTACGCTTAAAAGAATTTATCCGATTCAGTCGCATATGTAGCTAGAACACATCGTTCTAATATCTCACCTCTGGCCCAGTCAGCAACTGGAACTGGTTCACTAACATTTTTGGGTTCTTTAGGTATTTTATACTCAGATTACTATGCAGCAGGAACTAAATCAAATACAGACTATTTATTTTCACTAGGTAAATCACATTAACTTTCTAATTCTGACTCAATGCTTGATTAACGTCGTGATGCTTCTTATATAGATTTTTACATAATATTTTATTCATTTTAATCTGTTAGTAAAGTGACAGAAGGAGCGCTACCATGAGCTTGGTCAATATTTTCATTAGCCTATATCTATGGAATCATGATGCATTAGCCCGTAAGGGTTGTATTATCTTAAAGTTCCGTTAGCAAAGATTAGGATAATTATCTAGAGTTATCAACCAAAAATTGCTATTTGGTATGATGTTCTATTACATCATTGTGAGCATTTTATATTTGCTCCCAGCATTGTTTGCTAAATCTTTAATTGCTTAATCTTGTAGACTACACATCAGAATATTATTAAGTTATATTTTATATACTTTACTGTGTGCTATTAAGTTCCTATTATAAGTTAATTAGTTCTTACTCTTTAATGGCTTTTTCTTTAGCAAAAGTTTACTCATATTCGAGTTTTTAATTGCGAATTTATTCAATTTCTCCAGATAGCTATTATTTATATCGAGCACCTGCCTATTAAAGATCTTATGTTACTTTTTATTACTAAATAATGAGTTAATTTTCATAATCTTTAAGTTATTTTGATCTATCTTAAAGCTGCCTATCTAACTACTCTAATCTTTATTTTTCTTATTCAATAAGTTGGTATTATTGTTATGTTTTTCTTTCAGCTTCTTATGCTAAAAGTAATTTTTGCTATGTTTATGACTCTAAATTCTACTAAGCCTTTTAAATAACTTATTTTGGGTTCCTCATAGCATTAATTTTTTCCTTAAGAATTTATAGTGAATCATATTTCGTTTATCCATCTGAATAAAAACTCTTAGGATATTAAGCACCTCCCCAGCTGTCTTAAAGCTGCGGTAAAGAATTAGATTAATTGAGTAATAACAAAACTTATTGTAAAGGAGTAGTAATTTAAGTAAACTACTGAAATAATGAATCTCTTGACTCTACATACCTTTGTGTTATTTTCTCGCCTACAGCAGCAAGATGTAATGGCATTTATGAAATTTTGTGATATTAATATGTTATATTATATAATAAAAATAAAAATAAATTTTTAAAATGGATAATTAAAATAATTTAATAGATCCTACTTACTACAACACATTATCCTCATATTTTTCGCAATCAAATTAACAACTATCTTAATTCTATAAGAATTAAGAATTATATGCGAGGAGTTCCACAATTTTAGATTTAACACGTTTTTGCTAGTTTTGTCAATCTCCTGATATAATTTTTACAACCAGAATAATACCGAATCAAAAAAACAGTTAAAGATCAGAATTTTAGATCATTTTATGTAAGTACTGTCATAGAACAAAAAAGTTAAAATTACGATAATTATAAGAATCATAACAAGATGAGCAAAAACTTTGCATCTAGTAATAAATAGATCCTCGTAAATAAAAAATGTTAGAGTTGTTAAGAAAAGGGAAAAAATGAATTCATTTTGATTTTTCACTCTATGACTATTATGGATTTCTGAGATTGAAATAAATTCCTTTCAGAATAACGAAGATTATACACAAAATGTATAATACATACTATTTAATATATAAATATGTTATCGAACTAAAAATAGAAGGAATAAATCCATTAAAGTTTAAATATTCCCATGCGTTAGCAGAATCCTGTATACATATCGGAGAGTTACTATTAAATGGTTGAGTTCTTGATAACATACTAGCAATCAGATTTGGTACTAACAGTACAATTATGTATTTATTACCAACTTTTTATAATGATGTTTGAACAATAAAAAAGATCGATGAAATAACTGAAAATGGCAAGAATGCAGTGAGATAAATATGAGTTGAATTATCAATAAGAAACACAACCCAAGGACTCAATACAAATGGTAAGAATACAAAATATCTGTAAAATTTAGGGGATGAAAATAGGCAATATGAGATTGGAAAGATAAAAGACATAAAAATATCTGAAAATAGATTTAACTTAGATATTAATGGCCCAATTTTATCTATGAGTTACTATATAATAATTTATTGGTTTGAAAGAATAATGCCTTCAAAATCCGAATCTATTATCATTTTAGAGGTTAGATATAAATTAATTATTTAAATTATATTATAATTACAAAAACTAAATTATTATTATAAAACATATCTAGTAAATAAGTGAAATCGTAATCTTATTAAAGGAAATGAACTATCATGCATTAAATAGCATAAAACCAAAAGTGTTAATAAACAGACCTTTTCCATAGATGTCATTAAGATGGAATCAGCTTAACAATGATAATGCCGAAATTATCCGCGAAAAAGTTGTCCTGCCATATGAATAACATACTTAGCATATTAAAGAGACGCTTTAATCCGGAGATAACCATGAATAGGCATTTACAAACTAAGAGCTGAAAGACTTGAAGCTTAAAACCTCATACGTGCACTATGATCACAACTGGGATCATATCAAAGATATGGAACTTTAAATTTAGGCTACACAGGAATAATTGGATAAATTGGCATTATCTAATTCGATAAGAAGAACTAACTTTTAAAAGAAAAGAGAAAGCAGCGATGCTGTAGAATTACTACTAAAAAGTTAATAAATTGTTTTTGGTCTATAAAAGAAGTGATAATTTATATATTTTTAATTATTTGTTTTCCGGAAGAATGACAGTAAAAATTTAATCAATTAAACCTCAATTTTTAATAACGAAACCTTACCCTATAAAAAGCGAAAAGTATCCTGCATTAAGTAATAGATACAACACACGAGCAGCTAAAGCAACCATTGAATCTCCGATCGAATTACAAACACGAAGAATCATTGAAAACGTCAACCCAACGTCAAGGTCTCCATCCAATTATACTAAAATACGTGCAATATAATATTTATCATAAGCGATTGATCAATCAATGTTAGGAAAAACGTATAATACAAACGCAACAAGATAAACTGTTAATTATAATCCTAAAATAGAATAAATTGAAGATAATATTAAGAATTTAGAGAATTAATTGGATTTTGTAAGCATACACAGAGAAAAAATTTGTTCTAATTTATCTCGTACGTACTCACCATTAAAACAATCCTAACCATTGCGATAAATTAAAGACTTGACCTAAGTAAAAATTTTGGTATGGAATTATGAAAAACACTTTTAGTGATTATGGATAATTATCATTTTCTAGATTTTTTAGCTTTATCTTCCCTGTAGCACTTACCAGAGTCAAACCACTATCCACAAATATCAGTTTTACTATACAGCTTATCACAGAGATCCTTAGCATCTAAAACACGCTAGTCGCTACTACTACTACTCTCGTCATCAATTTCATCATCCCTAATTTTTTTCTTCTACTTTCCACCTCTGGTACTCCTAGTATTGTGCATATGCTATATATTCTCTTATTATTAAAATTATCTTTCGTCAATCAAATGCCGTTACTTCATCTCTTCAATAAATTTTTAAAAGTCAGTTTCTGTATTTGCTTTAATAATTTCCTTAATTTCCTCAATATCAACACCTAAGGCAGCAGCTTCCTCACTAGATAGACCTGTTTCTGCGTTTTCCCAAGCTCTAATAATTTTTTATAGAATATCCACATGATGAGCAGAAGGGACACGGAAAATAACTAAAGTTTAATTTATATCTATATCTGTATCAAATCTTAATCTTTAAGTTTCCATGCCTTCAAGGGCAAACTCCAACACGGCTCTAGCATTAGGTGCAAACGCATGCTTGGCAATGATAAATTAGTGTAAAAATGCTAACTTTATAGAATGTCCCATTGGAATTTTAATTTCAAATGTTGAAGATCTATCAAAAGCAAATTTGTAATAAATTTTATGGTCTTAGTTGACCTAGTGCATGATTGGAAGGGGAATTCAATAAACTATTATTATATAATATTAATAAAATAGTTATAAAATTTAAAGATAAAAAAGTGAGTTCTTAATTATCGTATTTTAAAGTTGTGTTACTGACAAAGCAGAATTAAGAAGATTTAGGTTAAAAAATTAACAATAATAATATTCTAAGTTTAAAAATAAGATATCACAAAGATTTCTTATACCCGACAATACCTTGATAAATTTCTTTCAATCCATCAAAAATAGCTGTATTATTATTTGAAAAATCAATATCGTTTAGATTTAAAGAAATCTATGCTGATTTATAAACTTCTTAGAAAACTTTCAGATTCAATTCTTATTATTTCTATAAATGCTCAATCATAAGTTCTTACTCTTTAATTAAATTCTATGCATCTTCATCATCTTCCATTTGATACTCGACCTCAACTCTTGATTCAATTTTATTGATCTCTTCCTCTTTATCTAGTAAATAATCTATTTTAAACTATTACTAAGATTCAATTTCATTATATTTAGATATTAACTTTTATTCTAGCTCAGTAGCTGGATTGAGAGATTCTAAATATTCTAATCGCCTTAACATTTCAGGAACCTCTATACACTTTCTAGGTCTTGGCATTTGTAAGTACGAAAATTAGAATTATTATATATATTTTATTTTATTTCTATGATATTTGAAAACAAATCCATATAAAAAGATTATGATTAAATATTATTTATTATATTGTTTTTCTTTCCATTTCATTCCTTTTTAAAAGTTCAGAATGGCGGATTTACGAATTGCAGGAAAATATTAGCTACAAACTCGTATAGGCCATGGAGCATTTGGTGAAATCTACAGAGGTATAGCTTTAGCAACTAATGAACCAATAGCTGTTAAACTTGAACCGGCAGATGCGAAGCCTCCTCAACTTTTATATGAATCAAAGATGTACAAACTACTTATGGGTGGTGTCGGGATCCCATATATTTATTATTTTGCTTAAGAAGGCGAATACAATGTTTTAGTAATGGATCTACTAGGTCCTTCACTTGAAGACCTATTTTCTCTTTGTAAGAGATAATTCAGCCTTAAGACTACTTTGATGCTAGCTGATTAAATGGTTACTAGAATAGAATATCTTCATTTAAAAACGTTTATGCACAGAGATTAAAAACCTGATAATTATTGTATTGGAAGAGGAAGAAGAAAATCAACTGTTTATTTGATTGATTATGGTCTTTCTAAGAGATATTTAGTCGGAGGCAACCATATACCTTACAGAGAACACAAAGCTTTAACTGGTACTGCGCGTTATTGTTCTATTAATACACATCTTGGTATTGAACAGTCTCGTCGTGATGATTTAGAATCATTGGGTTATATTTTTGTTTATTTCCTCCGTGGCTCTTTACCTTGGTAAGGCCTCCGTGCTTAAACTAAAAAGCAAAAATATGAAAAAATACTTGAAAAAAAGCTAGGATGTCCTATAGAATAATTATGCCGTGGTTATCCATCTGAATTTTCAGCGTTTTTGCATTACTGCCGTTCATTACGATTTGACGATCGTCCAGATTATGCTTATCTCAGAAAACTTTTCCGCGAATTATTTGTGCGCGAAGGCTTTGTTTACGATTATGTGTTTGACTGGAATGTAGCAGGTTATGATACTGATACATATCACGAAACTAAGTAGAAAGAGTAAGGGCCTAAGTCAGATAATGATGATGAAGGCGGTGCTGAGGGAGGTTCTGTTCATGCTTCAGATAAAGGCAATGGAGAGGAAAAGAAAGCTGAAAAGGCTGAAAAATCTGTCACTAGATCAAGACGTGGCTCTGAGTATATCCGTACATAAGAAAGATAGAAAGAAGCTGACATTAGAAAATAAACTAAATTTGGTGGAACGTTCCATTTCTGAGTTATACTTTTTATAACATAATAATATTATTAATATTTCATTTCATTTTTATTAATGTATCATATTTAA
This sequence comes from Spironucleus salmonicida, assembly GCF_000497125.1. Lineage (NCBI taxonomy): Eukaryota > Fornicata > Diplomonadida > Hexamitidae > Spironucleus > Spironucleus salmonicida. The sequence continues at coordinate 206,132 of NC_090598.1, forward strand.
GCCACATCTTTAACACTAGAGTAAATAGTTGACCTCTGCTATCTTATACACCCTTCTTTCATGAACGAATAATTATGTAGTAGATGCAGAATGCCTCAAAAGCTGCTGATGGAAGTATCACCAAATGCTCAAGTTTTCTAATATCACTGCAAATGTGGTATCGCTCCAGCAGCAGAAACATACATATTTAATCAAGCATTTTCAGCAGCACCATTCGAAATTGTGCCAATTTTTGTTAAAACAGCACAAATGGGATAGGCAGTTGGCTGTGCATTCTACGCACCACTTACATATGAGTCTGGGAAAATGTGCATTTTGAACAAAGGGTTCGACCGGTCAGTTACTGAATTCCGAACCGAACTGATGTATAAAATGGGTTCCAGAGGTACCGTTGCGATTTTCTGCGATACAAGTATTTTCGAGTGGTTCGCAGATCTGATTTGCGTAAAAGTTGAAAATGGAGATTAGGCCTATAAGGACTCTATTGAAAAAGTTGAGGTTATTGCCGAGAATGCTAGCTATTTGAGTCGCGTTTAGGGGTGGGCATGATACTAGTGATTAATTAGAATACTTGTTGTGAGAAATAAAAAAGTAGTATATAGTTATTATATGAAATATATTGAACTAGTTAAAATGCTCTAAGCCTTAGCAATTTCTGTCATGGTTAATGGTTATAAATGTTTTTATGCTACTGTTCCTTAAACAGATATATTAGTGTTTAAATATAATACTACTGATATTTCTGATGATCGTAGAGGGAATATTGAGATTCATTTTAACTATACAATTCATGACTCAGTTGGCACAGCTTTGAAAAGTGGAATTATAACTGGTATTGGCAAAGAAGAACTATCTGTTTCAAATGGTTAGTATTCGGTATGTTTAGATGTTCATATACCAGAAAATACAAAATATTCATCAAAATAACATTCTAGGGTGATCAGGCGTTTAGATATTGTATTTAGTGGTTCTAATGATATTGATTAATCTGCTGACACAACAGAAAATGATATTGGTAAGGCTGATTATTTAGTCAGAAAATCTAAAGCTATTGGCAGTCAATAGTCTGGTTCAGAATATAGAAGAGTAAGAATTGAAAAAGCCGGAAAACATTTAAAGGTTTAAAGCAAAATAGCCACAATGTTCACATGTGTTGTTTACATTGTTTTGACAATTTTATCGTCTAAATTTATTAAAAATTATTTAAAGTCAAAACGCATCTGATAATATTATTTTATTTTATATACTATTGATAACTATATATTTTAAAAATGCCGCCAAAAGCTGATAACTCCAAGGCTAAGAAAAAAACACCAGAACCAGAATATAGAGATGATAAAGGTAACCCTATTCCGTTTGAAGATTACATTCAACTACTTAAAAGGAAATATATGGCATTTTGCAAAAACGCTAATGTTAATGGATACAATATTCTATTAGAGAAAATCAAAAACTCAATAGATTCAGATGATAAAACTCTAGTTGGTGTACCATTTACTACACTTACTATTGGTGGAAACGTTACTCCAGCTCAAATACCTCCAACTATGGCCTTTATTGAGCTATACAATAAGCTCACTCGAGTGTCGTTTTCTGGTGTTTGTTTAACTGATGAAGCAATGTAGTCTATTGGAAAATGTATTTCAATCACTAAAACGATTAGATATATGCAGTTTATAGACTGCAAAATATCTGCAAATGGTATGAAAGAATTCTTTAATACCGTACCCCTTTCTGGATTGTAGTCATTCTCAATTGAGGGAAATGAGATGTCTTCGGAGTCTATTATCGGCCTTGGATTAATGGTAGAAAAGTATATTTAAATGTGTAGGTAAACTGCATAGGCTGCTATTGAGGAAGCTGCTGCTAAACACTAAGAAGAATTAGAGAAAATCGAGAGAGAAAATGCAGCTAAAAAATCAAAAAAGAAACCTAAAGTTTGGAAGGCCAAAAAAGGTGAAATCATAATTTTTGATAAAACCGTTGATGATATTTTCTATAGTTACTTCAATCTTAGAAGCATTTCAATGATATCTTGCGGATTAAACCCTTTGCATGCACCAGCAATAGGTGTTTTTGTTGAAAAAGTTGCTCCATTTTTATCATAAATTATTTTTAGAAATTAAGAATTTGGTGCAATTGGCATAGGAGAAGTGGGGTCAGGATTACTACGAGCTAGTTAAAAACTGAGTCAGTAAATGAAAACGAAAGCTGATTAGTAGCACCCTAACGAACGTGAAACCTACACTGGAAATCAGCTTTTACTACTAGAAGAAATGGAGTTTAAACAGTGTTGTATTTAGGAAGACTAGAGAAATGCATATGCTAGGTTTAATGAAGGAATTTTATAATGTGGGAGGCTTAAAACTATCGTCCTAACTGACAATGTTCTAGAGGAGTAAATCAACTGGATTATTCCATGTTTGATAATGCAAAAATCATTGATTAAAGCAGTTTTACCAGAGAAATGCAACTCATTGATGGTTAAGGATCTGAGTGTTAAATTAAGGGAGCACCGGAAGGCGTAAGATGACTGGACGAAACTCGCGAAGAAAATGGCAAAGGAAGCCAAAAAGGCAGCGAAACTAGCCAAAAAGAACAAGGTACCAGTTCAGCCAGTAGTTGCTGAGGCGCCTTCTGAGAGTACAGGGTCGAAACCCGCGACTGCTACTGTAGAGTGAACGAATCTCTCACTTTATGTTTAGAGGAAATACTGCCTTGTGCTTGTTTCTTTCGTGAATTTCGAAAAGTCTAATCTTAAACTCTTTGAAGTCGGAAAGTTCATATGCAGAGAGTGTTTTTTCGTAGAGATCTAATTCATTCGTCCTCACCAGTTCAGTTATTAATTCAACATGATCATAGCTCCACCCAATTTCATTTTCATCAGTTTAACCTGCCCAGAGATCTGCTGATGGAACTGCTTCTACTAGCTATTTTGCTAGTCCTAAAAATCTACCAACCTCGTATACTTCGCTTTTGTGTAAATCATGTATGAGTTGAACATCACTAACACCATCACCTGCCTTACTAAAGTAATAAAGAAAACCGTCTTCGTCATAATTACCTGTACCTACAACACAACCATTGGTCATCTGTGCAACATAGAATGCAACTGGAGTTCTCATATAGCTGCGTAAATTTCCACGTGCAAAGTCACTGGAATTCATATCTAACGCAGTATCAACTTTCTTAAATAATGAATCAAAAATTTCTGTCTGATCTACTGTAATCAGGTCACCAAAATCTTTTAGAAGTAATGCACGATCCTGGATTTAAGCAGTAGAGTGAATTGGTTAAAGGACACCTAACACTCGCTAAATCGGGGAATTTGGTTAATGTTAAGCATAATTTGCTAATGCAAAGGTTACTGAAGAGTCGATGCCGCCTGAAACTGATACAACAACAGTTTTCAAGGGTGTTGTAGCTAAATAGTTATTAAACTGAATGCAACGGGAATTAACCCACTATTCGGCATTAAAATTCCTATTTTTCCGTAACAGGTTAAGTTTATCTTGGAAAACCGGTGATAGTTTAGTTTTGTACATTTAAAGGAAAGATAAATTAACTAAAAGAATATAATAAATATAAGCTTTAATATATAATAATATAGTTCGAAAATTATTGTAATTGAGAAAAAGTAGTAACCAAAGCTATGTACTAAGTTATTTAAACAATTATCACAAAATTAACTAAAAGCTAAATAATCAAAATCTAATTTCACCATCAAAGGTTGACTATGAGCTACCTGAGTTTTAAGTACTTCCACGTAAAGAAATATTTGAATTAGAAAAATTCTACTATTACAAAGATTTGAATGCTTGAATATTATCTGTATCAATTCCTTTCATAACCCAATCAAATAGTGTATCATATATTTAATTACATCTTTCCAAGCAACTAGCAAAAGTTTTCTTGATATAAGAGTAGTCAGGCCTATCTGTAAATCTTAAAGATCGTGCATAATGAACAAATTCTTTAAGTTCAGGAGGAGTTCCTCTACATAATTCTGAAACAGATACAGACACTTTGCTTTCCATAATTTTTTCGTATTTTTCCTTTTTCCCACCTCTTATACCTTACCAAGGTAAACTACCTCTCATAAAATAAACTAAAATATAACTAAGACTTTCTAAGTCATCTCTTCTACTTTATTCAATACCTAAATGTGTGTTAATAGAACAATATCTAGGTGTTCCAGTGAGAGCCTTTTATTCTCTATACGGTATATGCCCATCTGAATTTGTTTAGTAACGCTTAGATAAACCATAATCAATTAAAAACACTGTAGTCCTCTCTTTACCAAGTCCTATGCAATAATTATTAGGTTTTTGGTCTCGATGGATGAAAGTTTTATGATGAAACACTTCTAATCTATTTAACATTTATATACCTAACAACATTGTTGTCTTTAATGAAAATTTCCTTTAACATGACTAAAATATATGCTCAAGACTAGGCCCTAGCAAAGTCATCACTAACCAATTTGACTCTTCTTCTTAGCTAAAGAAATATATTTATGGAAAACCTTTTTCTCCAGCTAAAGTTGAGAATATGCGAGACTCATAAACAAGCTATGATGGTTTTGCATCCACAGACTCGCGTTTAACTGCAACAAATGAGCTTTTACTAGTTATAACTTTAGCAAAAAATACCTAACCAAATGCACCCTAGTCTATTTTTGATACAATCTAATATTTTCCTCCAATTTTTTCATTCATCTTATCAATGTATTAGTTTATATTATATTCTATATTAATATAATGCAAAATAGCATTATTCTTTAAGTAATAGATGCAACCGGCTGCTCAGTAAAGCAATCAATCTATTTGCTATTATTATCTTAAAATAATTTACAGATGGCTGTAAAACTATTTAGAAACGAAAACCTAACACCAGAGCGATAAGAATTGTCAATAATTAAATAACTGAGATAAGTACCTTCAGCTGTTACATAGTTAACTAAATCACTTTAGTAATCTTCATCTACACCTTTGAAGTTTGCAAAATTTTAATATAGAAGCTATAATTAAACAATAGCGATTTATAAAACTACAACAGTTCAGTCTGTATTGAAATAATTATAAAAGAAATGGAAAGTATAGTTTATTTTATAAGGTAAATAGGTGATATAAAAATGTAAACTAATAAGTCAGTTTGATTTATTAGAGTTTTAGTGTTTATGATTTTGATATGACAAATTTCAAATATTAATAATATATTATATAATAATATATGTTATCGTTTTAGCGCAATGACTGCAAACTAGGAATTACCTATTTAAGAATCAGTAGAAGTATAATAACCAATTGAGGCTGAAATTTTGACGAAAACTGTTGAACATTAAACGTTTGAAGAACAAAGCTCGTCTCCATAGCAAATATTGGTTGAGTCTTCTGGTTCAGTGTCAACACCTATTAAGTAGCGCAAATAAGAAGCTTTTGATACTTTGCGCAAGAAAATTGAATTAGAATAAAGATTAAGATTTTTGGAATAGTAGTAAAGATAGTAAGAAGATCATTAGAAATCTGTTAAGATTCGTTGTGAAAAAATGACTGCAATTTAGGAGCAAAAGTTTTTCTAAACCCAGGAGATTTAGCGACTTAGGTAGAATTAGTAGATGGAATTGACTGATAAAAAAAGAAAAATAAAGGAAACATAAGAGGTAATGAAATAAGGTTAATAAAACTCAGCCATGAATACTTTAGTTAAGAAACATATCACTGCAACAATGACTAAAAAAGAAACGCAAGACTTGCTATTAAAATAATAAACAAAAATTTAGCACGAGTAAAGTAAACTTAAAAAGGTTCACGATGAGCATTATATGTTTGATAAATCTATAAAAGAAAGAAAGGCAAAAATAGAAGTAAATCGTAACAAGCGAATTTAATAACTTAGTGATGCCGAAGTAAAGAATATGGAGAAGGTCAAGTAACAAGCTGAGAAAGAAATGGAAATGATGAAAAAGAAGGAGCAAATTTTGTTATTAAAACTAGGAAAATTCCAATAAGAAGATAACCATATTGATGAAGAACTTTAGGAGTAAGATTAATAAAATTAGTAATAAGCTGAGGATTAACCTTAAACTTAAGAAATTATTTAAGAATGAAAGATATTATATTTTATAGGCCTTTATTTTTCTATACCTTACCTATTTTTATATTTTTGTATTATTATAAGTGCTCCCTAAAACTATTTTTCTTTCCCTTAAATGTCAAAGAAGACTGCATTTGATAAAACTAGAGAAGTATTGGCTTTGCCTGAACGCGAGTATACATTGGCAATACAATCATCTTTCAATATAGTAGTCAAGAAGGCACATCCTTCATTCTACACTCGTGCTAGCAATTTTATATCTAATCACAATCTTAATTTAAAGTAAACTGAGGCTATGATCTCAGCTCTTATTGAAAATGATAAAATAGAAGATGATTAATTAATGGTGAGATCTGGTGTCGGCGTTGTTATTACAAAAGAATAACTTGAACAAGGATTAGCTGATATTTTAACACCTGAACTTGAAAAGTTTAGAGCCCTTTCATAGATTTCATAGAAATTCCCCTTTGCTGACGGTATCTTACTCAAGTCTGTTGTTGAATAAGCTTTTGAAGGTCGTATTGTGCAGAAAAAGATTGTTGAGAAATAAGACAAGCCTAAAGATGCTAAAAAGGCTGCAGTACCTACAGGTATGACATTAGAACCATTAGATGTTGTTTACAGTATAATACCTCAAAAAAATAGATATGAGTAGTTGCCTGCAGAATAGCAGAAGCATGAATAATTCTTAAAAAGTTTAGGAGTTAATCTTTTAATGAGATTTCCACCTGAACCAAATGGTTATTTACATATTGGTCATGCTAAATCTATGTTTATTAACTTTGGATATGCTAAATTAAATGGAGGTTTAACGTATCTTAGATTGGATGATACTAATCCTGAAACAGAATGTGATGAATACGTTAAATCTATTATGGAGACGGTCAGCTGGTTAGGTAATACTCCTTTCTAAGTCACTCATGCATCTGACCACTTTTAGCGTCTTTATGATATAGCGGAAGATTTAATCAAAAAGGGCCATTGCTATATCGATGATCAAAAGGCCGAAGAAATTTCTGATTTCAGGGAGCGCCGTATTGATCCACCGAATAGAAACCGTCCAGCAATGGAGTCATTATCTCTCTTCAGAATGATGCGTGCCGGTGTTTTCCCGGAAGGATCTCTAACTCTCCGTATGAAAATGAATATGCAATCAGATAATCCAAATATGAGAGACCCTATTGCTTATAGAATCAAGTATCATGCGCACTAAATGTCAGGAGATTCTTGGTGTATTTACCCATCTTATGATTATACACACTGTCTTTGTGACGCCTTTGAGAATATTACCCATTCAATTTGCACAATCGAATTCAATATTCGTAGAGAGTCATATGATTGGCTTACACATATTGTTGGTGGATATAGACCTATGCAATGGGAATTTTCTCGCTTAAATATCACCTACACTGTTATGTCTAAGCGCCGTCTTTTAATATTAGTAAAAGATAATTTGGTATCTGGATGGTCTGATCCACGTATGCCAACTCTTGTAGGTCTTCGTAGACGTGGATTCACTCCTACCATTATTAATACTTTCTGTCAGGCAATAGGTGTTTCGCGCAACCCTCAAACTATTGAATACTCTCTTTTAGAGCATGTTGCTAGATAAGAATTTGAACGTGAAGCAGATCGTGCTATGGCCGTAGTTGATCCTATAAGAGTTGAAATAATTGATTGGGTCGAAAAATCTATTGACTATCCTTTGCACCCAGCACTTACTGAAAGAGGTATTGAAAAGATCAAATTGTCAAAGGTTATTTTCATTGAAAGAGTAGACTTTAGCGAAACTTAGGCTGCTTAAGGGTTTTACGGATTTGCACCTGACCAGCCTTGTGCACTAAGATACGGCCCTAATTTATATATGAAGGAAATTGTTAAAGGTAAAAATGGCTAGATATCTGTAAAAGCTAGCTTTTCTGAAGACGTTGAAGCTACTAAATAACTCATGAGAGATATGAAACTTAAGAAGAAAACACTACCTAGACTGCATTGGATATCTGAAAATGACAGTAGAGTTGCGGAGGTTCGTTTATATGATGTTTTATTCAAAAGTAAAGATCCTATGGCGGTTGAAGATTGGTTATCTGATATAAATCCTAAATCTATAGTTATTTAGGCTAATGCAAGAGTGCCTAGATATGTTGCAGACTCTTGTAAGGATGGTAAAAGCTACAAGCATTATTAGTTCGAAAGGTAGGGGTTCTTTGTAGTTGATGAAGAATCGACTAATAAAAAACCTATTCTCAATCTGACTGTTGCTTTGAAGAAAGATTATGAATGATCATTTTTATCTATATTATATACAATATAATAATTTATATTATTGAAATGAAAGCACCATTAATTATTGGAGTTTTTGAGAATGAGAATTAATTAAATATAGTTAAAGAAGAAATTAATTAATATTTTCAGTTTATAGTGCATAAAACGGTATATGATAGTTCTTAATGGATTCTGTCTTGCTATTTCTTTTCTCAGTCAATTGATCTTTAATCTTTACGAAAAAACTTTAATACAATTATTATTAATCCAAAAGGCATAACTAAATATCCAAAATATATAACTAAATAGTAATTTACAATATGCTTTTTCCATGAATAGGAAATTAACAAAATTTAATAAGAGTATAAAGAATAGTAGAATTCTAAACACATAATAACATTTGGATTAGTTGGTCCACAATTAATATTTACTTTTATTAGTCAGGTGGATGTTGAGTTATTTATTAGTTACCTTAAATAATTTGAGAATCTTGTTAGATATAATTAAATACAAGATGAAGAAAAATATTATGTATCTATGATATACTGCTAAGATATAATAACGTTAGGTGAAATTAAGTAGGATTTTGCTGGGAAATGTTATTATTCTAAGGAAAACTTATAAAAGGAGCCATTTTTCTTATGTTTTGATATATTTAGGGCTTTAAGTTTCACTATCAATGATAATACTGAAATTATTAAGTAAAATAAAATATAAAAATAAAATCTACAAAATCTACAGAACGGTAAACGGACTGGACGAATACTTTTTAAATTATCCGATAAATAATTAGGTATGGCAATTTATTATGACTTGTGCCTGTTGTATCGAAAAAATATCATGGAAATAAAGTATTTATGGAAAAATGAATAATTCTATATAGCAGGGTATTTTAATCCTAGTGTTAATATCAATGCAATGTATTATACTTTAAAAATACCGGTTAATCGATATTGTCATACAAATTTTGATATACGTAAACCACCATCATTTATCGACGAAGGTATATTCTATAGTATGCTTTTTGAGGAAGATATTTGTTAAAAAATTCTAAATTATCAACCAAAATTATCTTAAAATACTATTTTGCCAAAAATCATTATAATGAATTTAACTATTATATAGCATGACTAATTATCTTATATTCTATAAAGCTTATTTGCTGATAGACTGTAATTAACTGCAGTTACCTCATAATTTGGTGCCTGTTATATTGGTATTTTATTTATAGAAAAATATTTACCTGGCAAAAGAGCTGTAGATTTTTTAAAGGATTATGGGTGTGAGTTTTGTTAACAAAAAGGAGAAGGGTTTAAACCAAGAGCATAGTTTCTTATAAATAAACTCATGTTTTCGCAATAAAATCTTCTGTTATTAGAAGCTAATGTTTCTTCAAAATATGAACCTAAAATTATAGAAAATTCGGTAAATATAGACAAACTTACTATTAAACCAGCTATTTTTGATAATCAGAAAACAATTATAATAATAGATTTTGAAGCTTATCTGTACCGAAACGATATATTTATAGCATCTGAATTTGCAGCAGTTTTTGTAGAAGATAATAAAATTATTAACACTTTCCATTCCTTGATTTCTCCATCACAGTAACAATTAGAAATTCTAGCTGATCCAAGACATCAGCAAATCATAAAAAATACAACATCATTGACTGCACTAAATCATACAAATGTTTAAGGTAACACATTAAACCAAATTATCGAATAATTCACCATATTAACATAACAGTATCCGAGTTTTATTTTAACAGCAAAAGCACCTTAGTTGGAAATACAAATTTTACATAGTATAAATTCACCATTTTAGTATAAAGTAACCGATTTTCTGACACTTCGTCCATCCTTAACGTTTAAATCAGCGCATTCACTGAATAGAGAAAAATTTTATTGTAACACACATACGAAGGGTAGATAGATAGGTTTGTATGGATAGGCTGTTCATTGTGCATTGGATGATTGTGTATACCTCTCTAAACTTCTTATTAATGAGCCTGTCGCTGAAACTAATTTTTTCGGAGAGTTTTAAAATAATTTTATTATTTCCAATAATTTACAAGTCTAAAAAAGCTTTACAACGAAATGGCCAGAATTAATTGCCCCAAAATTCGTATTCTCATGCGAAAATAATGAGGATTTAACTATAATATTATCAGATTTTTAAATAATTTTTGATGCCAGGTACCTCATAAAGAAAGTAGAACAGTAAGACTAGCTGCTATGCTCTATGTTGTTTGTGTAGTCTGACGTACCACTTTACTGCTGCAAGCTTTTTAAATAAGGAGTAGAGACTAGATTTTTCAATGGAATCGAGAATATTCCATAAGAGCTTATGTTCACAGAGCATGAGTTTTAGTAGATTTATCAATGATTTATATGAATTTTCACTTCTACATCAATCAAACACGTTCCGTCCAGCACTAAGAGTGCACTACATTTTATTCAAAATAGCATCTAGGCTAGTAACAAGCTTCGTTTCGTGAAGAATTCTCTCCTGTTGATTATTATTAATTTGGATTTCAGCTTCTCTCCGAGATTCAGATATTCTGGTTTTAAGCTCGCTTAGATCTTTGAGTCTGCTTACAAAAAGTGAATCAATCTCCTTTTTCATATCTTAAACAGAATCATCTCCCTCTTTCCGCCGAGTTTCTAACTACTTCAATATCTTCTAATTCTGTTTTATGAAATCTATCGTCAACTCCTCGCTTTTGGCTATGTCTTCTGCTTCAATTTCTTTCAAAATATTAAGTAAATTTTCAATTTTTTCTTACGTTTAGGACTTAAAGACCTCAATTGCGGCGGATCTATTTTCTTACTCAGCTATAATACGCTTTGAAACATCGTTCGCACGAGTTTTTAATTAATTAAGTTTGTCCTACTAAAAAGTAGAAATACTTTGGAGCTTTAACTTGTGTTATTCAAATAAGATAGTAAACTACTAGGTAAAGTCAAGTTATGTATCGTGCAATATTGTATATCGGTTTGCTGTTTAGTTTCTAATTTTTAAGTCAATTTCCTAAACTTAGCTTTGGAAACTTGTTAGACGAGATTTTAATTAGGTTATTTAAATATTATAATTACTATCAAATGCCTCATTGGCATTTTTTATTGTTTGCTTGAGGTTTTGAAGTTTAATAGACATTTTGCAAATATATAATAATCCTTTAATAATATATAATAATATTTAACATTCAAAAAGAACAGTTGGTAAAAGTAATTAGTCATTCAAAATATGATTATTAATTAATATCGTAATTCCATTTTTAAAGCACTTCCAAGCTAAATTTTAGATCTGAAATATCAGTAGTTATTATTGGTATACTTTCTTGAGTTTCTCGAGTATTAGGTTATTGCTTCAACTCTATTATTTTTAAATCAATTAATTTAGTACTTATCTGACGTTTTATATTATTTATTTGTAATTATTTTAAATCCATTTATTTGATTTATTTTATTATATAGGATGTTATATTCATTTATGTTTAAACAAGAAATACTAAATAAAATTTATTATTTTTAAGTTATTTTTAGAATATTTAGAAAATGGGTTGCGGATCTGGAAAAAAAGGACAATCGGAAATTATTCAAGCAGAGCCCACAGAAGCTGAACTTTATCCATAAAAGTTTATCGAAGATGTTCCATTGCCAGAATAAGAGCTTGAGGATGAAGAAGAATAAACAGAATTAAAAGTAACGGAGATATATTTTCGAAGAAAAACAGAAGATATTGCCGTTATTGCATTAGAAAATGTTAAACAACATCTGTATCCATTAGCAATTATGAAAATTAATTTAGATGGTAGTTGGTATTCTTCTCATATTTTATCATATTCACCAAATTCAGTTAGAATATTATTACAAAGATAGCTCACACCGGATGTTTTACTTATTGCAAAGATAAATGATATTGTTTAGATAGAAATTATCAGACATAAAAATCCAATCAATTTACCCATTTCGGGTGTTTGTGTTATAGGCCATGGGTTAGCGTTACCACTTTTAATTTAAATTCAAAAAATTTATAAGTTAAAACCAGATTGTTGTGATTTTGTTATGTTGTCTCATAAGGCAGATGACTTAATATTTAAAAGTTCACTTAAAGAAATATTAACACCAAAAAGTGTTGAATTATAAGTCACAAATGCATGTTTGGATAATATATTAGAATATTTTAGGAAGCAAATCTTGAAAAAGAAGCACAGTGTGGTACTTGCCTTAGGCCCTCCTTGGCTTTTATATTTACTAAAACGATTATCAAAAGAGAATTAATTGAGTCATATTTAATTTTATGGGTTGTAAAACTTATATGGATCTACAAAAATGTCCGAACTTAGTTCAGAATGGGCAGACTTGCGGGTTAATAATTTGTATAATGTTGTAAAATTTGATCGGGACGAAGATGAATACGAATAGTTAGTTGAAAATTACATTCTTACATAATGGAAAGACTCTGTCGAACAAGAGTAATAAGTGGTTGACAAGATTTTATAAGAAAACATAGAGAAAAAAGATGATTCAATAATAGAACAAGAAGATTCAATATAATTTTTGTAATTAGAATGATTATCGTTATATATTTATTCCACTCCTTTAATGTAAGTCTAATCTTTATAGTTATTTGAATAATTTAAATTAGCTATCTACAAGCTCACATCAAACAATAAAAAGGCTACTAGAGCTCATTAGATATTACCTAGATACCGGCGTAGAAGATAGATGTCTTATAATTTTCATAGACTTCCTTAATTTCTTAGACCAAGGGCGCTAACAGAAACTAAGTCTGATTCTTTAATCTATAAAACAAATGCACCAAAAATGACTAGAAAACATCGCAGGGCTACACTCAAAGACCGGCTTCATGTTTATTTAGCAAAACGAATGAAATTCTATCATTGCTTCCCTTTCCGAAATACGTAGAAGGTACTTAGAAGAGCTTGTTAATAAGCACTTATTCCTAGAACTGATGGTTATATTTTACTAGAAATTGACGGTGAAATTCTGACGTATGGTACCTAACTGCTTAATAATAGTATCCCTGTTGAAATTTACAATTTAGGTAGCATCAAACTTTTATTAACTTATGAATTATATGAATAATAAACCTTATAGATACTATAGTCTCTCTAAATTTAATCAAAGCCATCAGATTTAGTCAATATCCTTTTATATGGTGAGACTGTAAACATCTTAAACGAAGTAATTAAGTCATAAACACACCCGTCAGACAATATTTTTAATCACACTGACGAGCTGTAATTCGCGGAGAATATCATTCCAATATAAGAAATTTTCGCTAAAGCCCCAATTTTGTAGTAACTTCCTCCAGATATTTAATCGGAGGTTAACTATCTTAAAAATCTTTAATTCCACAATTCAATTGATTTAAAGTTCATACGTACCGTAAAACACAAAAAAATATATCCAAATCCTCTAACTCTACGAAAAATTGAATCAACAAAATCTCATTTCGAAATAGCAGTTCATTTCAATGCTACATTTGCATCATTATTTTTATCTAAGGAAAATGCTTTATAATTTATCAGAAAAACAACTAGAATTGGAATTCCGCTTGCAGGTGTGCTAGAACGCCGCTTTTTACAGTTTGAGACATAATTTCTCGATCTGTAGTAATTTGTTACATTTAATGGCGTATAGTTACGTAAAATTTGTAATAAAGAGCTAGGAATAGGACCGAAGAAGTAGTTTCATCCCAGTTAGAAAAAACATATTTAGTAAGTTTATTTTGAAAAATTTCTAATTACAGATAGCTGTGATTGGGAAATATAGAAGAAGAAACTTGATACTAAATATAAAGCAGAAAAACCAGAAATTGAGACAAATTTATCGTCTATTGAACCATTTTTTGGTGTTTTAAACTATGGATTTTCTGATGATAAATGTGGATTTATAGATAAAGCATACAGATTGTCCGCTGGTCGGGAGAGCTTTATAGGGAATGGAAAGCCTAAATTGGGAATGATTATATGATCAGTCACTCATCAAAATTTCGCTCACAAGTGTGCCGAGACCGAGTCGTTTCCGTTATAAAATTACCCAGATTGCTCTTAGCATAACTAAAAATAACCAAGATAGACTTAGACCGAGCGCTGAGTTATTTGAAATTTACACTATAAGTGCAGAAAATGAAGCAGAAAAAAGACAGTCCATGAACCATCTGCTATAATAGAAGCTAGAAGCCAACCAGCTGGCACCACCGAATCCACCTGGTAGTCTTGCACCTGAATTATTTCCCCGTGGTGAAATATTACGAGTTGGATCACTTAGAACTAACAGTGCATTCGCTTTTGAGGAAAAATTAATATCAAATAGTCTTTAGAATTTAGGAACATATCTAATAGGTTAATGACTAATAAGTTAGAGCGCTTATAGAGCTAGTTATTCAATTTCAATTAAATTGTCTCCTTTTTATTTAGAAAAGTATGGAATTTCCAGAGTCAGAAGTCGATTTTCAATCGAAGCTGATGTATCCACAGATTAGTCCCCAACTGGTCCAGACACTGATTATTCTTTAACTAGTTACTTACCACAAGCTTCAGATAAAGTATATAGTTCAGGACAATCTACGGAAAAATATACTCTGAACGATTGTGCAGAACCTCCATGAATACCTCTTCTAGGAGCTAAGCCTCTAGCCTCCCTTTACAATCCATCGATTATACTATAGCAATCCCCATCTGTATCCCCGAATGGCGATCTACCATATAATAAAATGGCTGAAGAGTCAGTATCAAATACAAACACAGAGCAATTAGCTACTGGCAACATATCAATGAATTTATCATAGGGTGATCCAGTGCAACATCTATATATTCCTATGATTAAGCTGACAAAAATGAACGAAAAAAATACTACAAAAGCTGTAATAGTGGAATTCAATGTTAAATTCAAGTTATGGGGTGAATTAATTGGAGTTGATGTAAATGCACCAAAATATTGGAAATCAAGACCATACAGAATAAAAAAGCTAAGTAAAAATATTAACGTGTAATCAAAAAAGTGGTATCTTATTAATTTTTAAATAGCATTTGAAACAAATAGTTTTCTATAACAAGCCGGTCCTCCGTGATCTAGTATAACAAATTTTGATTTATGACTAAATAAAACTATAAACAACGATGGTATAAATATAAAAATACCAGATACTAGGCATTCAATGCCAACAAATTCTAAAGAAGATTCAGGGCCAGATAATATATTGATAGGACTGTTGAAGTAAATGCATTAAAATATAATAATATCAATAAGCATTCCAAAGCCTACACCAAAAACCATCATAAAAAATATATATAACAAAACTATAGCTCCATTTTTAGATCCATTAAATGGGTTTTTGCCTAATCCTGATAGTTTTTTTGATTAAGAAAAACTATATATTAATGAGCTAAACCACCCTATAATAAGAATAAATATAGACCTATAACTGAATTATTATACATTATTAGAAGAATAATTTATAATCAAACTAAAATCTATGAAGTTTGACTATCGGCTAAAATTTTTATTCAAATTTGACTACGTTAATTTAGTTATAACTCGATTCAAAAGAGGCCCATCTACTATATTTTAATCAATGGTATTGTAATTAATATCAATCTAAGGATAAAATGATTGATTATTTTTATTACCATTTATAGTAAAAATTATCTAATTAGCAAATAAATTTTCAAAAAACAATGGAAATGATAGTGTTTGAGTCAATTATGAATTAACAACTAGTCTGGTAGATGTATCATTTGTATTTCCAGTATATAACTATACAAATATTGGTGCATTTTATTAAGTGATCTTTAAAAGTGAAAATACACCAATTCTGCAAATTTTTTAATAATTATTACCAAACATTAATGCTGGTGACTCCTTATTTTAAGTTTAAATTTTGGGCTATGAAAATCTTTTAATCATTTATGTGCTTTAATGCATTAAAGTTCTAGATATATAGCCAAAATTAAGTCTTCTATCACGTTAAGTTACATCTGCATAACGTCTGATTTTCTATATTAATGGATTAATACCAGATTCTAATATATTACACATGTCTAGTGTTTCTATGTCAAATTTTGTCTTCAATAAAACTGTACCATATAAATCAGTAAAAACTGCTGTGATATTCATAATATTCATCCACCCTATTTAATCAACACCATTATATGGGAAATAAGGATTTTTAAGAACTGTTGGCATAAAATTAGGATGTTATAAAATTTATTCTGATCTAGATATACTAGGAACAACGTCTATAAATTAGGTAGAGTCAAACCCAGCTGCTTATTAAACAAATTAACAATATTACACAGACTCTTAAAAAGGTAGACTACAAAAATTCCAAAGGCTATCACATGCTTATATGCTGCCTTTTGTCTAGCAAAGTTAATTCGCTTCTGCTATATGCAATGAATAAGTGTTAGATCCATTTACTAAGTTAATTCCTGGAGGTGTGACAACTACACATTACTATAGTGTTTATGAATAAACTAGTGGTAGTGTACATGGAGCTTTTTATGCTTTTTAAACCTCTACAGCAGGTGTATATTATAATATACCACAGGTAGCCATCGGAGTAAACACTACTGACTCACCATCTTAGCATTTAGATTACAATACTCCTGGCCCTACACAATCTCCTGAAAATGGTTAATTTGTGGTACATGTAGCACCAGCTGGACAAGTAAATGAATTTTAATCAAACATAATTTAATTTTCACATCCACATTGTAATTAAGGGGAAATTGTTGTAGCTTAAACAGATGTTTAAGGACATTGAATGCAGTTTCCTGCAGAAATAGAAAAAAAGAAAGTAGGCGCACATGCAGATAGGGTAAGTATAAACATTTTGGAAGTGAGAATTTTAAATCTTATATTATATTATAAGTATGAAGATATATTTGCGGTAAAAATGAGTGCATATTCTCCCGAACGAAGAACTGGATTCAACACACTGTATTAACAGTATTTAAAAGACCCAGAAAAATAATACTATATCAAATTATTGTAATATTAACAGTGTGACGAAAATTTACTATGGATTGTTGATAATTTAGTAGCTGCTACTGCTCCCCTTGACGAAACTCGCGAAGTATTTGAAAAGTTTTATAAAATTCTATCTGATAATTTAATAAAGGTGACAAAAAGTATGTAATATAATTCGTTAGAATTTATATATGCATAAAAACCACCTACTGTAGTACGTGATATAATTTCTATGTGTGCTTATTTGCAGATAGATATTTAATCACCTTATGTATGGTTATCATTAGTTGCGCTATCTTTAGGTTTACCTTCTGGTTGGAGTTATGATGACGATACTGGTGAATATATATGTTTAAAAAATGAAGAAAGAACAACTGTTCACCCCTCTGATTATATTCTTAAAGAGTGGAAAGATAGACAAATTTAATAAACAGGTCATTAAATTTTAGTTAAGTTGACCGAGTAAGAATAATTTAAAGTTGGACCTTCCTTTATTGTTGTTTATGATTTTAAAGATATGAGAACTAAATTTGTTGGGAAAATGGATATGTTTTAACCTGATCTTATATCAATACCAATTTTAGATGAAGAAAATATTAATTACCAAATTAACAATCATATCGAGTTAGCTGGAGCTTTGATTGAAGCAAATGAATTAGTGTTTTAAGGGGCCAGTGGTGATGTTACATTATTATAAGATCGAGGTGTAGATAGTGAAATAAATACAGTCTAAGAAACCTATAACATTATGATTTAGCAAAATGAGTAAAAGGCTAAGTCTAAGTTTGTTAAATAGTTCGGTTATAATAAATAACGACTGTTATAGAACGACTAAGAACATTATCTATTAAAATTACAATAGTCTCTCCTTCCAGATGTTCTTTTAGATAAAAATTTTATAATTTCAAAATTATTACCTCCCCAACCTTCATAGTCTAGATTTTTAGCATATTAGTTAATTGATAAGCGTAAATATCAACTTATTTTCGCATAATCCACTTAACTTGTGAATCCTGTAGTTTCCTAGCTTGCAAATGTTGAAAATCAGCACCAAATTAGACTAACAGTATATATTACAAATCCAAATCACACCCAAAACTAATAATTACAATTATCTACTACAAATGCTTCAAAATTTGACTAATCAATGACTCCATAGCTGACAGTTTTCAACGATTTAAATGGTTATGTTTATCCATTTGAGACACATGCAGAATTGCCTTCTTTATATGACTTTTATATTGGCAAGTCAGTTTCTTGTAGAGGTATTAATTTTATATTGACTCAAAATGACCCGAAAAGTCAAGAATGGTTTACAAGTTGCGGCAAAATTTTGAAGTAAATGTGTGAATTTATATACGATAAGAAAAGTAAAAAGAAAGTTACAATGCCAAGATTCGACCAGGTTTTTACAGGCAGAGAAGCCATGAGTATAGCTATTGAGAAGCTTATCAAATATTTTTATGCATGTAGGCTTAATGGAATTGAGGTGCATGCAGATGAATTGGCTGCTGAAGCTTTGACGGGCTGATAAATGAAGTATATTATTATTTAATATATTGTTGTTATAACATAATTACTAAATAAAATGGAAAAATTACTAAGTAAACTTTTCTATTCGTACTTTGATTAGTCTTATATTTTAAGTGATGTTAATATTTAAAGTGCTAGTTATTAATTATTAATGGCTTAACGACTTCAACTTTAAAAGCCACTTTCAATATTAACTAAGATTTAAAAAAAATTATGCATTTTAAAGATTACTGAATAAATATCCAGTCTAGTAATGAATTATAAGTAAATAAAATATTTTGAAGATGAATTAGTTAAGTTCGTATCAAAAAATATCTCTGGAGATACTCTGTACTAGATATTTTACCTTTATGATTAAATTTCTTTATACAATAAGGTAAAATTATTTAATAAGCTATATCAATATCATTAAAATGTGCCAACTGTATTATCTTTTTATCTTGTTTTTAGTGCAATATTAGAGATTCTATAGTTTCCTGCATTATCTTAATCTCAATAACTTCTTCTCAATAATATATTAAAAAGTAATTTATCGGGGTACGAATATATAGAAAACTAAGTTTTATCATTCATCAATAATCCCCTAAACTTTACTTATAAAGCATAACAAAAACTTGCTGATTAATGCAACTCTATGCCTTAGTTAACTAGTTATGAAACAAAATGTAAACTGAAAATTATTCCTAAATGTTACTAACTTAACTTTGAAATTTCCAATTTGAGTGTTAATTGGTTTAATTTGAATTAAAATTATGAACATTAGTTTAATCCAGATAATATATAATTTTTGCAACTATACTAATATTATTTAAACCAGGCCAAGTTCTATTGTTACAAGCACTCTTAATTTTGTATCGAAGAACACGTGAAAATACAAAGATGGTAAACAAAGAAAATTTACTGATTTAATATATATTATTTTATTGTTAAATTTCTGAAATGGATTATTAAGCTCTAGTTGCTGAACTCACCAAACAGTCATCACCACAAGTAAAAAGACCTGAAGTAGTAGCTATTGATTTAATACTTAAAGGTTAAATCATTAAATTCCATGTACATAACACTGATAAACCTGAATTTTTAGCTGATAAAGTTTTGAGTACATATTTATTGCCAATTTCAATACGAAATGCTCTTATTGAAAAATTTAAAATAGCTATTAACAAGTTAGAACCTCCAAAATTCTAACAATCTATTCTTAACTCTACATTATAGGAAAATGATGATATTGAGTATTAGGAACTTATAAGTGACACATCTAGATTATCGCCAGAAGTTTAAGCCTAACCACTGTTTAACTAACTTATACCATCATAGGCGCAGAAAAAATCAAAAACTATTATTAAAAAATCTTATAGTGTTTATGACAGACTATATTAAAACTAAGAATATAAGAATTCATAAAAATTCACTTAAAAATTAGATAATATAAGATAAACTGATCCATAAATTTTCTAAAAATTGTATTAGGAGTCTTTCAAAGTTAATATATAAAAACCAGTGCATTTTTCACCTACACTTACAAAATCATAATCTGAAAATCTTTTAAATAGGCTAACATAGTAAAAGAAAAAGCTTTCTCCTAGATATGATAATTCTAATAGCCATATAAAAGAGCATTTCGGGCCAGAAGTTGCTCCAAAAGTTTCAATGAATGAAATTAGTCGATCAATGACAAAACACTAAACATTTGAGGCCAGTAATGCATACTAGACATAGATATTTATAAAGAAAAATTAAGCTGAAATATTAGAAAATACCACTAATCTCAAAATTTATGATAAACTTTGCAAAGATTTATCAATTGAAGAGAAAATATACTACAAAGAACGGATATTAAGTAATATTGATATCAAAAAATAGTAATAGAAAGATCCCAGCATCATAGTATAGCCTAAAAATATTGTAGAAAAAGAAGTAATTAGCCGAAAAAATGAGCATGGTAGAGATGAATGGAGTACGGTTGAAAAAATTTATAATTTCAAACCTAAAATCAATAAAAATATTATTAGTAAAAGCAAAATCTCGTAAATAATATAAGGTCAATTAGAACCAAAGCCATAAGAACCGGAAATTTACTCATTTAAACCAGAATTTCATTCTAAATAGCTAAAATAAAATGAGATTAAAGATAAAATTATATCAAAACTGTTTGTATGATATGGTAGAAGTGATTAACTATAATTGAAAGAAATCATTTCATTCCTATCCTTTCCACTTGCTTCTTAAATTTCCTATAAACATAATCTAGTTACCCAATTCGATCTAATTCAAACTAATAGCTCAGTTATTTCAATTCTTCAAATTCTATAACATTCTTCCTCTTCAACAGAATCAAAACTTTGACCAAAATAGCAAAATCAGGCTTATGACTAACACTAAGCTTTTTAAGAATTTAAATAAAGGATTTAATTATTTAAGAACAATTTTCAGTATTATTTTCTTCAATAAAACCAATTAAACTTTCGTAAAATCCATCTACCATAGGGAAATTATGACTAAGTAAATCTTACAGCATCACCATATATACATCATTCAAAATTACAAGCTACTGCTTATTCCGTTTTTATTTTAGTATTTTGTCAAATTTTACCTACAAGTCAATATAACTTTTCGTTTCTTAATACATACACAGCTCACAATCACAGGTAAAGTTGAATTATTTAAGGTAGTTCTGCCTTCCGCCAACCCACCAAAAATTGTCTCCATGTAAGTAAGATGTCGTAATCTCGTCATCCTAAAAAATTATTTTCGTGGTAATTACGTATACTTGATCACCATCGTATAGTTACACTGCAGAGGGGCAACACGAATGGTTCATAAATGAGAATTTCAGAAAGAGTCCAACTTTTTCTGAACTTTGAAGATTTGGAACAGTCTTGTACGCGTTGGTCGAAAATGCAGAGCAAATACCTGGCCCATGTGACTTCTAGAGGCGAGCGAAATCTTCCCGTTACTCTGTAGTCAAAGTGGGCTCAATTTAGCTGAAAAGTGCTTCCACATTTTCGGATGTCGGATCGTCTGTACAAACCACTGCTTGTGATGCAATAATCAAACTACCTTGTGGAATTATTTATTTAGCAAAAATTCCGCGTCCCTTGTTAGTTTGAGTTTATCTAACCTATATAGCAGCGGAGAAAAATTCTTATGGAGCTTCTTGCATTTGCTTTTAAAGTTACATACAGAATAAAGTGAAAAAATCGTATACTCATTATTATATATATTATAATATCCACCATAACAAAATGGTCAAAATTCTGATTCTTTCAAACCGCTAATTCGGCTGACCCTACCAGAGCTTACAAGCATAGCTTCTGCGGTTATAACCGTCTCATGTTAAGTTATAAATAACAGTTTCTTACAAAAATCGTAAATATTTTATACTGTACAGTTTCTTGTTTTCAGGGATTCGACCTCTGTCCAATACTCTTATATTCGTCCTAAAATATGCTAGTCAATCACTTCCCTTAATTTTTTGATAAGCGCATTTGGCACTGGCTTTGGAACTGCCTGTAGCATGTGACATGCATATTGTTAACACATGCTTGGAAAAACTATTTAGAATCCCTGATGAAAATCTATAAATTATGAAAAATCAAGCAAAATATTTTCGTTAAAATTCTCGATAAGGAGTTCTTATGGTAAAATTTTTCGGGATTGATGTTAAATTTTTGGTTCTGGAACGACCACATTTACTAGTTTTTACGGATTTTCAAGGGAATTTAAAAATGCAAAAAATGTTGTTGCTATCAAGTTTGTTGGTAGCATCTTACCTTCTATAATATTAGTTTTACCTACAAACTTAATGAATTCACGTAATTCTTATTGACAATCAAATGTATTTTTTGCTATATTCAAGAAAGCAAGCTTGTCAATAAAGTCATCATTAGAACATTTGAAACATTCATTCAGAAGTCTACAAAAAAGATTGAATTTGACTGAATTGTTCATATTGAGTAGTTCTAACAATGGCTTCTCAAGTTCTTAAGTTTAAGATATACCTGTTTTTAAATAGTGCCAAACAGATGAATTCAAGTTTTACTCATCGAAAACGTTAGTATTTATAGATACAAAAAGGCAGAAAAGGTCCTAAGGTGAAGTACAAGTATCATTTAGTGTTTATTATGAGACACCAAATCTTGCAACTGTAAACTATGGTTATTTTTAGCTAATATGTAAGGCAGAAACTGTAAAATCCATAAATGCTAATGAAATATCTCGAATATTAATATGTAAATATTATTGTATAATAATGTCATTTTTATAAATTTTTTCTACAGATTCAAACATTCTGAAAGTTCGTAATTTTATCTAAGTGGTAACGTGCGAACCTGCACGGCGAGGTGATGGTGGATGCGAAACTACAGATTTTGATATTTCTTCATTTTTTCGTTTGAATAATACTTATTTTTATTATCTAGCAGTAGGCGTAATTAGGTCCATTTCAATGTCAGCTTTAAACGAAATTTATGGTGTTTGTAGTGGAATAAATTTCTCGTATATAGGAGGTTTTGGTGTCTCTAGATTTTATAGATTTAGATTTAAAACGTAGAAGTTGTCAACTTTCTTAAATTGATAATTTTTTTTGACAAAGAGATCATAGAACTTCTCCTATTTTCCATTCGGTAAATCTGAAAAATTAATAATTCTCATTTTTATACAAACCTCGTTTGATATATTATTATATAAAGATAAATAAGTAATGGTTAATAAAGAATATTATATTTATATGTAATAGTCATATATTTTTAATTCTATGAAGTAAAATTAATCTTATAATTAACTATATAACATTACGAATCACAAAATACGAATTATTTCGTTTACTAAATGGAAGCACTAACTGACCCTACTAACATCACATTTTTATCATACGGTAATACATGTTAGATTTAAGCGGCGCGTGATATGCTTGTTTTTATGCTTGCCGTGCAAAACCTTTCAATGCTAATTAGTGCAAAAGCTGCAACTTTTGAAGAAGGATTCGACCCTTGTAGGCGGTGGGACCTGCAAAATTATATCGAAGTTACATATGCAGTACCTTATTCAAAAAAGTGTCACTTTTATACAGATGAAATTTACTAAACATCGAAGGCTATTTATGTACTGAACGAAGAGGATCTGATTTATGCTAGAGCACTGAGTGGGAAAGACCCTTAAAATAAGATCTTTAATATCCGTGAGTTACTAAAAATGTAAGAACGCGAATAACTGATCGCTGATAATTTTTATTAAGATGTAGTTAAATATAATCAATATATAATAAATATTGTTTAAAAGTGAGTGGATCATTGTTATTTTATTGCCCAAGCAGAGCTTTTCAGGGCTTATTTAAGCGTTGCTGTATCTCCATGGCCTGGGTAGATTGTTAGTGAATCATCTAAAATGTGAAGCTTTTAGTAACTCTTAACCATATCCTATGGTTAACTCAAAGGAATATCTGTGCGCCCTACTGAGTTTGAAAAAAGCATGTCCCCTGTGATTAGTATATTATCTATTTTAAAACATGACTAGCAAGGGCAGTGCCCTGGAGTATGAATAATAGATAAAATGCTGTCTCCAAGTTAAAATTCATCTTTGTCGCTAAAAAATCTGTTTGGTCTAGGTAAATTTTCAGGAATGCTAATACCATATTTAATAGCTCTGGGAAGCATAGTTTCAAATGTGTTGAGGCCAGATGTATGCGAGTATATATCGATATCAGGAAAATTATCTCGGACAAATTTAAGGCCTAAAACATGATCAAAGTGGCAATGTGTTAATAATACAGCTAAGGGGGTAAGTGAGTGCCTTTTTATAAAATCTAAAATGTTTTAATTACTGACAGCTGGATCAATTATATAAGATTTGTTGTGAACAGTTTCATAAACTATATACGTATTATTTTCAATGGGGCCATTTAAAAATCCTTTTATCTATGCCATTTTAAATCTAAAATTGTATATATTAATTCATAAAATATTTATATAAATCAGATATCAGTATCACTTATTTTGCAATTCTTTTTAACCATCAATAATAGCCTGTTTTGCGTCGTTAATGTCAGATTCTTAAATAGTTGGATCGGCCTAACCTTCTTTAATAGTTGCTTCTAATGTAGAAATAGCACGTAAAAGTTGCTTTTGGGCATCTTCAATTGATGCTTGAGCCATCTTAATAACAGTATTTTGTTACTTCATACGGAAGGCATCTTCCTAATCCGTTTTCTCTAAACGAGCCACTTCCTCGGTATGTTCTTTTTTAGAATAGACAATATCCTTGGTAACGCGTTTCACGACAGAGGTACTTATCTTCAACTACTTTGACATAATTTAAAGCGAAGATTTTGTATTTCATATTAAAATTAATATTTAATACTAGCTGTTTTTGTTTTAAATGGAATAAGTACGTAAATAACTAAAGATGTTTAGCAATAATGCTGTATAAGAAACTACCGCTCGAATACTGCTTAATGCATAGATTGATAAGTAGCAGCTTAAACTTAAGGCGGAAAAGTTGAGACTATAATAGAAAATTCAGCTTACAATTTCTGACTTGCGTTCACGTTCATCAATGTAAAATAAAATGAAAAATTCATACTAATCAGAGCTTTTAATAACTAGCGCTGTAGGTCTTATGCATAGTAACTAAAAACCACAGATTGTAAATTATAGCCTGGATTAATATGATGAGACACAGCTTTCTGGAAGATTTTTGTATGAACTTCTGACCTTTAAATCACAAATAAAGTTTGATGATTAATTTGTTATATGAAATATATAATTAGTGATTGCAAAATGTCTTATATTTATCCACCATTTTGCGAGTACTGCCCAAAACCATCTCACAATGATATGATTACAGTACGACCTGTATTATATAGATAATCTGTTTATAGAAGAAACTAGCAATTTTTACAGTGTGATGTACCAAAACATCTGAGAGAGTATAATCAAAATCTTCATAAAAGTAGTGTAAATGTTTCTTGGTAAGGTACAGAGGGCTGGGATTTTACTTAACGGGATAGATAGACCTTCCGAAAGATGTAAAAATGAAGTGATAAATTACTGAAAATGTCATTTCTTACCTTTCTTTTTAGATTTTTTATCTCCTTGTTCAACTTAGTATTCCGATTCCTAACACATTTTAAGATCATATTCTCCTTAACATGTGCTTTCTAAACCAGTAACTAATTCATTGAATCTAGTAGGTCCAATTTCAAACTATATCAATACATCTGCTTCCCTATAAATCTCATCTTAACTAGCAGCTTAGACTTTCTTCAAAATAACTTGGGCACTAGCCAATTTAGAATATTATACAATAAGTACACCTGGAAGTCCAGAGCTCTAAAAATATAAAGACCCTGATTTTTCTAATTTTTTAATTATTTCTTAGGCCTAAGTGTTAACTTCTTAAAAAGGATCTATCTGCAACCCTTTTATAGAATTCAGCGCGTTAATAATTTGTTATAGTGGAATAGGTTTTCTATCAATGCCGGTATAATTCATATGCAAAAATCCACTAATTTCAGTAAATTTTTATTCAACTTTACGCCTTCTTTCTTCAGTGGAAAGCTATGCATGGCCTTCATTTAATATTTTTATCAAAGGTTTTTGTCCCAAAGAAGCTAAATCAGCTATAGATGCCTCTTTTCCCTCTTTAGCATTCGTGTAAATCGTTTGCGAGAACACTACATTATCTAGATTCATATCTTAGTTTTTCCTGAATTCAAATACTTTATCTGGAATTGCTAAAACTTGAAATGTCTATTTATCACCTTTAAAGGAAATAATTTGAGGTTACTTGGCTTTACTCATTTGTAGTATTATTTATTTATATATACGAAATATTATAATATAAAATGAATCATGAGAATCATACTGGATTTAATAATACTGAGGTTATCTGTAACTGTGATGGTCAGAAATATTCAGCCCCTAGTAATTAATTTTTTAAAATGACAAAGTCAATTAATAACCAGAAAAAAGAATTTATTCATGGTGAGAGACCTGGGCCGTTTAAGCCATAAAACAGTAGTTCAATATCTTTTGAAGGCTTTGGAGGTAGTGATACAAACACTAATGAAGGGAGGAAGACTTTTTCTAAACCATAATCAAAAGTGACAGAAAAAAAATATTGAGTTTTAATAATTACATTCACTTAGGCAATATTTCATCAATTTTTGGCTTTTTGAAGGTCATAGTGTCGCGAAATGTCTTTTCGCGATCGCCACCCTCATTACAAAAAGTTATTTAGCTCTTATACTTAATTTTACACGTTTCAGACAAACATTTTGGCAGGTTTTCTTCTATAAATTATCCTTCACGTTTAGGAAATGGTTAGCGAAGTATTTCTGGGCGCTACTCTTAAGTATTAAATTTGCTCATTGATGCGGAAAATACATATTAAGATTAATATATAATACTCACTTTTATAGTTTATTTGTTAATGTTTTTGGTTAGGTTATCGAAGTTTATAACAAATCATCCATATTAGCATATATCGAATTTGATGAACTATTTTGGTTGTTATTGACTTCTTATAATTTAAAAGGAGTTCTTTTATGTTTTGCTTATTTTGGTAATTGAATTATTTTCTAACTGTCTGATATTTCTAACAAATCTTTAAGGTCTGCTTTTTTTAATTCAGATATAGAATCTAACTTTTAACTTTTTAAGTACTATATCTCTAATTGATCTTCTAAAACAATTTCACTTTACCGAAACTCTTTTTCTCTATTCTAATACTCCAATAAATCTTGGAGCTATTTCTATTTTGAATAATTTATAGGCTTCTTGTAATTATTTAAATTTTTCAATCTATAGTTTCTACATAAGTTCTATGTCTATTTATTTTGCAAATCTTTAATTATTGTTTCACTATCTCGTGACAGGATGAAGGAGTCTAATGTATCAAAATTCCATTAAAGAGTCTGTAGTAAAAATTATTTCTGATTAAAGTCTTAAACCTTTTCCACGTGTACTTTAAACATTTAATAAGATATCGTATTTATTTTAGCCAAATCAATAGGTACTTTTGAATAGAATATCGATTCAGGATCAGCTCTCGCAGATAAAAACGCCATTTTAAATTCTGGGTCTTAAGAGTAGAAAAAGGCTCTTTCTTCTAACTCTGTAATAGTTTGCTAATAGTCATTATTTGATACAACCTCTTGAGGGAAGTTAATATTATAAAAAAGTTTTTAGTCATATGAAAATTAAGAATTTTTATTTAAGAACAAAGGATCTTTGATAAACACCTCCTTCTGCTTATAAAGTTAATATTATAAATCTTAAATAGACATTCACAAAATATTTTTTATTATATAATAATATTTTATGTATAGAATGACATATGAATTAGATGAAACCTCATCGATATTGCTTATATAAAAGATTTTGACAGAAAATAAGATACCTTAAACATAATAAAATTAACAACAATTTACTGAAGCATTAACTTTATGTAAACTTTCTAAATTTTTATCGTAAAGTTTGCTGTAATTACTTATTAAAGACTTTTCTGTTTTAAAATACCAAAATCTCTTATTTACAATTATATCTTTATAATCTTCTATAGACTATACTACTTGTTTAACATTATTACTAACAGAAGATCCTTTATATATTGAATTCGGTAAATCACTTTTATTTTTTTTAGATGATTCACAAGAATCGTTCGGAGTTAAATGTTTATATGGTTAATAGCCATAATATAAAGATATAATTAATATTCCTTAAATAATTAATTAACTCGAGTGAGCCTTAATATTAATGAAGTAATACCATAATAATTCATATTTTAATGAACAGAGAAATATAAAGTATTCTATTCCTTATATACAATATTATAATGTTATAAAAAGTATATTTAATGCAAATCTAAGTTCATAATTTAAGTATTGATGATCAAATAGTGGATAGAAAAGGTCAATTTGAAACACCAAAAGCAATTTAGCGTAAATTTACCCAATAAGCGAGCAAGCTGGTCGACCTCTTTAAGCCGGTGAAAGTGATCACCACGAAATTCCGCAGGACGTACCTTTGCCACAACTCGCACCAGGACTCTGTGGTTGCCATATCAATGTTTAGCAGCAGCATAGTAACCTCTTCTCTGGACGGGGTAGTGCGCTTCTGGGGATACACAGACCACGTTCTGCTCCAGCAAAGTTTCGTGGTATTCAAGGCGGCCTGCGTCAAAGTGTGGGAGAGGGAGGGCAGCTTCCTATTTTTGCTCTTGGACGGCACCATCTGCACTGAGGATCAAACCCAAGTTGCGAGGGTGGGATTGGTGGAGCAATGCGCCGCATCCGGTGACTCGGTACTTGTGGTGGAGCGAGGGGGCACTGTGCACCACCTAGGCATGGCCGGAGCAGCTATCGACCGCTTCTGCCCACAGATCCCAGAGCACAGTACAGTGACCTGCTGCCACCTGGTAAACGGGTCCGCGTTCCTTGGTCTAAGCAACGGCACGGTGGTGGTGCGGTGCGCGGGTACTCAGCCCGAACAGGCCAGCGTATGCAAATCCTCAATTATGGCTATCTGCGCCGTTCCAAAGGGCGAGTTTTCCATCCAGGTATCACAGGCCACCCAGCAGCCCACACTGGTGATCGTGGTATCGCGAGACGGTTCCATCTTTGCCATCGAGGAACTGGGGCTGAAACTGGTGAAGTCCTTCGCGAGCGGGCATACAGTGGTGTCCGCGGGAGTTTCCGACGGGCGGGTCGTTCTGGTACACCACAGCAGCATTCGCGTGTTCGCTATCACCAGCCTCTTCACACAGCACCATGCAGTAACTCCCAGCATCAGTGGTCTTACTTCTGCGTGCATGCTAGGAAGCTAGCTATGGGCAGGCAGTGGGGATGGCGCGCTTGAGGTAATAGAAATACTGGACTGACTTAGTATCATCACTGCTCGAACCCGCCGTAGTTCTCTTCTTCGCCATATTACTATGTTCCGTCATAATCAATATTTCCTTCAATTCCTCCAAATTATGAAATTCCTGAATTCAGCTAACCATGTGATTGGTTACTCAAATTTTAAGACATGCCAAAATCGTCCCTATAAACTGCAGTAGGCTTATTTGTTTCAATAAACTAAACCTAGAATGATGGTACAGATATATCACGTTCTGAAAGTCGTACTTTAACGTTGTTACCTTCCATAGACAACACAATACCTTCTCTTCCAATCCAAGACGGCGCCATTACACGAACACGTCGACCTCTATGGGAATCATTCTTAGAAGAAATAGAGCGATCAACAAAATATCCTGGATCTTCTACTAAAACTCCACGTGAATCAATAGCAGTTACACCAAGTCGTTCTGTATTTCCAGCAGTACTTAATTTTATAAAAAGAATAGAAGACACATTGTGATTGGTTACACCAATAACTTTTCCAGTAGCATCTGTCTTTTTTACGCGTACAGATGAAGCTAAAGCTACAGCCTAAGGCGGGGATGATCCATCTTTGACAATACGCTTCATTCTAGCAATAATGGGCTATATTTAATCTAATCTAAGTTTTATCAGTTCATCCTCTATAGTAACAACTTAAGCACAAGTGTAAGAAAGGTTTGTTATTATAGCTTCTGTTCCTGCTGGAATATTAACCATCTAATTTCTAGCAAATAAAACACCATTATAAATCTTCTCCATAAATCCAGTAAAGGTATCAGTTGTTTCAATTGCTTAGTCAGTGTAAATCTAACAGGATTTATCTAGTATTTCGTTAAATATATCTGTGGTAAGTTGCATAAGAAACCTACCGTCATCGCTTTACTCTATTTTTCGTAATACACCAATAACATTTTCATAAGGTCCAGAAATTATTTTTACTCGTCTACCTTCCTTGATATATTTATTCATTTTTATTCTTTCTAGAGAAATCTACTAATTATATAATTTCGAATCCTAATCTAAGATTAAAATAGAATATGATAGGTTTTATGGATTAACTTTTTTAACAATTCCAAATTATCCAGCAAGGTCTATTTCTTCTCCACTCCATTTATATGTATATTCTCTAATTACGACTGTGTCTTCTTCCACAAGTGGGCAGAGAGATGAATCTTTAGTCGAAGACTGACGTGCTTCATATTATTAAGAATTATCCACTGTTTATAATAAATGCTTAGTAGCTAATTGTTCCGGAGTCGGATCTCTAAGGTTATCAACTTTTACTGGAAGCACGAGAAGACCCTGAAAGAATGTGCATTAGATTGCGCTAAAGAACTCCTCTTTGAAATATTAGTCTCCTTTAGACATTTCTACATATTACTCAAGCTTAATACGGTGAGGTGCCACTTTCTCGTCTAATTCAAGCGATCTAGTGCATGTAAGAGTAAGAACTTAACATTATCCAGATTATTAATCAATTGTATGGACCACACATAATGCACCTCCATATGTGTTCTAAAAACCTGCCCGCTTAATTATTTTATAATCTCCCTTTTTCACTGTTTAAACAACTTGTGCCTTAATTTTAGTAACTTATGGTTATTCAGCCCGTCTAACTTATTTAATTTCCCGAAGTACTACTGGACGTGATGTAACTGGCTAACGACCATAATACCGTTTGAACGGCTAAACGAATCCTCTAAGTGCACCTTAACCAGCTAAAAGTTCTACTTAATCCATTGAATGAGCTTCTACATAAAGACTTTCTGGATCTCTAGGGTTGACCATTGCGCCAAATACTTCTGCAGAAAACTTGGTGTATTCTGTATTTTTTGTATGTTCACCATAAGCTAATATCCTCGTAAGCTCAGCAAGACATTGATATCCAGTACCCCTTCTGATAGGAATTTTATATAAATAGGGGTCTTCTTCTTCTACTTTAATAATGGTCTCAACATCATCAATAATATTATCAACTCTACCCATTTTACGCATGTCAAAATTATCTCTTTCTTTTATCTCTCTTTCCCGATCAAGTCTTCTTAATTCGTTGACATCAACAGCTCTTCCCTAGTATAAATCATCTTCTTCACCTGCAATAAAAGAATCTGATGCTGCGCTTGCAGACGCAGATTCATCAGAATACTCATCAACCCCATCTATATCATCACCAGATATTGATTCTTGATCAGAATTTTCAGAATCTTCTGTCTTGCGAATCTTTTTTCCTTTACCAGGGGCCATTTTGTGGAACGGAAATTAATATTATCGTTATTATATAAAATAATTCACTTTCTACGCTTCGTATTTATTTATACTTTTATATCGCCAGTAACCGAATCAACATATTTCACCCCATTATGCATAAGAATTGCATTTTCTTAGTTTCTCCTTTCTATTTCTTTCTCAACACTGCGCAAATTCTTTTTAAATAGGTTCATTTCTTTCTCATTTTCATTTCCTAAAACCTACTAAATTTGAAGCTCTTAAATTCCTTTCTTGAGCTTTTTCTGAGCGGCAAAGAGATTGATCTAAGGAATTTAATCATATTCATGAACTGGAACGTCCTAAATGAGAGTTTTCTGATCAAATTTTAAATCGTTCATAGCAATATAAAACTCATCTGGATTTTTTAACTCTGTAGCTTTTTTAAGGTCGTTTTGTTTATTCTTAAGATCTTTATATGCGCGCTGGCGAATTTTCCACTCTTTCTTATGTTCCATAACACCTAAATGAGATCTAGACTGTAGAGTTGGGCGTTCACGTTTCTCAGTTGATTTAAATTTTTTGCTAAACATTTTGGAGTGAAAAATGAAGTGCACCAAAATATAAATACATATAATAAGGTAATAATTTATACCTGCAATATATCTACTTGTTAATAATTAGCCTTTTAGTGATTAAAACTAAAACTTTATATCTAGAATAGATTATAATATAACTAAATTATTGTCTTTATAGCAACATATATAAAAATTAGGACGTTCCGTAATTTGACTTTAAAATTAGACAAGCTTATCGTCTGTTTTAAAGTTAAAAGATTTTTTAAAAAGCTACAGTGAGAATCACATAAGAAAATAATACCACTCCAAGACATAGTTTCACTTTTTGTAAGGTGAAAAACCTATAATATAATTAATTTATTAGAAATATGATAGGTTTAACATATCTTAATCTGTATAGTATTATATTATAGTTTCTTAAAATTTAACAATATGGACTTTACCAAAACATCATTAGCTACCTCACACCTTAAATATTTTTAAACAATTGGTCCTGGTCCAGGTGGTTATGATCCTATTCAAACTTCATTTTCGCCTTAGTATACTATTAAAAATAAGTATTCAGTTAAAGCAGAAGAATCTTTATTGGGTCCAAACTATTATCATCCTGTAGATAAACTTACTAGTTAGTAACCTCCAAAATATTCTATTCAATAAAAAACGGGGTCTTCTTTAGATTCACCCAAATATAAAAAATTTGAACCTTCACCAAATACCTATAATCCAAAATTTGACTAGATATAAAAAAGACCACCATCGCATTCATTGAAATCTAAATAGACATAATATATTGATAATAATATCCCTGGTCCAGGAGCATATGAAGAAAAACGTTAATCTACAGCTCCATCTTATTCTTTAAAATCAAGGCCTTAACAAAAAGAAATTGAAGTAACCCCTGGTCCTGGATAATATTCTCCTTAAAGATAGTCTTCATCTCCTTAGTATTCGTTCCGTACCAAGCATAAAGAGCTTTCTGGAGAGTAATTATTGATTGGCCCAGGATCATATGATATTTCTAGAAAAGATTATGGTAGAGCTGCTTTATTTGCTGGGAGAACGTATATCAACTAGACTTGGGAAACTCCTGGGCCAGGAACATATACAGCTGAAAAATTAAAAAATCATTCACCTTAGTTTAGTTTAGCAGGTAGATATGAAAAGCGAGTACATGCAGCATCTCCTGGCCCTATTTACTAGATTCATACTGAAATTATGAGTCCAGCTTATTCTATAAAGGGTAAATATAATGCTTATAATAATAATACTAATCCAGGCCCTGGGGCATATTATAAAGAAACATAAAGACCTTAATCTGGTTATAAAATGAATGATAAGACAAAAAGAATGATTGACAACGCTAATGATAATCCAGCTCCGAACAATTATAATGTAAAAGTATATAGAAAAGGAGCTAAACCGTAAACAAGTGCTTATATAGGTTAGAAATATAATTCAAATAAAATAGATATAACACCTGGTCCTGGTGCGTATTATACTGATTCTATGCCACCAAATAAAAATTAAGGAATCTCAATAGGAAAAAAATATCAATAAATCAAAATCGAAAAAAGTCCTGGTGCAGGTGCATATAATCCCAAACCACAAAGATCTAACTCTCCACAATTTACCATTAGACCTAAAACTAATATAGGTAGAGGTGGATTTTGAATATCTGAGTCACTCGTTAATGATTTAGTCAAAAGCAATTTAAATTTTGTGTGGTTTTTCGTTCTATTAAACTTCTTTATCTTACTAATCTTAGTAATCCTATAATTTACTAAAACTTGGTATCTTATCCTAAATAGCTCCTTCAATTTTTTTCTCATATATTTGCTTAAATTACTCAAAATCACGCTCAAAATATTTAAGCTAGCTTAAAATAAGAGCCTATTCTGGTAATTCTAAAAATATATCATCAAAAAATTAATCAATTTTTTATTAATAATGATTTAGCCTATTATCAGCATTTGGATCACTTATACCACTATACCACCACTTAGAGTTGCTTTGATTAAAAATGAATGGTGTAAAATTAAAATTATCAAATACTCTATCATAAATATTATCATCTAGAAGGTAAAATGTATCAAATTAACTTTAAAATCTTGGATCCTCATCATCAAGAGTAACTCCTATAGCAGATATCACCAATGGATGCAATGCCGCTTCACATACTGCATGAGATTCTTTAACAGGATTCGCAAGTTTTCCATCAGTTAGGATTAACAAAATTGTCATTTCTTCATCAGCATTTACTTTTTTGATCGCATATAAAATTGAATCAGAGATAGAGGTTCCAGACATATCAAAGGTTCTATCCTGTAACTATTTTTGAAAGTTTTTAGCCCATAAATCATATAACTATAAACAATCTGCAACTACATTCTTACCTTTCATCAATTTACACTCACGCACTTATGAGTCAAAGGTTAATAGTTCTATTTCTAATCCTGCATCGAGTCTTGATAAATTAGAAAGTATATAGAATAAAATTCTACGATAAGGAGACTCTGTTATTTAGTTGTTTATAGTTGATTAGAAGTGAAGTATATTATTAGAACTTGAGAAGTCTATTGCAACCATGACTTTGATTGATTCCAAGTTTTGGCGAAGAAAATCTAGAGAAAATGGATCTGTCATTTGAAGTGGAATAAACAAATAATCTTAGTATATATTATAAACTATATTAGTGAGGTAGTATATGATAATTATATATTAAAGGCTTCCATGTAAAGTATCATAATTTTTACAAAGATAAATATTGAAATACCAATAAATAGCACTCGCTTAGCTATATAATACACAGAATCATATATATTATGTACATTTAACTCACAGTAAAGATCTATATCCTGAAAATGCTTCATTTTTATCGACACACACAATACTACCGCAACATATGATTTCATCCAAGACATAATTTATTTTATCCACATTAGTTACCAAATCATTCTCATCAACACCCTGAAATACTAAATTCAGGGTTTCGGCAAAGCATTATATAACATCCAAACAAGCCAGTTCATTTTCTAGCTCATCTGCTAAAACAATGAAATATAAAGCTCCATATCTACGATAAACAATAAATATATTCTATAAATTTATGTCATTAAAAATAAAATTAGAAGAGGACTCTGTTGTTCGATTTAAGTAAAATGTCAGCTTTTAGCAAATACTTTTAAATTAAGATGTGGATATCTTTTCATAAAATCTAGCTAATCTTGGTTATCCAGTCTGTGATAATATTAAAACAGAATGTATCATTTGTTTAAGTGAACAATATAAATAATAACATATAATAAATAAATGACCTCATTCTGTTCCAAAAATCTCAACAACTGCAGTTTTGGTTTATTTTTAAATTGTCATGAACTACTCAAATGCTTAGACTTCCATTTTCGCGCACTCAAGCTCGAAATTTTTACAGCTTAACTTAGCCCTTCCCATTGCAAGATTATGTTCAATCTATTAATCATAACCAGTATTTAACGCTCTAAGAGACATAGATTAACCTCTCTTTCCCTCTGTAGCTCTCGCTAATTAATCAATTTGCGATATAACTTTTTACGAAACAGAATCAAACTTTTCTAAAGCTTCTTGATAACCTTTAGCGGCCATAACGATCTTCTCTGTTTCTAAACGCTGCGCTTCTGGCATAATGTGTACGTGCTGCTCGTCGTCAAATGTTAGGCCATCACAATCCATTAAAAATTTTATTGAAATACAAATAATATTATTATATTATACTAATAATATAATAAATTATTACTTACTTATACTATCACCTATATATGATATTTTAAAAAAATGAACTAGAAATGCACTTAGCAGGAAGAGACATTATTACAGATTGTAAATTAAAAAAATTACAAGAAAATACTAGTATAAAATTCAATATATTCAATTATTTCTCATACGCTACCTGTGGCATGCTAAATTTTATAGATTAGACTATTATTTTTAACATTTGGCTAATAATATACATAAATATATTCTAGACTCTTTATTTTTGAGGAATTATTCACACATGCAGTTCCTTTATCGTTATCTTTTTCTGCTGCATTATCAGCATAACTTTATTTTGGTCAATCTTTATCTAATATTTCATAAACTCAAGTGACACACTTTTTTATGATTTTACTTGTTTTCTAACTCTTGCTTATTTGCTTTGTTATTATTTCTATTTCTATTGATCCAGCCTTTATTACTAATAAATTCTCATTGCAATTGCTGTTTGTGGAATAAGACGACGTAAAAATAGTTTCTAGATTTATTTTAGTTAAACTTTGCTGTGAACCTATACTTTTTGCTCTTTCAAGATTAAGTGTAGTATTTATGATTGCAGAAGGTAGAACTGAAATTTCTTGCATATTCACAATATTTTATTCGGTTTTTGAACTTATTTGTGTTTGTCTTTGCTTCTTGATAAATTATAATAGTCTTAATAACCATAAAATATTTGATCATATTGCATATGCATAGTTGATTGCAAAAGTAATATTTGCAATTATTTATTTAAGTATTTTAACAGTTTTTAAGGATAATCGGCGTAATCAGTTTATTTATTTCTAACTTTAAAAGCGTTATTTTTTCCCTATTAATTGGACTACAATTTATAGAATGTTTGTTACTTCTATTCCCCTTTTTCTTACATTTTCCTCACCATTTATTTTTTCAATCATTGCCTTCTAATTCAAATTTAGTGTTAACAATATTTCTGATATCATGAATTCCCTAAATCTGTTTTCATTAGTTTTGGTTTATTTATTTAGTTCGTCCATTTAAGGTATTTTAAATGCATCCTGCACATTCCATGCATATTTTATTGGAAGAAACGATCTAAGTAAAGCTAGAGAGACAGCCTTTTTCGTTTTTCGATGTCTTCTTATCTGGCTTTTAATTCTAATTATTACTTTAATAATAAGTAAACTTAAGGTTTAAACATTTTTTAGCGATACTTAGTTTAATATTAATTCAATTGCAGTTACGTCCTAGGATTATATGATAATCATTTACGGGGTTATTATTTCCCTTACATTTTAATTACTAGGCATATATCTCTTGGCTGTCAAATTTTATTGGATTTTAGGTGCTATTGTAACCGCACTAAGCTATGCAATAGGTACATATTCAATCATAGTAACAAATTCTTATGCCTAATACTCACCAGACTTGATTATGATCAGTTTACTTCCTTATCTTAGCATGGGCTTAGGAGGTATTTGTATCATAGTTGGTTTCACATTCCACGAGAGAAAACAGATCATATAATTTGGAAATTCATTCAAAGCTCTCAAAAATGATTGAATAAGATTCACTATATCAACAAAATAGTTCTACTACCCAATCCTCGCACTGTGCTTTAATATCTAGGCTGAAGGCATCTATTGACCGAGCCTCACTATCTATTTATACTCCGATCGCATTCAGCATGTCATTCGCGATTTCGCAATCTAGCTCATCTCCATTTAGTGCATGAAGAGCTGGGCTGACTCCAACACTTTTGTAAAAACTTACAATGAAAAAAGCACTCAGTGCATCTCTATCCCGCTCTAATTCGCTGTTTTCCAGTCGCTACACTATATAGTTTGATGCCGAAAATAACCTTTTAAATAATTTGCCAATATCGACCATGCGGGTTTAATTAGCCTCTAATAGTGAAAAAAATGGTTCTATACAATCATCAATTTAGTCTTGACTTTGAATTCCCTTGAAAATATAACTATTGTTAGGTACAATAATATTTGAATTATAGTTTACACCTTATATAATATCACATAAGAACGTTAGTTCCTCTGCTTAGCACAGTTTTAAAGCCATCTATAGCTGCTTCTCAGTCGACTCACTTTAATCTAAAGCTCCGATTCCACAAAGATATAGAACCTTCATTTCTGAACAGAATTTCTTACCCTCAGAAAAGTTTCTGGATATTCTGAAAATATCGTTAAAATCTTCTATTTCTAAAACTAAATCAGTCTTTTAACTAATTAAACTTGCAAGTAATCGGATCTACTCTTGAGGCCCAAATACACTCTCAATGAGATTAACTGCTTGAGAAATAGGCAGCTCCTATGCAGAGCATAGTGTACATGTGAAATTATAAAGAAATTCTGGGGAATGAATTTACTGGAATTCTACTAAGGAAAACGGTTCAAAATGCACAATTTAAGCAGTTTTAGACATAGCCGAAAGATTATGAATTCTGCGTTTTTTGGTATTAAACTTAGAAATATTTAGCAACCCGGCAATATTCTAGTACTTTTATGATAAAATCATTGATGTGACATCATACGATTATGATGGCGTAATTGGGAGGTTCAATGCGCCGAATAATTCCTTTTACGTCATATTTTCGAATGAATAATGCAATTAATCGATTTATAAGTAGTTAAAATATAGAAGTTAAAGTTTCAAGTAAAATTATTATGATGTTTAGCAGAGTTCAGGAAAAATGAAATCAATAAACTCGGTTTCTGCGTTAAAAATATTAATAAGTAACTGTTTCTGAATTATTAAAGTCTCTTAAAATGCATTAGCTATATAATATATCATTTACGCTAAAAAATCTAAGTCATCGATAATTTAGATCCGCGTCAGCATGAACTATAAACTGGATTTTGTACCGGTCACTGTGTTCGTTTTTGAAAGATTCAGTAATTAAAGAAGCCAAGATTCATCGTAATACTGAGATTTAAGTGTCGATGTATACTCATCAAAAGTTAACTGTTTCTACGACTCTACAAATTTCCCATGAAGTGAATTGCAATTAATAAATTGAAAAAGTGACCATACATCGTCATCTGCTGATTTTCCGGTATATACTAGTCTATGTATAGACTCACCGTGTGTTAAAAGATGTAGGGCAATAAAAATTCTGATAAATTTACTCTTATCTACGCAGAAATATTATTTCTAGTATACTATCCATTTTTATACTATTTCAACGAAACCAAAAATACCCACAAGTGCTTACTCGCACATTTATAGTGTCACTGTTGGATCTTCTTGTTCATAATTGCTCGAAATAAGCTTCCATGCTAGCATTGCTTGTTCTTCTGGTTCCATTTAGCTTTCTATTAAAAAATGAAGCGAATTTGGATGAATTATATCGATAGCTTCTGTAATTTTATTTACTAAAATCCCCTGAGGGTAGTTTTATATCTAAATAGTAGGTTTAGTAACTAGTTACTTTACTGCAACTTTTTTTGATTATTATTTTATTTCTTTATCTAATTATTTTAGAGTAGGAATTGCTGGTAAAGCTTTAGGTTAAAACCCCAGCTAAGAAACCTTTAAATTTGAATCTTGCAGATTTTCTTCAGGTTAATTCAATACGATGATATTATCTTCTCTTGGACTTGTAATATCAACGATAGGATGTGAGGTGTTTATAAATTCTATATGGGTCTCAGCCAAATCTTCTCCTTTAGAACTGGCGCATCCCATTTTAAATTCTATAGCATACTTTGCTATATATTATATTATAATGTCAAAGATGTTAACTTACTTATTTTATGATACAATATTATTATATAATAGTATTTTTATTTATATTATAAATATTACAGTAGATATAACTTATACTAATATAATAATTACATAATATCTATCAATCGCAATTTTTTTAATAAATTTAATAATTAGAAATTATATAATATCATATAATATTTTAGTCCAAATATTAATTAAATGATACATGTAATAAATTTTTAAATATTCATATTTATTATATAATTATATATAAATAAATTTATGAATAATATTATTTCAAATTTAATTATATATTTCAATATATAAATTTATATCCAATTTATCAATGACTTATTCAGTTTCGTTTTCATTTGATAGTGAACAATTTTCTCTAGTTTTTTAATCATTTTCTAAGGCAGTCTTACTCCTTAAATAATTGTAATAGACAATTGGTATAACGAAAATATAAACTAATTAGTAGCTTAAAGAATATTCTCAATAAATTGCTGCTTACCATGTACAACAACCGACTTTTGTTGATGCTGATATGTACCAAGCTGATAATCGATTGGGTATGAATTATAGACACTTTACATCTGTAAATTATCAGTTGAAAGATACTGTTTTAGAACTTACCAAAGACATCTCAGAAGATTAATTACTGTTATTTCAGTGTTATATAATGGCTATGCGAAAGTAATAATTTGAGAACACAATAAGAAAATTTACTTAGGATTAGAAAAGTTCTATTTTTGAAGTTGCTTACAAAGCAAGTGAATTAGTTATTGCTGAAGATCCTAAAAAATAGCTTCAATACGTTGATGCAATTATACTTGACCATAAATACAAAAAATAACTTGAAAATAATATCAAAAATCTTATGATATCAAAAAACTTCACAAACGAGCCTGCTCAGAAGCCTGCTTTCATAAATGATATAGCCACATCCTAATCACAAGAAGTTTTAAAAGTCAATAATCCTGAAGAAATACCAATAGTAGAAACCAATATATAAACAGTTTCAAACACTGAAATCCATAATTGGTCACATATTACACCATTGCCTGATGTTCAATCTTCTGCTTAAAATTTGATAGCTGCAAGTGAAAAAAATACACAAGTACAAAATATCATGACAAAATTATCTCCAGAGTAGATGACATTATTAATATTTAGCAGCTTAAGACCGAAATTATCACATTAATGTCTACGTGGAATGAGATTTACATATTCTGGGACAATATTTTCTGAATTATTAAGTACTTATGAGTAAAAAGTAGTTTAATATAAAGAAAAACGTAGAAAAAATATATAATATAAAGCATCTAATGAGATTTGCTTATAATTATTACAGCAACATTAATCTTTTATTATGTGCTAATAAGAACATTATATGCCTAGATAAAGATTTACTGCAATTGAGAATGTAAATTTGATTACAACCTGTTTAAATAATATTAATTAAAAAATAATGAGAAACCAACGAGATTTTATTGATACACTTGATCTTAGATTTTAAGATGAGTTATTTAATAGATTTTAAGGAGTTATTAAACGATATCAATCATTTATATTTTACTCTGAACAGATTTAAAGAACTATTACTGCATATTCTACAGAAACCTTGGCCAATCTATTAACTTATTACTAAGATGAAACTATTATTATATTAAAGTTTATTACATATTATGTTGGTTAAAACGATGCATTATATATTGTTATAAAACATGAGTTTGAAAAAAATCTGTAAAGTCTCAAAAAATAAACACCTAGAATTACAAGCAAATAATTTTTAATATTTTCTGATTATCTTATTACTAATTTTACTGTTAATATGCCATAATATAAAATTTTAGGTACCATAAAATTGACTATTTAAAATAGTATGGATGTTTAATATTTTATTGAGAATTATAAATTAATTTAGTTTTAAGTAACTCATTTAAGTAGATTTAACATCTCATTAATGGGTCTTGGTTGGCTTGATGACCATAAGCTTTAATAACTTATATTTGAATGAAATATAAATTTAAACTATTATTTATATTATCATAGAATTTCCATCTTTGGTTCGACAGTTATTTTTAAAATCTTTGTAGTATATTTTAACAATTATTTTATATCTTATTTTTATTAAGCCATGTTATGATATCTTATTAGTAAAATGACTAATTTAATTTTTTTAATAAGTTATAGCAAATTCATAATTAAAATATGCATTAGTATAAAACTATTTATTATATAAAGTAACAAATAGTATGATACAATTAGAATTTTAAACCAAAACCTGATTAAGAAAAAGATATTATTAGCAAAGGTGAAAAATAATACAATGTCAGAACTAAGTTTTAAGTAAATATTTACACTAATAATAAATTATTAATATAATAAATATCTTATATAATAGTATATTGCTTATCAATATACATTATCACTATCATCCTATAACTCTTAAGGTGTTTTATTTAAATCAATAATATTTAATGCTAATAAATCTTTTAGTAAACGATCCGGTATAAGGCGTTTCCAGCTTTTAATTTAGTTATTAAAAGCTATGTTAAAAGTAATTTTATCATATGATCTTGATAACTTAGACTAAATTAACTATTTATAACTCTTATCCCAAATACAACCGTTATCTAAAAGTTCAAATACCATTATCCTCATAAGTTTAGAATCTTATGTACTTAATGGAATTAACTTACATCTTAAATAAGTTTCATTATACCATCTCTTGAGTTTATTAAAATCATACTTTAAATAAGCTGAGGCTTGCTTCCAATCCATTCTATTACTCAAGTAATAATCAAATTATGTTTCAGATAATTCATTGATTTTTAAATCCTATAACACGTATGAAAATACTTTTTTTAAAATTTAATTTTTAAAGTTCATTTTAATAAAATGAAACTACACATAATATTAGAATGATTTGATTCACTAATAATCAATTTTATGAAGATGTATCAAATACACATAACACATCCTAAATGAAAAATGTAGTTCCTTTATCTTCAGATATCCATTGGTTACATGCAACAAAAATCGCTGCTCGAATGATTATTTTAAAATTTTCTGACTTATCCTTATCATAAAACATAAAAATTTATTCTACTACATTTTCTCTTGATGTTATATCTTCCATTGACATAACTAAATCTCTTTCATAATTAATAGCGTTAAAACAATGAATATCAGTGTAAAATTTAAAAATTTTATTGAAAATAAAAGAAATAAGTGCTTAAAATTCTTACTTAGAAGAATGCTTTTATAAATATATTTATATAGTATGTATTTTATACTCAGGAGCATAATTTTTCAAATATAACATTTACATTTTAATAGAAATCAACTTTTTAAATAATATTATCTCATATACTAAATAAATGTATTTCTCTAAAATGGCTGGTTTTTCTATTTGTATTAAACCTTCCTCATAGCAAGTTAAAAAACAACCAACACCAAATATTAACCTTTCACCAAACTACACATTTTTTCCTACGACTTCGCCATAATTATCTCATCAGTGTTTTCCTACCATTTTCAAAAATAAAAATTCATAGTATTTTTTGATCGAAAACTCTTCAGAATTTAGAGCTGAAAATTGTCAAAATTGCTCATTTGTAGTTATTTCAAATATTCAGGCTGTATCTATAGATGAGTGTAAAAACTGTTCATTTGTAATTCTAGCGTGTGCAGGATCTACTTTCATTCGAGACTGTATAAACTGTTCTTTTGCCATGGCTACTGCATAAACACGTACTAGAGACGTTTATGATAGTACATTTTGGCTTTGGTCACTCACTGGAATGATAGTAGAAGGATGTAAGAATCTAGGAATATATAGCTTTTTAGTAAGAGTTATTCCTGAAACAGCTGAAAAATTAGTTAATGGAGCATAAAAAGTCATTTCCGATGCTAAGATTTACTATAATAAGTATGACTAAACCCATGATTTCACTAATGGCTAAAGCACATATTCATGCATAACTTTTCCAGAGTTGAAGGCAGGAATGCCAAGTTGGTAACTTCCGCCAATTTGTGGTGATTTTGATGACAAAAATGGTAATTTTTCAACTCTTAATATCCCATGTATTTTTAAAAATGAAAATACCAATAATAGCATTGCTATTAACTGTACCAAGTAAGTGGCGTGTTATATCGCTAGCCCAATTTTCTTTAAGTAGAATCAATTGAAATGCATAAAAGCAATTTTTGATAGAAACAAAATAATGAAAGTTGGAAAGAAAATGTTTGACTATTATGTAGTAGTGGAGGGTAATATTAATATGGATACACTATTAGAGAAACTTGACTTTACATAATAAGCATTAGTATGTGATGAGGTTGATTTAAAAATTATTTAGAATATTGAGTGATATGGATTGTATAATCTTAAATAATAAAATGTTCATTAAGAAATAATAACTCAAAATATTTAATGTTTGCATTAAAAGTTGTTCAATGTTCACGGTTGACCATATAACAGTTAAACAGTCAGGAGTGGAAATATATTTAGATGTTGATTAGTATATTTATAGAGAACTAATTTCGTTGATTCTAGAATTTATTTTATTTTAGATCAATGTTAAATTATAACATAAAAACAAACATACCCAACAGTTAGGCATATATAATAATTTATA
Organism: Spironucleus salmonicida; assembly: GCF_000497125.1. Taxonomy (NCBI): domain Eukaryota; phylum Fornicata; order Diplomonadida; family Hexamitidae; genus Spironucleus; species Spironucleus salmonicida. The sequence goes on from NC_090598.1 coordinate 250,815, forward strand.
AATACTTAGAGTTTATGTTTTTAACTAAATATATATTATTTTATTATATGATATTATATATTATTTTATTATTTGTATCCTCTAAAATGTTACTATTACTTGCTGAATTACAAATTGAAACTATTCATGAAGGCGATAATACTCATTTCCCTAAGAAAGGTGATAAAATTACAGTTCATTACACTGGTACACTTTTAGATGGTACCTAATTTGATTCTTCTGTTGATCGTAATCAACCGTTTGATTTTACTGTTGGTGTAGGTTAAGTTATCAAAGGATGGGATGAAGGTCTTTTAAAGATGTCAATAGGATAAAAAACTAAACTTATCATCCCTAGTAACATGGCATATGGTTCAAGAGGTGCAGGATCTATTATTCCTCCCAATGCCGATTTAGTATTTTATGTTGAATTGCTTAAAATCAATGGTAAAGCATAAGATGAACTTTGATACTATTATTTTATTGTGTTTATTTTAATAGATTTTTGACCATTGTATATTGCTAATATTAAATTTTATAATAAATACTTAAATTTATAAAACTTATCAACATGGTGATATAATAGTATAATACTACAATATATTATATATTGTCATAATTATCGTCAATTATATAACTATCTTCACTTCAAAAATATCAAATAGTTTATTTCAGAGATTATAATGATTTGCAGTTTCGATAATAAAAATCACTTGCTTACATAATATTATTTCAGCAAATATATAAAAGTCTATTTTTATTGCAGATAGAACAAACGATGAACAATTGATATAAAATAGTATTATAATTTGTAAAATTGTAATTTATGAGTTGAAATATAAAAATTTGGTTATATAGTTATACACAGATTTTACTATTAGAAAATAATGCGTATCAAATCTAATTCTTCTGATGTCTTTAAATTTCAACAATAATTCATATTAAGAAAATATACCTATACTCAAGTTTAACTGTTCTATGAAAAATAATAGAATTAAGTGAAACGATAATAATAATATTAAATTGTAAATACATTTTCAATATAAATATTTTATCATAATTACTAGAAATACAAAAGCCTCAATTATAATCAATATTGAAATAGTCAAAACATAACAGTAAAGTAATTAAGATTGTTCTCTTAGAAATATAAAATTATATAAATACATTCCGTGATGATACTAAGTCAGTCCAGTATTTCTATTACCTCAAGCGCGCCATCCCCACTGCCTGCCCATAGCTAGCTTCCTAGCATGCACGCAGAAGTAAGACCACTGATGCTGGGAGTTACTGCATGGTGCTGTGTGAAGAGGCTGGTGATAGCGAACACGCGAATGCTGCTGTGGTGTACCAGAACGACCCGCCCGTCGGAAACTCCCGCGGACACCACTGTATGCCCGCTCGCGAAGGACTTCACCAGTTTCAGCCCCAGTTCCTCGATGGCAAAGATGGAACCGTCTCGCGATACCACGATCACCAGTGTGGGCTGCTGGGTGGCCTGTGATACCTGGATGGAAAACTCGCCCTTTGGAACGGCGCAGATAGCCATAATTGAGGATTTGCATACGCTGGCCTGTTCGGGCTGAGTACCCGCGCACCGCACCACCACCGTGCCGTTGCTTAGACCAAGGAACGCGGACCCGTTTACCAGGTGGCAGCAGGTCACTGTACTGTGCTCTGGGATCTGTGGGCAGAAGCGGTCGATAGCTGCTCCGGCCATGCCTAGGTGGTGCACGGTGCCCCCTCGCTCCACCACAAGTACCGAGCCACCGGATGCGGCGCATTGCTCCACCAATCCCACCCTCGCAACTTGGGTTTGATCCTCAGTGCAGATGGTGCCGTCCAAGAGCAAAAATAGGAAGCTGCCCTCCCTCTCCCACACTTTGACGCAGGCCGCCTTGAATACCACGAAACTTTGCTGGAGCAGAACGTGGTCTGTGTATCCCCAGAAGCGCACTACCCCGTCCAGAGAAGAGGTTACTATGCTGCTGCTAAACATTGATATGGCAACCACAGAGTCCTGGTGCGAGTTGTGGCAAAGGTACGTCCTGCGGAATTTCGTGGTGATCACTTTCACCGGCTTAAAGAGGTCGACCAGCTTGCTCGCTTATTGGGTAAATTTACGCTAAATTGATTTGGAATTATCTAATAAATGTATATACCCACTAACTTAGTCATCATTTTGGTGATCGATAACTGCTATTTACATTACCAATCAAAATAAAATAATATATTATTATTTAATAAAGTAATATAATTCTACACAACAACTTAGAAATTACGATGTTATTTTTTTAGATCTACATGCGTAAATTAAATTTAATACTTTGCATTATTATATCTATACTAGTCTGGAGCTAATGATATTTATTATTACATCAGAATATAGATAGATTATTAAATTTAACAGTGTTATAAAATTACTATATACATTTAATTATCTATAAACTTTGAAGAACGATATAAGTTAATTTAATAATTATTATATTAAAAAATTAAAACCTTAGAACAGACTAAATTAGAGCATCAAAATAGAGTAGTAAAAACAGGTTAAAAAGTTAAAAAATATTTTGAAAATGGCAGAGTTATTTGGCACCAAGAGATACGAGTCACCTAGCTTCCTAAACCCCCTGTTGTGGACTGAAACTGGCAATCGGAAGCCACATGGCTAGAGATCGATAAATCAGTCGTTTTTTTGATTTCTTTGTCAAGGGAATGAAAATAAAAAATAGAATCACACTGAATTTTTAATAATTATTTATCTATATAATAATGATATAAATACTTAAAAAATTATACTAACTTGTGTAATTATTAATATTTTATTGCATTATCCTTTATTTTTATTTTTATTGATTAAATACAATGGTTTTCAAATAAAAACTAGAGCACTATAATACTGTATGAATATATGTAAAAATTATGCACAGTGAGCATAATCTATTACCATTTATATAAGTATTTATTATATTTTAGAAATTTTACACATTATTTTTAGCTAAAATCATTACCTCTTTATCTTTTCTACTCCATAAAATGATCACCCCAGAAATAATGATCAAAGCTCTTAAAAAGTAAATGATAGCAAAGCGTGGCAATGTTACTTTTATTGGAATTGCAGGAGGATCTGCTTCAGGTAAGACTACTATAGGATAACTTATTCGTGATTATTTTGATACAAAATCTGTATCTCATCTTTCTGTTGATTTGTTTTACAAGGATCAGACGCCTGAAATAATTACTAGGTATGATGGAAAAGTTGATTATGATGATCCATTTATGTTGGATGAGAGAGAACTTCTTAATACCATCAACTAGTTAAAAGAGCGAAAGTCAGTTAACTGTCCGATTTATGATTACTCGCTTTCCAAACATGTTGAACAATATGAAAAAATTGAAGCAGCTGATATTATCATAATCGAAGGTATCTATTCTTATTATTGGAAGATCATTGCCGAAGTTTGTAATCTTAGAATTTTCGTTGATTGCTCTGGTGAATAAAGACTTATCAGGCGTATCAGAAGAGACATAGCTGAGCGTGGTAGAGATCTTGATGGCATACTTTCTTAATACGAATAATAAGTTAAACCTGCTTATGACAAATGGGTAGTATCCTAGAAAAAGAACGCAAATCTTGTTATTCCTTGGGATGCAATCGATGAGCAAGCTAATTTTGAAGCAGTTGAATTGCTTGTTAATCATATTTCAGTTTTATGCGAAACAAGACCAAATTCACCTAAAAAATCTGAGTGATATTCTTTCGCAAATAGGACTTATTGCAAATATTACTTTTAAGATGTTAATTTCTAATTATTTTTCTATTTAATTATGATAGTTACTGTACTTTTCTATCTTAATCAGGAAATCAAATTATATGTAGTTTCAAGTATCAACCATTATTATTGTTATACTTCAATAAATTGGTAGATAATGAGAATCTATACAAACTAAACATTAATTTATTTCTTTGTCTTATTACCCTTTTCTTCTTTTATTTAACTTTTTCTATATGATATCCAATATTATATGATTATTTAAAGTTACTTTTTAAATGGACCCAAAGTTCAAGCGCTTGAAGCCTATCTCTAATGATGATTTAGTTCTATTATAATCACTAACTAAGTAAACTACACCAGAAATTATTACTAAAACACATGAGCTTAACGAAATTCTTAATTTATTAAAAGAATTAAAACATGTTCTTTAGACTAAATTACCATAGGTTATGACTCCAACTACGTCAGTTTAGTAATCAGTATGGACACCATAAAATCACAGGAAATTTCTGGAACTTTAGTCCTAGTAGATGTCATGGTAACAAATGCATGAATTATTAAAACCTTTGACGATATAGTAAATTCGATCTCATAACTAAAAATTCTAAGTTAAATTATAGCGAGTTGTTAAGTAAATAGGAATACCTAGAACTGATGGTATTCATGCTTTATTTGCTAGTTATTTAGGAATAGTAGTAATTGGAGACAGGATAATCTTTGACGATTCTTAGTTAATAGAAAAGAAAGCAGGAAGAATAGATAGTTATTCAGATTCGTGTTAAACTATTTAGCATGAAATGAGGCTTCCATAAAAAACGATTAAAATATTAGATACTCCTCATGGCTAAAATGTGGCAGGATTAATAGGAAGTTTAGTTATTAGTAAAGAACCAGCATAAAATTGGGATCTCTGTGTTATGATATAGTTTTAGATTGAATAACAAGAAGCTAGGGAGATAATTGCCAATGTTTTATATGAATCCTTGAAATGAGTTATAAGTTTATTATATATTGATAATTTTAAAACTAATACAATAAAGAAATGGAAGTGGTGACAATAAGTTACGGAAAGAACCCAGCCTTTATGGACTAACATTTTTGGAACATATTATAAAAAAATCCCGAACAATTTAATTGTAATTTCTATCAGAAAAATGACGAGTTCATACCAAGAGCTGTTACATTTTGCAATGCAGATGATATCGGTCCAACACCATGGGGTCTAGATCTCCCTGAAATTGATCAATAGGATGATTCCCAAATTATTAATAATTAAAAACCTCTATCAGACTATCACTAAAACTATTTTAAAAAAAGTAGTGAGATTTATAATTAGGCATATGCTTAGTCTGGTGCATTACTATATACTGCCTGGTAGAACAATCAGTTAAATTTTATAGAAGATGCTAGAGTCAAATTAAATAATATTTAACTCCCGACGGACTTTATGGAAAACAAACGGACTTTCATACCATTTACGGATTTTGATCATGAAAAAGTTAATTTATTGGACAATATAAGAATTTAACTTGAAAAATGTGATTCTATTGATACTTTTTTCATGTTTTAGGAGCCAGATTATCAGTCTAGTTAACTTGAAATTCTAGATTTTTTGTCTTAAAACACACCAAAAACATCAATTTTTGTTTATGATATTGACCATTCTGAGATGAAATTTAAATAGATTTATCAGTCAAAATTTTAATATGATTTAAATGATTTCAGTACTCACGGAGTGCTTGTGAGATAGGCGTAGCAAGATGTATATTAGGACTCGTCAATTTCTGCTATTTAATTAGCTTAATTTATTAAAAAGTTATCGACTGATAAATACGAAATTGATAATATTTTAAGAGGAATCTAAACCAGCCCTATTCAAAATTTATTGAAATCTTATTAGGTATTAGAAGGGGATTTGAACGAAGAAGTTGACCTTGAAGATATGATACAAAATAGTTTTTCGAGCGTTTTATTAAAAGATGAAAAAGTTAATGCTCGACATAATAGATGGCTTTAAATTTAATAGGCTGATATTGAATTATCAGATACCTTTCCATTCTTATTTAAAAAAATTTTAGGAATTGATTGGAGGACCCAAGTAAGGTAAGAATAATTATTATACAATGGAAAATAGAATAAAACAATGTTAGATAGTTCTATTGATTTATTCTAAAGAGTACGTTAATAGCTTGTCTTTGGAATTGATGAAGATTAGTATTAACAATCTAAAGAGTTTATTTTGAATTAGTACGAAGCATATGGTGGTTGCGTTGATCATGACTTTTTAAGTGATAGTGAGTGATACATAATACGTAAGTATTAATTTAACACACGAGTTGTGCCAAGATGATAGCATTTAACTTACATAAATAGTGTATTTTCTATTTATCTTTAGTCTTATGTTAGTTAATATAATAATTAAATATCAATATATTACTTAGTTAATATCTTTACTCCTATTGTGTATTGCTAATATCTGTAGTCACAATTTTTTTATTTCATGTTAAAAACAATATTTTAAATTTATATGATATAGGCTTAATATTATGTATTATACTATAATACCCTATCTAACTCTTTTTTTTCAGTATCTGAACTATATTTCGTCGATAAGTATTTGTAACAGTTAACCATTAAAATTCAATTTTATATATCAATATATTTTGTTCACTAAAATAATAAATTATATATTATTATAATATAAAATGCAGATCTTTACAATTTAAATTATTAAATATTAAAACAGAATTATTAAATTATAATTAATACAAAAATGTCTTCTATAAATTACTCAACATCGAAATCTGTTGGTAAATCAATAGTAACAAAATCCCAAATTACAAACAAACAATTCATAAAAGCAGCAAAGTAGCTTTAATAAAAATTTTCCATTTATGAAGATGCACATGCGGCAGCTCTTGGAGTATTACTTTAGCTAGATGAATCAAAACCATCTGATTACGATACTATTATTTATAATAAAGTATTTAATAGTATTTTGGAGATTTTAGCCTAGGAAACATCACTGTCATAGTTTACTCTTCTCGAGGCTGCAAATAAAATATTAAAATATTAAAAGTCCTAATACTAATAGTATTCTTATGCAGCGCTATCCTATATAAATAGATGTGGGTTTAAGTCTGTCTGGGAATCTAATGCAAATTGCTTTAAAGGCCCAAATTTCTAGTTACTGTTAGATGAAGGTGTGAGGATTGAAATTTGCGGAGTCTAAAAACTAGTATAAGCAGATATTGAGTCTATTGTTATCAAAGATAATCTTGGTCTCCCTAGAGAATGGGAAAATCGTAAGAATGATTATAAGACAGCTTAATTTATTAGTGATTTACTTTGATGTAGAATCGACTATTTTCAATATATCTTTATTTTTTTATGTTTTACTACAATACCTAATATTCAATATATATAATATTCAAAAATAATTAATATACATTATTATATTGAGTAATAACAATACCTCTCGATTTAAATATGCTTGAATCCTTAATAGTCAATAAGCTATAAGATTTAGCAACAAAATATTTGGATAATTTTGATAAAAATATGCTTAATATTTCAATTGGTAAAGGTGATGTTGAAATCAGAAACCTTTCTTTAAAGTCTGATGCACTTTCAGAAGTTTTGCCTGGATTGGGGGTAAAAGCAGGTTTTCTATCAAAATTAAATCTTAAATTTTCAATAACAAAACTTAAAACGGAACCTATCTAGGTATTTATCGAGGATTTATTAATTCTAGCCGTTTCAAAAGATGAGTTAGAGCTAGATACAAAAACTTTATAGGATTAGCTGCAACTAAAAATTAAAGAGAAGATTAAACATGTATTTTAAGCAGAGTTATTTGAAGAGGAAAAGATTGCTAATGGAGATAAAGCTGGGAAAAAATCTAAGTTTGTTTCAGGTTTAATAAATTCAGTATTGAATAATCTAAAAATTTAAATTAAAAATTTTCATATAAGATTTGAGAATTAAAAACGTTAACTTTGTGTAGGTTTAGCAGTTGAATCTATTAGTATCGATACTGTTCAAATCATAAAAGATGAAGGCACAATTAAAGAAATTCCAATTGTTTTAAAAGAAGATGTAACGATTTTAAGCAAACGATTACAACTCCAATCAATGTCTCTCTATATAGATAACTCATTTGAGTGTCTTTCTAATTGTAAGGAGAAGAACGAGGTTAAATAGTTTTTACTGAAAAACATAGCGACAAACAAGTAAATCCCATCCTTCTCATATGTCATCCACCCAATGTCTGTAAAACTAATTGTGAATTACGACAAAACTGAAAATAATTTCCAGTTCATGGGACCAAAATTTTCTGTTACCGCCTCAGTTTCAAACTGCAATTTCAACATTTCGTGTCTTTAACTGGCGAAAACTCTCCACTAGGCCAAAGAACTATCAAAAATCATTATCGTGGGCCATATCGAAAACCGCCCATCCCAGCCCATATTATCAGAGCCCTGGTGGTCCTACATGCTCTTAGACACCTACGAACATCCATTCGAGAATCGCCTAATGTACCCCCTCTACTGCTCTTTGTACGCACAGCACTACATCAATTTTAAGACCAAATTCGCGACTCAGAAGCAGCAGGACGCGTTCGACCGGGAGGGCTCTGTACTACTAGATTAGAAGCAGAAGGAGTTGATGATTTTGCTGCAGCAGCAATTCAGCGAATAGGAGCTCATATTTTGCAAGGGGCTGGTGCTGCGCCAACTCGTCGGCGAGAACTTCTAGAAACTCAAAAAGGCGGAATTCAAGTTCAGCGTCCGGGATGAAGAAATCGATTAGCAGATTATGTAGCAAAATGGAGTCCTCAAAAAGGATGAGTATCCTGTCGGTTTTAAGCTGCTTGATGTTTGCATGAAATTCAATGATATTTAAGTGGCACTGAACGATTCTCAGACTGATCAACAGCTTGTGCGGCTTGTCTTAACAAGTGTTTAGGTTGATTTAAAGAAATAATAGCCAGATGTGATTAAATGCGGGCTTCTGATCGGAAATTTCGAATTATTTGATTTATCGCATGGGGTGTAGCGCTATAACACGCTGATAAGGAAATTGCCACATAATCCACAAAATATTCTATAATCTATCAAAGATATTGATTATAAGGAGAGCAATAGCGATATTTTGTTCGCATTTTCATTTGTTATGCCAAATGTAGATAATTATTACTGTGGTACGTTGGAACTGGATAGTTAGCCGCTGTCAATAGTTTTAACATCAGAACTATTAGAAATGCTTGTGTTGTTATAGTAATAGTTTGCTGTTTTTTAAAATTAAGAGAAATAAGAAATTATGAATGAATAGACGTAATTAGAGGATAAATTTTCATAGATTTAAGATTATTCTGCAAATGCATTGAAACTATCAAAGTAAAATCACAAAAGAATTTAAATTTAGTTATCCTTAAATGGATCGATGATAATATTCCCTACGAAATAAGAATAATATATTGTTATTAATCTAGGAAGATTTTTGTTTTAAACTATAAAATAGTAAGACAAAAATAGTTTTTATGATGAATATGAATTGTTTATGAATAATACATCAATTTTTTCTTTATAAAATAATTTAGATTTCACAGAATTGGTATCATTTTTATATTAATTAAATTAAAATAGTGTTTCTAATAATGATTAGAGTAATGAAAAATTTGATCTTTTCAAGCCATTTAATTGTAAAATTAATTTTATTCGTTCTATTCTATCAAATTATGTATCTACTACTCGATTTTAAGTACATGCTGATTTATCTTAAATAAATTTAAATATAAACGATTATAATTGTTAAGTTATTTATAATATTTATTAAGAAATGTTTAACAAGAAAAAAGCTTAAAACTACAATAAAGATAATAAAGATGAAGACAATAGCTTAAAAATTGATTATTAAGATTAGAGTGAATAACAACTATCTGAAAAAATACTTAAAATTTAGGATTTTATTGTTTTAGATTTGCAAATATAAATATAACAATTAAAATTAGTGTTGGGAAACTTCTTAAAGTAGTAATTTAATCCAAATGCAGAAATAATATTAAATATCATGCAAGCTAATTTTTGTCATAAGGTTTATGATAAATAGGTTTCTTTATCGGTAAATGATATAATTGTAAATGATCTTATTACAAATGTTAAATTTTTTGAACTATAGAAAGGATTATACGTCGATTTAAAGTTAAAGGATAAAAATTATGACTTAGATAATAGATAATTACTTAATTTTGATGTTTAAGATTTAATGTTTAACTATTAGCCCTAGTTTATTTTAAAAATAATAGATTTGTTATTAGGATTTTCAAAATAAATATTTAGTGATAATTAAAAATCAGACTCATAAATTTAATTATCAGGAGAAAAATTAAAAACGGGTAAAAATATTGCTAATATTTCTAGAGTAAATGCACCATCATAAATTATTTATAATTCCAAGATTAATATTAGTCTTAATAGTGTGATATTAAATTTATATACATATGATAAATAGCTTCTTTTAAATTCTAATATAAATAAATTATAGATATCATTATCTTAGAAATAATCATTGAATGTTATTTTATTTAAAATCTAGTCGTCTGATCTAAATTATTCTGAAAACAAGGTAAATATATGCTCGTCATTAGACAATTAAGATTTATTTGATTTACAGTTAGTTATTAGCAAAGAGTAGATACGATATGACTTTGATGTGGAAGGCAAAATTAGTGGTGTTACTTTTTATATTTTAAAATTATCATTATTGGATATTGTTTAAAAAGTTTAATATCATATTAAATAGGTATATATATTATTATCTAACTAATAGAAGTAAAAGTCAAAACAAATAAAAAAATAATAAGATTTACCTCTTATTTATATAGCTTGTCAATTAAATGAAATCAACGTTATTATACCAGAATCAATTAAATAAATGGATAATTTTGTTAAAGTAAGTATATAAAATACTATTATTAGAACCTAACCTGTAATAAATTTCTAATAGAATTTCTCGACAATTTTAAATTCTATAATAATTAGTACTAAAGAAGATCTTATAATTAATCTACAAATGTTATAACTTATAGCAATTATTGATATGAACACATAAAATAAAAAATTTTAAATTAAAACATAATCAGATATTATTCTTAATATAAAGGACAACTATTTAATTAATCTTACTTCTGTAATGAACTAGAATTTATTATTTACTAATACAACAATTGTAGAAGATAAGTAAGTTCAATAACTTTAGACGTAATTTGATTCTTTTGTTTATGATAATTATTCTTAGATAAAGTTGCGTACAGATAATTTAGATTTTGAGACATTATTAGAACCATATAGTTAATTCAAGACATAAAAGAAATAAATTAACATTAGGAATATATTATCTACTATTAAGTAAGTCTCCAAATAAGAATAAACAAATATCACTAACATATCAAGTTTTGAGTTCTCAATTGACATTTAATCTATTTAAGGCTCGATTAAAATTGATTAATATTATTATAAAATATTTTTAAATTCTTTTAACTTGACTTCCATTATTGATACAAAGAAAACTATCTATATACAAACAGATAAAATCAAATTACATTTTTAACAATCTGAAGATTAGGATTAAAAACCAGTTTTTTCTTCTAGGGGGCTATATTTTACTTTAATTTCGGATAAAAATAATATTTAGCTTATTCTAGATATACGTTAGTAATTATTTTTAACAATTAATCCGCAATAAATTTATAATATTGGTAAATTTTTATTAAAGTAAAAATAGGCGGAAGACTATAAAGATAAAAAGATGAAATAACTCCAAGCATAGTAGAAGAATTATTATTAGGACATGTAAGCGTAATTTTAAATAATCACTGTAGACATATCAAAGATTAATAATTTGGGTATAATCTAGAATAAAACTTTACATTCCAATAAGAAAATAGAATTTAAGATTAATTTATTAAATACCACTCTCTCTGTAATAGTATCATCAACATTTTAATTTTATCTTAAGCTAAATTCTTCTATTAATTTACAAATTTTAAGCAGACTTAGATAAAGATTTAGTAAGTCTTTAGATATTAAGAAATATGTCAAGGATTTAACAATGATTACGGATGTTTGCTTAATGAATATATCAATAAGTGCACTAACAGGAACAAAAGTAAATGAAATTATAGATATATTAGACATGGAGATTGCAACACAAATAAAATTACAAGATCAATTCATATATTAAGACTAGGCAATTGATAGTAATATATTTGTTAAAATCAAAACTAAGTCATAATAAATACTTTTTAATTTAGGAATAGGTAGTATATTGTAAATTATTGAATAATATAATTTAAATAATGATATTTTTAAGGTTCAACTTAAATATTTAACTTAGCTTTAAGATAGTATCCTCAATAAAACATTTTATGAGTCCTTTTAATCTATATAATAACACAAAAACTTTTAGAAAACTATTATACCTTCGCAGTCTAATTAAGGTTAACCTGCTATTATAGGACACTTACCATATTGTACATTTTGTAGTTTATAGGACTTATAGATTGAAGTATAATGTGTGAAGATATAGATTGTTTTCTTTGATAGACAAGTCACTCCACAACCACTTTTTGTGTTAAAATTAACAGAAAGTTAAGTTAGTTTAATAAAATTTTTGAATAGGTATTAAAATATAGACAACAATAATATTTAATTATATTTATTTCCAATTTTACAATCTTATAACTAAAATAATTTTTATTTCGACAAAATTATTGATATTAATAAATTAGAAATTTCTATAAATTAAATATCTGAGAAAAAAGAACAATGTATTGTTGTAGATGAATTATAAGTTAATCTTAATCCTTCTATTACTTCAAACGTCTAATAAGTTTATTAATTTACCCAATAAATTAATAGTTTAATAAAGAATTTAGAGAATACTGATGATACTGTTTTATAACTTGTTCATGATAGAATTTTATTAGTGAATTCTACGAATTACATAGTTTAAGTTTAATAGTTTGGCACTACTGCATTAATACATGAATTACTACCGTATTCATAAAATTCAATAGATAAATTTAATAATGAATTTACGCTGTTAATTATTGAAAATAATACAATATTAAAAAGTATTGATATTTAAATCAATTAAGTGGAATTGTTTTCTAGTTTACTTGATGACTTGTTCTTTTAAATTATTAACGAAAATGGTCAATTAATTTATATATTTAGATACTAGAAAGCTATTTATAATTTATCTCATTTAAAAATCTCTATTTAAAATTAGAATTAATTTGAATTATAGTAGTATATTAACTCTTTTAATGATACACTGATTTTTATATTTGAGGAGTAAAGGTAGATTGTTAAAAATTTAGAAAATATTTAGGAAATTTAGATTTCTCCTAATAAATTTACTCTCGTAAAATAAAATAAAATATCATCTAACCATAATGAGCTCATAAATTATTATTTACACCCAACATTTATAGTTTAAAATTTATGTTAAAATATACTAAATATTGATGCTTAAAATATTTTACCCATGAATTATTATTACATATATACCACAATTAAACAGGACGTCAAAGTTTAAAAGCTTAGCTATTAAGGCTATTTTTAGTAATATTGTGATATTGTTAGTGTTTTTATGTTATAATCTAATTTAGATTATAAAAATTAAATAGTTTTAAATAATTAACAAAGTCAATCAATATTACTTAATATTTCTTAAGATAAGTCATTTACACATTATTAGTCTGTGTTTAAAATTTATCCATAATTTATGATTTAAAATCTTTTTTATCTAACTAATTATTAAGTGTATATAGTTATTAGTGAAAAAGTGATTGATTTAACAGGGTTATAGTTTGTAGAGCTTTTAGGTGTAAACACAATACATGATGCCCGTCTTATAGTATAATAAGGTAAAGATAAGAAGCAATGGAACAATATACACATTCAAAAGATCAAATCAAAGTAAAAATTTAGTGAAGACTAACTAACAGTTACTTTTTTGAAATCTTCATCTATCACATTAACTTCTACAATATTAACAATTTAGCCAGAAATTCTTATTAGAAACTAATCAAATTATTTCTTTAATTATTATTTTTGTAGCAATGATAATAAGAATGATATTTATCCAGTTCTTAATTCTATTGATAAAATAACACCAATTTTTGTTAACTAGTAATATATTTATCTTTAATATGAAGAAAATAGTTAGTATTCATCTATAATTGATTTAAGTTAAAAATGTTCTTTATGCTTATTTATTCCAGGTCTTAATTAATTTATATCTATTTAAACTTTTCATCAGAGCGGGATTCTTATTATTGATATCTTCAACAAAACAGATGAATCAGATGCAATAAAAATTATCAATCTTACATCATAGTAAATTTAAGTATAATAACAATTAGACTTTACTATTTCATCAAAAAATAAGCAAAAAATGTGTAGTGAATCTATGAGCAAGGATTATTTATAAAAAATAATGATTGAATAAAACTCCGAGAGTTATTATTAATTATATGATGTATAACTGGTCCCCGTAATTTAGATCTTTATTAACGATAAAGATTACGTTAATGTATCATTAACAAAAATAGGTAAGCGGAAGCCAATTAAAATAAATAATATTACTATTTTTATAAGTTTAGATTGCCATATTAACACGAAAATAATTAAGATTAGTTTTAGACCAATTTTAGATGATACGGTTCTATAGAAAGTTTGGCTTAAATTAGACGACAAAAATATATATACAAAAAGAGTATTGACATTCAATTCATGTACTATTTCAGTTTATATCCCACATATAGAATTTTAAAATAATGTAAACTAGTCTGTTTAAAATGAATAGTTAAGAATATTTATTTCTAACACAAAATTAGCATAGTTTATTTATAATGAACAAACGATAGTTTCTGTATCAATATCACACATTAGTATTTAAAATTTTATCAGCAATAGTTATTTTGAATTTATTTTAACGTTTGCTTTATCTTAGAATCCATCATTTATGTTAACATGTACTTATTAGAATAATACTAGACATTTTATCAATACCGTTATTTAAATTTAACCAATTATATTAAACGTTGAATAGACACTTTATGATTTTGTGTTTACAATTAAAAATATTATTTTTGTCCAAAATGCTATACCAAATTTTGCACAAACTAACACAGATCTATTAGATTAAAAGCTATTTATCGTTGATAATATTATAGGTAAACCGTTTTTGCTTAAATAAAAAAAGCTAGATTTCTCTTAAGTGTATTTTGGGAATTTTTAAATTAATTAAATAGAACTTACAGTTTCTTTTTCTTTAGAAAAAATTGTATTATCGTAAACTAGAACTATTAACTCATTACTATCTACTGTAATAGATCCTTTTATGCATCTTTCAGACATAAGAATTTTACTACCATCGTTTACTATTAGTAATAAATTTATTTCATTAAGAGAAACTATTACTGAATTTTAAAAATTCTATTTTCCATAACTTATTTCAAACGTTTCATCTCTTATTTCTGGTACAGAGCTTCCTGCATCTATTTAACGAGCATTTGAACCGTTTGATAATTGTATTGATGATATTCATACAGACGCTAAAAATCTTAAATTTCTACCTCGCAAACTATAAATATCGCTCACTAATTCTATTTTCGCATTTCCAGCCTCTGTTGCCAGAATCCTTGAGATTTTAACTTTTGATGGATCATTTAAAGCTAGACAACTTAAATTACGAAGAATGAGTGAAAAACACCCTAAACTAGCCGTTAAAAATGCATTTTTATCCCTTAAAGATGGATTTATAGATGGTATATATGGAGTTGTAAAACAGCCTTAAAAAGGATTATCGCGACAAGGAAAATCAGGCTTAGCAAAAGGGATCGGAAAAGGTATTATTGGTATTTTATTAAAGCCTGCTTCTGGTATCACAAGTATGATTGCTTGTCTAGGTATGAGTTGTGGTAATTAATAAATAAAAGAATTAGTACACAGAAAATAGTGGCGATAAGGTATAGATGAAGAAGAGAGCTTTATGTGATATTATTTATTTTATTAGCGTTCATAAATTTTCACTCGTAAAATTCTCCCAACTAGTTCATACTGTTCTGCAAAGTTTCCATAGCAATAGATATTGTCTTATTTAAATTATTACTTGAAACCTTTCGAGTCGAAATTTCATCTTCAAGTTACTTTTTGAGCTTTCCTGACCACCGCTCAAAGTCTTATAAGTCATCTTTGTTTCCATTTTCATAACTTTTCTCAATATTTTAGCCATACACAACCATATTAACTAAAGATTATTCAACTGAGTTTTGCCAAAATAAGATTTTTTAATTAAAAGAGCGATGCTATGTTTCTTAGATATCACGAAGATCAGATACTCGTTGAATTCTCTCAGCACGTTTAGTATCTAGATTCGTTTTAATCATTGCTGTAGATTTTGTGTTCGATGATTTCCATTCTAAAAGTGTATTATTTAAAAGAATTTTCTGATTTTATAGTTCAGATATTAATTCGTTGTTTTATTCATTCAGAGATGTGAAAAATATATGATTTTATACTTTTACATCTTCAATTTATTCTAAAAATTGAACTTCAATATCTTTAGCCTGTTATTAAATTCTAGCTTTGACATCTAGGAAGTTTTAATCACGTTATCTAGATTCAATTTATAATACTCTGTCTAAGTGCTGCAATGTACTTTAAATAAGCTTAATCAGACTAGCATTATGTAAGTTAAATTTTTTAACTTATTAATAAAGACTTTCATTAAAAGATAATAAATCATCATTAAGTACATCAAGGTGGGTAGAAAAATGCGTCATTTTTATAAAGAAGATAGAAGATATATTATGTTAATATTAATAAAAACTGATTCTGATAACTAAAAATTAGTATAATAATATAAATCAAGCTATATATAAAATGGATAAGTCTTTAAGAACGAGTTAACTCGGCCAAGCAAGTAAACCTGTTTAACCATTACCAAATAGCTAAATTAGCAATTCATAGATATAGCTGTTTGAATAATTTTAGCATGAAAAGATAACTAAAACTAGGTTAGAAAAATAGTTACGAAGCTCTAAACTTTAGATTCCAGTGTCCATTAATTCAGATATTTAAAATAGAATGGTTAACTTATGGGATGCACTGGAAGTATCTGTAAAAGAGAGGCATTATGCATATACAGTTCTAAGAGAATCGTAAGAATAAGCACTTAATTATATTAATAAGATGCGTTAAATCTTATTTCATAGACGAAGGTTTGAGGAATTAACATCACGAAGAGAATAAATCGCAGAGTAGTTGCGGGTTATGCTTTAATAAGGTAAAGGTTCAAAAAAAGATCTTTTAACTAATGCAATTTAAGTTAGAATGATGACACTAGAATTATTTACTATATTTAATTCAGCTAGAAAGTATGTGAAAAAACCCATTGATCTACCTTCTTTAAATGTACTTAATTATTCTTTTCCCAAACGTTTACTAGGAGAGTCTGTATTTTCTCGTGAAAATTTGATAGTCGCTATGTGTGTTGTAAGATTTTTTGGAAAATCTTCTTATAACAGTGTTAAATCATAAGTTAACTAGATATTTGATCAACTTATCATTGATGGGTCTAATGAAAATGAGGTTTCTTTTAGTTTTATGATAGGGCAATAATTACTGAACAGTTCTATACCTTTATAATTTCATTAATTTTTGGTTTAAACGTTTTAAGATCTATATGATGTTAATTTAGATTAATATTTGCCAAGAAATTTAATTAAATTAGATTTAGTCAAGAATATTATGAAGTAAGAAAACCAAGCTTATAGCGAATATATTAAAAAAGTTACTACAATTTAAAATTAGGATTTAGATATTTGTGTTGTGCCTATTAAGGATGATATATTATTCGATCCAAATATTAGTTATATAGATGGTTGGAGTATTGAGGAAATAAATAAAATTAATTTAACGTTTAAACATACTCTATCTAAAAAATTTTCTCCATAAAGATTACTTCAGGATATGAGAAATAGTAAACTTAATATAACAAAAACATAAGTTTAAAATGTAAATAAATAAAAAATATAAGCTACATTATAGTTACAAGAAGATTTATTACCTTTTGAAGAAATTGAGCCTGAAATTATGTAGTAACCATAGATATTCACGTGTCAAATGGCTAAGCCTGCTAAGATCGAAGCTGCCTTCACTGAGGAAGCATTTGACGAAGAACCAGCAATGCCTGCTAAGATCGAAGCTGCCTTCACTGAGGAAGCATTTGACGAAGAACCAGCAATGCCTGCTAAGATCGAAGCTGCCTTCGATGAGGAAGCATTTGACGAAGAACCAGCAATGCCTGCTAAGATCGAAGCTGCCTTCACTGAGGAAGCATTTGACGAAGAACCAGCAATGCCTGCTAAGATCGAAGCTGCCTTCACTGAGGAAGCATTTGACGAAGAACCAGCAATGCCTGCTAAGATCGAAGCTGCCTTCGATGAGGAAGCATTTGACGAAGAACCAGCAATGCCTGCTAAGATCGAAGCTGCCTTCGATGAGGAAGCATTTGACGAAGAACCAGCAATGCCTGCTAAGATCGAAGCTGCCTTCACTGAGGAAGCATTTGACGAAGAACCAGCAATGCCTGCTAAGATCGAAGCTGCCTTCGATGAGGAAGCATTTGACGAAGAACCAGCAATGCCTGTTACGGTTGACGCTGCTTTAGAAGAAATTATAGTATAATCACATACTGACAATCGATTAGGATTAAATAACGTTAGTTATCATTTTGATCAGGAATTTGAGGCGAATGGATTTGAAGACTGAATGATTTTTGAAATACTGCATATTTTATTTTTTATATTATATTGTATGTAATATTCAGAAGATCTCCATTTCATACAAATGTAACCGCAAAAACCACTCATTGAGTAAACAGCCAGAACGACACCTCTTTAACCTCTTTCAAATAATATTACAATTTAAAGGACTAATTATAATCTTTGGACTGCTTCATAGTAGCAGAAAAATGTCGATCTCACAATTCGCAAGTCATTAAGGAAAGCCCAGAAGTCTCAAAATTATTCTCCAACTAGGCCGTCTAATAATGTCCTTATGTAACGCTTAATTAACCTTTGGGATGCTCTATAATGTCCCTAATAAGAGCGTGATTACGCATATTCAGAAATTCTCAAAGAGCCAGCTTTGGCCAACGATTATGCCCGCACAATGCGTTAAATACTCTTCCATCGAAGACGGTTTTAGGAGTTAGAGACAGAGCGGACGTAGTTGGCTGAAAATGTGCGAACAACCCTCCAAGCTGGGCGTGGCTCAAAGCGAGCGCTTTTAGCTGATCTAATAAAGTTACGTGTTATGACCCTCGAACTATTCAGCCTCATGAATTCTGCTCGACGGTTTTCAGCTCGTCCGATTGACCTCCCTACACTAGAAGTACTCGAGTTTAGCTAGATAAAACGAATTTTTAGTGAAGGAATTCTATCCAGGGAAAACTTGAGTGTTGCATTTTGTGTGATGAGGTTTATCGACGGGAACTATGACGAGGTGTCCGCTTAGGTCAATGATGTTTTCGACTAGTTGATTGTTCAGGGGACTAACGATGAGGAGATTTAGGTAGCTTTTTTACTCGGTAGTCCAATTCTTGAGAGCCAGATACCATCCCAATTTTAAAAATTTTTGGTAAGAAAATTCGATGAAATTTTCGAAGTCAAACTAGAAAAATACGAACCTAAAGATTATGTTAAACCTAGTTAAGTACTTGAAATGATTAAAGGGGAAACAAAAGGATATAACTAGTATATTAGATTAATTTAGTAGTTGTAGGCAAAAGAAATGGAAATATGCACAGTTCCAATTCATCATAGTGAAAAGAGTTACGATGCATACTCTGTATCTGTTGAATATTTGAAAGATATACCTGCTGAAGAAGTAAAACAAGTAAGGAAAAATTTTACAAAACAATTATAGAGCAAATTTAATGAGAAAAGTTAAAGCCAAATTGACGATAGGATTTTATAATTAAGCTAAAATAGTAAAATGTAATAATAACAAGTGTATAGGCCGGTACTTAAGGTTAGGAATGATAATGTGATTAAAAAATAAGAATATGAGTAAAAGAGAGAATCTGAAATTTTGATAAAAGAGGAAATCCAAGCCGATGTTCCCATGACTCTAGAAGCACCACCGCATGACGAGTTTGATGAATTCCCAGCGGATGTGCCTACCACGTTAGAGCTGAAGCCGTAGGAGGAGGATGATTTCGAAGACACTCCCTAGCATGTTCCTGCGACGCTAGAGGAGCCGATGCATGACGATCAGTTTGATGATGCTCCAGCAGTCGATAGCCGCTAATTCGTTTAGAATATGCCTTCTCCATTTGAATATAACAATGACGATATTATTGCATATGCAGTAGATACGGGTAACTCTAATTCTGTTGCTAACTTAATTACTGAGGCGCCAGCAGATGAATATGATTTCGAGGAAACCCCAGCCGATGTTCCCATGACTCTAGAAGCACCACCGCATGACGAGTTTGATGAATTCCCAGCGGATGTGCCTACCACGTTAGAGCTGAAGCCGTAGGAGGAGGATGATTTCGAAGACACTCCCTAGCATGTTCCTGCGACGCTAGAGGAGCCGATGCATGACGATGAGTTTGATGATGCTCCAGCAGTCGATAGCCGCTAATTCGTTTAGAATATGCCTTCTCCATTTGAATATAACAATGACGATATTATTGCATATGCAGTAGATACGGGTAACTCTAATTCTGTTGCTAACTTAATTACTGAGGCGCCAGCAGATGAATATGATTTCGAGGAAACCCCAGCCGATGTTCCCATGACTCTAGAAGCACCACCGCATGACGAGTTTGATGAATTCCCAGCGGATGTGCCTACCACGTTAGAGCTGAAGCCGTAGGAGGAGGATGATTTCGAAGACACTCCCTAGCATGTTCCTGCGACGCTAGAGGAGCCGATGCATGACGATGAGTTTGATGATGCTCCAGCAGTCGATAGCCGCTAATTCGTTTAGAATATGCCTTCTCCATTTGAATATAACAATGACGATATTATTGCATATGCAGTAGATACGGGTAACTCTAATTCTGTTGCTAACTTAATTACTGAGGCGCCAGCAGATGAATATGATTTCGAGGAAACCCCAGCCGATGTTCCCATGACTCTAGAAGCACCACCGCATGACGAGTTTGATGAATTCCCAGCGGATGTGCCTACCACGTTAGAGCTGAAGCCGTAGGAGGAGGATGATTTCGAAGACACTCCCTAGCATGTTCCTGCGACGCTAGAGGAGCCGATGCATGACGATGAGTTTGATGATGCTCCAGCAGTCGATAGCCGCTAATTCGTTTAGAATATGCCTTCTCCATTTGAATATAACAATGACGATATTATTGCATATGCAGTAGATACGGGTAACTCTAATTCTGTTGCTAACTTAATTACTGAGGCGCCAGCAGATGAATATGATTTCGAGGAAACCCCAGCCGATGTTCCCATGACTCTAGAAGCACCACCGCATGACGAGTTTGATGAATTCCCAGCGGATGTGCCTACCACGTTAGAGCTGAAGCCGTAGGAGGAGGATGATTTCGAAGACACTCCCTAGCATGTTCCTGCGACGCTAGAGGAGACGATGTAAGAAATATATACATCACCATTTACTTTCATTATAAATGAAACTGAATTTATATGACATTTGAACATTATATTTAATATTCTTATTATATCTTGTTTTTATTTATTTATTTATATAATGAAAGATCTATCCCAATCTTTAGATTTTTATAGGCGAGGAGGAATAAAACAGGATAATTATAACCACAACGATATTGCCAAACGATTTTAAAAAACTGTATATGATCGATCCTTTACATATACAAATAAAAAGGCACTTTCCCCAGTAAAACTAAAAGGTGCTAATTTCTTTACACATATAAAAAATGGCGTGGTCGTCAATGATCTAGTTTAAGATAAAGTTGACTCCATTAATTCCGAAAAAGATGTTGCTATGCTTACCTGCGATTCACAAGAGCTATTCTTTAAACTAAAACGTGAATAGTACGCATTTGTTGCAACAAGGCAGCCGAAGGATTATATTAGTAGTGAATTTATGATAAGTTATGCAAAAAGTTCCCGTACTAAGCTTAACCCTGTTGAATTGAGCATCCACCAAATACGCGAGCATAAATAAAAATGGGCGAAAAGCTAAACTATAGGCAGTATAAAACTTCCAATTTTTACTGATAGAATAAGGTCTGCTAGCTTTTTTCTAGATACTAAATTGGGTGCTTCAAATTATAAGCAGGTTGGTAAAAATGCATTTTTTGAAACAAAATATCATATATAATGATATTTTATATTAACACAAATTATTACAATATTATTTTCCACTTCTTTTTGTAGTATGGCTGACGATTTTGAATTTGATGCAGTGGAGATCAACAACATAGAGAATGCTCAATCGACTTAGGTAGAATCTATACCTCGCTAAGGGCCCTATACAATTTAACTAAAAGATATGTCATTTAATGAGGCAGATCTTAAATTGCTTATTAAGAGCCTTAATTTACCTGAACTAGATATTCGTACTAAAGTGTACGAACCTAAGACTGGAGGAATATTTTATACGTATTATATCGAAGTTACGGAATATGAATAAGCGGTTTCTCTTGTTTCTACTAATAACTTAAAATATAAAGACTGCCTACTAAACACTCGTTATTTACCACCTAGAACTGACTAAAAGCCTAGATATGAAAGAAAAGAATTTTCTTTCAATAGAGCTGAAATGGGTTAGCAGTCATAAGTTGTATAGTAATAGGAGTAATAATCCTTCAATTAGTTTAATAGAGCTGATATGGGTACTAACTAACCTTTATAACAATAAAGTTTGAACGGATTTAGCAGGGGTAGTATGGGTACATTGAAGGTTTAATAATAATAATAATAATAATAATAATAATAGAACGTGTAAAAGTTTGATAGAAGTCAAATGGGAATCTAATAAAAGCCTTAATAAAATAATTTCAGCAGAAATTAAATGGGTTAATCATAGAAAAAAAATGCATTTGAAGATCTCAAAAGAAGCAACGAATAAACTGTAACTTTGAACTTTAAGTGAATTCAATAATCATTTCATAATTTACTTCTTTTTATTTCTTAAATATTCGTAGGATTTCAGCTCTTAGAGTTGAAAATCCCGCATTTAAGATAACTATTACGCGAACTAGGCGTTATCTTTACGTAGTTGTTGCTATACAAGTTTAAATTCTAATTGTGACCTATTTGAGTTGAGTTGGGATAGCTGATTATGCTCACGTATGAAGACCTCACTGATCTTACGATCAAGTTCTTATGTTTATCGTTTGTGAATCAATTAAATATGTGTGTCTAGATCTTAAAGAGATTCAAACTTTGTGCGGATTTTATTCATTTGGAGATTTAGTATGTCTTATATTAATAAAATTATATATAAATATTTTATCTACTTCTACAATAAATTCATTCTATAATCAGCTAATAATCTAAGCTCTGTAATATAATATTGATTGTATTTCTAACATCTTTATAATAAAATAATAAAGATTATTTTACTAATGTAAAAAGATCATAAGGTTCATCGTATATAATAATTTAGGATAAATAAACACATGAAAATAGGGATAGTATGTGTTACTCTAATGATAATTCATGTTTAAATAAGCATGTAAATTTTTAACATAATTTTGTAGAATATTAAACCAATACGTTATCATTATGAAAAATATTATTAATACAATTATAGAAATTTCTATATTCTATAGGTTATGATAGAGTTAAGGTTTATTTCAATAAATGATCTGAATGAGTTTATTGATACGTCATTAATAGATCATCTACTATTTTTGTCATTTAATCAAGGATTACTAAAAATAGATTTAATATATACTAATAGAAAGTCTGTTGTAAAAATCACTTTACATTTTTCTACTTTTTTAACGTTTACTTAATTATATAATCATTTATAATTTCCTCTTTTGATCTATTAATCGTGATTTCCTCTGCATGACAGTAATATTTTATTTTTAAGAAAATAATAAAGACCAATGGTAAGATTAAACTATAGACTAAACTAAAAATGACTAGATATAATTCATATCTATGGAATTGTTTCTCAATAATTATAATAAC
This sequence comes from Spironucleus salmonicida, assembly GCF_000497125.1. Taxonomy (NCBI): domain Eukaryota; phylum Fornicata; order Diplomonadida; family Hexamitidae; genus Spironucleus; species Spironucleus salmonicida. The sequence goes on from NC_090598.1 coordinate 274,803, forward strand.
TATTACTATAAGTTCATTAACTATTTATATAATAAGTGTAATAAACTTTATTATATCAAGGACTGTAGCTATCAATCCAGATTTATCTCTATTCCATTTTGATATAACTGTAAAGATGCGTAAAACTATTTTAACTAAAAGAACAATCATTAAATTTAATATTTTAACTTGGTTATGAAAAAAATATCCTAATGCAATAGCAGTAAAATAAAATGATTCAATAATGACCATAACTATATTATGAATAGCCATCTTAAATAAATATTTTGGTTAGGATGGCCTCATCTTCACAAATCCAATACCAATAACAATTATATAGTATATTAAATATTATTTATAAAATGAGCTAAAAAAATATAATTTTATAATCTCACCTCAGATCTCCCACAAGATTATTGTAGATACGGAATTAAGCGACTAGATAAAGTATTTCACCACTTTATCATATGTCTCCCCCTATCCGATATGAAAAACCAAAAACTGTTAACTATCCCATTCGAACTACCTCGCCTGATAAACTTGATTTAATGTATGACTGTATGTCTAAAGTGTAAAAACAAGTCCCAGGAGCAACTGCACCTAAAAAATTAAGATATATTCCAAAGCCTAAAAAGCCAGAAATAACATTTGAGCATAGACTTGCTTATATTAAAAGCCTTGGTAGTACAAAGAAAGTCCCTAAGACAGAAGAATTGGCAGCAAATTATTTCAAAATTATGGAAATTGAAAAAGTTGTTCTGGAGAAGCAGTAAGAAGTAACATAGATATTCAACGAGCTTATCAAGTAGTGGTAAGACCTAAATAACAAGGATTGGCCGTAAAAACAGGACCTACATTAATTTTAGTGATTATTTATTTCACTTTATATTTGATTTCTGCTTAGCAGCCCATTTTTTCATTATTACTGCTCTATCTCCGCGAATCCAGCTCATTTCATCAAATTTTTGCGATATATTGAATTGACAAAGCAAGTAATCTGCCTATTGCGTGCTAATGACGTCTAGATTCTTATATCTCCACTGACAAAACCCATTAGAAACTGACGGCAATTTCAGTGGGTTCCTGTCGATCTGAAGCCACATTTTCGAAATACTGTCGAAAACCCAAGCATCATTGATTATTTACTAATTAATATTGATACCATCAGCCAGAAAGAGGATTCTAGGAGTCAAATTTATCAAAAGTGCACTAGTTCTAGGTGACGGACATCCAACAGAATTGATGTATATTCTTGTCAATTATTTGTTTTCCAATATAAATAAATCTGAAGTAAGCTAACTTTGGAGCATTCCACTAAAAATATAGCACTTACCAGTTTAGGAGAATGAAAATTCTGACCAAATATACTTATTTGTGTTGATTATTTCAAAGGTAGCAGTGATAGGATCAAATGTTAAAATAAATGACATCGATTCTGATGTTGCAAAAATGTAATAGTGGTCGGATTTTACGACTTGCTGGATTTCGTACATCGATGTGACTTGAGTTTTTATAATTTGCTACTTCTCCATGTCAAAAACTGATATATTTCCCTTATTATTAGTTGAAAATGCATAGGCTCCAGCTACAAATTAAAATCCGTTAGGTGGGGTAACAGATAGTTTTGCATCTTAAAGTGGGGCTGGGAAACGAAAATCAGGGATCCTAAAGTGTATTCTTTATTGATCATGATGATTCAAATAAGCAATCGCCTCTTATGTTGGGAACATTGTTGATCCTGGAGTTAATGGATACATTTGTCGTGAAATTTTATATTACTTTCAAATTTATATAATAATACTTATAAAAGTTTATAAAAACTAAATAAAATAATTCACGAGTCTTTTTCGTTTTTCCATAGATTATAGTTTGCTACAAACATATTATCAGTATTATTATCATTAAATTATCTTTAATAGTTTTCCTTGACTTTATTTTGCTTTAATTTATTCAATCTTCGTATTTTATCAAGCCTCGCCTTTTATAGTGATAACGCTTCGTTCTTTTCTAATAAGGCCAATTGGTCTGTTAGATAGGGATCTGTTTTCATTTTTTATCTCCAGACATTTTTTCTCCTTAATTCTGCTTACCATAAAATTTATTCTTACTCCTTCCGTTATTAGACATAAGTATTCAATGGCGACTTTACTGGCGCCGTTGAAGGACGCTTTTTAGTAGGGGTTTTGATTGAAATTATAGATTCTAAAGTCTTCATTTAAATTTTACTTAAGTTTTTTATACATATTATTTATTATATTGTTACATAATGAATTCACTTAATGTCTTCTTTCTCTATTGTCACATATAATTATAATATTTATTGTAGTTTTAATATACTGGCTTCTGAATCGTTATGTTTTTTGTGTAAAAGAGAGTCTGTAAACTCTTTGAAAAATTCTATAATATCTAGTCTATATCTCGATAATCTAGAAGAAGAATTTTATTAATACATACTTAATGCATGCTATATATTTTCAATCTAATAATTTAATTTTTATAACTACTTCTGTGATAAGCCTGTTTATAAATCACAACTATTATTATGCATAATAAGCTATTAATTAAAAATATTAAGTTAGTTTACGTATTAAATACATTTTTGCGACTGAAAGTCATTATTTATTTCATGCAATAAGCTAGATGAAAAATTAGTTAATAAATTTAGAATATCATGTTAGATATCTGTGTCAAGTTACTATTGTAAATCTCCTATATTTGTAATAATATCTGATGAATGTTGTGCATCTATAGTAAGAAGATTTTTTTACATTAAAACAATATCATTTTGCGAAACAAATTACTCAACTGGAGATTTTGGAGTAATTCTTATCTTTGGTTTTTATACTCTTAATAAACATTAACTTTAAACAATATCTTACGTCTAAATTAAATTCGTAGAATCATCAGAAGTTGATATTCTTTTAGTTTTTATAAATACTTTTGGTTTTTAACTTTGCTATGATTTCATCATACCTGATTCATTATTAGTAGTCTCTTAGCTAGATTTTTAAAACTCTAAACCTATTATCGAAACAGTTTATGTAGAAGCCATATTTTAGAATTCCTAAAAAGTGACTATTTTTGGGTCACTTAGCTTTATTTTAGGTGGAGATGGAGAAAATTATCTCTCATTTTTAATTTAATATTGTTATAGGTTAGTTAAAATTTGAGCTGTTTTTAGCTTACTTTAGTCTGTCCAAGCATCGAACCTTAACATTTTTGGTATTTTATAATAATATAGAATAGATAAATTTTTTGACTTGAAAATGTTGTTAAATCTTTCTAATAATGCAGTTACAGTATAACCTATGTAGATCAGTTTTCATAATCCGTCAACACTTTATTATAGTTATAATAGTACTTTAGTGCAAGTTAGGGACTCTATATAGCCAAAACTTTTAAAACTTGATGGTAAAGTAAGTTTGACATAGAATTTTGCATATGCTTAGGATTTAAATACTATATACTAGTTACCAAATCTTGTGAATGCAGGAATTGTGACATCATTTGAACCATTACTTAATCTTTTTGAGTTTAACAAATCATTAATTCTCCATTTTAAGGATAGAGTCATCTGTTTTAGTGATTCTTAAACTTAAACCTAAGTTGAAATCCAAGCAACCACATCAACTTCTTTCAACAATACCATTATATTTGGTTCTGGTGTAACACTGTTCACTTACTCTCCGTCTTTAAAACTTGTTCAGTCTATCGAATTAGAACTTCAAATGACCGAATAAATACAGTAAATCCAGGTAATTGATAAGTACATTCTTGTCCTTTCTACCATAGGGCGTGTTTTACTTGCTGATAATATTAGAAGCAGCCCAATTGAAATTTTCAAAGGCGATGTAACAAAAATCGTCGCAGGACCAGTTATTTAGGGTCTAATAATTGCAATCATCGAATCCAATAAACTTAATATAGTGAAAGTCTCTAACTCCGGAAATGGTGTTTAAACGCTCTACCAGAACACTTTTGAAGAAAATATTCGCGATTTTTTGTTCATTCCAGAATTTTAAATGCAGCGTTTTTTAAACGATATAAATGCGATAGCTATCGTTTTGACCTCAAAACTTTAGGCCATAATACTTGAAAATACAGACCTTTTCCTCTCAAAAACTCTTTTTAGAAACATTGAATCAGAATATGTCCAGCTCTAAAAGCTAAAAAATGGAATTTTGAAGGCCAAATCCCCAACTGAGGAGTGCATTGCTCCTGTTTCGCTCAATATTGAACTCATAAGATCATCTACAGAAATCTCTTTACAGATAACATCACCTTAATTTTGCGTTTATTTTGACGTTATTTTCCCATCTGGCCTCTTCGTAAGCTAAGGTGAATTTAACAATATTTAGCCGAATTCAATTCGTATTTTCGCTAAAGAAAAAGCAAATTTGACGTTTAAAATGATGCCTGGGTTTTAGTATTGGAAAGAGTCGAAATTCTAAATCTATGCTATTTCGGAAAGTTACTAAACTGGTTATAAATAAATTATTTTAGATAGTTTTAGTAGTTTTAAATAAATATAAAAATTACCGAAAATTGATGCTTTTTTAACTGCTGAAATAGATGAAAAGCTTGCAAATTTAAGCATTTCGACACCTGCTGATTTTTTGAATGTTAAAGTTGACGGCGAAAAAACAATAATTAAAGGAAGTAGTTATATCACTGTAAATGGTTATATGAATGAAAAGAGCCAACTAAAAAATTTGCAAATTAAGTTTGATCAGAAAGGAATGGTTACCAGAATTAATGCATTTGTAAAAGTTTTTTCAGGAGTAGAAAATCCATTTGAATATGAAAAGATGTTTTAGGATCTCGTATAGAGTTAAAAAGTATAGAACAAAAAATATGATGATAATTTGATCAGAAAAGGACTCAATTTGATTAAAAGTGGGTTATCAGGAAGCAATGAAATGGGAATTGCGATGATTAAAAAAGCGTTAGAGTGAAATTTTGTCGTTTTTTAGTATTATAAACCTTTATGAGGCATCAATATATTGATTAAGATTAATAGATTAGATTATTCAATGTATGAATAAATCAATAGTATAACTTAAATTTATCCATCGAATAAGTATCTCCGGAATAATATTTATTTACATGTACATAATACATCAATATATGTGTATCATTAGTAATAGTTAATTATAAATATATTTTGTCTGAAGTGTTAAATAAAGATTATATCAACTAAAATTAAGTAATAAGTATTAGAGCCTGTATTTAATTTATAATTAAAAGTGCATTTAATTTTAATACATTGATGGCTTCCTGGTACTATCATACATATATCCAAAAATCAAGCTTAAATATTTCAATTAAAAATATAAAGAGCTTTGTTTCCAATTAAATGATATAAAAATATTGTACAATGTATTAGATTTTATAAAATTAATATAAATGATAAATTGATCGAATATGAATTCAAAAATATTATAATTATCATAGTATATAGATTATGATTAATGTTTAAAAATAAAATCTATATCATAATACTAACATTTTATTTATATTCTAAGTAATTATAGATTACCTAAAGGTAAATTAATTTCAAATATTTTCAGATATTTCATTTTTATATTTATATTATTGAAAATTTAACTTACATTATTTATATTATAAATAAAATGTAATATGAATATTTTAATATCTATCTAATATAATATTAGGTAGAATATGAAATTTGAATTCAAGTAAAAAATTAGTAAGATTTAAAATTACTATATAAATCAATATAAAAGTATAATATACCAAGTTACAATCAAATTAATAGGAAATGATCATATTCAGATATAAAGTGATAACTAGAATTAAAAATAGTAGATACTCCGTTTTTATTTTAAAATAAATACAAACAAAACTTAAATTGACTAAAACATTCAGTAAATATACATTCAAATATTAATATTATTGTCATCCAATGGTTATGAAAGTAGTGTGCTTTTAAAGAAATAATTAGTAAATAAAAATATTAATTAATTCAATGCAAACTAATTTTTGTTAAAAATAAAATAATATGTCTATAATGAAAGTCATACTATTGTTTTGAAATGACAAAAAGTAGATAGTGGAACATGGATATAATCTTCTTACACATCCATGATACTTTATATTTCTAGGCAACATTATATTTTTCAACTAAATTTGTGAAGAATTCATAAATTTATGCATTTTCATATTATTTCATATTAGATTATAAACCAACTTAGCTAGTTATTAATAAAAGTTTTAAGTATTTAAAAACACAGGAATATCAATACATACAAAGTAATAATAATGGAATACTATAGTAATAATCATAAAATATTGGTTAATCTCCATAGTACTCGTTTTTATTGTAACCTTTAACTTTAGCACAAAACCGATTAAATAGATAGTAAAACTATTGAAAAAATTAAGTTCCGGATATAAAATAAACTATTCTTCAAAAACAATATTGGTTGTACATTTGTACTAAATCATAATTATTACGTAAAATATGTTTTTAGCCAATTATATTATTTTCACTCAAATTATACCATTCGTTCTTCCGCTGTTCTTATTACTTCCAATAATTACACTACGAGCACTACGTAATTTTCTGCTTTCGCCACTTTTCATACTAGCTAGTTCCTCAACTATTTCCCTACGTGTCATACTTGGAAAAATGAGTAAATCGCTATCTTCCTCTACTTAAATCTCATTTACCTCTAACTCTTTAAAGTTGTTATTTGGATCGTTTTCTGTTGTTCTGTAACAATCTCTCAAGTTGAAAAAAATACAGGAAAGAAAAATTGATATGAAAATTACTTTAAAAAATTGATGTGATATCGTTGCAACATGGACATCATTATAAGCAAAATTATCAAACGTAGAAGCGAAGTATTAACGCGTAAATCGTATTATTCCTGTACTTAAGTCGGAGTCCATATATGATGTTAAATTTTCAAAATAGGAAGGAAACCGTACTACTATTGGTGCAAAAATTGCAATAGAAACATTCTCCTAGGGATCAACTACTGACCAGCGCCTACATCGGTCAGATGATGATACAAACCAAGTACAGAGGAGAAGTGAGTCGATCATACAAGTTTGATTGTTAAAATTAACTATCAGTCCATGAATTTAAAGAATATTTTATTATTATCCTGCAGTGCATTTAGTTTCTAATAGATATTCGGTTAAGAGGTTATGTAGATTTGCAATTTTCATATTGTAGATTTTAAATGAGGAATTATCAAGTATAAGAGACTGGAGATATTTTGCATTTACTTACCCTGCTGGAATCATACCGCTGATCGCTTCTGAGGCTGATAGAACGACTAGAACATTCGTTTGTAAGCGTACACCTTCTAAAAATGGATGATGGAACTCCGAATGAGGTTCTGGTATATATTTAACTGATTACTATAAAAGGATATATGGATCTTGAATGTAGTTGAATTAGTAGTCTATGGCTGATTCTGTTGCAAATAACATAAACATTTCTTGTTAAACTATGAAATTATAAGTATATAATAATTATATATAGACAAAATTAAAGATGAGAAGTATCTTTCTGACTAAAAAAAGATAGGATATAGTATTTATGCTTGATGACGACTCTGATTTAGAAAGATAGTAATTATTAGAATAAAACAAAGGATATAGTTAGATTAAATTGATTTAAGAGTTATAAAAAAATTTAGTGAATTGGAATTCTGTAGCAGATGTATACCGGCGAGCTTTTTCTAATCTAGATAGTTTGGTGGCATAATAGACATTCTTAACTATAGTTTAAAAAAAGAATAAAATTTAGATGGAGGTATATATTCATTGCTTGTTACGTTTTTCAACAAATGATAATATTTTAGATTTTATAGATTACTATTTGTAGATTCTAGAGGAAGCAATATCCACTAGAGATGATTAAATTCTTGTACGGATATTAAAAATATTATTTAATCTATTCATCGATATAAGTTTTATAGATATAAATAGTAGAAATAAGTTAATTGAAATTCACAATACATATTTCGATAAGAATATTAATTCGTAAAATATAAAAGTTATAAAATTATTAGCAGAAATATAAATTATTTTGGTAAAATCATCAATTATTTGTACCTAGTAAATATTGTTATTATTTAACTAAATTCATCCAGAGAGTAATATCTTAGCATATAAGATATTTCTTTTAAACGAACTTATAATTTTAAAGTTTATAGATAAAAATTCAAATTATAGTTAAATATTACACGATACACTATAATTTGGTTTTTAGAGACTTCTATTGTAATAAATTGATTTAAAACTAATAGAAGCCTTAACACTTACAATGATAAGTTCAGTCTAGTTTTTAAATTGCTCATTTTATGATAAAATATAATGCTTATTTTAATTATCTATTAAAAATTTAGCAGTTAATAAATTGTTTTTTGAATTTTTATTAGTTCAAGTTAAAGATGAACCTATAACAAAAATAATGAAAAATATTGACATCTAGATAGTAAATTATTTAGTAAGTTAGTTTAATACTCCTATATCAGAATTATGTTTAGATGTGTTCTTAGAGCTACAAGATTCATTCGAACCACAGTTTTTATGGTTTTAAGCTGTTGTTTATGCAGATATTAAAACAGAAAATGGAGCTGATGCAATATCTATAATTTTAGCAAGTTTCTTAGAAGCTGATGAAATTTTTTGGGGTGTATTAATCGAATCATTTGATATGATTTGTGAAAAACTAAGCAGATTCGATAGAAGCAAACTTGTAATGGAGTTTTTAGAAGATTGCTAGGTTGGAATTTGTTAAAGAGATGAATTTTGATATTATGTATATATTATTCATATTTATCTATTATCAATTAATGCAGTCTCCTTTACTAAAAAAATAATGTTTAAGATAGGCTAGGCCAGTTTTATTCATTAATAACTCACAACACAATAAGACCAAATATAAATTGTATAATGAAGTTAATTAAGAAAAAAATATAGACTTATCTATCAAGCGGTAATAAATAAATAACGAAGCAGTAATTGAGATGGATTAAATGCCATCAAGAATCTATCTACATGAACTTCAATATGTTTGGACGTAATTAGACATGTCCTAATAAGAAAGATCATATGCAACCTATTAACTTGCTGTAGACTCCTAGCAAATTTCAACATATTTAAAATTAGCTAATTAGGTAATACAGACTAGATTGACTGGTAAATAGTCACTTGAAAAAATTCGATAATTAGATTTCTCGTCTAATATTCATGATGCATTTTCAGAATTATAAACTCTAATATTAATTTTATTAGAATCACTTAACACATTTAGGTCAATTATTGAATAGCCTTTGAATTTTGATTTCGAAATTTAGAATATTTTCACTAGTTTGATTTAATAAATGCCTACCACTGAATAGCTACTATAGTTTATGACTTCATTCGGTTATACATAAGATGCAGCAGAGAAGTAACTTTAAAACTACTTTTTATAGACATAACCGACATACAAAATAGAATAATCTATTTTTATACTATTTTTATGTCCAGAAAATTTCAAAGCAACTAATTTTCCCAGTAATTTTTCGAAGTGGGCACACCGTATGGCATCTACAAATTAACATGATTTCGCTGGGTAAAAAGCATTTATTATGTACTAAAACGAGAGGCAACATATATAATAATTTAAATAAATTAATGACAAAATTCAATCAGAAAATTTTAGATTTGCCACAGTTCCAACAAAGAAGTCATCAACTGTTTATGATCTTTACAATGTTCAACAGAAGTATGTTAGCGATATCATAGCTGAAAAAATTAATGAAAATGTGTAGAATTCGGCTAAGTAATCGCGTGCTATTTCGAGGATGAACTCTAGCTTTAAAATTACCTAAAAAGAAGTTAATTTCTCACAATAAATAATGAAAAGAAATGCTAATTAAGCTATTTTAAATTATAAAAGGATATCATCAAGTTGTGTTGTATTAGAAGAGTTTTCTTAGTTTTATATTGCGTTACGGATTGATAATGTAGAATAAAGGTATATAAATTAAATTTGTTCAAAAAGCGAAAATTTACGTATAATGTTCATAAAAAATGCAAGATAGCTTATTAAAATCTAGGATGAGTATAAAATAAATTTTGTACAATTAAAAAATTATATATAGAATAGCATAATTGACAATTAATTAATTGATTTAATTAATAGATAAATCTAGCTAGTATATTAAGCTAGAATCATATGCAATAGACCCATTTCACTACCAGAATTGATTATTGGAACAGATTTCATTTTTCTATACTTTAATAAGCAAAAACATTTATTCAGTAGTGAACATATTAATATGTTAAATCAAAAATATTTAAGTTAACTTTAGCATGAAAACGAAGTCATTTACAAATTTATTGCTGATTAAGAGTTTTTTATTGAAAAGGAATACAGAATTTTTACTTTAAAATTCGAGCTGAATGAATACGATATCTATAGGCTAGAATGATATATCAATAGGAGTGACCGTATTCAGTTAAACCGATGTTATTCATTTCTAATTTAATAAATTTTAAGCTATTGGGAATAAAATAATTTTCGGCAATTTTATTAATAACAAAAAGTATTATATCTACATCAACATCAAGGTAATTATTAAAATAAATTCTAGCAAAAAATTATTAATAATCATCAGTATTTTTTAAATTATAATGATTTATTTCATTTTAAATTTACTAATAGAACTCTTACTACCAAAGGGCTTTATTTTAGGCATCCTTAATATAGCAAGAGCGCATGGTTAGTTAAATCTCTTTACTTTAATACATCTAAGTATTCTTTTAATGTTTTGAATTTTTTTCTAAATGCTATATCCTAAATTTCTGATAGTCTTAATAAATAAATATTTCACGTTTATTCCTTTAAGATAAGTTAATGTTTGATTACATAGACTGCCTGTATGGAGACTATACTTATCTAACGTTATTATGTAAATAATTAAGCTAAATATTATGAAGCCTGCTTTCTTCATCACGTTATTTATAACGAACATTAACATAGGTGCAGATAGGTTTTTCATGATAGGATTTAATAGACGGTTTTGAATTATTGATACTTTGCTTCAAATAATGCATTTAAATTTAGTGTTTTCTTGAGATTTCAGCTCTTTCATTAGTAGTTAAGTTCTAAGTTAAAGGATCATATTGTTTATAATTCTTAATTATCGGATTTCGGATTGAGTAAGGTATTGTTGAATCAACAACAGATTTAGGGTTATTAACTTTCTGTAAATGATGATAATACCTATAATTTAGGCAATCTTGTTCTTAATAGTTTAATTCCACTTGTTCGATTTTCATTATATATAAATATTAAAAAGATTATATTAATTATAATATCACATATCGATGTTTGTTTACCTAACTTCAGTTGGAACTTCATTCTCTCTAGGACTGGAATTGTTCTTTGAAGATCTTGACATATCATTTAATATTTTACTAGCAGAAGCATTCTAGCTGACTGAATTATCAACAGTTGAATGAACTATTAACTAACTAGTCTATACTTAATAAGGCGCCTGAGCAATATCAAACAGTGGTTGATCATCTTCATGTCCATGATCACTTCCCTATTCATTATTAAATGCTTCATTCTTAGATTTATACAGAACAACTATTTTTTCTAAAACTTCATACACTAATATATAAGATGTTAAATTTTTGATTAACTAATTCCACATGAGAATAACCTCGAAGTCGCCAAAAACAGTTTTCGTGGCTTAAATTGCAAGCAAGGCAGCATCTTAAAGAGCTAAATATCCCTAGAAAAACCATAAAGATGTGGAACCTGCAAATGATTGTTAGGACAACAAAATAGAGAATCCAGTAGAGAAGAGATATGGTACTGACGCATTTTTAATGAACGCTAAAGAATGGATGTATTGTTCATAATATTAATAATCATAAAAAGTTCTTGAATTTCGGAGCATCAAATTTATAAAAATTGGGGTGAAAAGATAAACCACACATGCTAAAATAAAGCTTATTACTGATTATACAATTATAACTTCTTTATAAATATGTTTGATTCTATCATATTAGAGGGTTTTATGACAATTTTCTGCAAAGAAGCCTAAATGATCAGTTATTGCGTCTTAAAAACTTCCAGTCATTTGCCTAATTAGTTCAAATATCATAATACACATTTGAGCATAAAATTTTCTTAGTGGAAGTTTACCATCATAATCAATATTTATGCAAATGATGCTTATAGCAGACATAATTCTTGGCTATATGGTAAAATAAAAATTGCTAGACGCTCTATATAAAATATCAACTAAAATTTAAGGCCTAAAAGGTAAGAAAAGCTTAAAATTAAGTTTAAACGTTTTATTCTTAGTAGGAAGGATATATGTAAAATAATAAGCTGACGGTATGAATGTACTTATACATTTAGCTGCCAGGAACATATATTAATTAAGTTATAATCCTTCATTAGGATAAAGAATTAGAGTACCAAAAAGTAATATCGTTATTGAAAGAATAGCTTCCGAAATAACAAGAATACTGATCTCGTTAATCCTATGAATTGAGAGTAATATTTGTTGCATGAATTATGATAATACACCAGTAAAATTAATCAATATCGTATACAGAGTATAAAAAGATGATACTTTTTCAGTGAAAACAAAAAATATTGATAGTATTTATTATTTAAATACAAGTAGAACGACGGTAAGTAAAAAGTTTAACATTATGAGTAAAAAGAATATCATGATCAAATAAACACACGCCACTCTATGAGTACCTGCACCTACATGTTTAGAGACAACTTTACTAATTGATGTTGTAAGAATTTTGGTGATTGAGTAGAAGAAAGCTTCTATAAGAAAAGACACTATTAATGGGTATAAAGCATCTGAACCTTAAATATGAAATAATAAAGAAAATTCAATTATTTATTTTATGACTGGAGTCAAGTAACTAAACCAAAGAATAAAAATCTCTTTTCTTTATTGCGGAATATCCGATTAAAGGTATGTTTCGGCCACTAACTTTCTAACTGAGTTAGTGTTAGCTGAAGAACAGGAAGATTAATTGTCAAAATTATCCAGGTTTACATTGTACATTTTATACTATTGGTTTTTTCTATAGATTTGTATTATATTATATTTACTATAAAATTTAAGGAAAACAGTTTTTATAGTTATAGTAAAATTATTATAAATTATTTAATAAAATAATGATCTTATTTTAATTAAATTTTCATCTCTCAAATTTTGCTTTAAATCATAGCATTAGACGTAGAAATTCGTATATATAAAATTTTGAGAATATTAGTATGCACAATAAATAATATTAGATAATATTTCTTATTAAATGAATATGAGGTTTAAAATGTTTATGTTATAATTTATATGATAATACGTAACCAGATTGATGTTGTTAAATCTACCGACTACTATATATGTACTTGTATAAACATAATAACAAAAGAACATATCTTAATTATATTACAGTATTCACGTCGAAACTTAGTTCTAACCCAATAAAATAACATCGAGATAAATATTTTATATAAATATATTATTATACACAACTATATCTGTTACAAAAATGTCACTTTCGCAAACGTATCTAAACCATATTTTCGCAGTCCCGTAAAAATAGTTTTACGAGAATCGCTTTCTTGAGATACCATCTGATCTAACAAAAAATGAATCCATTGAAGAGTTATAACAAACTCGATAGTTCCGGAGCTTGATATATTTGCGCAAGAAAAAACATACTTTCAATGTAGAAAAGGCTGAAAGATTTATTAAAAAATGGTAGTATAAGCATGATGTTTCTGTCACTAGGGCATTAAGTTACCAGACACAACGCATTATATTGAAAAGAGACCTACCAATGGTAACGGGATAATCTTGGGACTTTAAGTGAAAAAGTCAATCACTAGGCCATTCTCCTTTAGTCACCATGTTCTATTAAACTAACTTCCAAATTATCATCATCGTCTAATATGATACCGCTGTTCTCGCTTTTAGATCTTGATTTTAGAGAATCCATCTTCACGCCTGTGATATCTTGAACTTGATTAATTATTTCATTCTATACAATAAGTTCCATTTCAAGATCTTTAATTCTATAGTAATTTCGTATAACTTCTGTGAGTTCAGTTTAATCAGCTTGACAGAAATCGTCTAATTCATTTAGATATTTGTTTTGAATTTATAGCTTTTGTGTCATTTCTACTAAACTTGTTGGAAAGACTGAGTGCTCGCTTTTATATAGCTCCTAAATAATTTTTAGTTGCTATACTGCAATCTTCTGCTTTGCTTTGTCATAAAGCAGTTTCCTGGCACCATCAGTTAGAAGATTTTCATTCTCCAATAGTTACTTTGCATCAATTGTAGCAGGACGTTTTTCTAGTTCATCTAACGCTTCTTGCTTACTTTTGTAAAGGTGTTCAAATTCTCTTTATTTTTAAAGTAACTCCATTTCCTGCGTTTTTTAAAGTTCTTTAAGCGAAATTTTTTGCATCATTTACTGTTCTTCAAGTCGTTTATTGAGGTCGTCAATAAGATCTTCCTTACCATTTTGTTATTTTGATGCATTTTAAAGCTCAATTCTCGTTTATGTGAGTTCTTTATTTACACGATCCAATTCTAAAAATGCTCTATCCATGTACATTTTATACTTAGCAGATTCATCTTAATTGGATTAAGCCTTTCGTTCCTTGTACTCTTCTTCTTCTTCAAAAAGCCTAGGTTATTTTACGATTTTATCATAAATAGTTTTGGGCATTTTAGTAAATATATTATATATTAAAAAGATATTATAATATATATAAGTTTAAAATTATTTAATATTTTATTTTTTTAATAATGAAGTTAAGTGTAATTCATTGTTCATTATAATCATAAATTTTAATATAATTAAGATTACAATAATTTTATTCTCCACATTTCCAATCAATCTCTTTATTGTCGAATTTACACATAAATCCTTTAAAGTCCTTATCAATTTTGTTTGCTAAGTCTTTGATGTTCTTTTTATTAAAGGCAACAAATTTATTATTAGATAAACTTATTTAACTTGGTGGAAGCAACCGTAGCATTAATGCTGCTCTGGCCATAAAATTTTATCCACAGTCAGCAATTTTTGCACCTTTTTGTATTAATCCTCGCATAACGCTAACAAATTCTCCTTCTGAAAAGAATTAAATATTTTAACGTCTTGTGATATAGATTTATTTTGTTTATTAATTTATTTTTAATTTTCTAATATTTTACCTATGTTTGAATAATGGAATTTATTTAGCAGAGTTTTCTAACACAGATTGTTATATAAAAGTTTGAAGAGGCATTGATTACATCGTAAGTGGACTCGCTTATTCAGTTGAGTCATCTCCAGAATAGTCTCCAATATCTTCACAATCTTAGGTTGAAAATAACATGTGTGAAACTTTATAGTTTTACACTAGAGTAGGTGAAGGAAATCTAATATATGACCGAGTTCCTACATTCTATTTATCTATCTGTCTCTATAATGAGATAAACACGTCCTTTGTTTAATCAAATATTTTCTCAAGGTTAGTGCTTTAAACTAGATTATCTAATCCTAATATCTTCTATATATTACAAGTAAATTATTTGTACATTATTAACTCATCCTCAAGGATAGAAACTTATAAATACTGCAATTATTCCATTTACTTGAGAATTATTATCGCTTAATTAATATAATTATATATAAAATTGTTTCTTCACAATCAGAAGAATTTAGTATCACTCATTCGCTAAAATCTCATCAGCATTTTTTTTCTTTTAGGTTGATCCTTTGCTCTTAGACTTCTTCTTATTACCACCTTCTTCTTTACAAAAGAATTTAAACTTGATGAAGTACATTATTAAGAAAATAAGACTAGTTCCAATGGAGTTGCATTCTGTGAATAATAGAACCAGTAGATAGTCTGCTTTATCGCCATTATTTTTCTTTAAATTATAGCTAGAAAGTATAGCCTGAATAATTTTACCAATTGCAATCAATACACTAACTATAAAATGATTTTGAATAACTGAAAGAGATAAAGCTAATTCTGTTAAAATTTAACCTGCACCAACAATAGCACTATATAAAATAGCTTCTTGCATTCTACCATTAATTTTATAGGCCTAAAATTCTTTATTTGTTCCTATGAAAACATCAATAATCGGTAAGAAAACAAATAAAAGAGCAATTATTCCATTAAATACTAAAGCAATAATAAATCCTTTTAATATCATTTCTCTGATACGAGCCCATCGATTTAATTTCATACATACAATAGAAGCTTAAACAAACGCTTAATTAATAGAATAAGGAATAACTCTGAATACAGATCCAAAGTAATAAAAAATAAAAATATCTGTAATGCCATTGAATATGTCGGTTTCACTAATAAAAGTAGTTTAAATCGATTGCACACATAAAAGAACAGCTAAAGGCAAAGCCATATTTAAGATTGACATTACGAGTCCATAAATAGTATATTAACCAACAGATTTAAGAGATTCTTTGGAAAAGAATTTTTTGGGGGAATAAAGTTCTTTTAAAGAGTTCTTAAATACCTCTTTAGTAGTAACACCTAATGCAGTATATCCTGCAGATAATAGAATATTCCATGTAGTACATATTAATTAAGTCAAACAATAAGCAAGGGTAGTAGGCCAATTAGATTCCAATTTAGATTCTTCTCCAAATTTACCGAAAAAGAAATTATAACAAAATGATTCAATAGCTGCAAAAATAATGGTAGTAATTAAACCTCTAGCAAAGACCAATAATCTACGAGATTCCATATTATAACGGCCGGACTATGAAAAATTCCAAGTGTTTACAAAAAATCCAAAAACTAATTAAACAATATAATTCGTTTGAAATTATGCTCCAATCTTGAAAGTATTTATTTAAAATGTAGACCATGAAGCAAAGCCAACAGTGAATATAATAGCTAAAATTAAAGCTGAACGAGTATAGTATTCATATTGTTCTGCAGCAAGCTCAGTCTTATGTTATGACAGTAGCCATCCGGTTTTAATCTAGAAATAAGTAGTGATAGCCATAGGCATAACCATAGTAAAAATATTAAGCATAGGAATAGTAGATGCATATGCTATAATAAAACTCATTCCGAAAAGGCTAATTTAAAAATATGCAGAAATATAATCAATGAAAACTTAACATATACCAGAAATAATAAAAGGTACTCCATACGAAAATAACATTTTAAGCACATTATGTGTAGTAAGAAAAACTCCATGTGTAGACAATTCGGACTTAACAACATCTGGGTTATCTGTCATTTGTAAAATCAATACTTTTGAGAATAATATTATTATATTTTAATTATGTATAATTTTTACACAACGAAAAAACTGTTTCTATATTTATTTTTTGAATCAAATTTAATGTAATTTTATATTATGTAATATAATATAAGAATAAATATATAAATATTGAATTTGAAATGGAAATATAGTATAAAAAGTTAATATATGATTTGATGAATAATGATAACCCATAGTATATTAACCAATCTCTTAAAGAAATGCATTTATTTATCACTGAATATTATCTTTAGCCTTTCTTAAATACACCTAATTTTCTAAAGAGATTTTTATTATTTCCAACATTTTAATCTCCAGAAATAGTTTCAGAATCTCTATTCCTATTAGTAAAAATAACTGAATTACGTTCAGAAACCACAATTTCTTATCTCGTAGCTTCTGGTTTATTAAATCTACTTCAATATTTTTATTCTACTAGTTATTATTCAACTACAGAGTCCTTCGGAAATTATACTGATATTTAGCGCCTGAAATACATTTTCACATCAAATCTTCTTCTATTTACTTCATCATCTTAACTTATTATTAGAAATTTAGATAAAGCAATTGAGTCAGATATTAAAATAATTAATAAGACATCAAAAATTTTCAAGTACGCAGCATTTTTAATGGCTGGAATTGTTCAATTCGGATAAATTTCTATTGAAACACTTATTTATTTATACTATCCAGAAATGGATAATGATGTAGCTTTTGCAGTACTTAACGCAATTTATGACTATTAATGTCATTATTTGATTAAAAATCTTCCTATCACTAAATTTGGGAAACATTTATAGCTATTTTCCATTAAAAGATAGTCCCCAGATGCTCGTAAAGTTATTAATGCAATCCTAAAAATACTTATAAACATATAACTAGATCTTAATACAGTATAACAACTAGCACAGATTACAGAGCAGATTATTGAATTAATTAAAAATGAAGATCCAGTTATTTAAATTGCTGGTTGGCAACTCACATTAACTTTGTCTTGTTTCTAAGAAGGTGCAGAATCTCTAGCAATGACCTGGTTACTTAGATATATTTTGCGTGGAATTAGTGTCATAAACCGCCAAGAGCCTATTTAAATACTTTAAAATTTATATTTTCATAATGTTATTGTTCTCACGACTCCAGAAATGGTTGTTTAAATTTGCGATTATTTTAGGTCTCTTTAACGTAGCAACGATAAGGAGAAATAGATTGAAATAGTGGAAATACTTAAATTTATGGGATCAGATTACGCGGTTCATTAACACCTTTTAAATTGTGATATTGTGACAGATTTACGGGTATCAGGATTTGAGTATGATGCGACTTATATAGAAAATTAAAAATGAGTCATATCTGCATTGCATTCCATATTTTCAGTACCTCTGCCTTTTCTTCCTCTCTTTATTCGCAAATCGATGCGAATGAATACCATTCTTGTTTGTCTCCATCAGATAGCTTACTCCATTCTCTAAGTAATATTTCACCTTACCTAGCATCCATTTTGATGTCAGAACCTAGTTCGATCACGCGGATTGCATAGCAGACCATAAAGAAAATTCGAGTGAATTCGTGTCTTTATCTGTTGAATTCTTCATCAACTTTTTGCTCTGGATGACGTGCATACCATGCTGAAAGCTAGCGTTCGTAAATCTACGAATCTTCATTAGCTTTACGTTTCCAAATAGTTCTCTCTTTTTCTGACATTACTTTCCATTCAGCACCTAATTTTTATTATCTTGCTTTAAATTCCATATTCATAAGTGTTTTCTTTCTATCTTCAGCCCATTAGAAGTATGCTGAAAAGGGCTTCTTGGGCTTTTAATCCATTTAAATTAGGAAAGAAATTATATAAGCGTAATAATACAATATAATAGTATTTATTAATGTTTAACTATAAAATATTTTATAAATATAATATAGTATATTTTATATCTAAAAAATGTTTCACGGAAAGTATTTCATTATCAGATTTAATTGCAATTTTTATAAGGTTTATAATATAATTAGTGAATAAAATATGTTTTAAAAAGAGCTTTTTGATAATAATAATTGCAAATCCAATGTTTTCTAGCATAATAATAATTATTTTTATTTTACTAGAAATATGGTTATTAATATATTCACGGATAAAATATTATATTTAGATACTCATTTTGATTTCTTAGAGGTAATAGATTAAAACATAATCGGAACAATTGGAGAATCATAATATATACTTAATTAATTATTCAATATTATTTAGTTCTATGATTAAAAAGTATAAAATTCACAAATTTCTTTGTCCTTTAATAATAATGACTTGAATACTACTTAATAGTTATTATTTTCAACCTTAACTGATGCAATAAAAACAAAAAAGTACTTATCTATATTTGACTGAATTTTGTGATTATATTATTAGTTTACCCATATATTACTTGTTGTGGAATAAGTTATAACTAGCAACTACTTTATAATTATTCTATATTTAATGGTAATAGAATGAATAAATATAGAGTGAAGAAACATTCTTATAATCAAAATATATTATTAATAATTATTAATTCTAGAGAGATATTTAAAGTAAATTTGATTGTAAAAATAAAACTTAAACAAACTATATAATAAATTATAATACATGAAAATAAACTTATAACAATCATTTATTTTCGTATTTTAACCATGGTTATAGTACATTTTATCCTTTTAGACTTTCTCCGGATACAATCATTTTTAATCTTCTTTCTGGTAATTTATTCTGAATCTAATTTCTAACACATTTTCCATCTCGGCCAATTTAATTAATAAATCCTCTTTACGGAGTTGTCATTCCTCTCTTTATTTCACTTCTAAAGTTTCGTTCACATCGTTAGATTGCATAATTATCTACGTTAAAATCAACATTACGATCATAATATTCTTTATAAATTTACACATCTGTTTATGTCTACTTTAATGTTGCAATAGTTTATGTTGTTACAATTTCTAAATTTTCAGGTGTTTCCAATAATTTTTACTGACATCTTCGGTAACAGGTTTTCTGCATTTCTTTGGCAATTTAGCTTATTGATTAGCGTTATTCTAAAGTTAAATCTAAAATACTAAGTTACTTTGAGGATTTTTGCATTATGTAACAATTTATATATAATTATATAATAATTATATAATATTTCAGTCTAAAATGTTAGAAATTTCTGACCCTTTTTCAACAAATAGTTCAACTTTAATCTTTTAAAAAGATGTGCTTTGTTAAATAAGACGTTCTGATGATCCGGATACTACAATATTAGAGGAATATCTTAATATTCGACTTATTTCAGATTTTAATTCACAAATTATTATTGCATCCTCCGATAAAGATTTATTTTTTTCATATTATATGAACATAGATTAAGAGTAATTTATTGAGATAAAAACAAAGTAGAATATTATGATCACATTTTAGGATTTTTCGTCCTTTATTGCGAAATTAGTAAACTAATCTATTAAAGATGGTAGTATCAAAGTAGTATTTATTATAGACGAATAAGGATAATGTAGAATTAAATTTATAGAAAATTTTAAAGGTTATAAATTTGTGGATATACTTGATATTGAAATTCAGATAATGCCAGAATAATTATTAAGATAAGATATCACTTATAAATATTTATCTTTGAAATAGAGTAATATCTAGTTGAGTAAATAGGTTCATGATCTGTAGAGAGTAAGCTAATGATTTTTCATATGTTATATAATTTGTAGAATATAATAATGAATATTCTTTGTCTTTCCAATACTATCAATGTTGGAATCTTTTGTAGTTAATTTACTATAGGATTACGCTGAGAAATACTTAGAACAATTTGATAAAAAGATGCTTTAGATATCCTTAGTAAAAGGAGATGTACAAATTAATCATTTATAGCTTAAAGCAGATGCTCTACAAGAAATACACCCGGCTTTATGTATATAACATGGTTTTATTAGTTAACTACAAATAAAGTTTTCTATTCTCAAATTAAAGTCTGAACCAGTTTCAATTCGAATTTAAGATTTTGTAGTGCTGTTGAAATCAAGTAAGGATAAAATTATTACTAAAGAATTTATTTCGTAATAAATATAAGATGGTTTAGAAGAAAAAATAAAAAGTTCTTTTAAGTATATGCTTTTTAAAGAAGAAGTATTAAAGGAGCCAACTAAATAAAAAAATGGATACATTAAAACTTTAATAAAAACTATTTTAACTAATTTGAAAATTGAAATAAATAATATTCATATACGATATGAAGATAATGATTTAAAACATTGCGTAGGTTTAACAGTACAGAGTATATGTTTAAAAACTATCAAATATGTAGAAATTAACAAATAATTGATAGAAAAAGAGTAATTTGTCAATGAGAACGCGTAATCTTTTATCAAAAAAATAGATATTACTAATTTTTCTGTTTATTTAAATTTAGGTTATATACCAGTTAATTTATTTCATGATTCGACAAATATTAAGTAATTTTTAGTTAATACCGTTTAATTTTAAGATAATTATAATTATTTGATAAGACCAACAACATTTAAGATGTATCTAGAAACAGGTGTGTAATCTGATATTTAAAAATTTAATATTTAAGCTAGCATAGATAACTTAAATTTTTAATTTACAACTAATTAATTAGACGCAATTATTTAGCAAGTACAGTAATTATACTCGAAGAATTAACTAGGTAATATAATTTATTACCCAGAAGATAAATTACTAATAAATAAGCATTAGTGGTGGTCCTATATTATGGCATCATATGACAGCGTCGACACTTTATGGTAATAAAAGGCATCTTTTTCTGCATTCATACATTTATATTCAAAACATTATATTTAATATTAATAGATGTCATAGAAATAAAAAGATTCTACTATAAATGTTTTTTAATTGACGAAAGTAGAAGAAGAATATATTTATTTATTTTATCAAACTTTTTCATAAAAAGAGATAAATTTTTGTATAGAAACGACATTAAAACAGTTGAAACAAAGAAGTGGAAAATTTTTTAAATCATACTAATAGCTTATATTAGATGATACAATAATAGAAGAATTATTATTATAATTCATAGCGGATAATTAAACTAGAGATTATAATTTGGATAGTAGTTAATTTAATATTACTTTCAAAATAAACTAAATTAATGTAAGTCTTTGTTAACATTAAAAGCAAATTAGTATTAAGACTTAATATGGTTGTTAGGCAATCGGATAATAGCATTTATAAGAAAATATATTATCAGTGGAGATTATTTAAACAAATTTCAAATTTATTTTTAACAATACAGGATTTTAGGTGGATCTTTAAATTAATAATTTTATTTTAATTGATAATTTTAGCCTCAAAGAACCATATATAATAATTTAACAATTTATTGGTTTACCTTTTTAAGACAAAAAATAAGTTATAGCGTTAGATATATAATTATTAACTCTGTAATTTATCAAAAGTAATGTTGATTAATAATATAACTTAAAATTATAGGCGTAGCCGTTATTTATTTAGTATTAATAATGTATTTTAAATCTTGTTAGTAGGCTGATTTTACTTTTCAAGACTCTAAATAAGTATAAAAATCTAGAATCGTTATAGTAAATCTCTAACTTAGTTGAAAAATCATTTAACTAGATCTAGTAACATTCATAAAACGCTATCAAGATTGCAATTGATAATCATTTAAAGTTAAAACTTCAGTTAAAATTGTAAGCCCCTATATTATCACTTTGTATTGATGAGAGAAATTTATTAATTAATTTAGGCATGGTATCTATTAATACTTCTATGCCAAATTTAGATAAGTTATATGATAATTATTAAGTTAAGCTGGATAATGTATATGTGTTTTCATCTGAATCAAAAGTATTGACTAATTAAATTTTCAGTTATTTGAAAAATAAAGAGACAGAATTAGATCACAAATTAGACAATATGTATGAATAATCTATAATCTTATTCCCATTTAAATTAATTGTAGATTTAAATATATGTATATTAAGAAATATAGAAGATAAGCCTTAAATTATAGTAAAATCATAAATTGAGAATATAAATGTTAATATAAATGAAAATAATATTATATGCACATTGTAATTATTATAGCATTTATTAAAATATTAGTCATCATAGAGAATCTCTATTTTAAGCACACAGACTAACATTTCTAGTTTAAATATTACTGATAGTGATAAAAGTGTAGTTTAATTATCATAATAATAAGAAATTGATATAGTTGTCACTAAATTAGTATTTTCGTTCGATATTAAATCATTTGTCATCGTTTTTAGTTAATAGTATAAATCTTTTGAGCTAAAAGTTGAAGGTTTCTAAGTATAGATAAATTAATTTTCATATAATACTTAAGCTTTCTGCATACTTAATTGTCTTACATTTATTGATTTGTCTAGTAATAAATAAATATTTTGTATAGGAGCTTAAGATAGTGCACTTGATATAAAAGTTTAAACATATGATCACTTGCATCTATCATTTTAAGGAAATGCTCTAGAGACTTAAATTTGTATCGGCTCTGTAAATATATATTATGAACTCTAAAGATGTTAATAAATTTTAGATTGCTTGAGTTCTTTTGTTTAATTATTTTAGCTTAATGTGGAATCTCTAGACCCTAAACTGAAAGTGTAAAATTTTAGTAATTAATCTATAAAAACTAAAATGGATAACATATAATCTAATTATTCATTAAAATTAGTAATAAAATTTAATTCTATATCAGTATTTATTGAACAATAGGCTTCGTTGTTAACAGTAGTTATGATAAGATAAATAATTATTAAATATTAATAAAATGATGAAAAGGTTGAAATTAATTTAGCTTTATAAGAATTTTTAATTAAATCTCTTCTTAATGACGAAAAATATATAGTTTCTTTTAATTCATAAGATGATAAAAACCTTAATGTATCATTTATTTTATTTAATAACCCATCAAATATTTAGCCAGATATACTAGTGAATTGTAATATTTTATCTAGAATAGAAATTATAATTGATTTAAGATTTTTACTTCTGTTAAAATACGAATTTGATAATATTCTTAAAATACTAAGCGACTAGTTTTCAAGTTCAAATATTAGGCAAAGTTAATCAGTATAATAAATAAATATATAATAGGTGTTTTAAATCGATGCAAATATTATTGCTCCAATAATAATTATTCCTATTTCTCAAGGAAACGAAAAATCTTTATTTGTAGATTTTGGTCGTATAAAAATTTCTAGTTCGTTCACTAAAGCTAAAGATCTCGAAATGTGTTAGTAATTCTTTTTATCATTTGCAAATTTAATGATATTATCACATTTGCATGAAAATATATTAACCCCTGTATCATTAGAGTGTTACATATAACTATGTACTAATTAGTAGAACTAAAATATTATGATAGAATTAGTAATAAATTAAGTTACATTTACTGTAACCAAAGATATTATTTATTTCATATAGGATTTATTCCTAATATAAAACAATTTTGGTTACAATATTTTATAAGATATTTTTAAACAATAATCCGACATTGATTTAATAGATAAAAAAATAAAGAATAAATAATTATAAATTGATAGTTTTTAATACTCTGATGCGATTATTAAAGAGAAAATGTTAACAGCTATAAATAAAAATACAGTTCTTAATTTAACAGAATAAATATAAAAAATAAAAGACAGAAAGATAGAAATTAATATTGAAAAAATTAAATTAAAATTAAAATTAAAATAAGATACTTTAAACTAAAATAAAGTTAAAAAATAAATTAGATAATGGAATATTATTTTTAGTACTTAATTTAAAGGGTTTTAATTAATGATAGATGATAAAGTAAGTATAAATTTCAAAGGATTTAATCTTAATTATTAGAACTAATAAAATATTTCAAATATTGTATTATTAATTGGATCATTTAATATTTTGTTAGACTAAACACCAATTCTCTAATCAGAATAATAAGTATAGTTTAAGTGTGAGAAAATTCTTAATAAGTTTAACATAGAATCTAATTCTTAGTCTAAAATTTAAATTAATTTGCTTTTAGTGTAATTTATAAACTATTTTTATTCATATAAGAGTCCAGAAACTAATGATTTGACATTATATCAATTAATATAGGAACGATCTCTTTTTATGGACTCTTTTAAGATAGCAAATAATTTATTTGATGAAAAATGTTAAATATTTTCACTACTATAGAATCATTAGTATGTTCATACTTATACTTTAAAAAGAATTTAACCCTATTAAAAATCCAGGTGTGATGAAGTTAATCTAAATCTAACGTTTCCATAAGTAGAGATATAAATACCGACCATTGAAAATAATTAATATTTGTTAATTTATTTTTAACCTATGATTTCTATAAATATGGTACACAATCTAAAATTAAATATAGACAAAAAAGGAATTTATGTATCTTTTAAAATGGATAAACTATTAGAAACTAAATGTTAGATCGATGGTTTTAATTTATAATTAGTAAATAAGGAAATAAAATAATCTATTATTGATAATTTATCATTGGATATCTGTTATTTAATGACACAAAACTAAATATTAGTATAAAATCCTTTACAATTTATTAGAGAAGAATAAACAACTTAGATTGAATGTAAATTTTTAAGCTAAATTCAAGTTACTATTACTACTTAATAATGCAAAACAATACAATAAACATTAAATTCGTTACTGAAATAGATATAGAACTCTTAATAGAATGTATAACCTGTTCAAGTGAAAGCAACACAAAATAATTATGTTGATAATTTAGATATTATAAAGGAAGATGCGCTGAATAAAACTCTTCTACCTGAAACTTGTTATTTAAGTAATGATGTTTCATTTAACAATAAATCACTAAATATATATAATACATTGCATTAAACTGATATATAAGTTGCTATCACATTCGCCTCTAGTATAAAATTCTTTGATGACTTCAACGATTTCTAACCATTGGTGAAAATAGATATTTTAAATATATACTTAAGTATGGCTTAAATTTAGCAATATTCTGATAAAAATGATATAGTTATATCTGGAAATTTGGAATTAAAAGTGTCACATTACAATTAACCATTTTAAAATTGGGAAACCTTAATACCAGGTTTGAAATTATAGGTAAATATTGAAAAATTATTCTCCACAGTAAACAATTAGTTTATTACAAAATGCAATGTATTGATCCCATAGGTGCAATTTAATTTATCTAATTTAATTTTTTTGTCTATAAACAATATAATATAAGTTTCACAATTAATCGTTTAGAATGAACCTGAGAAGAAAGTGGAATTTTTATCTAATTATAAAATCCACTAGTAAAAGATAATTCATAAAAAACTTTCAATAAAAATTGAAAACAACCTTGATATTGATATAGGTCTATAAAATTATAATATTTAGCCTTTAAATTATGTTGAAATTTCTTATTAGGATAATATTAGTTTTGTTATTGGAGATTAAACTATAGATATACCAGTAAAGATGTAATATCAATAAAGGACAAGTGTAAATAATTAAGATATATTTATTTATGTAGAATATATAGATAAATTATACTAAGTTTGCTTCAGACCATTATATAAGATTGTTAATATGACGAAAATAAAACTTTATATTTAAAATACCCAATTTAAAACATTCTATACGGGATAGTGTTTAATGTAGTTATCATTAATAGATAAATCTAGTAAATGCACATAGATAGATTTTAACAATATAAGCGAGTCTATTCTTATTGATGATAAATATTTTAGGTTAGAATACTCACGACGAACTTTTGAAGAAGTGTAGCTTATAAATATGTTTATTTACCCATCTTTTATCATAACTAGTTACTGCAATTATTAATTACTATTTGATGATTATAACTTAAATCCTCTTACATCTATTGAATTGTATGTAAATCCTTATAACTCATTATCTTTTAAAACTATATATTATTATGAATAATTCACTGCTAAAAACTAAAAATTATTTGAGTATTATAGTAAAGTTCCTGTATTATCCGACTAGTCTAAAAAAGCAAAAAGATTAAGGATAGACTATCTTATTAATAAATGTATTTACCACACTCCTACCACATTATAATTAGCTTCTTCAAGTAAAGAATCTTACTATTTAGGTGTTAAACGTTTAGTTTCATAGAAGGAAAATACTTCAAATACGTTTAATTACTAAATTATATTCTACCCGTATTATATTTTGGTAAATAGATTATTTATTGAAAGATAAGTAACTTCTAACTATATTTAAATTAATTGTTAACATAACACAAAATATTAGTGTTAATAAGGTGATTATATGGAACTAGGTATAATGAAATCATAAAAATGCGAAATTTAAATTTATCAAAACAACAAAACTTTCAAAATTAAATAATATGAAATTAATAATGAGAATACTATGGTTTAGTTAGCTTAAGAATAAGAGTTCTTATAGACTAGAATATAGTATACTAATTCAAAGTAGTAATTAACAAGAATAATTACAGTATATCCAATATTGATATTGAGAAATAATTCTACTCTTCATTTTTTTTATGAATTTAATGATAATTATTCTAATATCGTATCAAGAAAACAATAAGCACATATAAATAGTTAGTAGATAGTTAGTAGTTTCTAATTAACAAATTATTTTTATTTGCAACATAATAATATATGGTCTTCTCCAATATCATTAGACTAATAGGGGTCTTTTACTATTCTTTTCTAAGATATTGATCTAAAATGTGGATTACAAGTTAAAAATATAAATGATATAGTACTAATAGATATTTTTGAGGAAATTTCTGGATAACAAATTCTTATTAGTAATTTAACATCTGTAGATTTTAGAATTTCATAAACTACAGAAGGAGATATAAAAATTTACAATCAGTATTATAATCCTGTTTGCAAAGCGAATTAAATTATTAATTTCTAAGTGTATGATTTAGGTATTCCATAATAGATAAAATTATAGTAAGATGAAGATTTTGTAATAATTTCCTTAAATAAAATAGGTAAATGGTAACCTAAAAAATTTGGCAACCACCTTATCTTTGCTTAAGTTGATATCAATGCTAATACAGTTAAGGTTTCATTTAGCTTCCATAAAATAGAAGAATTAACAATTTTATAAAAAGCAACAAAAAAATTTAGTGAAGAACTTATTAATGCTAATATTGAAATTTAAATTGAGTAAATTTAAATATAAGTTTATCTTAATTGCCACAATTATAAGAAAACCTAACAGAATGTAACTGTTTAGATATTTACATTTTAGTTAAACAATGTCAAAGCAACTCTATTTGATTTATAAGAAACGTAAGCTTTAAATTTGGAGGTTCAATAAATTTACCTATATAATTTAGATAAGGCTGCAGATTTCCCTGTTACTGTTAAGTTTTAGCCCAATAGTTATGATATTAGTGCTCTTAGTATTTAGCTAGAGAAAATTAAACAATACAATCAGTTTATTAATATTAATGTTGCCATTTAGCCTATTTAACTTAATATAGATCAGTCATTTTTAGAGAATATATTACTATTTATAAATTCACTTACAGTATCCGAAAATATATTTAGGCTCCCTTAGTAGCAAATGGATATAGATGATAAGGAATTAATGTACCAGACTGTATTTAAACCTTTCATTAATATTGAATAATCAAAATTTAATGTCTAAAAAATGTTTATTGCTTTCTTTAATATATCTGATATTTATGCAAATGTTAATGTAGCTATTAATGATCTTACATTTTTAGAAAATAATTTTTGGTATTAATTGTTTAGTAATATTGCGTCACCATTCATGAATATTACTTCAGCGAATATAAAATTTCAATATTATAAAAAGAAATCATTTATCACAGAGTAATTTGCCTTAATAAATGAAGTAAAGAGATTTTATTTGGGATAGATTAAGAAAAATATAGGAAATCTCATTAAGTCTTCTATTATTAGTGGATAAACAGCATCTTATGTTGAAGAATAATCTAGTCGTATGTAGGACATTAAAACCTAATCAAGAAAATTAGTAGGAAATTCAGTTTCTAATATTGCAGGCACTGTTTCTTCTGTAGCTAGTTTCATATCAGGAGACTTAAATTACAAAAAGACTAGTTAAAAACTAATTAGAGACTCATAATAAAATGGCAAAAATGCTATGAGAAATGCTGGAAAAGCACTTACAAATGGTTTCGTAGAGGGATTAATTGGAATAGTTAAATAACCAATAGTTGGTGGATAGTAAAAGGGTTTTGGTGGTGCTATATCAGGAATTGGTAAAGGTATTGTTGGTATTTTTGCTAAACCTGTTTAAGGAATATCTGACTTTGTAGAGCATGTAGGTATTGCAGTAGAAACTGGAGGGAAAAACTAAATGAAAGATTAGATTCCTGATCAATTAATATTTAAAAATGGAATTATTGAGTGAAGTGTTAAATCATATAATGCAGCTTATCCCAAGCAGACTGCACAATACAAAAATATAAACTGCTGGCCAGATTTATACTTCGTCTCTTTCCACTTTTTCAGAAGGAAAACATCCACCGGCAAATATAATTTCAGAGCAAGTTTGAACACATTTTCCTGTCTTAAAATCAGCAAATTTATCACAATATGAGACACACTTACCACCACTAACAAAAAGCCCATCAGAGCATTTTTAGACACACTTCTTAACTCTGGCATCTTGCAAAAGACCGTCACTACAGCGCCAAACACACATTCTCGAAAAAGGGTCACCATACATACCACTATCACATTGTTCAACACACATTTTTGTTTCAGGGTTTCCGTAATTAGAACATTTAAAGACGCATGTTTTAGTTTTAAAATCAGTAAATCTACTACATTCTGATACACACCTGGTATTCTCTGTAAAATTAGCACATTTACTAACACAAGAACCATTTTAAGTAATAAAAAGATTATCAGGACAAAGATATTCACATACATTATTATGGTTCTTAAAAGAAAAATTAGGACAAACATCAACACATGTAGAAGTTCTTTAATCTAAAATTTTATTAGCAGGACATTCTTAAACACAAAGGTTAGAACTATTAAAAAGTTAATAACAAGTTTTACTACAAAAATTTTTATATTATAGTAAATTGTCTGGACATTTTATGACACATTGCCGAGCCTATAAATCATCAAAATGATATTTATCACATTAATTTTTAGACTCGTTAAATAGACTGTTATAAAATTCAATTTCTTGGATACAAATAGATTCATTAACAGTAACAAAATTTTCAGGACATACTCGAGTACAATTTCTTTAGAAAATATCAGTTAGGTAAGATTTTGGACAATGGTTAACACAGATTCCATTTAGGTTAAATTTTAAATTTGGACAGGAAGTAAGACAAGAATTATCATTTTAAATTAATGGGTAACAATTTTCTTAACAAATCATTGAGTAATTATTATAAAATGTGTTCGTTGGACAGATTTTTACACATTATAAATTATATTTGTATTCTGTTTTACCACAATTTTCTACGCAGGTTTATTACTGTAAATTAAAATAGTATGGACATTTTATAAAACATTTTCTTAATGTAATATCTGCAAAGTAACCGTGTGAACACTTGTCAACACAAAGCTAATGCTCTTAGAACAAGTTGTTTAAACATACTACTTCTAAAACTTAAGATTAATCTAAAAATGAATTTTAAATATATAATTTATTAATTTCTGCTTTTTATATTTATCTGCATATTTTGTTCTCCTCAATATACCCTAAAGGACAATTTGTTACGCAAACGGTTCCAAAAATAAATGTACATTCTTAAAATAAAATACATTTTCTATTTTCAACCATTAATATCTTATCTGCAGGACATTACTTGACACAATAATCATCATTATAAAGAAATGGAAAATCGCAAAAAAATTAATTTTAGTTAACTTAATTTTTTAATATACACTATCCATCCATGGGAATAAAGTTATCATCACAAAATATTTAACATACACCAGATTAGTTATAGGAATTATAAGGACAGATAGGAACACAACTACCATACCAATATACATAATTATTTTAACATCTATAAAATGTCTGGTTATCATAAGCATGAAAAAAAATTTCACCAAGGTGAATTTGATAATGGGATGTATTAAACTGATTTTCTATAATATTCTTGTTTTCTGGTTATTATCTATTAAATTTATCTACATTTTACTATAAAAAGTTAGTTTTCGGCCCAGAAAGTGTATCAGAAATAGTAAATGGTAATAAAATAGATCTATTAAAAATAAAATGTTCACCAATAAAATGGTTATAATAATATTTTACATGTTATTAAACTATATCCTATCTACCAATATAATAATAAGTTAATGTCTTATTATAAAGTTAAATCGTTGATATTAAAAACTCAGGATTAATAGTTTACTGTATAATAAATTCAATAGGTTTAACACTATCTTTGCTTAGGCTGTAATCTTAAACCATATATTTAAAATTATTATTATCAATACAGCTGCCATAAAATAAGACGTTATTAAATATATTTTGGCCTAAATCTAGAATAATAGTAGAATTAACGGTTGCTGGTTTTTAGCAATTAATATATATTTAAAGATTAGATATATTACACCTATGAAAAGCGAAAACTGCAGTCTAGTAATGCTAAGAAAATTAAAGCTAGCTTTTCATATTTAATGATATTTCAAATATGTTGAATACTTATTATCCAAAATCAATAGCTTCTTAAAAACTTACACAATAGTCATTTTAAGTCAAAATTGACTAGTGAATTATATGACTGCAAGGTTAGTAGAATGTTAGCGTCAGCAGCATTAATTAGCGAATTACTTTTTTAATATGGTATAATAACCATATTAAATAAAACCCTTATTTTTCCTTAAAAAGATAATTCATTAATATTAAATCATTCTCTGACCAAATAAAATCTTCCACATACATTATTTTCCCAAATAGCAGGACAAACAAGTCCGCAGCCTTCACAATCTGAGTTTCCACACACAACATTTTTCATATTCCCACACTCTTGAATCTCTTTATTACATCCTAAAAACACCTTTTTAATGCTCTTATAATACTATGGGATGGGTCCATAAAAATCATTACATGACCCAATAAATTCGTTTAGAAACTCAAATTTACAATTTGGAAGTTTTTACTATATTTAATTGTTATCAATATGAAGAAACTGCAGGAACTTAAAGTCACATATACAATCATGTAACCTGCTCATATTTGTGTTAGAGAGTTACAAAAATTGCAAATTTTAGGCATAAGAGCAAATTTAAGAAGGGAAAATCGAAATTAAATTATTATTTAAATAAAGAGACTTCAATTCGTTAAAACAAGAAAGCTCGGGTGACAAAAAGGTAATACCAAAGTCTGAAAGATCAAGTTCTATAACCTCATTATTCAGACCACACTTTACGCCTTAAAAGGCACAATAATCATTAGAATAACGCCAATCGTGTCCTTTTGACCATTTTGAGCCATTAGAATTATGATATAAGGCCTATAGATTTTCTAATGGTGAAGGGAAGCAAGCAAGGCTTAGTATGAGCATTTTATCGATAGTTTAACATTAAAAATAGGGTGTAGAGTTTATAGATAGGGATATTTGATGCATATTATATTATACTTTTGAAATTAAATATTTATAATTGTTATAAAATTAATAAAATTATATATTATACAACATATATAATTTATGATTTGTAGCTATTCCAATACACTGCCAAAATATTACAAACTTCTGTAAAAACTTATTTAGAAAGTAGAACTATACTAATTATCTATAATGTTTTAAATTTGAATGGAATTATAAATCAACTAGAAGTGTTATTTACATATTTCTTAGTAAAGTAATTGCTTTATTTTATAGTATTAACTATTTTAGATATTTTCAACGTAAAAATTAATAAACTAACATTCTATTTACTTAACATTGGTATTATATATATTTATATATCAATAAGTAAAATAAAAGATAAGCCATATTCAGTATTGAATTTTACATTAATTTATAAAACTTTTACTTTTTATAAAAATTTCTTAGCAAAATTAGAAAAGATAATAGTCAAAAATAATCATATATGCTCTTTATATCGTCATCAGTTAAAAGGCTCGATAATGCATTCCTCTTGTCAGGATCGATCTCCATTTTTGGAACTTTTTCTTTCAAATTAAGGTATTTAGATTTCCACTTTTTAATTTCTATCATGCTTTTTTCCAATTATTCACCAGATTTTTTGCTCATTTCTAATGATTCTCTAGCATTAACTTTTTATTTCAATAGATCCTCTTTCATAATTGCAACTTTTTTCTCATTTTCACCAAGCTTTTTTAAGTTTTACTATTAATGTTTCAGTAATTCATCATATGCAGTAGTAATAGCTTTCAGTTCTTATTTATTATTATAACTATCTGTATTTATAGCTTAAATTTGAGCTTATGTTCCCTAATTTTTGTTTTATAACTCTTGATAAGATTATGTTAATTATTTATTATCATCTGAAAGTACTAATGTGCGTTTTCTGAACTATTTAGACTCCTATTAATGCTTAATACAATCTTTTTAAATTTTTCGGACTAAAGCTTTCGAAATCAATAATTTTTTCTTATATCCATCGTTAGATTAAGCTATTTCATCTAATTATGATTATTGCTCTTTAATGATTTATTTTCGCTCCTAAAGTTATATCTTGAATTTTTCATTATCCTAAGATATCTAAGCATATATCTCTCTAGCTGCTGAGCAGTATTCACAAATTGACTCAACTTATACTTATTAGTGTTGCTTCTCCTTTTATGGTTCAGTTTCAGTAAATTTATCATTTTAAATAAAGGAAACCTAAATTTCAGCATTGATGTAACTAAGTTCATCAGTTATCACAGAAACTGATTTTTTCTCAATTTCCATTAATTCTTTTAAAGTATGGCGGTACTATCTCAGTTTAATATTTTAACTACCATAAGATGCATTTATATTTAAAAATTATTTCTCTAATGGTCTCAATTTGTTGCTTAAATTTTCCAATTTTCCTATCTTGTCAGCCAGTTTAATGTTATTATCAATAAACGATTCGAATAACCCTTGTAAAGTAATATTCATAAATTAGTACTATCCTTTTTGTTTTCCTCTTTCTTCTTTAACACCGTTCAGAACTTATTTCAGTTTATCCTCCATTATCTAGTTCTTTGTGTTGACATCATCATACATTTTCTTTAATTTAATATTCTCTTTAATAACGAGAAAACTCTCTAAATTATCAATTTGGCATTCGACTTCAACTTTTTCAATCTAATAAATTTCTAGTGCATTTTTCATGTCTTTGATTAAAACATTCTAATTATTCACTAAATTTTATAGTTAATTCTGCTTAATTAATGGAAAATGTGCCTCTTAGTGTCGTTTTATTTTGATCAAATCAACTTCGATTATATTTTTGAGTGAGTTTGAAAATTCTTTTAACTTTTATATTATATTCTCCATTCCAAAAATTTTGATCTCCAATTTTTATATTTAAGCGTCTTTCTGAATAATTTTTTCGTGCAGCATTTCTCCATTTGAAGGTAAAGTCTCTAAGTTAAGTAAAAAACTCAAAATTATGTTATAATTTTCCATTTTAGATGCATTTTCATTTACATAATTACGTATTTTTAATGGTTTTTCTGGTAGATTAACTATATGCTATGATTCATTTTTAGCATTTAAATGTGCTATTTGGATGCCAACACCTTTTTAGAAAATTTCGTCATAAACCTAGCATATAGATTTATAGTAAACTATCACCTTGTTGGTACAATTAAAATCTTAGCAATGTTCGAACGCTGTAACTTTAGCTTTCAAAATAACATTTTCACTTTCTATTTAATTTAACTAAGTAGAATTTTTATTAACATTAGGAGTGAAAAACTAATATAAGTTTTAGTTCTTCAGCATTTGCTTTAAATTCTCTATTTCAGTAAGCAAAATTTTGACGATTTCAGCTTTATCAAATTGCATCAAAAGGGTAAGTTTAGAAAGATTTTGTGTTTCATATTTCTATAAAAGTAGGTTTTTGGCGCTAAAAAGTTCTTCCTATAACAGATAAATAAGGTGGATTTGCTAATTTTGTGATAAATTTTCTGGTGAAATAAAATGATTCTACGAACTTTAATTTGATTCATTTTATGTTCCAGTTGATTCTTGTGCACAATGATCAGTTTACGTGATAGAATCCATATGTATCTAGTTTTCTGTAGAAATTTATTGTTAAACTAAATCCTAGGATGCTTAAATCTCGCGATTAATGCGTAGAATATTTATCACCGATATTTGACCATAATTATGGTCTTGCTAAACTGACAAATCTAGCTGCTTCTTATCACCGTTTCCCGCCTAATTTTGCTTGTCAGAAATCGATGCGCTACACTCCAAAACGGACGCACGCAGCACAGTTGAAGAAAGTTGGTTTTCGTGCTTCTGAGCGGCATTTTCCCGTTTCAATTCAGCAATGACGGACTGCTAAACGGACATCTGGGCCTGCGATTTAATGAGCAGCTCCTTGTACTTTTCGAGCTGCACTTTTTGGCTGTTCACGTCCGAACCCAGAGAGTCGCGCAGCGAGTGCAAAGTACTGTTCAGGGAGTCAATCTCGCGATTTTTGGATGCCAGCTGCTGCTGGATCTGCTGGATCGCCAAGTTTTGATCAAAAACAGCGCGTTTTGCGAGCGCCAGCTCGGTTTTGAGGTCGAAACCCTGCTTGGAGAGCGTGCTGTGCATCTGGTCGTACTGCTGCTCAAACTGCTTTTTCTGGTTAATTAGCAGGTTCTTATCGTAGGTCAAATCCTTGAATTACTGCCCAATTGTTATAATTGTGTGTAGGCACCCGATCAGGTTTCCGTCTTAGAGTAGGTCAACGCAGCACTTTAACTGGTCTGGCAGCTCGTTGATTTACTAGGAAATTTGCATTTTATTATTATTCGATTCATAATATAATAAATATAATAAATATTTTTGGTGTAATGTCACCAAAGTGTGAACACCATCATGACGATATTCCACACTACCACGATGTATCTTAACAGTTAGATCGCATTGATAATGCTGTAGACTTTGGCCTTCAGCGTGTTCTCTTCTCCTGGTTTTCTAGTTTGTTAGTAAAAGTTGTATTTATTGAGTTAAAACATACAGAGTAAAGTCTAAAATTGCTGCTGCATTAACGAACAGTGTGCATGACCATAAAATATCCGTTAGAGATAGAATCATTTTCTGATAGATACGAATGATATCTAAATAGTATATAACTAATAAGTAAAACTTTATATTATTCATATTATAAAATATTTGTTTATAGAACTATATACCACTCCAATTTCTAAAATGGAAGAAATCAAGCAACTTATTTTGTAAGAAATGAAAGTTCGTGGTATTTACTAAGCCCTTTAATAAAAGATTGCATAGAATTTAGAATCTGCACTCTGTTCGGCATCTACTACTGCTCCCACGTCTCCCTCTTAGGATACACTGGTTTTGTTAGAAATTTGTGGTGAATTTTTACGCTGGTTAGGACTTAAATCCACCGCGGCAACACTTGAAGCAGAAGCTGGCATATCCACTGCATCTATTAGGCGTGAGTTCTTAGTAAGCCAGGTAGGACTTAAAATAAGTGCATGTGACTCAGACCTTAGTATTTTGCATTGTATATTACTATTTTGCTAGCAGTTTGGTGGTGTCGCACCAGTTGAAGTGTGATCATATATTATCATTATTTTTTACATTTTATACATCATTAATAAAAGATTTTAATCTAGGTAAATTTACAAAAATCTGATCAGGTATACTCAATAGCTATTACATGCGTAGTTATATCTATTTTTATTATTTATGTTGAAAGATTGTCTTAACCTTCAAAGTTATGCAACTAACCATGTAATTTATTGTTTAAATAATCAATTTATATGGGTCGCTACAAAAATCCATTATCTAGGTTATAACAAATTTTTGTTCCGAATGCCATAATTTCAAATTTTTCGATTTTCAACGACTACTAACCTTTAGATTTATGGTAATATCAATTTCCCATCTTCAAAGTATAATTATAAATGGAGCTCCCCTTCAAAGACAACACACCGGTACTATTTTCTTACGAAACTAATGGATATCCTAGAGTTTTGTGGATGACACTTTTTTACTCGGCTACTGCAAATGCTTATGTTATGGCAACCGGTGTCGATTCAAACAAATGGGATGCATTAGATATTAACTAAAATATTACAGTCAACTACGGCAGCCTGTGGAGGGTGAAGAATATGTACAGAATAAATGCAGAGGTTCAAAAATTAAGTAGGTAAGACTATGCCGATGTTTACGAGGAACTGTTCAAGAAGCACCCGATAGCATTCAGGCACTTCTTCTAGAATGTGGACAACGATAATTATGGAGTTTTCATGCTGGACTTCAAGCACATATGCAGGTATAACAAGAACTATGTATGCATTCCGCTGACAGTTGAGCTAAAATGAATGATAGTACTGGGGCCTCACTCGATTAGAACAATTGTATCTCTGCTTCTTCTGATAATCTGGTCATCCACGAGACCCTAGAGGCACTGGTCTAACCTGTCCACGCTTGAGTTCAAACCATCAGCCTTCAGAAGCTCAAAAATTTCGTGCACGAGGCAGCTCTTTACTTTTTTCAAGTACGCCTTGACTGCTTCATTTAGGTCTTCGAATCCTTTCTCGCCACCCTCAAGGAGTCTCATATCAAGAACACCGTTTTCGTTCGTAGCTGCTGTTTTTAACGCACCTGTCACTAATTTGAACGCAGATAAAACGTATTAATTTAATTTTTTACTTAGAAATATAACTGTAATTTAAAAATAGTAAAATGGGAGAAGATAGTAGTGTTAAATAATTAAAGAAACTAGTGCAAATAGATTATTTATAGTAATATGATGATTATTGTTTATTTTACCACTATAATGATATAATTAATACATATTATAGAAAGGTTAGATTAAAAAAGTATATTCTTCGCTGTTTCAATTGATTTATAATAAGTTATATAAATTATTACCAATACTTGAATAAACTTATTTTGAATTAATAGAATGATAAAGCCCTAGTAAATAAATTGGTTTGTATATTTATAATACATTAACTGCATATTGTAACTGCCATAGATATAATATAATGTAAAGCTTATTTATTTTCTTATTAACTTTAATTTAATTCTATATTAATTAGTAAGAATACTTAAATATTCTAGATCAAATTCTAAATAACATTTCTAACTGATTAATATTTAAATATCAATAATATAAAATAAGAATTTTAATACCACACCAGGACATCAAATAATAAGTCCGCATTTATTTGGGGTTCTTGTAAAATCTGCGAATTTTCATTTACCCAAGTTTAATTTTAATCTGATAAAGATATCGAAATAAATTTAGAATATTAATTATTATAAACGAATGAAAATGAATATAAAATTGTATTAATGATAAATTAGAGTATGAAAAATTGTGCAAATACAAGTATTGGTATAAAATCTCTTTTGAATGAAAGTATAGGTACAATTACTTTAAGTATATATTAATCTAGTATTAATTTTTAAAAAGATACATGGAAAGCAAACTTCTAAAAAATTCATAATGTGATAAATTCCACCAACTTAAACTTAAGATATAAGTATAAAATATTACATAAATGTTTAAATATATTTATTTTAGCAATTATAATGTACATAAATACAGCCTATATGTAAATTAAAATTTTAAAACTTAATATATATAGCATTTGTAATACTTTGAATAGATAAATTTTCGAACAAATCAATCTTATATAAAATCAGCAGTCTGTATTTTTAACGAGTTAACAATAATATATTCTCGTATTTTTAGTAGCCCTTGATAATATAAGTATTATGGAAAATTGTTTTAAAATTAGTTATTTTATTAGATCGAAATTTAAACTAAATAGGAAACAGAAAAATAAATTTTTGTAGAATTATTGTTATAAACGTAACTTAGAAATGATTTATTAAAAATATAAATAAAGTTCAATGTCAGAAATCAAAATCTTATTCTATCCACCAACGAGAATATTCTTTACCACCTAAATGTTGCGGTTTATCGGCCTAAAATTAAATATTTTATTAATGTTATTTTTAGTAATTTTCAAAAGCTGTTTGTCGCTATTATGCCAAAGTACCCATTTAAAAAATTTAATCTTCATCTATTATTTCTTAATTTTCTTCTTCTTTAACCTGAATTTCATCAATATTATCTATTTAAAAATATTTAACTAAAAATTAGTCAATTTAGAGTAAATGGTCGGTTGTATATTAATCAACTTTAAGTAATATCGGATCAGGACCTAGTTTTACCTAGGATTCTAAAAGATCCTTCAACTTTCTAAAAATTTCTGCCTTACGGCTTGTACCCTGATCTGAGTTTATCTCAATTAACGCATCATTAAGCAAATCAAAATACTTTTAATAATCTTCATCAGTTTCAAAATTATAACGTGTTAAGCAAGCTGGAAATTTTTGATTTGTTAGGGTTGAAATATCATCTAGCACATATTTTTATGAATATGACATTTCAGTTAGTATATATAATAATATATAATATTATTATTAGTAAAGTTCTTTATAGACTCCGGAGGCTAAAGTATATTTTAAATTGATATAAACCAAATAAGTTATTAGATATATAGATCCAAATATACTTTATTGATAATTACTCATAAAACATGATTATATCATGAGAAATACGGGTGACTTTAATATTTCAAATATAACTAAGCTCTGAACAGCTTAAATCTCCAATTTAAACCATCTCAATAAATATACTAGTCCATTTCACAACGGCAAAGCTTCCTATTTTTCCAGTAAGTTTTCCAAATTATTTTCCAGTCCCAAGATATCTAAAATTAGCACAAACAAACATATTTTCTGTATAATTTTCTACAGTAACTATAGAGAACTTGACATCAAATAGAAGCATCCCTAGATTTATTTTAAAAGTAAAACAAACAAGCTGCTCATGAAATTAAAAGGATGCAGTATCCAAACGAGCAATTTGATATATATTATCATTGCTTGAAACTACAAAGAGTGAATAATTTTATAGCATATTTAGTTAAGAAGTTAGAGAAGTAGATTCTGTCATATTAACTATAACAGGTGTAAAATTTGTAATTTTTTAAAATATTAGAGGAAAAATTATCTATGCACTATATTAATGAAGAATTGCTATATTTTCTGCATTTATTGATTTAAAAACCTTATTAGTTTTTAAAATGATTAATTAGTTTTTTAACTAAGAAATAACTAGACATAATTCATTATTATCTTCTATTATATTCAGTAAAGGTTACAACTATTAATTTTTTGAATATTTTTAAGTAGAAGTATCATAAATTTTCGTATCTTTAGTAGTATTTATGCTTGATTAGTATGTAAATTATAATTTTTAGATTAATAGATTCAAATCGTGATAATTATCTTCTTATACCTAATGTAATGTAGGATCAAATTATGCAGAATTATAATTTATTAACATGTTAGACTTAAATGTATAATAATCAGCCCATGTATTTTTACCAATATATATTTTATTATTAAATACTGCACCTAATTCCACTTAATTAGACTTAACAACATCATTATGTACTATATAAATTTGTTTCTTATCTTTGAGTTCTTTTAGTATTGTTTTTTAATTGTAAATACAGTTTTAATTAATTTTCACATCATTTCCTAATTAGAGATTATATCCATACTATTTATTATATGTTAGAATGCCTTCTATTCTGAAATACTTATTAGTAAGATGCTAAATCATTTCCTAAGCATCTTTATACTTTATTGATTTTTACTCTATCTTCTATTCATTAAATGGCACTTAGATTGGATAAGACTAACATATAGCACATTATTAAATAATATTTAACATTATATCATTACAGTCTCCGCAGAAATAGTGATAACACGCTAGTTAGCAAGTGGCTCGGGTCTAACAATTATTGCATTTTTTCATATTAAATATTAAATATATAATAAATAGGCTTATTTATAAATGAGAAGGTCACTTATAGATCGATTTAATGACTAACTTCTTTAGTAATAAAAAGTTAATAGTATTGCCACGTAAGTTTTAAATTTAAATATAGTTAAAAAGAGGCCTTAACTCGAAAAAGATTTATACTAAAACACATATTTTGATTAACTATCTAGATCTATGTAAAACCCGTATGAACCTTTTTAAAAGACTTCTTCAGGTGTATTTGGTGACAAATAGCTTCTAAATATTTAAATGTAATAAATATCATTAATTAAAAGCTTAAATACTATAAAATAGGATCAAGAATTAAGAAATTATGAGAAAATTGGAGTATAAAATAAAGTTAATGCTTCTCGCAATTAGATATAGATGAACTAAAAGATGATGATATATGAATCTTATCTTCCGCATAATAAAATTAATTATAAATCGTTAGTATAACGATATGATTCAGTATACAATGCTTAAATATCATAAGTTTCATCAAATTATTAATAGTTATAAAAAGGTAAGCCAAATTCATCTCTCCAGTAACGATATATTGATTGGAATTAGGCGAAAAATAAATAATTAAAATGATATGTCAGTACAATTTTAAATGAGTTAGATTAAATAGATTATGTAAAGTTATTTAATTAACTAAGCTATATCAATACAACATAAAAGTATGTTTATATAATTTTATAACTTATAATTATTAGCTAATTTAAGTTTAGTCAATATTTATTACTGCACATATAATTGTAGATTTATTAATAAGGTAAAGATGACTTCTATTATTTAATAATTTATTGACGGAGACTATAAATGATTAGAAAATTATTATCCCTTTAAATAAATAATTATTTTACTAAATCTAGTGTATGTAACTTACGCATATGATGTATCATATTTTAATTAACAATAATTTATTTATTATATGACAATATTATTTTAAATTTGGTTAAAAAATGTTAACTCCGTTAATATTATTAGTAACATCAGGATAATCGATATAATAGTTTGAAGTGTCTAATAATATAGAGTTTAGTAATTAAAATTAATAATTAACGAACATAAGTGTAAGCCTATTATCAAATACTATTGGGTAATAACCGTTAACTTTTAAAGAAGTAGCTCAGTAAATTTCTTAAAACAACTTGTTGAATCGAATTTCTTGTCATTCATTTTAATATTAAACAGCCCTAATTGGAAGAAATTTAAAGGATGTATCACCTTTTTTTTCTTCAGGAGTTACTGATTAGGAAATTGTTTAAAATGCTAATTTTTAGAATATTGATTATGTATAAATTCCGGGTAAAGTTATATTTTCATAATAAAATTTTAAAACATAGAATGATTTGTCTTTTATCTGTTAGCTTGGAAATTGTGATGATTTTGATAAAACTGATGATTACTATAACCATGTCTTAAAATTCTATTTAAAAATGAGGTCTTTGAAAAAGCCTTATTTGCTAGTTATTTAAAGTGGGGGTGAAAATTTATTTAACTAAATTGAAGCTATCAAAATTTTAAATTTTTTGCTAAACGAATCATTAACTACAGAATTAAACATTATTTCCTTAGGTGATACTGATTTTGGAGGTTTAAACATTTCACATACTATATAGTTTGATAATGAAATTAACTAAAATTTAAGTTATAAGGAGTCAAATATCATTAGATAAAATAGGTTTAATTAGCTGA
Organism: Spironucleus salmonicida; assembly: GCF_000497125.1. NCBI lineage: Eukaryota > Fornicata > Diplomonadida > Hexamitidae > Spironucleus > Spironucleus salmonicida. The sequence continues at coordinate 317,831 of NC_090598.1, forward strand.
ACATTAGATAAGTTATGAACAGAACAATCTTTATGCCTAGTATTTTGTTCACAAAAGGTCCTTATTTTAATAATAAATAATATATGCACGTATCATAGTTATCTGAAGTACCAAAATTAGTTGAACAAGCACTTATTTTTTAAGATAATAAAATTACCGGCTAAGAAAAATTAAATATTTTATCCTTTGGTGCTTTAGTGTCTTATTTTTCATTAATTATTGTTTCTGCCATAATTTTGTGTGTAAAATAACTATGCAGTAAATATTGATAGTAAATTTTTATAGGTGACCAGCAAAAGTAATATATTTATTTTCTATTTGAGTATTAGCTATTGTCTTGTTTGAAAAGTTTTAACATGTTTTTAAATATATAATAATATTCTGCTGCCTACTAGGCTTATTTATTATTTCAGTAAATTGAACACAAATCTATAATGCGTTTAATAATGCTAATTTTAGTTCATCAGACTAAATTATTACATAGTACTTCACTTAGTTCGTTTTGTTAAAAATGAATCATTTCTACCTCTTTTTAACATCACTCAAAAATTTCTATTTTCGAATGAAACTATTCTAGCTCTGAACATACTGCCCTAGCACCTCTAACTATCCTTAACTCATTTAGCTCTTATACATCTGCCAAAATTTTCTAGTCTCGTGGATTGTAACAATTTTTGGGGCGTACTTCATTATTTTACTAGCATAATTAACAACCTAGTTTCCACTAATTTTAGCCAAGTTTGCTCTCGAGCTTAATGGATTAAAAAGTGAACTATCAATTTTAGTAATAGGAACGGCTTCGCTTTTTGGCTTCTCGTCGATCTGGAAGTATTATTTCTTTTCCTATTTTTTCTGGTTCATTTACTGAAGTTAGTTCCACATTTCGTCTAATTGCTGATTTGTAAGTGATGCTTATATTTTTTCTGTTTCATTAGTTTCTTCTGAAGAATAATTTTATGAAGACGAACCTTGATATGTTGAATCTGACTGTTCTGATTCTGACATTTCAACATAGTTCGTAAATAATATATATTATTATTATTATTAGTTTTAATGGAAGTGGTATTCTTTTACTTCTAGAATTTGTAAGTGGTAGATTTAGAGATTGCAAGATTGGTTTCAGGCATCTAAGATAAATATTATTAACCAGCTTATGCGAAGTTTTTATTATACTAAAACATTGATAACTAATTTTAATTTATTAGATTAAACTCTGGAATAAATTTTACTGATTTTTACATTAATAACATAAGTCTATATTCCGAAGAGATACTTTATTATAAAATAGACTGTATTAATAATATAAACTAGTCTATTTAAGTGTACAATTTTCTATAGTTTTTAAGTCTAAATATGCAAAATAGATAGATACTCATTCTTTTTGGTGATAATTTAGTTAATTTATATATAACAGGGGATATATCTGTTAGTTAAATATAAGATGAAAGAATTGCTGCTCTTAAACTAATATAAAAGTCAAGTAATGTATAAAAATTACCATATTTGCTGTAATATTTTGGTAACATCACTTAGACATAAGATCATTTTTCCGACTTGATGTCTGCTTTATAATTATCAGAGTTTGTTACTGATATTGCTAACTATAAATGTAATCCTAGTAAAAATTATCCAATGTTTTGGTTTTTATTAGGATTTTTTAGTATGACCGGATTCAGTTTAATAATGTTATATCTTATACATAAATCTAATAATAACAATTTTATCATGTGAATAGTAAATTATTTATAGTAAATATAAATCGAATGAGGATTTTAAAGTTAAATCAGTATAAACTCACATACTCACAAAGTTGTATCTACATATTGTATATATATAATTTTAACCTGATTTTAGTGGTATAACAATATAATAATACAGTGTTCAGATTTATCACTATTTTAAAAAATTTGCACTTAACTATATAGAATATTAATAAATCGTTTCACTACCACAGATGAATAGACTAAAGCCACTACAAATAAAACCAACATCAAGACAAAATTCGTTAACAACCAGGTCATAATCGACAGCCTGCTTGCCTACAATTAGATCTAAACTATAACAAGTACATTACAGTCATGATGCTCCACCATTGCACCTAAAACAGATAAATTCACTAGACTCTTTTGAGCTGCAGCTCTAAGGTGCATTTAATAGCAAAAAACTTAAGTATAAGACACCTCTAGAGCGTCTACGCGGTGAAATTAAGCACATACAGAAAGAAACCGAAAAGTGAATAAAATACTCTCACTAGCACGTATTCACGATCTGAACCACCTCATCACCAGCTTATACACACCCACCTTTAACGATCTACCAGCGCTCACAAACATTCATTTCATAAATAACATATACTCCTTGACAGAAACACCCAATTTCTTGACCAGCTGCGTAAAAATCGCTCTCAGTAAATTAGACGCCCCGAACACCTTGGACAAATACCACAAAAGCGTTGCGGCCTTTCCAATCTCCATGAACTACAAATCGTGAATTATCACAAACGATTCTAGGAAGCTTTCCGATGGTGTTTTTGTTCAACGGGAACCACCCTTTCACAATTTCAAGTACACGCGAAAAGACGAAATTGAACGGTGCGACGACCTGCTGGCTGTTAGCGCTGGACAGTTGGAAGTAGCAGTAGCCGTACTTACTGTTTTTGGTATTCGCGCACCCTGTAACGGTCTCAAAGGTGTTCTAGAGTCCTACTTCGGCCTTTACCATTTCACTGGCAGAAAAATCTCCGAAAAATGCTTGCGAGCAATCCACAGGGCAGTAAATGCTGTTAATTTGTGACTCAGCGCGCACCAAAATACCGTCAATTTGCACGAAATGCCGCTAGTTTGCGATTGGGCGTTTATGAAAATCCTGCAAACTTAAATAGGTGGAATTAGACGTGGCATGCGAGTTGGCGCGTTTTTAGATGTATTTTATTATCAAATGCTGCGTGAAAAGGAAATTGAAAGGGCGGGAAACAAATCGATTGATCTAGTGTGCAATCAGGCTACGGGGTGAAAATATGAGCAGCGGTATAGAGAATGAGGAATAGTGGTTGGCTAGGAACGAAAAATACGTTATAAATGACACTATAAGGGGCAGTGTGAATGCTAGTATAATGCTGTATTGAATTATGAGGATGAAAAATATCAAAAATGGGGCAATTAGGAGCAAAAATATCGATGCGAGTTTGTGCATTTTTAACAGTATCAATATAAGTGTATAATAATAATAAAATATTTAGTTTTCACTTCTATTATGAAGAGGTTAAAACAATTGCTAAAACCAGAAAATAATCAGACGTGTAATAAAAATGTAAAGGAATATGAATGTTATTTTAACTGTAAAACTTGTAATGTCGTTGATGATGCTATGTATTGCTAAAAATGTTTTTATTCTGGCAATCATATAGATCATGACTGGACTTGCATTAAAAATGTAGAGGGAGTTTGTGACTGTGGTGACATGTCTGCTCTTAAATAAGGATGCTTCACACATACTATTAATTCTGACGAGGTTTAGTGGAATTTAATGTTTGAGAATTATACAGATTTAGAATTAAATGAAATTTATAAAATAATATTAAGTAATATGAAAAATTAGACCTTATTTACTTTTATAAGCGGACATCGGGTTTTAATAGAAATTTTTTTCTTCATTTATTTAACTAAAGCAGATATATTATAGTTAAAAAATTTCAATAAAGCAATTAATATTATTTTAATGAGCGATTAAGACACACTAATTGAAGATGTACTATATAATTAATAATTTCATGATATTATAGTAGATAGTTTATTAATTAGAAGAGTATTTTTGTTTAAATTGTCAAAATTTTTGCCAAATCTATATGTGAGACATACGGATTTTTTTTCATCTCTCAACTCATGCTAATTTTTATAATCAGCTTATGGGTTTTAATATTTGGTTGATACTTAATTTTTTAAAGATATTTTAATTTTCTAATCAAAATTTTTTTAAGATGAAACTTTAATCACACAATACGAACAATTATTTTTGGGATCATATAATAAGGTACCTTAGTTTCAGTATATTGTTAGAGATAATTTGGAATTTATGAAGGCATTTGTAGATTTTTAAATTTAATAGTCAATATCACTTATAGCACCTTACAATGAATATCCAAATTTTGATATTTATCTGTCATAACTTTTTAGATAAAATTAAGTTAATTCGTCTTATATAAGCCCTTTGTATAAGTTTGCTGATGCATGTGGATATGAATATTACAAGTTTGATCAGCTCGAGTTTATGAGCTCAATGCTTTCTACTGATGTTAACACTATCTCATAAAAATATTCGGCAATCATAGCTAACTTGATTGATTATTATTTAGAGAAAGAATATTTCCGGATTGATATAAATTTATTTTAGTTTTATCCATCTTATGTACCATAACTTATGTTCATCAAATTAGTGTCATTGTATAATTTGGACGTAAAATAGTTTTTTGATTAGATTTGTAATTAAGTAAAAACTTCCATTACCAAAGATAAATTAATTTTATAATTAATTTAATAGTTTATTAGAATATATTGGTTTTTGACTACTTTAAATTGGAAAATATTTCCAAGAAATCATGATGATAACTAAGAAATTAATAATGTATTATTACAAGAAGTATATTTTATGGATTATTTTAACCTGATGAATTCGTTCACAACACGAATAATCACTTTAGCTAACTAAAATATTATTTAACTTGTTGATAAATGTTTACCATAGTTTGACTAAGATGCTAATAATTATTTTTTTGTAAAGTTTATTTTAAATATTATAATGGATAAGACAATACCAAATTATGAGAAACTGGTTTAGTATTTTACCATGTAATGTTTTACCTTTACAGAAGATTTTGCATAATCAATTAAAGGCTTATAAAATTGCTATTATGATAAAGGATTATAAATTTAATTAAAATTTCTTATGGGTAAATGTAATGTTATTAAATCAATTGTTTCAGATACCAAATATTAGTTAAAAATGTTTGATGAATTATAGTATTTTTAACTTCTTGATACTTAAACCTAAATTATTATTAATTATTCTTTAATGAAAGGATAAACAACACTTCTACCATAGTTTTTACACTATGAAGAATTTATTAACTATAAAAATTTAGAATTCATTAAATCTAATATTAATATTGAAGATTTTATTAGGTAATCTATATAAGAAAAAAGCCCAAATAAGGATCTTTACTATTATATTTCTTTATGTCTTCTATTAAAACTGAATACGAATGGATCTCAAAACTGTACTGATATTTTAAACATATATTCTGATGATCATTTAACGTTATTTATTGGTAATGAAGTATAATAATTAGGATTTAAATAAAAAATCACAGTTTTACAAAGATATAGCATATTAAAGGATAAGTACCAATAATAATCATCTACTCTTCTTATTCAAGATTTCTAGATGAATAGAAACAAAAAAGTTGATGAAAATAATAAACAAATTTGCTGTGCGTGCCATTAAATTATAGAAGAAGATAAAGCTATATGTCTGTATGATATTTATCCTAGAACACTTAACTTATTCAATCTTGATACACTTAGAACATGCAAGCATTTGCACCACTAATAATGTGTGGATATAGGTTTTGGATGTGCAATTTGTCCAAAAGATAATTAGTTTTACTTGTATCATGTTTTAAAGTAAAATTCATGTTCAAGTTTCTAGAAAGATGATTAGTTGCTTAATATACTATAGTAACTCAACGTTGACTTATAATAAGTATACACATAATTTACATAACTTGTCGATTAAGCATTAATCTAACCTTTTGCTTAATAAGATCAGATAAGATTAAAAATGTATCTCAAAGAGTAACTTTATATTATGTAATAACTGTACTACCAAAATATTATTATTTTAGATAATTCTGAAATTGCGAAGGTAATTAAAAAGGAGTTATAGTTTGAGACATTTGTAAAGTAAATTATTTAGATTGAAAAATTTTCTATAGTAGTAGATTTACCTAAATCAACATACTATATAATTAATCTAATGGGAACTCAAAAATGTTATTATTGTTCTAATTAGCTAAAACATTCAATATCAACTTTTCAATGTTTATCTTGTGGTAAATTTTACCACCATACTTGCCTAACTACAATTTTAGGATGCGATTGTCGTAGTAAAAATTCTTATATTATTGATTATACTAATATGACAATTCTAAACTATTAAACAGAAATGAGTTTCAGAGCTCCATATAGATCAAAAATTGGTACAATAGCTTCAAGTCTAGAAGGTCCAGAATCATTTTTAGACTTAGGCTTGCTCAGCCATCTTATTTTCCTAATAATTACCGGAGATATTTATATATAACAAGATGACAATCAGCTTTTGCTCAGGGATGACTAATCTGGATCGGAATAATACTATTCTGATAGCTACGAAGACGAAGACTTTGAAATGTGATAATAATTCATTCATTGTGATATTTTTTCATTTTTATGATCAAAAAACTATTACAGTAAGGTTATAGCCTGCTATTCATAAGTAGTATCTTACTGCCAATTCAGCTTTTAATCTTAAATACCTTTCAAACTGCAAATTCCACCAAATTTGTCATTTTTTGCAGCGAAGATAACTTTCTAAATCCCTGCCTATGCAAGAGCTGCCGCACACATTATGCAAGGTTCTACTGTAGTGTAGCAAATTACGTTAGATAGATTCGCATATTTTTCGTTTTATAGTTACTCAATCATATATAGACATTTAATTTCAGCGTGTAGAATAGACGAGAATGAATCATTATACGCTGTTGCTAAAACTATTCCATCACACATCATCGCGCAGCCTATTGGGACATGCTTCTCCACAAGTGCGATTCTGGCTACTTCCATAGCCCTCTCCATTTTAATTAAAAATTATATAATTCCCAATCACTATTACGCTTTTTTCATGCTCTCCTTTCTCCTCTGTACCTTGACCTCGATAACCTGCTCCTCGACATCGTCAATTTGCATCTGGCATTATCTCACCCTCTCGAGCCCCAAGAAGCTTTGGAACCCCTTTAAACCGACCCCACGAACGGCCTCAGTTGCGATTTAAACGCTCCCAGCCAAGCTACGGAGCCCGTTTTTGAACTATGCATCGGTCACGCCATTAAACCTCTAAACAAACACCTAAACGCTCTAAATCAGAGCCTGCAGGTCGCTGCCGGAGCCTTTTCGCAACATGTCCCCAAAAACACCAGCGAGCTCTGCAGCGCAATCCTCGCCGATTTGGGCCCACAAACTCGCCTATTTCGAATCGCGAGCAATCATCAGAATACACTTCTCCACAACATCGAAAACACCCATTTTGCACGCTGCCTGGATGCAGAAAATAGGCTGCTTCTCGTAGTTTTGGACCACGAAATCGCGATTTACGCCCGTAAGAACTCCCTAAATCCGGCCGAATTTCCGCTCGAAAACGACGATTCCGAAGCTCGTCGCCACGTAAATAAAGCGCTGATTTGTACTGATTTTGATGGAAATCACGCGCGCTTCAAGTTTGCGCTGCTCAATTTGCTGGATTGGATCGAAAAATCGACGCGTTTTGAGGTCGATTTTCTGTGTCAAATTGATCAAATTCCGCTCGTCTGCAGTGACCTGCGGCAGTTTGTGCGTCCGTAGTTGCTCAGAAACGCTATCAGAATCGATGTTTTCGAAGTCCAAATTGATCGAAATTTAGAGCTTTTGAACCATTGTGAGAACCTTCCCATTCGAAATGTTATAAATTAAGAGATATTTCGAGTAGCCGCCGAGAATTAGCAGGTCTCCTTATATTGCTAGTGAAGTTATTTGAGTAGATTTGTGATTTTTGTTGATTATTCCCTACCTGAGTAGCGTTGCAGCATTGATATGGTTGATTTGGGTTGCGGATTCAACATCAAATACGCTTATACAGCCATTTGCCAGGAACACTGCTACCTGAGTATTCTCCATGAATGCGAAACCGAGTATTTCGTGTGTTTCATCAAGGGTGGAAATCGGCTTTCCTGAAGAGAATGTATCCATGATTCTCAACGTTTTGTCCCAGGATGTCGAATATAGCTCACCGTTACCGGTTGGGTTGAATTTAAGCTATGAGATCGGTCCTGTATGATACTTGCATGAATCAATTAGAAGAGATGTTCTAAGATCGAAAATGTTTACGTTAAACTGTTGGTCAGAAGCTGCAATTATTTCGCCACTGGGATCGACAGAAACGTGGTCAAATGAGTTATTCTCAGTTTTAAATGTCCTAAAAATAATGTTTTTCTTTAAATCATAGCAAATAACTGAGTCAATGCCAGCACTTACAAGAGCTTTGCTGGATTTAAAGAATTAAATATCTCTGACATCACCATTATGTGCTTGGAAGCGAGTTTGAACTTAGTTTTTAAAAATGTCAAATATGATAATCTCACCGTTAATTTAACCAATAGCAATAAATCTATTATCTGGAGAGATATCAAAGGCCTGCATATTTATAGCAGTTTGATCATTTGTTTCCAATACTTGTGTCTGGAAATTATATATTTTAACTGTTTTCTCGTATTTACTTGACATGGCGACATATTAATTATTATAAGATAAAATAGATGTAATTGGATAAGGAGAAAGTGAAACTGTATGATTGATTTCGCTATCAACTATATAGTAGTAATGACCATTTGATAAGCCTAACGATAATGCCTTTTTAGATGAGTTATAATGAGATGTAGTAACTATTGGATTTGGTTATTAATCTTCTTCAAAAATATTTTACTATGATTTTAAGTAAAAAGAAACAAAGGGATGTTAGTTGTCTTCTAATATGAATCCAGGCTCCCAATATTATATATTACCAGATTGAAGTGTAACTATCAAGTTAAAATTAGCAAATTCCCCAGAAGAGTACTTATCATTAATTAATTCAAATTCTTCTGGAATTAAAGTTTATAACTTTAACTTTGATAAATAACTTAAAACATCAAATGATTCGTTATTAGGCTATAAGTGAACATCCCGAATTGGATCAGGAGACTAAATAATAAATGGATGTCTTTCAAACATTTAGAATAATAATCTTTACTCTTATAATGATTAAATTCGACTATCTAAATAAAATTAAACAGGTTATATTTAAATGTTAGACTTATTAGAAGCTACAATAAAGTTATTATCCATTGAAAATTTGACTGAAGAAGGTTTGAACGGAAGAAGGAACTGATATATTTAATTTTAATTACTAGAATTTAAAATAATTATTGTGTTACCAGAGTTATACATAAAGAATTAACCATCATCCGAAAATTAAATTGACTAGATATTAACCACTCTTTTTGTAAATACAGGTAAATAGTTCCTATTATAAAAAGTAATGGTCTAACGGGAGTCTAATATACAGATAAATTCTTTTGATACTCCAAACTAGACTATATTGAATAAAGACTCAAATGGAAGTACTTGTGAAGAATTGCTCTTTACTGTATATGTCTTTAAGTAATTATAAGCAGAAGAATATACAATACCTTCTAATTCTACAATACCAGCATCTGTATTAGCAGAAGCAAGTACATCTTAAAACTAGAACATTTTTTTAAAGTGAAAAATAAAAATTTATTATTATTATACATTATATTTACGTCATATCAAAAGCACTTCTGCATCAACAAGTTCGATAAATAAATACTAAAACTCAATATCCTCAAATAAATAAACCTACTTCCCACTCTAAGTTAAAGATGCAATTTACCCTTCTAACCTTAAAACAATTAGATCTCCTGCTTTGAAACTAAGATGTTATAATGGTTCATACTTTCCATTTACAAAACAACCCTTCGAAAATACAGAATTTACAGACTTTAATACCCTGGAATTGGTTTGGCTAAAACCGACTGAAAATCTCGTGTTTGCACGTACTAATTTAAATTAGAATATTTGAATTCCTTCAGATAACTTAAGGAAAAATCTCGAAGGTTCCTAGTTGATCCAGGAGTGAGACGCTCGGTGATTTTGACAGGTCCCGATATTATTAATATTCGTTGTTTCGAATTATTGGTTTAGCACATCGATGTCCGCTTGGTCGAGTTCAACGCCTTCTCGAGAGCGAAGAATTAATTCAAAAGGGCCCGTTTCATTAAAGCTTAAGTTGAAGAAAATAGATGTTCTAGTTTATTTTGAAGGAATTTTTTCGATTTATGTCGTTAGCAGATTTCTAACTTCCAGAAAGGCACCTTCTACAGGAGGAGCTGTAACTACTTCGTATATATTGTTCACACAAAATTCTAACGGCAAAACTAAGCTAGCTGACGTCCTTTCGTTGCCGATCGTTTATCCACCAGGAATAACACGGAGAGATGTTCTAGGCATAAATTTAGTACTAGATGTCTCTAAAGATGGATCTGTTGATCCATTTTGACTGCCTAATTTTTACACAACACCTAGTTGTTATTCTATTCTGGTGAGTCTAACATTTAGGTCTTAGTATACTTTTTCAACTTAATTATTAGCGGCTATATATGTTTTATTAATGCCAAGAAGATGCTTTCCTAGTAAGTTTAAGTCTGCAAAATGCTCATTAGCAAGTGATTTAGGGTATTTTTCTTAACAAAATTCACATTCTTCTTCAGCATAAGAGCATCTCTCAAGGTGAAGTATCATATCTCCACGAGGTATTGAAACACTGCATCCATTAACACAAGGTATTAAAAAGCGACCACAAAACTGAAAATGGTCTTACATAGCACTAGCTTCTAAAATAATACCACAAAATTCACAACTAACTAACCTTTTGTTACAAAACTTTTATAAATGTTCATAAATATCCATATTGGCTACAAATTTTCCGCAATCATTAGGACAACAAAGTTTTGCTTATTTACAAGATTTAGAATGAGATAATAAGTCGTTGTATGAAACAATTGCATCACAAAAGCATCTATATTTTGAAGTTTTTAATTAACTCTATAATAGATCATCTTGTTTAATATCTATAACCGGTGAGTTACAAACGCAACAGGAACTACCACAAAGTTAGGCGCAATAATCACATAATTAGCAGTTACAAGGCTAAATTTTTTACCCTGTAAATGCAGAATTAGTACACTTAGAGCACTATAGATTACTATTCGTATTGGATATTGTTTCTTTTACCATAGGATACATTTTTAAAAGAAATGAGAGACATATATATTTACATAAAATAAACCAAATATATATTTGTGTTAAAATTAATTTATTATATAGATATACAACATTATATTAAAAATGATAAATTTATATTGTTATGTGTTTTTTAAATAAAAAATGATAGTTTTTAGATAATTATATTATTATAATAGAAATATAGTATATATAATATCACCTCTTTTTAGCAATAGTCCTCTGTTTTTCTGCATCCTCCACAATATCTTCCACAATCAGGCCTTTTTTCATCAATATATCAACTACAACTAATTCTGCTTCAGACTAATGTTTACCTTAAACTCCCCATTCTACCTCGTCATCTTCTCCTATTAGGCCTCTTCTGGGATCTTCTTCAAGTAAAATATCTTCAATTCCCAAAAATTCGACTTCGGCCTGGCCAGAGGCGGCTGAGCGCATTTCTCTAGGAAAAACAAGCCCAAACCTAACCGGAATAAATGCTTAAATTTAAACTGTCTTTTAAGTAAAATTATTAAAATTAATTTACTTAGCATTAAATTTTTAAAGAACTTGTAACGAACTTTACTAAACATTAAGAGGAGTTGAAATTACTGTTATAAGATGGGGCTCAGATATACGTAAATTTGACTATGTGATAGTACATCTGATGAAGTATGATATTGAGGCCAACGAAGACGTAATTGAAGGTCTTAATGTCAAAAAATAATTTGAGAACTATGAAGAAATAATTTAGTATAGGTCTGTTGGGTTATCATAATTAGATGTCAACATTTCCTACTTATTAAGACTAATAAAAATAGATAGATTTTCTATTTATTCTAAACAAAGTGGGCCAGAATTGATGTTTGATATAAAAGCATGTTTTATTATAAGTTACCAAAGATTATCTAAATTTTAGGACATAAACAACTTATTATTATATTTATCCTCATAAATGATGTCGAAATTGGCAATAGAACTATTGTTTTGCACCGTTGGAAGCACAAACGCTTCTAAATTATATTTTATAGCAGTAAATTCAGTATTTAACTCATTTTTCATAATTAATAATTCTAATCCTTATATATGAATGTCATTTTTCAACTGATTTTAGCTTTATAACCCAAGGTATTCATAGTACAGCGGCATATAATCTAAATAGTTTGAAATCACAGGAATGTTCTTAACAAAAACCTATCGTTTTAATGCATTAGTATCATCTGAAAAAATACTCTAATAAACAAAATTTTAATTCTCAAGCAAAGTCTCCGTTAACTTTGGATATTTTTTCAAATAGTTATTCTTTTGCGCATTGACAGGGACCTCCTTTATTTTAAATGTGGAGTCACTTATCACAAATCTAATATTTTCGGCCAATTTGGTAATATTTTCAATACATAAATCTAAGTGTACATCTCCACAAACACTCAGCTAAAGCTCACCCTGTGATGAGATCTAAAACGAACAGCTATTATCATATTTAGCAAAATATGCCAAAACCTCGCTAAGTTTACCAAATTCTGAAAAAAGTTCAGTGAATAAAGTGACAGTGATTAATGGCTTCTAGTATTTTAAAATATTAAAATTTATTTATCTAACTTTTTCTCCAATTACTTATATTTGATCAGCATTGATCTCTACAACCTATCTGCGTCCCTTTAACATCAATTTAGCTGAAATACTAAAATCACCTAAACCATCCCCGTCAACTTCCGCTTCTTCGTCATAAACTTAATACAAAATGCTGTTATTACACAACTAAACATCTGTTCCAATAACGATTAAGCAGCCGCTAGAATAGCAATTTGTTTATGTAATTCTTACATATTTACCAAATGGTTAATATATATTATTAATTTATACCAGCTCCCCCTTTTCAGTGTAAAATTTCCTGTCTAGTTAGAGCTATAAATTATCGTTTTTTACGACTCGAACAATTGCTAAGAAATTATCAGTTACATCTTTTGAATTAATTTAAAGTTTATCGAGTTATTTTAACCCAGCTAAAATCGAATCAATTTCTGTGATTTAATACAACTTTTAGATGTATAAATTTGGCTTGCATATATTATTTTATATTATTTGATCAAATACAACCTGACTTAAAGCAAAAATTGTCTACAAAAGCCACATTGGAAGGTCTGTTTGCTACATAATTTGCGGTGGGCTTAAGTTGAGCTTTTGAACCAATTTGAGTGTTTTCTTGGGCTTTTTATACGCATTTTCAATTATTTCTAGTACATATGTCATGAGACAGCGGCCTGAACCTTGCTTAATTCCAGTTTCCGTCAAAATTGTGTTTGGGAGAGCAATTTTTTAAATCAGCGCTTCAAGTTGAATAGAGCCAAGTTATGGGGCAAGTTTTTAGACAATTTTAGCTGCTTCATAACAGTCGAAACCCCACTTATCGATACCGCTGCAGATAATGACATTTTTAGCGAAATCGAAGTATTCAGTACCTAATTCTTAGTTCACTTCTGCGATGACTTCTAAAATTCTATCAAAAACAGCTACTGACGACATTTAAAGCTCACAAAATAATCTGTCTGTTTTATTTAGCCCAAGTATTATATTGATATTGAGCTATTTCAGCATTTTCATGATTGCCCGTGTTTGGGAGGAGACCGATTCTACAATATCTACGAGGAGTAGAGCTGAATCTGAGAGGGCAAGCGCCTAAAGAACCTCCGACTGGAAATCACAATGACCGGGTGAGTCGAAAAGATGGAAAAGGGCCGGATATGGTTTTTCGAAGCGTTTGGAGACTGAGACCAATGACACTGCTGAGGATTTCATTGTAATGCATCGTTGTTATTCAAGAGGAAGGAAGTCCAAGGTGCGCAGCTCGCCTGCTTGCTGGTGATTGACTAGGTCATTTGAGGCTAGGAGGGAATCTGAAAGTGATGTTTTGCCGTGATCAATATGGGCACAAATTGTAAAATTGAAAATACGGTCTGAGTGCCCTTAAAGTTTTTAAATAAGATCTAATGTCATTAAGGAATGGAAACTAGTAATAAACTATTATTTTATATAAATAATGAATTAATATAAAAATTTCAAATGTCAGCAAATTCTTTTAGTAATCATACAGGATAATTAAGAAAAAATTTACCAAAATTTGTTAAAAATTACTGTTCCAATTACTATATCTCAGGTATGAGAACTAATGTACAGATGCAAGGATATGCTCTTACTAATTTTTCTGGTACAGAATAGGAGGGTTCGTTTTCGAATAATAAGTCAGATAACATGACACCAGTAATTTTGGATAGTTATTAATCATTTGAAAAACATGACGAAGTTAGTATTCTTTCTGCTCAAAATGAAGTACTTATTAGTACACCAACGAAATAAATTTATATAAATGCTTAAGAATAATTAGAGAAAATTAATGATAAATTAAATTCATATAATTCCAATGCTCCAATAGTTTCATTAGATGGATAAACACCACAGACTTCTCAGTTAGATAAATCAAACGTAGTTATTAAATCAACTTCAGTCTAGAATTTATATAACTAAGTATTTAATGCATCAAAAATAAAGCACTTGAAGAAAAATAACGAATTGCATCCTGATTTTACTAAGACACTCAATCCATAAAAGTTAACTGAAGAATAACTTTTAGTACAATTACTAGCAAAATATGAACCAGATCTGTTACACGCTTTATAGAGACACAGGAAATAAAGAAGAACAAGAGTTGATGAAAATGGTAATTTAATTAGTTAAGAGACTTCAATGACAAATATGACCTGTATGGCCGAAACACCTAGCTAATTTATGGGCAAATTAAAAAGAAATTATTAACATAAAGTTGACGAATCTATTAAATAATAAACAATTATAGATAAACATCACTATCTTAAAAATAAAATTAGAGCCTTATAAGCAGAAATAGACAGCGGTAAGGTAAAAGTTATTAATGCTAGAACTTAACTAGAATAAGTATCAGTAGTTCTTGGTGAATAATTAGCTATGAATGAAAAGCATGAAGAAAATCTTTGCGATATGAAAATATCATAAGCAGAGCGTATGGGATTTTGATTGATGAAATTTTTAAACTCTATAAATATATATCGCACAATCAAATATAATCAATCAACCTGAGGGATCTAAATGATGATCATGATATATTCTTTATCAGGAGCAATTAGAATTTCATGTTTTTTAGAGCGTAAGCGTATAAGGCGTAACTCATCAGCACTATCAAGTGCTTTAATAAGAGCTTTATCAGCTTTCATTGTTAAATGTGAAAAGATACCAGCATACAATGATGCTAGTTCTTCATCAAGTGATGTACGGATAGGAAACCCATCTTTGGTAATAATAACAACTCCTTCTACACCTTTACATGTAGTAATAGCCTTTAAATACTCATCAACTTCCTGAGCCATGAATTTGCGGAAGGAAAATTCATCTATATTACTAAATTATATAATACTTATATAAATCATAAATTATTAAAATATAATAAAAACAATATTATTCAGTTTATATATAAATAAGTCAAGCTTAATAATTGCAAGTTCCACTCCCTAGATGGATGAATTTAGATTCGGGCCAATATATTTATCCCCATAATATTATTATTTTACACATGATTACTATGCATGTATACACTAACAAATTTACCTCGTAACACTAAAAACTATGGAAATCATTGAATTTCCAATTCCATCAAACATTGTTCCAATTTTTATAAGAGTTGCTCACACATAAAAAATTACCCAACCTCACCCTTAGATATTTATCAATACAAAAAATGGATATTATATTATTAATAATTTTGTTTTTTAGCAATCTACAAAATTAGAGGTATTCGTATTTAATGATGATGTTTATCTTACAAATGAAAATTTAGGTGTAACTACTTAAGGAGTTATTATTAACAATGATCAATCCATTGAAATACATAATTTCCCAACATCACTTTAAAATAATACTATTTGTTTTAGCAATAACACTATTTGGGCTGATGGAGTTGTTTATAAAATAGAACATGGGGATGTTATGAACTATGAAAATAATATTTTAAGAATGTCAATTGAAATAAGCGAATTTTATATTTGTGAAGCATAATTAATATTAAATTATCTAGTTGTAATTACAAGTAATGGTAATTTACTTATATTTAATACCTAAAATAAAGAAATGCATCAACTAGAATGTTTTAAATGTGAAAAATCTCATATTATATACGAGGATTGGAATGGGTCTCTCATAGCTAATCATATCTATCCTATTCATTTTATAATTTAATAGGATAATATTACTTTATACGCTATTGAATATCCTGTGAAGAATATATTCACTTAAACGACTCGAATATTTACTCGTAAATTGCCGATTTCGTTATCTTAAAAGAAAGAACAAGACAACGAATTTCTTCCTTATAATCCAATTTAGTAAACAAGAATCGAAGACCCTGAGTTCGTTTGTTTTAGCTGCAACTTTGGGTTATATGAAAAAGATATTGACACATATTCTTGTCCTGGATGTAAAAATAAATTAGAAAAATTCATGTGAGTTTGATTATATTAGTATTTATACTAAGATTTTTGTTTATGTTAAAATGTTGTTTTAAAGCTCTAGTTGGGGTGACTCAGGTATACTTAATGTTGATCAGACATTAGTATAGGTAAGCTGTGGTGTTAAAAACTATAGCTTTGTCATTAAAGATCTATTGGATGCTGTTTTTGATTTTGAAAAATTTACTTTAAAAATGGCAGATAATGAGGAATCAATAGATATCGTTTTTAGTGACGAGAACACATGTTTCACAGTTTATTAAAAAATATCTAAATAGCTTTAATAAAAATAGTAAACACCATAAAAATCTTTAAATCCATTATGGGATTTTAGTCCACTTAAAATTATAAATTCTCAAGGATCAGACATTTTAGACTGTCTTTAACCTGATACGTCTAGCTTCAATTATGAATAGTTATAAGAATTTATATAAAGGCTTACAGATTGTTAATAAAACATTACCAAGAAAGGAAGATAGTAAAAAATTTAAGAATTGAAGTCTAAACAGTTGATTGCTATTTAGTTGTAAAAGCTCATGTAAGTATAAGGCGAAAAATTAAATAATATCATTAAAGAAATTAATGAATATATGAAAATGTAAAATATGTTGAAAATTGGAGAATCTTTCATACATGAGTTATCAATCTAAGTATAATAAGCAAACAAGTGATTTAAGTATTTCACAATTTATCTTCATCAAACTGAAGATAGCTTTGAGTAGCCTGTTCTAAAAGATTAACAAGTTGTTTTTCAGCAGCTTCACGTTCTCTCTTTTCTTTAAGAAGCTCAGCATTTAATCTCTTATCAATTTCAACAATCATGCCTTAGAGGTCTGTTTACCATTTAACACGAACTTATTTTTCCTGGTACAACATTTAGTTGAGAGTGCTCATAACTTACTTAACTTTATTATCGATTTCAGCCAATTAAAATTTAGTCTATTCTCTTTCTTAAGTCATGCCGGTTTTTAATCTGGGAAGATCCTGATCAAAAATATCCTGCCTAGAATTGCACTAGTCATTTCTGATGAATCCTTCTTATGCAACTTCTTCTTTAGCAGCTCCAGAACGGGCTTCAAAAGCTTTGATAAGATCGCGACCCATTTCAGCACGCTATTCCTCCATATTACGAATTTCTTATTAAAGGTTACCACGAACTGATTCAAGCTCATACGACTTAGCTTCGAAAACTTCTTGCAAAGACTTGGATTCTCTATCTATATCCTTGCTCAACTGGTTTAAACGCTCATTAAGAGTTTTGAATTGCTATTGGTTATAAGCATCTGCTTCAGTGACAACTGCAGTAAGCTCGGTAATACGACCCATAAGAGTATCATATTTCTGATTTCTACGAGTTTCTAAGTCAGAGCGAAGCATTGAAAGACGGCCTTATAAGTTAGTAAGACGAGATTGATCAACTTCTGACATTTAAGTGGAGGGAAATTTGGAATGAGCGGAATAATTATACGTAGTATTATACATTTATATAAAAAGTTAGTTATTAACGTCAACTAATTAATAAACTTTAATACATAATATTTATATATTGATCATTTGAAGTAAATATTTTAATTCACATTATTAATTAAAATATTATTTAAAAATTACCGCTCCAATTTCCAAAATGAAGTTTTATTATTTGAAAATCAAATATTAATAGCTCACATAATCTAGTATTGAAGACTCATAAATGAATAAAAAATTTCGAATTAAGCCTAATTAATTTAAACGAGAGGATATTATTATATTTGACATTCCAGCATCAATTTAGCCATATCGTATACCTGGAACACACATAGGTATTCTTTCAGATATACCTCTTAATACGAATAAATAGCTTAATTCGGAACACTTAGATTCGTTAGAATCTGAAATTACATAAATTATTGAGTAAATAAAGTAATTAGCTCTCTAGTCAAAAACTGATGATTTCCAATTTGACATTGTATAAATTCCAGAATAATAATTATCACATAAGTAATAAATGTAATTACTTAATGAGCTTGTTTCACTCAGAAGCGTCATAAGAAAAAAAACAGGATTCTAAAACTAGTGGATTGAAATTTTATATGATGCATATAGAGCAGTAAATGTTTCAGGATTTGGTTATCATAAGGATCATGATATAAGTTAGCACTCATTTAATTTATAAGAGCCAACACCTTAACACCTTTTAAATCATAGTATAAATTAAACTGATAATATCTAATCTAATAATGGTAATAATTTCTAAAATGACAATCCAAACAGAAATTCTTCACTTCTTTAGGATATATCAATTAACTAAAATTTACTTTCGCATAATGAGTCTATAAATAATTCTATAACAGAGATCCCAGCAAAATAGCCTCTAATTAACAGAGAAACATCACCTCCAAACTCCCCAGATAAAGTTAATCTTTCAGGTGTTAGGCCTCCTCGTGAATATATTCCTATTGAATCAAATCTACCTCGTTCTCCTAAAAAATATGAAGATCAGCACAAACTTACACTTTCATAATTCGCTTTAGAGTCATAAGCATTAAAACAAACTTTAAAAAATTCATAGATTCCTAAAACTGATTAGTCTGACCCTAAGTTTTCACATATAGCTTCCAAATATGACAAATATGTAACAGAATCGGAATAATCTCTTCAGAAATTGGCTTAAAATGATTATGAGAGTGCTTATCAATAACATAAAATTAGAGGAGAGATAGTTCATTTTGATAGAAACTTTGTTTAGATTAATAGAGAGGCTGTTATTGGCGCTAATGAATATTAAGGTGAAACTGGGGTTTAATCTAGGCTCGCAAAATCTCAAAACGAGGTTTAATACACACACAGTATTGATTAATCTTAGCTTTAACAGCGAATATTAGCCCAGAAATTAGCTTAAAAAGCCATGAATGGAGATTATTAAGCATTGAAGCAGTTACGTGAATTAAGTGAATAAAAAGGTAATAATCCCAAAACTTACGAAGAAATTGTTAGAGGTGTTAATTAATAAATGGAAGATGAAGGCGTGACTAGCGACTAAATGGATTATATGAAGTACATTAGTTAATAAGAAGAACAAAAATACTATGATGATGTTATGGAACTGGATGAAGAAACGAGGAAGTAAATTGTTGACTTACTTGTTGAGAGAATTGTTATTGAAAATCCTAGGTATTTTGATAGTTAGGTGGGTTCCAGTGGCGCAGGAATGGCGGATACAGCCCCTGAGGTTAGTACAAGTATAACAACTAGACCAAGAACTGCTAGAAAGAGTGGAAGTATGAGAAACAGTAGGTAGTATTAAGAATAAGAACTAGATGATTTTTCTAATTACGAAACTGTAGGGTCTTAAGTTAAATTGGCTGAATTGGAAGATGCCTAAGATACATAAAGCCAGTCATTAAAAGGTTAAGAAGAGTAATTATCTAATAGTTAAAGCTAATCTGTAGATTTGTAGAAGGATAAAATTAAAGCACCTAAACCACAATCCAAGGTTTTAAAAAGGACGATTACTAAGAAGGAGAAAGATCCACCTATACCAATTCCTTAGACTTCTTACATATCTTTTGACGAATCAGGTATGAGATCAATGTCAACCACGATCAATGGTAAATAATTGATATTGCCATCTATTACAAAGGAATTTAAAGATCCCTTAATCAAAGAAAGAGATGAATTTTTATAGACTCAAATTGATGATGCAAATGTTGGGGAAGTACTATCTGTAAATAAAGCTGAGAAAACATATATGAGAGATTTCTGTTCTATAACCGATAGCATATTCTAGGAATTATTTGGCGAAGAGCTTAGTAAGTAGTTAAATGAGGCCGGTATGTTATTAGCTAAAGAAGCAGGAATAAGTGTGCAGTGATTTAATTATTCACTTTGAATATCACTTTATATTTTAAAATAGATCGTTAATTTAATATTTATCTAAATTACATTGTTTTTGCTATATTTGTTATATTTTTCTCTTGAGTAAAAGCTTTGATTATATTTTTTCAAATTGCACATCTTCTGAAAATATTTCCGAATATTTTAATGTCACATCGTCAAACTTTGCAGATAGATTAAGGAAATTATTATCTTCTTGCTTGATCTCATTAATTAAATCAATTTTCTCCCCTTTCTTAATACAAGACTCCAATATAATTTTAACTATCATATCTTTAAAATAATTAATATCTTAAAGATTTTCATGGGATGAAAATTTATTCAAAAATTCAGCATAATAATATGCCTTTGAACAAATCGTAGCTAATTAACCATTTACTAACTTAGTTTTATTATTCACTATCTAACCATCTACTAGCATGGTAATATCAGATGCTGTATTAACTGTCAATCTTTATATTACATCACCAACAGTTTCACACCCTAAAAATGGAAGCTCTAGCTTATTAATTCTTTTCACAACAGTTCTTATTTAATCTGAACATTCAAATGTCATTATAATGAGATTCAATATTATATATAAATAATACTAATATAAATTTTTTTACAATACTAACGAAATGTCATACAATGCTAAAAAACTAATTGCAAAAGCAACATCGAATATTACTAGGGATGTCATGAAATTCCAAAAATTAGCTATGGAAAAATATTAAATTAAAGCCCCACCTAAACCAACATTTACGAAACTCGAATAAATAAAAGAAATCGAGACTAAACGCCAATTATAGTCTGTCCTAAATATCCAGATAAAATCATATCCTGCAGATATTCTTTGGCGTCAGTTAGAGCGAAAAGCTATTATCAGGTAGGAGAATACTTGCATTATCTGCTTTGACGTTTTGGGTAGATCAGATGTACTTATCGCTTCCTGTGGTCATTTTTACCATAAAAAATGTATCGAAGCGACAAAAACTAGAGTATGTCCATGTTGTAAGTAAGAAGTCTACTTTTAGATATCGGAGACTTTGTAGAAATTCTCGGTAAAACTATGCACAGTTTATATTCAAAAATCAATTCGCGCATTTTTAGGGCGAAAAAAGAGGAATGCTCGTAAAATTATCAAAAGTGGTGTGTTTGCAGCCAGTGTAAACGAAGTTATTAACGCTTCAGAGCGACTAACAAGCGAGATTCATTCACAGCTAGAAATAGAGTATTTACGTGCCAAGAATGATGCTGATGAGACAGATCGACTATTTGAAGAAATAATGAAAATGAGAAGTGTAAAAGGTTATGAGGTGCTCGAAAAGGCTAGGAATAGAAAAAATTACCTATGTGCAGTATGTTTAGATGAAGTTGATGTAAAATTAATTAAAATTGATGAAGAAGGTTAGTTTGCGTTGTCAAGTTGTTGCGGCAGTTTATACCATTGGGACTGCATTTGTGCGGCAGAAAAAGAGAAAGAAACTTGTCCATACTGCAGAGGTGGATTTTATAAGGTTAGAATTAGCATTTTCTGATGCATTTCGTGTCTTTTGACCATTTTCATAGTAGGTAAACCTTAAACTGTATGTAGAATTAGAATATTATTCCAAATTCTAATTATTAATTAGAATAATATTTGTCATAGATATTTAAATTAATATTTAATGAATACGTAAACAATTCATAATAATGGCTAGATTTTTACAGGTTCTCATTATTTATTTAATTAGATAGTACTTTTATTGTAAGCTTCTTTTAATCTTTATGATCATTATATAAACAATGTTAATATAAATAAATCCGCGTATTTCTCTATAATTGACCATATCAATAGATTAATTAATTAACAACCAAAAACTATAATTATTCGATATTTTTGAATTATAAGTTGGTGCATATAACATAGTAAACTATTAATATACTTAGATATATAATTTAAAATAAAATAAAACATTTAAAAATGATATTAATATATTATAGAATGTGATGTTAAATTAATTATTAAAAAAGTATTCGCTCATGGGGTTATTAAATAACATTAATCTTCTATACCACATTCATTTTATCCCCTCAATATTCTAAAAAATCCATTTTCTCCAAAATCTTTACCCCATGAGTTCTTAATTATCCAATAGGGCACATCGTTCTCTTCTCCATAACCTACTATCATCACTGCATGTCCACCTTCTTCATTGCCAGAAACATGTTGATAAATTCCACTGTCGTAATACATAAAATCAGAATAAACAGTAAAAGCAGTTTAAACAATACCTTTTCTAACGGCAGTTTTCATACGTTCTGAACCACTACAAATATTTTAAGTTTTTTTTGCTTTAATAAACTGGAGTTCAGTTTTATCCGAACATTTTTTAGGACACCTACCCTATTTCTCTGATTCTCCTGAAGTATATGGTACGCATGTATCTTTGACTGTTCCTGTACTGATTAGATAATATTAAACTACTTTTGAGTATCCACCAAAACATCCATCGTCAATAGGGTCACAAGATACTACATACTATTCAGAAAGTTAAACACGGTTCTAGTCAATTTTTTTAATACATCTATTATCAGCAAGTTAGTTTACAGCTGAGAAAGCCCAGCAAGATCCACACCCTCCTTAGTCACGCACTGTATCAGGCCCTGAACACTAAGGCATTTCCGTCGCCCAGTTCCAGGTTTCTGGTGTCTCTCCTGTTAATAATACAGTTGGAGAAGGGATTTAATTGATATTTTAATTGAAAAGAGATTTTACTTATAGAGAAGACATTCCTTGGAAGCGTTTAGGAATAGCAGCTTACCATTTTTTCTAAGGTATGCGATTTAATGATTCAAGAAATTCTTACTTATGATAGAGATTAGCTAACAGCATAAACATTATAGTGAAGTGGCTTTTTAGACAATTTAAGTTTCCAGTAAATATTAAGTCTTTAATAAATATAATAAGGTACCTCCATTCATAAAATTATATTACATACATTTATATAATTATCATTAAAAATAACGTATAATCATTATTTTGTCGTAGTAACTGCTAATGATATTTTTTAATATATATTATCATTTAAGAAATTCATTTATAATATTCCATTAAACATAAATTGAAATCTTTATAGTATTGATGCATTTATTTGTACTTATCAAATTTGGAAAACGTAATTACATATATTATTATTTAAATAAATATGTTTTTAAATGAAAATAAGTATAAATAATATAAAACTATAGATTTTATGTTTAACTTATTGTTAAAATTAATAATAAGATAACATATATGTTATTTTAGATTATTGTAATTTTAATTGCTTAGTTGTATGCTTAGTTAACAAATACGGTTATAGATTATTTTACTTCAATAATTACTCTATTATTTCTATAAAAAATTATAGGCTATTTACTAGCAAGATTTAATCATTATTAATATATAATACATTATTCATGGATTTTATTTTTCTACAATACTTCTCATTTTATGCTTATGATATCGCTAAATATATATTTAAATTTGTTTAACAGTACATAAACTAATAGAATGATAGTTAAATTTATAACTTACTCAATATAGGATATATTCATTTATTTTTAACGGTTAATTTAATTTCGGTTACTAAGTTTTCGAATTTTGTATTAAAATAAACTTAAAAAATAAAATCCCTATATTTATATAAATTAACATTTATATCCTTATTTTGAGGTTATATAGCAAGATCTGGACTTAATCTATTTTGTTAATAATTTTTTAATTGTAATTGTCCTTATTTTTGATATAAGTTTAAAACTAATCAACTGAATACATATTATGCAAGCACAAAACTAGAAGATATAGTCTTATATAATATGTAAGATATTGATTTTTTATGAAAGTTCTGCTGAGACTTCTTATGAGTTCTATATAGTATTTATCAATATATGCATTAAATATATTCAAAAACATGAAATTAATGTAGTTAATTACGCAATTTTATACGCGATAATAATTATCAACTTCGTAAGACTTACTATGAATATTGCATGCATCTCTAAAAATAGATAAAATTATAATATAAATGTTAATGGAATATTCTTAAAATATGTTATTGAACATAGATTTTAAAATCATTAACTTATCTAAATTTTCTCTAGTAAATAATTAAGTTTACAAAATTAGCAATGGGGTTTAAACTAATATAATCTGGATTTCAATAAAAATATAAACTGCTTACTACTATAAGGTGTAGTATCTTAAATTATTCTAACTAAACTAATGCTAAGTATCCTATTGACTAATAAAATATAAAATTTTCCCTTAAATAGTCAATATAAAACGCACGCATATTGTTATAGGTAAATAATATATAGAATTAGTCTAAAATCGCCAATTAATCTAAAATAAAATGCAAACATTCTTCTAATTTAATTATTTGATCAAATCAAGTAATCATTTTTAACCTTTATTCTACCAAATATTACCGTATTATTATACGTTATATTTAATAAATAATTATGAGAATCAAAAATGCTTCTAGCGACTTCCTTTATTTTTTCAAACACCTACGCCACATTAGACTTTCTAAAACAGGAAATCGACCCACTAGTCTTTCCTTCGTCGTTTTTTCTGCAAACACACGCTCCGCATTATACGATTTCTCGCCCACAAGGCCCGGCATGCCACCCTGATTCGTACTCTGACGAGCAAATTGACGCCCTCACGCCGCCTGAAAAAGCTGCTCGCATACGCCACAATTTCATCTATGACAGCACCGGAACGCGCAAGTATCCGGTTTAAGACAACCATTTCAAGTACCAGCTAAAAGACATGAAAACAGATTCTAAATACAAAAAGTTCCGTGGAAGCTGCTTTATCACTTTAATTGCAGATGATTTTTTTCACGTGAACCATCTCGTTGTGAAAATGGAATTTCTGCCTCTCCTTGCGCCTGCAAAAGCGGCAGATTTGGAGGTCGAATTGCTCGTAAATTTGATGAATCCGAGCTACGATTTTGCTGCTGAAAAAGGAATTTTTGAAGGGCGCGAAATGGCGTGCACGAAATGGTAGAAAATTGCGGGGAAAGGTGCAGAGTTTCTATGGGAAATTGATGAGGAAGGGTGGGTGACCGAAGATTGAGAATTGTATTTAAAATTGTATAATAATATATAAAATTTTCGATAATTGGAAGGGACAAATTAAGATATATTAAATATTACAATATGAAATTCAATATATATATATTTAAATAATTGTAAAAATAAAAATACTATTATTGCTTATTTTAGTATGGTAATTGTTTCTTTTTTGCGTTCAATTTAGTTTATAAAATGGAGAGTTAAGGTGTATTTTTGAATGACAATAATAAGGTGGTAGATGACCTTAACATACGCGATTTAGATCTAATTAATACTTTAATAAACACTTAGGTAGTTATGCAATAAGGATCTAATTCGATCCGCCAAGACTGTGAGAAGTCCATGTCCGTTGTCGACAAGGTAGCTTCTATCCGCCAAGACTGTGAGAAGTCCATGTCCGTTGTCGACAAGGTAGCTTCTATCCGCTAAGACTGTGAGAAGTCCATGTCCGTTGTCGACAAGGTAGCTTCTATCCGCTAAGACTGTGAGAAGTCCATGTCCGTTGTCGACAAGGTAGCTTCTATCCGCCAAGACTGTGAGAAGTCCATGTCCGTTGTCGACAAGGTAGCTTCTATCCGCCAAGACTGTGAGAAGTCCATGTCCGTTGTCGACAAGGTAGCTTCTATCCGCCAAGACTGTGAGAAGTCCATGTCCGTTGTCGACAAGGTAGCTTCTATCCGCTAAGACTGTGAGAAGTCCATGTCCGTTGTCGACAAGGTAGCTTCTATCCGCCAAGACTGTGAGAAGTCCATGTCCGTTGTCGACAAGGTAGCTTCTATCCGCTAAGACTGTGAGAAGTCCATGTCCGTTGTCGACAAGGTAGCTTCTATCCGCCAAGACTGTGAGAAGTCCATGTCCGTTGTCGACAAGGTAGCTTCTATCCGCTAAGACTGTGAGAAGTCCATGTCCGCTGTCGACAAGGTAGCTTCTGTTCACGCTTCTATCCGCTAAGACTGTGAGAAGTCCATGTCCGTTGTCGACAAGGTAGCTTCTATCCGCCAAGACTGTGAGAAGTCCATGTCCGTTGTCGACAAGGTAGCTTCTATCCGCTA
Organism: Spironucleus salmonicida; assembly: GCF_000497125.1. Classification (NCBI taxonomy): domain Eukaryota; phylum Fornicata; order Diplomonadida; family Hexamitidae; genus Spironucleus; species Spironucleus salmonicida. The sequence continues at coordinate 344,501 of NC_090598.1, forward strand.
AGACTGTGAGAAGTCCATGTCCGTTGTCGACAAGGTAGCTTCTATCCGCTAAGACTGTGAGAAGTCCATGTCCGTTGTCGACAAGGTAGCTTCTATCCGCCAAGACTGTGAGAAGTCCATGTCCGTTGTCGACAAGGTAGCTTCTATCCGCTAAGACTGTGAGAAGTCCATGTCCGTTGTCGACAAGGTAGCTTCTATCCGCCAAGACTGTGAGAAGTCCATGTCCGTTGTCGACAAGGTAGCTTCTATCCGCTAAGACTGTGAGAAGTCCATGTCCGTTGTCGACAAGGTAGCTTCTATCCGCTAAGACTGTGAGAAGTCCATGTCCGCTGTCGACAAGGTAGCTTCTGTTCACGCTTCTATCCGCTAAGACTGTGAGAAGTCCATGTCCGTTGTCGACAAGGTAGCTTCTATCCGCTAAGACTGTGAGAAGTCCATGTCCGCTGTCGACAAGGTAGCTTCTGTTCACGCTTCTATCCGCTAAGACTGTGAGAAGTCCATGTCCGTTGTCGACAAGGTAGCTTCTGTTCACGCTTCTATCCGCTAAGACTGTGAGAAGTCCATGTCCGTTGTCGACAAGGTAGCTTCTGTTCACGCTTCTATCCGCTAAGACTGTGAGAAGTCCATGTCCGTTGTCGACAAGGTAGCTTCTATCCGCTAAGACTGTGAGAAGTCCATGTCCGTTGTCGACAAGGTAGCTTCTGTTCATTAGGAGGCCGAGAAGTCTGTGCAATAAATTTCATTTTTCATGCAAACGGCCGAAGAATTATAATCTAGATCGCTATAAACATCTAATTTACACTGTTCTGTTAAATAAACTGAAGTTACTCCATAAGATTCATTTTAAACATGTTCTATAATAACAAATGATATCAGTCAGATGTGTGCACCTTAGCTTCCTTGCTATATATCATAACCTTAATAAACATCATAATGTGCTATTACAGATTTTTAGTGCCAGTGTGACTGTACTTCCATAGAAAATGATTATGAGAATATGAACGAAAGTTTTTGCGTATAAGTTTGCCCTGAATAAAAAATGGTTTTCTCTAATTAACTTGTTTTAGATATACAGCCTAATTTATAGGATTATTTATATAATAATGCTTAATCTACCTCAGCAATAGATTTTGCAATTTAAACAGATAATGTTATTGTCATTATCCCTCCTAATAGAGCTAAATTTTTAGCTTCTAGTAGTGTTTGTGGTTTTCTAGGTGTTGTCGCTACAGGAATAAGTGGTATTGCGGGCTGGATGATGAAGTGATTTTGTACTAGATTATCATATCTATATTTTCAAATTAAACTTTCCTATGTTAAAATAATTTTACCCACTACAATAATATCATCAATAATTAAACAATCAAAAGTAAGCTTTTTAAATTATTTTTAAAATAATAACTCTACGGGTTTAATTTATAATGCACCAAAAATATCAAAATCAATATCTCCTTCTTTCACAAATAGCTTGCCTAAAAATCTAAAAATAAATGAAGATAACACAACATGTGGAATTAGTATAACTACCTATTAATTAAAAGCTATTTATGGACCTAGAATCTATGTAATATTCTAAATAAGTCCTAAATAACCATATTTAACTCTTGGTAATGTGCAAGCAAAAATATTTTTTTTCACACAAACAATACAATTTTCAATATAAAAATCTCCTACTAAACGCATAGTTTACGGGCCAAAGTCAATATTTTAACTTTATACAACTGGAAATTGTAATTATGGTGGCTCACCTATTGGTAAAGCTTAAATAGGATGTTAATAGTTAGACTAAGCAAATTTTAAACAATTATTAACTAATGTTGCGTTAAAATTACATAATTTTGCTAAAATAAGAGCTGTTTATGGTGTAACAAACTATATTTATTAAGGTTCGTTCAAAAATGTAAGCTAATCAGAATTTACCATTTTCAGGGCAAAAGCCTTTTTCTATATTATATTTTAAGCATTTTAAAGAGTAATATCAAGTGTAAGGTTGAAAGGTGTTTATAGTGTTACTTAATATGTTTAATTTGGAATAAGTTAAGCTTAAATAATTGTACCTAGAAAATTTTCAGCTGTGAAATCGCGACAGTTTAATTTAAAATAAACAGCTATATCATTCTCAGTTAAATTTTACTTAATAAAGGTATATTTCGATTTTTTGTTTAAAAAATAAGATGTTTTCTAAAGGGTAGCTTCATCTAATGATATAGCTGTATTTTCTAGTTTGAAATAACCTTTAATCCCAAAAATTTTATCTTAAAACACAGCTTTAACCTATTGAAAATCATTATTTGTTTAATAATTAAATGAAACAATTTTAAATACTCCTATCATTTTCAGATAATTATATATGGATATAATATTTATATATATATTATTTCTACAAAATTTAAATGTCATCTGTACATACTCCATCAAAGCAGTCACTTCACTCTGCACATAATACAGCACCATCTTAATCAGCATCAATGTTACCCCATCCACCAAACTATTCTCTACAAACTCCAGGCTCATAATTACCTTTTAACGAAACATCAACAACTTAAAATTAAATTCCATTTATTACTGTTGACCCAGTAAAAACAATGCAACTTTTTGAATTATATTTTAGTAATCATTCTGAAAGAATTTTGGATCTTCTGGAAGATAAATATCCCTTCTTCACAATAGACTTAGCACATATCTCAAACCAAGATTTATTGGACATAGTCAATTGCCATCCAGATACAATACCAGTTATAGGGGAAGCTGCATTGCGCGCAGTTGCTTAAACTACCTTATAAATATAATACTAATAGGAAGCGTAGAATATAAACTCTGCAGACTTAGCATTACTTTACAAACATAATTTAGCATTCATTAATAACCTTAGAATATCTCCAATTAATGCCCCAGTAAATCCAAATTTAAGAAATTTGTCAGCATAGTATGCAGATAAGTTAATTTAAATACAAGGAATGGTGACACGCAGATCATAAACTCTTCCACAATTAGCGCATGCATCATTCACGTGTTAATGTGGTGCTACTGCATCATTTTCTGTCCAAAGAGGTGCTGTTCATCGTCCTGCAAACTGTAGCATCTGTGGTAACACCAACGTGGCATTTGATCAAGGATTAAGCGAATTCTGTAGTGTTGCATAGGTTCGTATTCAAGAAGATCCAGATGAAGCAGGTGAATGCCCTGTTAGTGTGTCAATGGTTGGTGACGAAACCATTTTGGGAGACGTCAAATCAGGAGATCGCGTGAAATTAGTAGGAATTTACAGGATTCGTGGAGAGCGTCTTAATTCGATACATAAAACTATACGAAGCGTTTTTAAGCCATTCATTGAAGTTTTAAGTATTTAATTAGTCAAGAAAGTACACGGAGGTACTGACGAAGACATTGAAGATCAACTTCGAGGGGATCTTAAATCTTTCTAAAATTCACAAATCCCAGATGACCTTAAAAATATAATTCCAGAGACTGACAAGGATTCTGACGAAAAACTCAAACTTATAATTAACTCTCTGGCACCATCTATTTATGGTGAAGAATACAATGATATCAAACTCGCGCTACTCCTTCAAGCAGTTTCAGGAGTTTCTAAATCCGAATCTGGTGCAAATTATAGAGGAGATATCCATATCCTTCTAATAGGTGACCCAGGATAAGCTAAATCTTAACTCCTCAAGTTCATGACCTAAATCACACCACGATCAATTTATACTTCTGGAAAGGGGTCGTCATCTGTTGGTTTAACCGCAATGGTAGCTAAAGATGATTAGAATGAGTACTATTTAGAGCAAGGTGCTCTAGTTCTCGCAGATTAAGGTCTTTGTGGATTGGATGAATTCGACAAATTGAATTTTACTGTTAAAGCTGTTTTACATGAATGTATGGAGCAGCAAACAGTTTCAATCGCTAAGGCTGGAATTATTGCAACATTAAATGCTAGAACATCGATTTTAGCTGCTGCAAACCCAGTCGATAGCAAATACAATGTGAGAAAAACAGTCGTCTAGAACATCAACTTGGAACCAACATTACTGAGCCGGTTTGATTTAATTTTCTTGCTTTTAGATGACCAAATGAACCAGCAGAAAAACGCTAATTTGGCTACTCATTTGCTTAGTTTATATTTTTAGGGAAACTAGGACACCGGACATTACTCTGTAGACCTGTTGAGGCGTTATATTAGTTATGTAAAAATGCACACTCCAGAACTCAGTGATGCGGCTAGCTAGGAACTATAAGAGTGTTATCTGAGGCTTCGCAGTGGGAGCGATCTTCGCAGTGGACGGGTGTCAGCACTTCCAAGGCAGCTTTTAAGTTTAATTAGATTGGCTGAGGCTAAGGCTAAGTTACGTCTTAGCAAAGAAGTCACCGTTTAAGACGTTTTATCGGCGTTCAAATTAGTGACAGGTGCGTTAAAAACAGCAGCTACGAACGAAAACGGTGTTCTTGATATGAGACTCCTTGAGGGTGGCGAGAAAGGATTCGAAGACCTAAATGAAGCAGTCAAGGCGTACTTGAAAAAAGTAAAGAGTTGCCTCGTGCACGAAATTTTTGAGCTTCTGAAGGCTGATGGTTTGAACTCAAGCGTGGACAGGTTAGACCAGTGCCTCTAGGGTCTCGTGGATGACCAGATTATCAGAAGAAGCAGAGATACAATTGTTCTAATCGAGTGAAGCCCCAGTACTATCATTCATTTTAGCTCAACTGTCAGCGGAATGCATACATAGTTCTTGTTATACCTGCATATGTGCTTGAAGTCCAGCATGAAAACTCCATAATTATCATTGTCCACATTCTAGAAGAAGTGCCTGAATGCTATCGGGTGCTTCTTGAACAGTTCCTCGTAAACATCAGCATAGTCTTACCTACTTAATTTTTGAACCTCTGCATTTATTCTGTACATATTCTTCACCCTCCACAGGCTGCCGTAGTTGGCTGTAATATTTTAGTTAATATCTAACGCATCCCATTTGTTTGAATCGACACCGGTTGCCATAACATAAGCATTTGCAGTAGCCGAGTAAAAAAGTGTCATCCACAAAACTCTAGGATATCCATTAGTTTCGTAAGAAAATAGTACCGGTGTGTTGTCTTTGAAGGGGAGCTCCATTTATAATTATACTTTGAAGATGGGAAATTGATATTACCATAAATCTAAAGGTTAGTAGTCGTTGAAAATCGAAAAATTTGAAATTATGGCATTCGGAACAAAAATTTGTTATAACCTAGATAATGGATTTTTGTAGCGACCCATATAAATTGATTATTTAAACAATAAATTACATGGTTAGTTGCATAACTTTGAAGGTTAAGACAATCTTTCAATATAAATAATAAAAAAGATATAACTACGCATGTAATAGCTATTGAGTATACCTGATCAGATTTTTGTAAATTTACCTAGATTAAAATCTTTTAATTAATAATTTATAAAAATATAATGGTCATAAATTCATAAAATCTGTACTGATAAATTTTTAATATCATTAATATTACGCAATATAAAAGTTAATAAATACTATTCAAGCTTTAATGGACTGTAGGATTGTACTTATTTAGTATATAAGTGTAATTTAGAAAATATAAGCCTTATATCAAGTAGTTTCGATTAAAATAATCAATTAACTAAAAAATAATCGATATCATTTTTACTATGAAGTAAATATAACTATAATAATTTTGAAAATATTCATTAATTATTAGATTATTTATAATTATTGATAACAATTTTTACTTCAATAACTCGTTCAATAATATTATTAAATTCTATATTAGTGATATTCACTTTATACATATCTATAGTCTTTAATTTTATTCAGCTTGGCTAGAAAAAGGAATTATATTTAATATTAAAAGGCCCAATACTATTGAGATTCAAGTTAAAATTTAATTTTTGATCTAAAATGTGTCAAAATATGATTCATTCATGGTGTTATTAAATAACATGAGTACTCAATACCACATTCATCTTATCCTCTTACTATTCTAAAGAATCCATTTTCTCCAAAATCTTTACCCCATGAGTTCTTAACAATCCAATAAGGAGTATTATTCTCTTCACCATAGCCAACAATCATAACCGCATGGCTTCCTTCTTTGTAACCCTAGGTATGTTCATAAATTCCATTTATGTAATACATAAAGTCAGTATATATATGGAAGCTTGTTTATACAACACCTTTTGTTACACCAACTTTAATAGAATTTTAATCGGTACAAATATTTTCTGATTTAGCCGATTTTATAAATTCTTATTCAGATCCATCCTTACATTTAGAAGGGCATTTTCCGGAATCTCCAGATACACCTGAAGTGTATGGAATACATGAATCTTTTACTGTCCCTGTCACTAAAAGATGATGTTACACATTTTACATTTAACCACCATTGCAGCCCATACTAATAGGGTCACACGATACTGTATGTTATTCAGATAGTTAAACACGTATTTTATCTAATTTTTATATACACCTATTATCTGATAGCTGGTTAACTGATGAGAAGGCCCAACAGGATCCACAGCCTCCCTAGTTACGAACTGTCTCAGGGCCTGAACACTCCGGTCTTTCTGTGGCCCAATTCCAATAAACTGGTGTTTCACCAGTTAGTTTTACTGGAGGACTTAATAAGTTGGATAAACTTTTATGAAACAGAGTTTTTGCTTCGTTGATTGATATTCCTTCAAAACATTTTGGAATACCAGCCTACCATTTTTTGTTAGGGACCCTGTTTAATGAATCTAGAAATTCTTGTCTATGATACAAATCGGCCAAGACAACGAACATTTTAGGAAGTAGTTTCTAAAGACTAATAAAACTCAGAATACAATATTTTTATAAGGTTAAGACTTAATATTAAAAAATATAGATTATCTAAAAACGAGATAAGTATATAATTCAATTAATAAATTTATTTAAAAACTTTTTTAATAACTCCTGGAAATATTTTAATTTTCAGGTTTATACTTGTAACTATTTTTAAATATTATAACATAATATACCATTAATTTATTTTTGTAATCTTCCCTTTCAGAGATTGTTTGCTTATTCTTATTCCAGGCTGAAAACGACCTTATCTTACAACATCTTAACCAAAAACTGACTGATAATTTCACTCACTCAACCTTACTGTACCAGGCTACAAATGCTTTAAATTAGTATTGCAACCTATGCACTTGCAGATACTGCAATAATTCATGTTATATTTCTTGTAAGTCGCCTTCAGTTTGGAACGAGAAAACAAACTTGCGACCCTACCAAAGCCGCTGGTCTGCTACTAAATCGCGCTTTCCACCAGCCCAATTCCGTAAAGAATTAAGGTAAAAATTATCGGCTATTTCGAGAGAATTAAGCAAGTTATTCTGCTTAAATGACCGCTGCTCTTTCACTTTCTAATTCATTAAATTCAAGCATTTTGCCTTTAAATCAAAATCCTGCTTATTCATTATTATATCTGAAACAAGTGAAATACGATACAATTTTTTCCACTTCTTCAAACTGTGAATTATTGAAAATTTGTTATATTTAACTTCTACAATTCTTATTAGCGTTAAATGATTTCGCCAATTTTGCAAAATTTGAGCCAAAATGATCGGATTTGCGATTTTTTGAGCCAGAAAAGTACGATTTTTCCACTCAAAAAACACGTTCAAAGCGAAATTGAATTGCGTTTTTCGCTCCTAAATAAATTTTGCCTTTTGCAATTTTTAGCTCTTTTAACGCACAAATTGGAACGTTTTGGCCAGCTTTTTAGACTCAAAATCGAACTGGTAACTCGCGATCAGCGAGGCCTCGTAAAACGACTATTTTAGCGCTTTGAAGGCCCGAAAACGCAGTTTTTGCTCGTACGATTTCGTCGTTTTTAGCACTGAATTTTCGGCTTAAACGGCGTTTGAAAGGCTCAAAAGTGCGATTTTCGGCAGCTAATTTTGCTCGTAAAACTCCTATTTCCACCAGTTTTGGGCCGCTTTTGCGAAGAGTTTTTTGAGCAATTTCCGCTTTCGCAGTTCGGTCGACAGCGCCTCAAAAGTGGTCCTTTGCACCTTCCCAGCGATTCTGTGGCTTAAGAGATTTCCCTTTTCGCGCGATTCCCTGAAAATCGTTGTTAGGGCGTTCCAGTTCAAATAAAAGGGTTTTACGAGAGTTATTTCTTGAAGAAGTGATATAATGACGGTGAAATTAGAGTTTCGGCGCTTTTCTGCATCGATTAGGCGCTTCCAGTGCTAAATTTGCCTTCTCATGATAATCAGTTTGAAAAATCTGTCAGCTTTTACCTGCTGGGTGGTTGTCAAGAGCTGCTTTGACAGTTAAAATAGCGTTTTGAAGTATTTTTAGCATATTATGGTCGTTTAAAAAGTTGAAATAATGTTCTGACTGCATAGTTTTTGCACCTGTGTGGCCTTACCAAACCTGCTGATATATCTTTTTAGAAGGTTTCGTTAGGAATAGTCAGTTTCGATTCGGATATAATATTGCTATTTTAGATGCTTTGAGTACCAATTGTGGAAGCATTATGCAGTTATGTACAATTTGCTACGGATAGTTACTGCATCTTAAATATCAGATCTTTCAATTTGGCGTTACAAGTCCGATGGCAAATTTTCTAAATCTAAAATTGATCTTTCATGATTGATATAAAACAATTTGTTCGAACATGAAAGAAGCAATTTGTGCTCTTTGATTTACTAAAGATATTATTTTGTATTAAATTAAACCAATTTTGTATCTATTTTATTTGTAGTTTATGATATTTTTACTGCAGGTACTTGAAAAATTGAAAGTCTGCTTTATACGAGCAAATTAGAAATTGAATTCGGATACTTTTAACTATGCAAAATAATTTATGAAAATTTGAATTTGTTAGTTAAAGGAATGAAAAATGAAAATAATTTAGTCTGATATTAAGTATATAAACCTTTATAGTAATTAATATCCCTATAAAAATCTTAATCTTCAATAGGATGAGAATTTGCTGATTCGATGAATTTAATATCTGTTTTATTATTTAATGTACTTCCCAATAGCTTAGTTCTTAGCATCATTTTTCTATTTATTTTATTTTTAAGATGAGTAAAATTTAAACACAACAGCTATTAAATATAGAAATTATCGGCACAATTTTCGATTTATTTTTCGTTAAATGCAAGATACATAAAATTGAAAAGAAACTGCATATATTTACCATTACATATTTATACGGCAATTTCATTATTATTTAGATTGTTTGATACTGTATTTTTCCATTAATAAAATATATTAGAACTACCTCTATTTTGTATGGTTTTTATCTAATTAATTTTATAAATATGTCTTAAAAGAAGAAAAACGTTTGCATATTATATTTCAATATTACTTATATTAAGAGCATTGATAAGTTTTTTCTTTAGTCTTTATATTTTGAAATTGGATTTAATAATTGTTAAAAGCAATTAATTTTATCTTTATTTTATCATTTATTTGTTGATTTCCATATTTTAACTTTTAAGTACAATCAATCTGCTTACTATTATTAAAATAGACTCTTTAAACTTTAAAGTAGTTGAGTTAATAATCTAGTTAATAGCATTAATACGCTAAGCATTAAATAAGTGATTTCTATTGATTAAATGTTAAAATTATCTGTAAAATTTCTTATATTATAAATTTTATGGAATTTTTGGCTTTATAAGCAGTAGTAATTCGGACTCAGGAATAATTTTTTATATAATTTTAGAAGCTTAAGGAAGCTCAACGTCTGGCTTATCAGTAACCGATAAATTTTACTCTCTAGCAGTATTTTATGAGTGAATTTTAATTTTAAGAGGATTAGTTATATCTAGATCACCTAATAATAATTTCTTGCTTGCGACCCTTTTAATAGCTCTTCTTGGTTCTGGAGCGGGTAAAGGTGGTGGAGACTAAGCCATTTCCTATAATGCTTTTTATCTATCTAGTTTTCTTTGGAGCCTTTTAGATTAAATTTATTCTAAATCCTGCATTTTTGCTAAAAATTATATGATATATTATTATATAATTTACTTATCAAAGTCACTTTTTATTGTGGTGGAAAATATAAAAACCAAGTGCATCTACTAATATTAAAGCACCACTTATACTCCATAGAGTTATGTTTACCAATTTTTCTACTTTTTTCATATGAGATACTAATTTATTTGCTTATCCTGTATTTTATACAATATTCGTAGTAGTCCCAGAAATACCTCTCATCTATTAGTTTTATTAACCTAGTACGTTAACTACATCAGTAGCAATAGTATTTGCTTCATCCATCATTTGATCAGTATCATTAAGGTACATATTAGCCTCTGCTAAATTTTTATTCTATCCATATTTAGGTTAACTAACCGTTTAAGCATTAACAAGTTATTCTAACTCTTACAATTCGGTGTTTAACTTTCGTAGTGCACTTTAAGAGTTAGTATACTCTTGTCCTTTAAGTTTGGATATATAGCTTGAAGCATTCACAAAAGTCTATCTTGCTTATGTTGTTATATTTTTAGCCTATGGTATACCATTCACACCTTTTTATATGCTGATTTTAGCCTACCTTACAGAATTCTAAACTTCCTATGCAAGATCTAAAAATTAATCATACTATTCAGACATTTTACGATTTAAGTTGAAGTGGGAATTGCTAAAAATATATATAATAGTTATATATATTGAGAATCTGATTCGTACATAATCATATTATATAAAGGTATTTATATTAATCAACACCACTCCATAAATCAAATGAAAAGCAAATAAAATATTTACTATTCTGAGCATCCCATCATAGCAGTGAAGTAACTTCCAAACTAATAAATCTTAGCTGTATCCCATCGTCATATAACGATTTTTTCAGTTAAAAAAACGTTAGTTTCTAATATTTAGTTACCACCTGCATATAGGATTTGTCAAGCAACAGTACATTCTACTTACATCTCTGCATTGGTCTCATCTGCCTCTCATGCTTTTCCTGCTATTTTCGATTTTGCTGGAACAGTTATATCTGATGCTGAAGCGCGTTCTCTTCCAGTATTTTATGCTGCGGCAGAATAAGCAGTTTTTACTGCTTAGGATAATAATCTCTATCAGTTTGGTTATTCATCACCTTCTACTTAAAAAATTTATACCTGTAAAGGAAAAATTAGTTCAGTAACCACTGGAAAATTTTTAAATGAAGACTGTGTGTTTATTGGCGAGAACAGAAAAATTACTATAATATAAGATGGTCACAGAGTTGCTGAAATGACCTTCTCAGGTATTCCTTTAAAAATAGTTTATAACCAATTTTTATAATAATTATTTTGTGTCGGTTTAGATAATACAATATCTTTTTATGATCTTAAATTTGCATCAATTAATGTGAAAAATGGGCCATTTTTAAAAATTTAATAAAACTCATGCGCAAAATTAAAAATCTCTTGTGTTAAAAGTATTGATAATGGTTATTTAATTGCTGACGATAATGGTAGGCTTTTAAAGACAGAGATCCGCGAATATCAAATGAAGGACAATAAACGTAATAGTTAGTTTTTAAAAATAGCTGAAAAACTTCCTTCTAATATTTTTATCACTGGATGGACGCAATGTTTCAGTGGTAAAGTCAATGATATGAGCATACTAGGCGATGATATTTGTTGCTGTTCGAATTATGTTGTTCTAGAAACTAATCTCACTAGTATGATAAATATTGATGATGATGTTTGTTTAAGCTTTGGCTATTCGAATGATAGCTGGGAATTATATCAGTAAGTCTATAAAACCTTTTAATTGTAATCTGCCGATGATTTCTTTATCTCAGCTGAATAAGTGGATTAAGATGCTGAGATTAAAACACAATTAATTATGTTGGAAAAAGCATTTAAAAACTTAGTAATAGATGTGTATCATATTTTCAGAGTATTTATGCTAGCGAATAAAAATATTTAATAACCATTTTATATTATGTAAAATGCTTATTCGGTTAAATAAGATATTGATAAATTTACAAAATAATTTTTTGTCAAAACTAAATCTGAGCCACTAGAAGCAATTAATAACTACTAATTTACTCCTTTTATAATGAGTTAATACAAATCTTTAGCTTTTCTAGTTCGAAGTCTATAGAAGCGGTATAGAACAAGTTTGGATGCACTGAAAAACTTACATACTTTCTTAGGACCAAGATTAAAGGATTTGAAAGAAGTATCTCAATAGGTACGCGAAATGACATTAGTATAATTTTAAGAATGGGTTTAAAGTAGTTTAAATGAGACTAAATAATTTATTACTGATAAATTTGATTTTGAAAAGGATTTAGTCTTATAATATAACGAGGATAATTACTCTATACAACAACTTAGATATTTTAAGAATAAACTATAAGCAGTCACTAGGGCTGCTGTATAAGTATCTAATAATAGGATCAATGATAGATTTTCATAAACTATTAGCGAAATATTTGACTAGTTTAATTAAAAGTTACCTTTATATTTAATAGCCGATGGTTATGGTAATGTTTAAAAGCTCATCGATATTAAAAAGTTATAATACGATTCGATTCTAGGTAATTATGATTTAGTTTAATAGTTATCAGCATCTGATTTAAATAAGCCAGAAAAGTTTATTATAGTTCCTGGATCTATGAATAGATAAATGTATTATATTAATTAAATTAATTCCATTCGTGAGCATAATTATAAAGTGTTTAAATCAGATTAAAAAGATCTAACAAATATACACTAAGAATTGAAATTTGATAAGTCATATCTCTCATCTCTAAATTTAGTTTATATGCAAGAGATATATGATTGTTTTGAAATGCATACTAGTTAATAGTTTTTAGTATACAGATCGTTCTAATCTCAGGCTTCTTTTGAACAAACTTAGAATGTGATATCATCGATTAACAAAGAATTTAGAGGTAGATTTTAACTATTAGAACCTTATGAATTTTAGTAAAGCCATACTGACACTAACTTTTTCTAATATATTTTCCATAGACCTAGAAATACGATCAGATTATCCGAGCTAATATAGTTTTTTGTATAAAAATATAATGTCATTCATCTATCTAATGTTCCTGATAAGAAAGTTTATTCGCCAAAGGCTGAATAATTCTTCAAAACGACTATTTATGGAGAAAAGGAAATAGCGATTATTCTTAAGAATTTGTTAGACTTTGTACTATTTATTTAAAAGTAAGAGAAGCTTACTATAGGTTTGGATCCTAGAAAGCCCAAGGTTCATGGTAAAATAACTCCTCATAATGTATTCCTAAATTTAGATAGCTTAGAAGTTCATGTACCCTATCTTTTCGAAAATAGAACGTTTGAAAATAGAAACCCTCTTTATACTACATTGGTGGACGATATTTGTTGGGAGGCGCCAGAATGTGTTTTAGCTGGAACTCATGTAAACACCGATCTTTGGTCTTTAGGTATGATTACTATTGCACTTATTTACACCTTTATGTACTTACCGAGAGCTGCGAAATCCTCAAGAGATAATATTAGACCACTTTCATTAGTATTGTCTAATATCGGAACTTTTTATACTCTAACAGAAGAAATTCATTAGTAGAACATTCAACTTTTATCTAGTTAGAAAACTAAAACTGACCCTTTTACAGCATAAAAATTTGTACCTAATTAACCTCAATTAAAATTATTAATTTCTGTCCTCAGAGCACAAGCATCTATCTCAACAGACCTTAGAGCTATGCCAACTATTGAAATAGCACAGAAAATCTCTACAGCTTTTATTAATTCTTAGGAAGTTTAATTCAGTTAATTTATCTTATAATAAGCTATTTTCTAACCAGTAGTCAATGAAAATTAATAAGCTGGGTCATTGGGACGTATTTTTGAAACAAATACATAAACTACCTAAATTTTATACTCTATTATTTCCAAAGAATTATAAGCAATTCTGAGAGCTCTATTGCGCTTTTCACCAGGAGCTCGACCTCCTGCAGAAGCAATAAGAAAAGATCCTATTTTTACAGCAATTCAAGAAACTTAAAAATTAAAAATTGTTAAATGGAATAATGCTATTAATATGATGAAAGCTGCTAAAATGCAAAAAGAAAAGAAAGTAATAGTCAACGCATGGGAAAATCCCAAATCATATGAAAGAGGTGTAGTTTAGTAAGAGGTTGGTGTTAAAATTAACAAAAAATTAATTTAAATGGAAGATTAATTTGAAGCTGAGATAGCCTCATTCTAGAAAATGCACGAAAGCGTACTATTAGACTTAGACGAGAGTTAGTTCATCATGGAAGACTATAAGTTAAAATCTGTTAAACATGAGGAAATATCAGTAAAAGAGCAATCAGATTTTGAAGAAAGTAATGATTAGATAGAAATGTTCATGAATAAAGATGACTTTTAACAAATGTATGATTACGAGCTTAGTGACGACATCAAATTCGTTGGATCAGGCACCGTTTCAGAGGATAGTTGCGATAGTGTTGTTAGTATTAAATTTTAGAAAACTGAGGAAGAAAAATAAGCGGAATACAAAGCATATTAATAGTAGCACAAGGCCAAAGAACATGCTTTACTTCAAAAAGAAACAGATGAAATCAAACAGCAAATGGAAGAGCTTGATTTAGAGAAATAAATCCCCGAAGATGACGATATTGAGAAAGAGGCTGCAATTTACGAGCACGAATAAGAAGAAAAAGTAGAGAATGAAAACGTGTATTATGACGACTAAGGAAATGCACATTATTACGATTAGGAGTAATAATAACCCGAAATTTATGAACAACCCAAGGAGATGCATTAGGATCCTTATGCCACAAATTATAACTAGTACTAACAATACGGTTAAGACACCCAAAAGCAGGAATACGATCCTTACGGCGAATATGCTTACGAATAGCAACCAGCTGATCAGAATGGTCATAACGATTCCAACACCTTTGACCCGTTCGCGATGTGAAAAACGTAACTTCACTTTACTAACTAGATGTCTTTTGACTCTTTTGGCTCCTGTGGAAGCTGCTTCGAACTGAACTGTAATTTTGAGATCAGACCCTCTAGTTCCTCGTCTACTTCTTCCTAGTACTAGTTTCGTTCCAATTTTTATTGATATTCAATCTCGCAGACGTCGAATTCGACTAGCTAGACAAGCGAATCTTCCTTCAGATCTAACCACCTGTAGTCGATTATTTCAGTTTTTCCATATAAATAATACAGTCCGTGCACGTTACCTAAGAAGTCAGTAGCCTTGACGTAAAGTTGAATGAGTGTCAACAGCCAAACTGGTCCTATAACGATCAAATCCTCGAACCCCATGCACATTAACTGCTATATAATTCTTGTTGGTAGCGTTTTTGAGATGACATTCTTAGTCTAACATGTATTTGTGCAGAGCACCTTCAGCCTATTGGATTTAGCAGAATACTTATCTGCGTAGATAAGATTATCAGGGGAATGACACGAAATCATATGATAATAGCTGCCTCCGTTTACCTTATCAAAGTAGAATGCCAGAGAAGTTGATAGCTCGTGTGAGATCACAACTGATTAACTATTAAATTTCGGAGGATCAATACTGATCACTTGGGGGATAAATTGATAGTCTATAGCTAGCTTATTATGTTCCTGTGATTTTAAAAATATTTTAACTCTGTGCGCTTGAGAATTAACAACAAATGAGAATACACCGTCAAAGTATAATAATGATCCTACTTTTAACTAAGTCCCAGTTTCAAGAACTATTGAAAATATATCATATCTCAGTCTACGTATTTCATATATAATACACCCCTACTGGTGTTCCTCCGTGTGTAATACGGTTGAAATTCCAGTCGTAGGGTTCTCACCACACCCGCAGCCCATTTTATCTATTATTTTTTACGATTATAAATGTTAATTAATATAGCAATTCGTGAAGTGGATATTATTATAAATGAAAATTTATCACTTAAGTGTGTTTTAAGCCTCATTTTCAAAGACTGAGATAGTATCAAAAACACCTTATACGGTGAAAATAGGATCTTTGGCCTTCGCTGTTGCGGCAGTTAAAATGAAGCCATAAACTCCATCTTAGCATAAGTTAAACAAGTCACCAACATCAGCTCTAGTAGGAGCTGTACCAAATGACATAGTCTAGAATATTTCACCAGAAACGAAGATTGTCTTACCTTTGAGAGCCTTAATGCTCTTTTTAACGCATCCTGGAACTTCCCATCTTTCGATACCGGTGCTCATCAAGAACTCTCTATCAATCAAAACAGACTACTGAGCGGGAATTTAAGTTCTGTCATAAATTGCAATATCACCGTTTTCTGAGATAAATTCAACATTTAAACTATGTTGTTTAAGCTAATTGGTTTTGATTGCAGAGTTAGTAAGAACTAAAATCTTTAATGAAGATTTCTCTTTGATCATGGAGTATGTTTTCTTGATATCTTCCAATGATGCTTCCGTACCATTAATGAAGAAACCTGTTAATTACTAAGTCGCATTAAGAGATTCAATTATATCATGGGTTGCAGGGCAAGGTAACTCAGCATAAATTTAATGAGTTTTGATAGATTATATTGGAGTTGCCATCATGTTTGCATTATCTTTATAAGGGATGCTATTTGGCGTCTTGTTGTTCATGATTTGGTGGAATGGTCAAAGGTATTTAATCTATATAGGATATATACCTAGCGAAAAGTTGCTTTTAAAAAATTGCGCATTTTTATTAGTTTCATCTTATTTTTATATATAAATTTTAAATTTTAATTCCTTCCTAATATGTCAGCATTACCTATACCAAAACGACCTATTTTGATGCTAACAACCCATATAGCTAAAACATATAATTAAATTCTTTTAAATAGCTAGTAAAAGCAATAGTAATCACATTCATCATCTGCTGATGAGAAGGGGTACTTTATTGCTTATGAGAATTAATAAATTAATAACTATTTAGTTAAAAAAGCTTTAGGATAAGGCTCATTTGGGCGTGTTATGTTAGTTGAGGCAAAAGATAAAAATCTTTACGCTTTAAAAATTTGTCGTTGTTAAGATTACTTTACCACAGCCATGCGTACTGAAATATCTCTGCTAAAGATGATAAAATAAAAATGTCCTGAACTCACTGTATCTTTTGTAGAAGACTTTGACATAGGTAAACATGTTGGTTATGTTATGGAGTATATGGATATGACACTTTATTAAAGGCTAAAAAATACAAGAGGTAAAGGATTTTCACTTAATGAAATTCAACATTTAACAAAGTAGTTTGCAAATTGGTTGATTTAACTTGAAGAACTTAATGTTGTTCACACAGATATGAAGCCAGAAAATATGGTTATGAATGCTAATGATCTAGATATGAAACTAATAGATTTTGGAAGCGCAATTTTGTTAGAAGAAGGGTCAAGACCATCATATATTTAATCTAGATTTTATAGAGCTCCTGAAATTCTTCTAGGAGTGTCTTATAATAACAAACTAGATTCATGGAGCTTAGGGGCCTTACTTGTTGAGCTTTACACTACTTATGTAATGTTCCCTGCAAAATCATCACCAATGCTATGCAAAACTTACATCTCCCTCTTAGGTCTTCCAGATGAAAAATTTATTCTTTACCAAGATGATTGGAACAACAATTGTATTCGTCATAAAGTAGAACGATACTTCATTATTGCAGACTAAGCATACTATACAAAACATTAGCTTATCCTTTAGAATTTAAACATACCACAAAATTCGCTTTTTTATCCTACAGAAGAAGTCCTTTTTGTAGAAGACCGCCCACAATGTCAGCTACGAGATCTATAAGAAATTATCCAAAAAGGCCATCATCAATCAGAATCAACAACTGTGCTTGAATCTTTCATTGAGCTTATTCAAAATATGCTAGTATATGATTCAGCAGCTCGATGGAGCGGAAAAGAAATATTGGAAAGCAAATTTTTGAATGACTGATATAAACTACATTAAAGTGATTAATTTAGTCAAATCACATCGACTACTTCCTTGAAGTCACAAATTTATAGCTCTGATAGACATTAATCAAAATGGTTAAAAACAAGAGCTGATACATAGCCACTGAACCATCTAAGAATGCATACTGCTCTTGAACTGTTTTGCGCCAAAAATTGTTCCGACTTATTATTTCTTTTTATTCTTTTAAGTACTTCTATTTTAGATTGCTATAGGGTTGTGAGATCAACTAAATTTTTATCGATAATACTGAAATCTCCTGTCTGTTAAATAAAAGCCTAAATTACTATCATGTTGAAATTATTCATTTTAAATAACGTAGCAGGAGCCGCCCTACGATAATTAATAAAATCTGATATAGTAGTATGATTAATTTAAAGATTTAGAGTTTTATCCGGTAAAAAATGTAATATGTTAAACGGTTCAATTTAAAGCTTCTATATTTAAAGAATTTTCTTGAAATTTGAAAGTTCACTATTAATTTGATATTTTATTTACTCGAGTTAATCTGCAATTTCTAGCTTTGTGAATAATTTATGTTTTAACTCTATTAACGATCCCTGTGAATAATCGATTTCCATATTAAAATGACTGAATATTTTGCCAATAAATTCAAATATTTATCTAGATGCTCTGTTCTGCTGTTATATTTGTTCGGTTAGAGTGAGATTTAAGTCTGCTAATTTGGAAATGTGATTTTTCATTTTTCGAATTAAGGTAGATCAATATATTATATATTAATTGTTTATATTTTTCAAGATATTATTACTAATGTAGTCTGAATTTCGATTATATTTGTTAATTCGTTTTATTTATTTTTAAAATATAATATACACAGTGTTCTATATCACTTACCACTCCAAAAATGATTATCAAGCCAATTAATCCAGCAGACTGTCTTCCTGAGCTCTAAGTTAACATCCCCTAGCAGTTCATAAACAACCAACATCAGTAATACCCCGAATTCTTTACGGATTTCTTTAAAACATCAGGTCACGATTTGTCATCTTTCCCTCAAGATTGCCGTGCAGATACCCTGCTGAAAATGCATTTTCCAGGCTAAATCGGAGCCCCAGAAGAGCGTTTTGTGCAGCTGCTGAATTTTGCAACAAATTTCTACAAGGAACTGATCCAATCAACGCAGAAGATGGGTGAAACGACAAACAAGCATTTTCACTTTTTGCTGGGTACGGCCCACGCCAAGCAGCTCAGATACACGATCGCCAACGATCCCGAAGCCAGAATGCGCATGCTCGAATTTGGAGCAGAAACTTTGCGTTATTTGGGAAGCGACTTCAGTGAATTTGAAGCGAAAATTCAAATTGTGCACTAAATTGCAGTTCATGTCGCAATTTTGAGAAGTGAAATGACCGAGTTTCAGGACTTCTAGGATTTTGATGAAGCAGACCCGTTTGTGAGACTCTTTGCGGTTTGCCAGGAATGATGGTATAATTTCTCATATATTGTATTATATGATAAGCATTAGATCGGGTGAAACTGATTTACAGTTAAAATAATATTATATATTAATATTAAATATTTGAGAAATGTAGAATTTTTTGAAGCTACATTTAAGGCCTGTCTTCATTAATGGAAGCTACTACAGGACACCATTAACCGCGTTGAATGTATCTATTCCAGATGATATGTTCACGATTTAAATTAATTGTGTTACGTTTCCATACTTTTCTCTATCAAATGCAGAGCTGATTGTTATAAAGGCAGGAATTTCGGTCTAACAATATAGATTACAAGCTATAAATCTCATTCACCTCATTATTACGAATTATCCTTCGTACAGCTCGGTTTTTTATGAGGATTTTTAATCGCTAACTGATAATTTTTAGCTTTTGCAGTCAAGTGAAAAACGTTAGCTGCTTCGCACTGTTAATTCCACTTAAGACTATTTCTATACTTCTGAAATTCTATTATAAATTTAACTTAATTAGCTATTACTTTTTCCAGAAGAACTATATTTCTTAGCCCTATATTACTCAAAAACTCCATTCGATCCATTGAAATTGATTAATATTTTGTGCGCGTTACTACCTCTTAAAGGAATATCTTAGATCTTAGAGATAGCATTTTTAGACGAATAATTTCGAATTAAATTTGACGATTATCCTGAGCTATTTACTGAAATTGATGTATTTTAAGGGTTAGAAACTTGCCCCAAATATATAGCTTATTAGAAAAATAAAAAAGAAAATATATCAGTTAAGGTTGCTGCTCGGTTGGGAGAAGAAGTAAATGACATCTTTTTGGATATTTTGAGGAATGCTGATGATGAGGGTGCAGAGATGGCGGATAAGCTATAGTCTGGGGAATATATAGATTTTGATGATATTTGATAAATTTTCTTAAAATTAGATAATTGTGATTATTTAGGATTATAAATGCAGTGTAAATATGAATAAGATTCTATATAAGTAAATTGTGCACTGTATGAATAAAAGTTATATAAACGTTGTGCATATAGGGCTACAATGCTTGATAGTAAATGGGTAGTTAAATCCACGAGCTTAGATCAATCTGCTGATGGTTATTTTTGTGATAAAAAATTATAGGTGTGTATTGTATGTATAAGTATAGATTGCTATAAGTGCACTTTAAACTAAAGCTGTTTGGGTTACAGTATTGATAAAAATATAAAGGTTGTTAAGAAGAATATCTTTAGAACTATGCTAGAGCTTGTTAAAATTGGGATCAAGAATACGATGTGGTCCATGAGAATCCATTCGTATGTGAGAAAATATAGGAAGCAACTTAATTAATGTAACCATTTTATATTGCTGGTTGTGTTGTTGCGCTTCTTGTAGCTTTATGATAATAAGTTATTTACTGTATTATTATACTCACTTATCTTAAAAATACTATGCGTAGTATAATCTATATACTAAGTGTAATTATAAATTATATATTGTATTCTTATATCTCTAAAGAAAAATATTACTATAATAGTAATTTACTATAAATTAACAAACACTTAACAATTTTTAAATAAAATATCGACATATGGAAATTTATACTCTAGTGCTTGAAAAATAGGGTAGTTTTACATAATTAAATAATGAGTATTCCATATTAGGATACTATTGCTTAAGTTTAATTATAATTGTTAGAATTTTATTGTTAAAATTAAAATGTTACAGTTATCAGGTTATATAATTATTAATTCTATAAATCAAATATCATCATTCTTAGAAAGTGTTCTTTCATATGCATAGAATTATATCTAGGAAGTATAGAAATGATAAAAACAAAAATTGGTAGAATAGCCATTCCTACAGGAGATATATGTGAGTAAAAATATATTAAGTTCTCATGTGTTATTCAAAAAAGTTCTACATAACTTAATCTGCTAAGTCTCCATTTATATTATAAAGATGCAGTACTTTTGTGATTTATCCCGTAAAATCTCTTGCTATTGTCTTCCCTCCTATGAAATGCTATTATTAATTAGTACAATTGATGTATTATAAATTTATGTTGGTTAATATTCTTCTCTAAAATTTATAATATCATTCTACTAATTCTATAGATTATTATAATATTTTACTTTAAATTGTATTTTCCAGCTATAGTTAAGTAGCATATAGTGTTTTAACTTAGAAAAATAATCCTAACAACTTTCCGTAAACTATGATTCCTTAGTCATTAAAATATATAGAATTAAATAAATTTACTTGATATATTATTATTTGATTACAAATTTGGAAGTAGAATGTCATTTATCTTAAGGAAAAAGTAATTTAATATTACTCATTTGGAATTTCAATGCAATTTAATTTATCCGTTGTTAATTTACATACTATATTTCCATTATTTTCAAATAAGTTCTTATTAATTTATCCAAAAATATATCTAAAATCATCTTTTACCACAATTTTAATGCTAAATATAGTACAATTGAAATTTAAATCTTTAATAAACTTTTATAGTTCAAGTTTATTTGGTCGAAAATTTAGCGAAATATGTGTTATACATACGGAGGCACTTAGTTAAGTAAAATTTATCGTTAGTTTACAATTAAGATATCAATTGTGGTGTAACTTAATGATACACGTATTTATTATTATTTTCAATTTTATTAATGTAGCCATATCTATGAATGCAATTTTATATTCAGCTATAAAACAATAAGATGTTGAGTCAACATCAAATTAAACCATTTCATTCTTGAATTAAATTATATATTTGATAAAGTATGACTTTGGTTGCATATAAAAGGAGTTGCAATGTTTATATCTGATGAAATTTAATTGAACAAAAAAATTGTATCTAATT
Source organism: Spironucleus salmonicida (assembly GCF_000497125.1). Classification (NCBI taxonomy): domain Eukaryota; phylum Fornicata; order Diplomonadida; family Hexamitidae; genus Spironucleus; species Spironucleus salmonicida. The sequence continues at coordinate 366,705 of NC_090598.1, forward strand.
AACATATGAACATGTTAAAGAGTTATAATTAGCTTATGCAGATAAATACTTTAATTATTTCTTTAATCATTTCAAGATAAGTAAAAGTAATAGCGAACATCATAATTAGAGCAGGTTACAATGTATAATTAAAATCCTCTTTATTGGATTGTATATCTAAAAATAAATTTAAAATATTGATATAAATAGGTATTTATGATGTATAATTTGAGCACAAGAATTTACAGACTTTATTAAAATTATTTACAATTATTCTAGTACTAAAATATCGCTCTTCAACATTTAAAGATCATATAGTTAAAATAATATTAAATTATTTGAGAATTAACTATACTTTAAAAATATGTAGTATAAATAAATAATCAACACAGATGAATCGTTAAGTAACATTTAAATATCAACATTTTTAAAAGAAAACCTACCATTTTCACTAATTTTCATTAGCTTACATTTATTTTTTTACTCCATTCATTTTAATCAATACCTTCAATCCTTCTTCAACCTAAACTGGCTAATTGTCATACTCCATTAAATCCTCTTTAAAATGACTTATAATTTGTTTTTTATTTCGTATTTACTATTTTTTGTTTCCTATTTCACATGTGAATTAAGTTAAAATTTATGTAAATATTATAATTTACTATTGGATCTAATTTAAAATTGATTTTTCATTTTAATTAAATAGTTTAAGCTACTAAATCTCATCTTATAATGTTGATATAGTTTCTTCATTTTTAAGCTTTAAGGACTCGTTCTAGAGCCAAAATTTTTACTTACTAGTAGCTTTAAGACTATCAATCTCTGTAGTATTCGCTTCTATTTTTGATTTTAATATTTCTTATTCATCCTAGGCATTTTTCAGGATTTAAAGTGGTGTTTGATACTCTATTTCTTCACTTACCCGCTATATTTTTTCAAAAGCCGGAGATAATGGTTTTGTTTAAAGCTACTTTGACACTGGTTGAGGTGAAAAATGTCTCAGTGAGAGTGATGCACCTAAGGATAATTCTAAGGTCATTTTATTAGAATGATATTAGAGTATAATATTGTAATAAAAAATAAGGAATGCATATTAATTCTAGAATAATAACTATTATTATATTATGTTGTTACTATATTTATAAATTTTAAATGTTCGGTCAAAGCACGTTCGGTTAGAAACCCACTGGAGGATTTGGATTTAATTAAACTGCGCAGCCAATATAATAAGGGTTTGGACAGCCTATTACTACAGCCTTTGGGGTCTAGTAAACAGCTTAGACCGTGTAGTAACCAGCTTTTGGTGCATAATAACAATAGGGGTTTGGCTAAGTACAATAAGGCTTCGGTTAATAACCAGCTATGGGATAAGTTTAGTCTGCTTTTGGGTAACCTTAAACTTTTGGTTCACCTACAACATTTAACTAATAGCCATAACAAGCCTTTGGCTAGCCTCAAGCTGCTGCTTTTGGACAATAACCATTTGGATAAACACAATAAGTAGCGTTTGGATAGACGAATACTAATTTTGGAACTAATGCATTTGGTTAGTAGCCTGCATTCGGTGCAATGTAATAGCAACAGTAATTTTCGAACTTTAATAAGCCTTAAACTACATATGGATAACCGGGATATGGTTAACAATAAGATAATACGATTCCGATAACTTCTGTTCCTACTTGTGTAGCTGCGAATTCAAATTTTTATGTAGCTGGATTAGCATCAGGCGAGTTAAAAATAATTTAAAAGAATCCACAGGCGAATAATTCGACCAATGTTGGAAATCCAATTATTTCAATTGATATACTAAATGATGAGGTTATTTTAGGAACTACTACTGGTGTTATGATAGTTCATCTTTTATCTGGACAATCTAAAAAATTAACAAGCTACATTTATCCAGTTCCATGCGTTAAATATATTAATAAAGATTATGCACTTGCTTCATTTTTATAAATCGATAGTTAAGGAAATCCAGTTAAGTAAAAACCAAAATCTGATAATTAGACTACCTAAAGCCGTTGGGCAACCCCTGCTTAACCTATATAAAACTAAGAAGCTATGACATACGAAGTTTAAGTTTTAGATCTTAGTTCAAGTCTTCCAATCGCATAAACTAAAGGACTTCCTTGTTCTGGTTTATTCACTATAAGTAAAGAAACAAGTTAGTCGTATAGTAGTTATAATAGTTAGCAATCATTATGTAAAGTATTCGTACCTTGTATTTATAATTATGATTCAAATGCAATTAATGTGTTTATTCTTAAGAAATAGTCTAATACAATTAGAGTGGAATCATCATCAAGCGTTAGTTTCCCTTCTAATTGTACATCATCTGGGATTAGTGCCATTGCAGCCAATACATAAGGCACGAAAGCTATGATTGCCTATGAGTGCGGAGATTTGGCAGTTTTAAGTGTTGGAGCATCAACAAGTAGTTATAGTTATCATAAATCCGCTAGTAATTCAAGCTATTTATAAAAAGTAAATTGTAGAATTAATTCATTATCATTCAATATTGGAACTAGTGAATTTATCGCAGGTTTATAAACTGGGGCATTTTGTACAATTAAGGATGACGGTTCACCTGTTTATATTAAGCAATATTAAGATGAGGTATCTGCAATTACTAGCTTTGAAAAAGAGATTATACTTGGGACAGGAAGTATTTAAAAGGTGTTAGAAAATAAAACAGGTTCTTTAGTCTCGTTTATATATAATGAGGTAAATGGTAAAATACAGTGATCCAGAATTATGTTTTATATTTTATTAAAATAAGGTTCATCATAATTAAACACTTTTACTTGATATGTTATTATTGTGTATCTTAAAATTTATTTCAAATATTTTAGTTAACATAAGCATAGCTCTAATTAAACTATTTTATGTTATTTAGTAAAAAGAAGTATCACTGAGCCTAATAGTATCTATAATTTATTTCACAAATTAGAAACCACGCTAAATTGACTCAATATTCATTCAAAACCACAGAAATCGTTTGGCCATTCATCAAGATCTCCTAAGTCAAATTCTCTTATTTCCTCATTATATACCTGCCTGACACGTTTCTATACACGCTTTCTTCTGATACCGATAACCATATCATCTTCAAAACTATCACTTTCTATACTTTCACTTTAAGGTTCAACTATTGAATTATTTCTCATACTTACAAATTCAGCTTCCTACGACTTAACTATGCCAAACTTGTTGAAAGTCTCTTCAAATTTTGAAGTTATTTTTGGTGCTTCCTTGAACCAAAAATTAACAGTATTTCTGCAAAATTAATCTGTTGCTTCATAATGTAATCCCTCATCTTTCCATTTATTCCAAATAATTTTCCAAACACGTTAGTGGGCTCCTTCTCTTTATTTTGTATATTTCAATTGTTCTAAAATATCCTATTTTAATTTAGGTCTTACCTCATCAAGCGACCTATAAAACTGTTTTGACCAAGTGAATCTAAAAAATTTATATATTCTGTCTCTAGGGGCACCAACTGCTTTTGAAATAGATTCCCAAATTCCATGACGTTTAGATTCGTCAAGATCTCTAAAAATAAAATACGCATCTTTCACTTATGCTATATTGACTTCAGTGATTAGTGATATTATTTATAAAAAGTTAGCCTCAAATATCTAAATTTATTGCTTTTAAAAAGTCATTGGTGGCATTTTATATCAAAGGAAGGAAACAAGTGTAGACATATAATATATGGTTATAGGGTAAATATTATACTTTATAGAAGCTGCATGAAGTATATTTTTATTATATTATATAGATTACCAAATCGTAGAGTTAGATTTATTTTAATTGGTCTACAAAAAATACACATTCACGTAATATAACAATATACCTTATTTAGTATTAAAAGTAGTGTACAATAATATATTTAATAATAATTTTTCTAGTTTTTATTAAATTAGTATATTAATTAGAGGGTAGAGTTTAATTCATTAAATGATTATTATATCCGTTAGATCCTTTAATTAATTATGAGAAAATCCTATTAAAAACCTTATAATACATGATTTTCACTTCCTACCAAATTTGGCCAGAGCCTCAATAGCCAAAATGGCCTTAGGATCCGTAATTTCCTTATTTTTTCGTCTTTCCATTAACTAATTTTTTTGTCTATAATAAGCTACAATTTTTTCGCTAACTTAAACGCGATACGCAAAGGTCTTTCCATCAATTTTAACATCCGCAACGTCCCCAATTTCCTCAAATTCGTCCCCTGCCTACCGTGCGGCCTCTTAGCAAATACACTCTGAGTCCTCTGTCTGTGTCACCGCATTAATAGATACGCTCTACCCAGGAAACATATGAACCTACATTTACTGCTGAACAGCAACCTAATTCCGCTAAACCTCGTCCATACTGAGCTACCTGCGCCCGGTTGAAGTACGCGGAATCTGCGTGATAATCGATCTGGGCTGCGGCTTCTCGCCATCGTCTATGGCCTTGCGCCAACGGTGAAATTTTGTCTCAAAGTTCTACACGTGAAATCGTGTCAGTTTTAGGAATGTGCCGGGCAGAATTCCCGTTGTATAAAGCTTCACCACCTCATCAAAATCACGTACGTGCGATTCCGGACCCTCCGTAAACTTCATAGCCGCAATGTCGATAATGGTGAATTTGTCGCCAGTTTGCAGGAAAAGCAGCCCGCCTGAGCAGCACAGGAATTCGGATTAGAGCGGTAGCGGAGGACCCTAGATTAGCCTAGAGTCCTGGAGCTGAATTTAGCACACCGCGTGCGGTGTCCAGAGCAGCGCAGAGCGCATGAAACCGAAAATTCGGACGCCCTAAAAGACGCTTTCCGCGGCCCGAAACTGGAAATCTGGCATCCTGCCAATGAACAATTTTTCGGCCAAAACTGCTATTCCAGAGCCTATTGGTGCGATTTTTCCGTACGTGTCCTGCTCCTAAACGACTTTCAGCGGAAGCTGGCAAATTGCGATAACGCCCGTTTCGGTGAACTCGTAGAGGTGATTTAAGACTTGTCCAATGACCTTACCGTCAATGTAGTATGTGACGTAGCGATATGCTGGCGCAAATAGGCCTTAATTAGCAATATGAGGGAAGTTGGGTAGTGGGGTTTGCGAAATTATCTCAAAGAGCTCGTTCGTTTGGAAAAGCGTGTTATCTGAGTAAAATAAGAATGAATTGAAGTAGGGGTTGCTGAATAGGCGGTATTGTGGATCGAGTACTTAGTTTTGCATTATTTAGAAGTGATTATTTAACGAATATGTATTTAAGTATATAATAATTATTATAAATTATTTCACTTGTATTTAGCAAATGTCTCTGTAATTTCAAGAATATCATAGTTATTTGCAAATGCTTCAATTTCAAATCTTAATTTATACGAAAAATTAGGAAATTCAATATAATTTTCTTATTTCTGAGGCTATAATGCTATAACTGGTGATTTCACAAGTTGCTTTACATTTATATTGAGAGTAGGCACACTAGATGAAATAGATTTTTACTAGTTGCCTAGTAATTCAGAGTAATTAACATTATCATTTTTAATTTCTTTAGGAAATATTAAGAGTCGTTCTTAAAATTATGGATTTGATGCAAGAAAAGGATCTATAATTGGTTACTGAATTTAAGACTATTATTAAGTTGTCTAGAAGTTTCCTTATGACGGCCCAAATATCTGTTTTTATTATGGATTTTAATTTTATCCAAAAATACTTTATTATTGTTAGGGTTATTGCTAAACAACATTATTTTATGGTAAGCTCCATGTACTACCTAATTAATTCTTCTATAAAGCTTGTTAAACTAAGTAGTCATTCAAGGAAAGACCACTCTAGTTATAAACATTTACTGTCATTTTTATTATTTTAATTATATTAATAATATATGATAAACAAATTAATTTTACTTTTTTAATTTTCATCGCCTAAATGTCACTTTCTATAATTGCCACACGTTTCTCCAAATGTTTAGACAGTTTTGATATTCTTACTTCAGCTTTTTCTAAAATTTCGCTTTGATACTATATTTACTGCATAATAATATTAAAAACAGTTTCTTGTTTCTAATTCTGCTATTCAAATTTTATATTTAGGGTTTACATTTAATTAATAAAGGGTTCAAGTTAGACTTAGTCTTAGTTTTTGTTTATACTTCTAAATTGAACTTCTGGCTACTAAGAAAATTGCACTTTTTGTGAGAAGGGGTTCATTTACTTACATTCGTATTTAAAATTATAGCATTAATTTATATTAATTAATATATATTTAATTTTCATTCCCGCATTAATGTAAAGATATGCACAGCGCCCTCCATTCGTTGTTGAGGTGTAAACTAGGGCAAGACCTAATCTAACTCCAGAAATGCCAAAGTTAGAATAAATTTCTCCTTATAAGCGTGATGCCACATAAATTACTCTTCGTGATTTGGATATGCGTTCACGTAGTCTTTCAACTTCTTAAAATGTATCATTAATATAAAGTTTCAAGAAAAATGCTCCTATTAATGATAAAATATACAAGAAGGAAGAAATTGATGGATTTAAATATTGGTAAGATAAAATAAACAAATTAAAACAGCCAATCTCGCATAAAAAAGATAGCTGGGTTGATTTCGTTCCTAAAAAAGGTCATTATTAATGATGTATTATAATTCACTATTTATTTAATATCCTATCGAAACAGTTCTAAGGAAGTCTTTTGAATGTTTTTAATAATTGTTATTCAATCAATGGAGGTTAGTATCGTATTATTAAATTCGTAGGTTAAGGTTCAATTTAGACATCTTAAATAAATTAAACGACTGGAGAATCATATGAATCCGTGTCAGATCCCTAATAGTCCTAAATATTTTCTGAATCAAGCATAGCTGAGATTTCCATTTATATGATACTCAAATAAATTCGATTGTATTAGTAATTATTATTATATATATTTTTATATTATTTAATAAAATTACTTTAAGATAAAATATTATTATATTAAATTGTAGTTATATTTTGTTTAGGAACCATTCCAAAATCAGATGTCAGTAGAACAAACTCCGGAAGATATAAACGATTAAATAGCGTAGTTAGCTATTGAAAAGAAAAAACTCCAAAAAGAAGTTGAGATTATGTAAAAGTAACAGGAAGAGTATTTTAAGAATAAAGATTTTTATGATAAGCTGATAACTTTTCACTAAAAAATTGATTAATTGAAGGATGCCCGTGATGCAATTAGCAAGAAAAATTCTTCATTATAGGAGGTTAACGATATGCTAAAAGAAAAAATTAGTTTTATTTAAGCTGCAGCTAAAGATAAAAATGCACAGGAGAAAAAATTAAAAGAGCTTTTGCAAGAGATATAATCTATTAAAGAAAAATTATAAGGATGATTTATTATATATCACTTTTGATTTAACCCGTTTATTTTTTATTTCAACTCTTCTATTCTTTTATCAGTTGTACTCATTTCTCTAATTAATTTATGGAGATAAATCTACTCTTGTTAAAGCTACTCCTATAAAACTTTTGTGAATTTTTATTTAGGCTCGTTAAATAAAGTTTTACTTTGTTAAGTAGAAATAGGTTTAACCTAACTAATAGTCTATCGGCTCTATCTTTCTTAATCTGATTTCAAAACTGGATTTTCTTATGTGTCACCCTCATCATCAATTTCTTCTTCCTCTTCTTCTTAATCACTATCCTATATTGATTCATCGTAAGAAAGTTTTAATTGACGTAGTTCTTATTTTGTAGAAACTCCATGTTAAAGAATAAAGTTATTTAGTTCTTTATTTTTTGGTTTTTTGGTTTAATCTAACCACCACCAACCTACGGCAAACCAAGGTACTTCCTTCAGTGGTAAGTTTATTGGATCTTACCCATTTACCGATACTTCTAGAAAAGGAGGGTTCTAAGGAAACCCACTAGCAAAATCATTAACAATAATAAACTCAGATGATAAAATATCCTTATAATCCATGTAGAGAGAAAGTAAATTTTTGTAAGTTGTTGGGACCTTATATGTTTTAATCATATATTCAATCGATTCAGTAAGGCCCAAGTGGATATTGTTTTTTATTCCCCTTAAAACAGAAAGTGCACCAGCTTCTAAAGAATTAGTCTAGTTTCCAAGTTATTTAATCTCTTATATAGTTAAATTGAGCTGATATTAAATGCTTTTAGGTCTTTTACCTTACATCCAAAGTTTGTGAACTTTATTTAGTTTTATGTAATCCATCTTAAAGAAAAGGGATAAAAATTTTATATATTAATCATATATACTTAGATAAATATAAAACTCCTCATTTCGTCAAACTAGCCATTAATTTCGCCTCAACCTACTCATTATCACTTTGATATTCTTCATCAAAATCGTCGTCCTAATCATCATTTTGTACTAATTACTAATCAGCTTACACTGGTGTTTACTAAACTTCAATAATAGGATCAATAGGAGGTATTTCATGATCCATCAATGTGGGTGGAGCAGGTGGGGAAACTGGCCTTTTAACCTGTAACAGAGCTACTTTGTCCTTATTTTCTTCTTTTTCGAATTGAAGGTCTAAATTACGAAATTCATATGATTGTCCTTAAAATAATTCTTCTAAATCTGCTTTAAATTCTATTTTCAATTTGTTCTGAAGCTCCATAATTTCATTAAAGTTTCGTTCTCTCTAATCTTTTAAAGCATAAATCTACTCTCTACTTGCACCTAAGCTTCTTCGTATATTCATAATTTCTATCTTATTAATTTAGAATTTTCCCTTTCCTTTGTTCATTAATTTGGCTTCAAGCATGCCCAAATGTTGTCTTTTCAGGTCCACTCGGCGCTGTATTTCTAACTTTTCGCAAATAGATTTCAGGAGTTCAGTGTTCTGCAAAAAATCTAAATACGGTTTTTCCTTTAATTTTCGCTGCTGGTAAATTGCCTTTTCCTTCTCTGGATCACCTACTTTAATCGCTTCAATTCTTTGTGCGGCTTACTAGATTTGAGATTCTAATACACGTATTTGTTCTTTCGTCTAAGATGATTTAGTATCTGGAATCTAGTCAGTTTTAACGAGTAGATCTGCTTATTTTTTAACTTCAAGCTACTTTTCACGGAGAACCTTTTTCATCTCCTTTTCCTGCTCCATAAGTTATTTATAAGCTTATTTAAGATCAGAACAATCATTACACGCCTGAATTGGGGCTGGTAGTTTGGCTTTCTTGGGACGGTCTATTTATGCCTTTTTAAGTCCGGTTTGAGGGGCCGAAGCGCGTTGGTTTGGAGCTGTTGAAACATCTTAAACGGGGTTAAATCTAGGCTTCTATGCTACTTACATTGGTGATTCATCGAAATCGAAGTCCGACATTTTTTGCGGAATGAATTTTTAATACTATAATATAAAAGTTAATATTAAATCATTTTACTTCTGCAATTGTCGTACTTGCCAAGGCAGTCAAAATACCTTCTACTCTTAATATTTCCGCACGGATTTTGCCAGAGAACATACTATAGTTCTCTTCACTTTTGCTTTTAATGACTTAAAATCTTTATTCTCCAACCAAAAATTCTTCAACATCCTTAGTACGTTTGCTATCAAGTTTTAAAACTCCTCTACTGCTTCTGAAAAGAGGCCAGATTCCACTCTGAACTGCCAGTTTTTGTTACTTTTCTTGGTTTCGTAATCCTCCTACAATACCGTGTGCGATGCATGGACAATAAGCTACAACGAAAGCTGGCCCGTCAAAGGCTTCAGCTTCTCTTAGAACCTTCAAAGTTTAATTTTTATCGGCCCCCATTGCTATTTGGGCAACATATACATTTTTATACATTAAAAGCTGCAAAGCTAGCTGTTTTTGTTCGTTTTGAACGCCAAGAGAAGCATGTTTAGCCTATGCACCTATTGTGGTAGATTTAGAGTACTATCCACCAGTATTCGCATAACAATTGTTGTTCATGACGAGAACTTTTACTGGTTCATTTGTGGACATAATATGATCCACTCCAGCGGCATCAATATCGAATGCCCAACCGTCTCCTCCAATAATCCAGTGTGAGCGTTTAACTAAGTAAGGTGTATACGGAGCGAAAATTTGCTTTAATGGTGAGGCTTCAATCAAGGTAGTAAGTTTCAGAGAGGCATCGATAGAGAGATTTCCATTTTCATAGTTTTCAAGATAGTATGCCATTGATTATTTTAGGGCAGGCTCAGCTGAATCAATATGTTTGATAATAAGAGATTTCGCATTCTTTCTAGCGTCATTGCCTGCCATCATCATGCCGAAACCAAAAAGTGCATTATCCTCAAAGGCAGAAGTTGCAAGAGCAGGCCCACGACCCTGAGAGTCTTTAAGGTAGGGTCTAAATTGGTTATAATGACCCCAAACAAGGCAACAACCAACAGCTGATGAAATAACTAAACGTTTACCGAAAAGTGTAGTTAGCATACGAATAAGCGAAGTTTCCGGACATCCAGGACATGATCCTGGATTAAAAAGATAAGGGTGTGAATATTGGAGATCTTTAAGAGAACAAGATTGTGTGTCTACTTAAACCGCATCAATCAAATTTTCAAACGCATCATCCCAGTTTTTCTGCTACTTAATAACCTCTGTGCCCAAATCTTGATAAGTAAGACACTGTTTAGGGCAAGTATCAATACATACACCACAACCTCTGCAATCCAAAGGCGAAATCTGTATTTTAAAAGATTGACCAGGCTTTCCTTTAGCTGGAACATATTCCTCTTTAGGCTCATCACTTAAAAATGGTCTTATGCATGCATGTGGGCAAGCAGTTGCACATAAATTACACTAAATGCAAGAGTCAGATTCCCAAGCTGCAACCTGGTTCGAAACTCCAGGTTTTTCATAAACGCTATAACCAGACGGATAAACACCTTTGGTGAACTGCTCAGCTTATGATGTGGTGATTTAATCAAATTGACGTTTTTATACCTTGTCATAGATCTCTCCCTCAACGACCAAATCACGCAGAGGAGGCCCGTATATTGCAGAAACTGCGTCATCCTCGCTAGCATTCAACCAGCTCTACATATCGTATTCATATAAGCATTTAGGGACCATTTCTGCAGCCTTTTCAATAGCATTCATGTTACTGTCAATTACCTTCTGACTCTATTTTTTATATGTTATACGGGCCATTTCCTTCATATCTGTCACGCATTACGCTCCATCCAAAAGACCTTCCATACCAATTTTTAGCAAGAACATCACAGTTACCGTAGAAATTCTATTTCCAAGTCCAACATCTTCAGCGATTTTGTTACAATCTGCAACATAAAACTTCAAATTTTTACTAGCTATTTATCTCTTGACAGAATTCGGCAATTCTTTTTCAATGTTCTTATAGTCAGCATTTAGCATGAATACACCGTTTTGATTAGCACACTTTAACATATCGTATTTACTGATATAACTCTGACAGTGGCAGGCGATATAATCAGCTTTCTCGGGGTTATATTAAGCATGAATCTAGCCATCACCAAAGCGTAAATAAGTGATTGTTATTCCACCAGATTTTTTGCCGTCGAACTCGAAATTGGCCTGCATTTACATGGTTTTCTTCCTATCATTAAGGATCTTCATGGCGTTACGAGCAGCTCCAATAGTACCGTCTGCCCCGATCCCCCATAAAACAAGTTCTTTGGTCGATTTTGGTAGAAGTTAGAGTGACTCTGGAAGAGCGACTTACGGAAGTGAAAGGTTAAAAATATCGTCCTTTACGCCGATGCGAATTTTGGGACTCTAAGCTATCTTGAGAGACTAGAAAACAGCTAGGACTTCGCCAGGAGTTAGGTCGTGTCCAATAAGGCCGTAAGTCGCGTTCTGGATGAATGTGAATTGGGAGAGCAAGTTTGCCTAGATAAGCGCCGAAACTACCTCCTTGAACATAGGCTCAGCAGTCGACACGAAGTCGCGCGAGCGATCCATAATTGAGAGTTTAGTGGCAGTTTTTGGAATTTTTGCGACAAAATTCTCGATTGAGAAGGGCTTCCAGAGACGAATATTGATCATTCCAACTGTGTCGTCCAGAGCCTCGACCACGCTCTAAACGGTGATGGAGGCGGATCCCATAATCACTATAACACGATCCGCATTTGGGTTACCGTAGTATTCGAATGGTTCGTACTTTCTGCCAGTTACCTGCTCGAACTGCGTCATTACCGCTGACACAGCCGCTGGAATTTGGCTGAAAAAGCGAGACTGAGCCTCGGTCACAGCGTAAAAGAGCTCCGGACCGATTCCAATGCCACGCGCGTCTGGGTGGTCTGGGTTAACACCTGAATTCTTGTATGCGGCATACTTCTCGAAGTTAAAAAGCCGCCTGAGCTGCTCGTCGCTGACCTCGACAAAGGTTTCAAACTGGTGCGAGACGCGGAACCCCTCAAAGAAATTAACGAATGGTGCGCTGGACTCGATGGCAACGCAGTGAGCGATAACTGCCAAATCGTGAGCCTCCTGGACGTTTCTAGATCCCAGAATGGACATCGACGTGTTCTATAAGGCATAAACGTCTGAATGGTCTGGAGATAGGGTGGTTGAAGAGCCACCGATTGACCTGGTCGCCAAATGAATGACCGCTGGAAGGTGCTATTGAGAGATGAAGTAAAGATTTGGCAGCATTAGCAAAAGACCTTGGGAAGAGGTGAATGTGCTAGGGAAGCAACCGGTCGCCGCTGCTCCATGAAGACACGCAGCGGCCCCCAATTCGGAGTTAGCTTGAGTAACAATAGTGATGTTTCCAAATAAATTCTGTTTGTCCTGAGAATTCATTTATTCTACAACATCGGCCATTGTTGATGAAGGTGTTATGGGGTAGATAGAGCACATATCTGAAAGTTTATACGCTATAATAGCTGCAGCAGTATTACCATCTAAACAAAGTGACATTTAAGGGAACGATAAATTTGGATTTGTGAAACTTTGTATTCGTTTGAAATATAATGGGTATTAATGGTAACTTATATCAATAGCATAAAATATAATTAGAGATTTATTGAATAATATAAATATCAAATACTTTAGTTGAAAAAATTAAAAATACAATAAAAACTGAAACCACAAATAGTAATGATTAATCTAATAAATTATTTATAATATATTCTACATATATAAAAATTAAACATAACTTTTAACTATACTTTAGTATATAAAATAGAAACTAAGTTAATTATTATTCGTTCATCACGATCGTTGTTTACAAAGTAGATTTTTCGAAACTATCTCATGTAGAATAATAATACTAATAATTTATTTTATAATATAAAAGTAGAAATTGATAGTAAGTACTTAGTATTATTTATAATACAATAATATTATCTTCTATAAATAAAACTCTAATTACTTTACTAAAAAAGAGATAATCTATTATATTTTGTAAAAATTTAGTTTATGCTTATAAAACTATAAACTTATAGTCCGAAACATCATTAAGCGACTAGAGTAATAATAAACATTATTTTTGTCTTTTATTAAAAAGGTTATAAACATAAATTATTAGATCAATAATAAAGAAAATTTCATAAATCCACATTCAAATAATCATACATCATACTTCAATCAGTCTATATCAATATATTAAATTTACTTCACCTTTAAATCAACTTAATTAATTTATTCTATATCTAGGAAATCAACAGTCAAATCGATAATATCTTAGTCAGTTAGATCTACTATATCTATTATCTATTCAATTGTCTTTCCTATGCCTAAAAATGACTGTTATCTGCGTTTTTCACTTTCTATACTCATTTTGTCTAATTATTTTTTGCTAATAGGATAGTGATATTTAGTTATTTTAAGGCCAAAACAGGAATTTATTCTCATAGCCTAAGAAAACCAAAGTGGACCGTGGCCATCTCGAACACCATCATATTCACGACGTTAAAATATGAGAGCGTGACACATTTCATGAACAAGAGTATTAACTAGCTCAAATTGCGTAGTTTCGTAGATTAAAGCCAATGATAAAACTATCTAGATTGGTCGTGACGAAATACAGAGTCCTGCAACACTATGCATTTTTGTCGAATAAGAAAGCGTACAGGTCTCTAACTCAGAAGAGAAAAACAATTAATTGCAAACGTGGAACATGTGATAAAGATCTAATAAATCTGGAAATATATTCATATCATGTATGCGCAACATTAGATATATCATATTATATATTAAACAATAATATGAAACCTAAAATGAAAGAATTTTGCAGAGACGGCCATATTGCTTTTTCGTATCTATTATTATAGAAGTAGTTTGAAATGAATAAGATCAAAATAGATCACGGCCGTGATCTGACAATGTTTTTATCTTTGGCAGTATTTGATATTTTAGATTCCCAGGAGTTCATTGAAAAAGTACGAGATCCAATACAAAAATAGATTATTCGGGGGTTAAAGTTACATTATCAAGATATGTAGAATATTATGATGCTTATCCAGTGTGCAGTCATTTTAGATTTTGATATTTAATAATATATCAACATTTAAGACTTGGTAGACTAAATTATATCATGTTAGCTTTAAAATGGCTCATTTTAGGCGTCAACGGAACCAAATTCGTATACAGATGTTAGAGATATTGGCTTGGCCCTAATTTCTTTGTACCTGTTAAAAATTCGGTATAATATTAATATTGATTCTTTAAATACAGTGTCAATTCAATCATATTTAACAAGTCTTGAAACACCAGATTTTTTTATTTCGCAGTCACCTTATTCAGAAGGACATGCTGGAGGCGTTTTCCTCACATTAATTTCACAGGAGATGCTTTAAAGATTAGGATATAAGTTAGTGTATTCATTCAATCATCGAAGAATAGTGAATAGACTAGTAAATTTGTAATAATTTCTATTGGCTGGAAGACCCAATAAGCCACCATGTCTTTGTTACCATCTATGGAGCTATGGAAGCTTAAAACTACTCAATTAGTAAAATTTGTTAAATCATGAAAGCTTATTAAATATGACATTAGAGGCTTAATTCCAGGTTAAACTGCCAGATTCTGTTATACAGTAACTACTACAACCTTTTTAGAGGCTAGAAGACTGTAATTCTAAATAAGATTTTTATTCTTTCTTATATGCTAATTATAAGACAATATTCATGGGATTTGGTGCAGACTAAATTGATCCAGATGCTTTGCATACTTTTTCTCCACTAATGTATCTAGCTGGCTAAAATTTTACTAATTAAAAGATCGATTTTGCTACATTTTTGACGGAGAAAAAATTGAAAATTTGGTAAAAAGAGTGAAAATTAAGGCTCATTTTAAAAGTTAGTTTTTCAAAAACGTTGCTAAAAATATTATGTGTGGCTACTAAATTTATTCTAAAAGTCGAATCGCCTCAGCTTTAAAATTGAATAATTATTTCTGTAAAACTAGTTTTGCAAAAGCAACTTGGGGGCCGAAATCATTAATTTCAAGTCCATCGTAGCATATTTCTCGACAGAATTCTAGGGATCCAATTTACAAATACTGGTCCCAAAGCTGCAAGTTATTGATATCAAAAGTTAATTTTTTCTCAAGTACTTCTAAAGAATCTGGTACTTTTTGAAGAAGAGGAAAATCAAAACTAACTATATTTTCACGTAAATGATTTATATAATTATGGGCATGAAAATTTTTTGGATCATCTTTGAAGATTGCTTGAAGCAATACTATATCTGTCTCTGGGTTTATGTTATACTTTTTTTTAAACGCCCATGCAACATAGTTTTTCGTATGAGATAATAAAATTTTATCGCAGTTGGATGTTCCATAGTTGTCATATAAGAATTTCCAATAAGATACGTTTTAAGGTTAAAAAATCATTAATCTTATAAGCTCATCAAAGGTTATTGTGGATAATGTTAATTTTTACTGAAGAGATCTGATCTCCTACGCATCTTAGCTATATTTTTTTGAAAGTTTCATTATTTAATATTATTTACTAATATATAATATTATAATAGAATCTAGAATGAAAAAGAATTTAAAACTCACCATGACGAATTCACTGGCAAATGTTATTGATCTCGCAGATTAATAGGATATGAAGTAATATAGATTTCAGCATACTTCGCTGGAATAACCTATAGTAACTGAGAGATTAGAAGCAGTCTAGCCATCTTTGGTATCAATTTCAATGAGAAACGATTCAAGCTAAGAATCTCGGTAAGAAATATCATATTCACACTAGACCATCAGTTAGAAAGATAAAGATGGTTAATCGTTTACACCTAAAAGAGTAAAAATTATTATTGACGAAACACCAAAAACGGTTAATACACATACTCTTAGTTTTGTTGGTTTTCTTATTTTAAGTATATTGATTTATGTACTATTTAAAGTTAAAAGCAAGTGATATATTTATTATATTATATTATTTAAGATATATTTGTGCCTAATGGAATAATATCTACTCGAAATAAATATTGCAATCAATAACTATGAATAAATTTAACGTTAAAATCAACGAAATAAACTTTTGCAGTATTTTGAAGCTTATGATAAAGGATAATATTAAGAGGCGATATCTTTAGCCCCATAAGAAATTCAGTAAACTCTTAAACTTTTAGCCCAAGCAACAAATTAAATCAACATAATTGAATAATAGTCATCTTAATAATTACTAACAGAAGAAATTTAATCTATACTAGATTTCAATGGAATCTCATAAATCTTTACGTCTGAAATTATTGATAAGCTTAATTAATTTTAGAACAAGTATGACTTATTATTATTACTTTAGCCTTTCTTGTAATAAAATTATAGTATTTTAGTTTCAAAATAAGACCTTATAGAACCATTTTTAAATGCATTTGGAGAATTTTAACAATAAATGAGAAACTTTATTCTAAATTTATTAATAACATAAGATCTTTAGAATAAATTTTGCTATACTGGTTCTAATTTATTCCTTATCAATTTGTCACGAGAGTATAATTAAAGGTTATGGAATATTGACAATAAACTTATGACAGAATCATTAACTAATTAACTTACCTTAGCATTATATTAACCATCTCCTGATTAATTCTTTCATATTACATCTGACAGAGAGAGAGCACAGTTGATGTAAATATTATTTAAAGACAGCACTGAACTTATTAGATCTGCGCAGCTAGAGATATTAAAATTTATTAAATCAACTTATCAAAATTTAAAATTACTAGTTAATTAATTTAGAGATTATTTATCTAAAATAAATGAATTATAGCGCATTGCTGAAATATTGAAAATAGACTATCAGGGGCCTGAATTTTAAACCTAAATAATTAATCTCATTTCATTTTTTTCAATCTCAGGTTAAAAACCATCCATAACTCTCATTCCACATTCGTTATTAAACTAGATCTAGGATCTTGTTATAAACTAATAAGTTATTTAAAAATAATTAACAATTGAACTCAAAAAGATGAAAACAGTGTATTATAAGCTTGTAGCATAAGCAATTGATGATTTATAAACCCTTATTTAAAAAACTAACAACAATGAGCAAGATTTCATAGTATTAGGCTTTAAAAATATTATTAATAACCTATTAATTATTATTAAATAGAATAATAAATTTTTATATAACGAAGAAACAGTAGACAATGTATAATATTCATGTTTTACTGCTTTTATTGAGTAAATAACTATTATACTAAAGTAAGATACTATTAGTAACTAAATTAAAATTAGGGTTAAAGATATACTTATAACTTAATTTTAGGTATAGTTCGAAATTAATCCTAATTTACTTGAGTGTTTAGAAGCTAATATGGACAACTATAGAGGCATTTGTTAATAATTAAAAATGGATTGGGCAAGTGTTAATTTTGCATTAAAGTAGTTGGATAAGGTTGTGTGATCTGTTTAAATTATAATTAATAGATTACTAAAAATTTCACTAAAAATAATTTTCATTCAGACTTTAGGCGATTGCTATTTTAATTATAATAATTAATTAGCATTTAATTATTTATATTTCATTCTAATAAACGAAGAACTTCAATTTACTCCTATGTAAATTCATTATAATCAATGCTCAATCCTTATAGACTAATTATAACCTATTTTGCTTATTCTTCATTGAATTTTCCTATTTCAATATTTTGTTCAGTTAGAACATTTTTTAAGCGTTAAGAGAAATACCCTAAGCTTGCATCAGATTCACTTGAAAAACTCCATTCAAATTAATCTTATTAGTTAACGGGATATGTAAAAGATCTGAAAGAAGTTGCGGGTGAGTAAAACTCTTTCTATTTTGAAATTTCCTTATAAAGTTAAGCTATCTATTCATATATCTTATTTTAATCCTATATTTTAAATCCTTTACATTTTAATAGTTACTCCGGACCTGCACGTCTCCTAAAAACTTTATCACAGAAATCTAACCCTTTTCTAGTTAAATTTAGTTATTTCACATATTATAAAATATGTTCTTTTTACACAAAAAGTTCATTTAAATTTGATATTTAAGATTACAATACCTTTTTAGTAACCATTTAAACATAAATTACCCCTAATGGCCAATAATCAGAAAGTGGGGTTGCCTAATTTAAATATTATTCTGGTGCAGAATAATGTGGGGTTCCTTCGTATTTATACAGTGAAATAGACTATTTTGAGATTCCAAAATCCGAAATCTTCACTTATGAGTTGCAAAATAGTATATTTTCCGGTTTAATGTCATTATGAATTATATTTTATGAATGCAAATATTAAAGTGCACTAATAATACTTTAAATTATGAAAAATGCTTAATCATCAGAAAGAAGGGTATAATTGATTATATCTAGTAGACTGCAACCACAGTATTCCATTAATATAAACAGCTATGAATTTTCTAAGAACACTTTAGTGTATTTTACTACATTTTCATGATTTAGTTATTAAAGTATATGGATTTCGTCATTTATTGGGCCTTTTTATTTTTCTAAATCAATAACCTTCATTGCATAAATTTTATTCTCATATAATACCTTATATACCTTAGCAAATGAGCCTCTTCCTATTTCTTATAGAAATTAAACTTAATCCATTACTTAATCTGTAAAAATATTATATAATACTCATATTATGAAAAAATTAACTAATTCTATTTCAAATAACATATTATCATAAACTAAAATGATTTTAGATATGATCCAAAAGCTATAACTATTATACTATTAATTAATCTTTATAATTATTAACAAAAATGAACTAACTAAATGATCACCTTCTTTTCAAATCGCTCCGAGAGTTTATTATTTATCCCGTATTTGCAATTATATAAATTTTCTCTATATTTATTTATTTTTTGATGAGAAAATATCGTGTTCCTGAATATAGATAGTTAAGTTTAACATAACATTTCACGCTTTAAAAAAGGTAGTTAAAGACATCAACATTAGAATTTGGCTTTATAATAATAATTACTTACATAAAAACCCTAGTTTTGTAGTCATAAATACTTATTTTTTCGACTTTTGGAACATTCTTTATACTTCGAAAATCTTCTATAGTGATGATGTTATTCCTAGCATGCAATATATTCTGTCAATTCAGTTTACTATCTTTCTTTTCAAAGTTTTATATTAATATTTAGGATAAAAAATATATTTTTTCTATCTTAGCTAGTATTTTTCATTTTTTCATAGAAATAATTTTTTAAGTATTGTATGGTTTTGGAATGATTTAAATTTCAGCTTAATATCCTGATACCAATAGCATTTAGTATAAATTTTTTATAGGATGCTCTTTTTTATGTTTTATAGTATCGGTAATTTTACCTATTATTATACTGATTTTTTGTTTAGGATTTTTTAAAGGATTGAATAATTAAGACAATCTGGATTAACTAAATCGTGAATATTATTTTTTTTACCTTACTAAACTAGCTATTGCTGATCCTCCTCACATAATACCAGAAAATACGGAGTTAATGCAGTTAAACCTTCACGGTGACGAACCAGAATAACAAAATTAGTGATATATTTTTCCTCACTATAATTTTTTAGCCTCTGTCTATCTTTAATTTTTTTTCTATAATTTTTTCTTAATTATCTCCATTTGATTTAGTTAAACTATACCGCTAAATCTCCCTAAAACTCGTATTCCAAACTCAAACAGCTAATGACTGAACCAACAATTGACATGGTTACCGTTCCAGTCAGCCGCCAGAAACCGCTCCACCCACTAGCTAGCCCCTGCCATTCTGAAACTAGTGCGAGTTGTTTCTGTCATTTCCGTAGCAACCCAAAATGGCGTCCCGGAGAGTGCTAAAACGCCATTTTTAGATAATTCGGGTCGTGTAGCCTCAACTAAAGCTTGACAATAAGCTTTTGATGCAGAATAAACACTCAATAGAGGGCAAGGACAAATTCCTACACCCGAAGCTAAGTTTATTATAATTCCTCCATTATTATTCGTAAGGACCTAACAACTTCTCTGATAAATTCTAGTTGCTGCTACAACGTTGATACCAATTATTCTATCAATTTCATCAGATTAAATTTAATTAATTTCTGAAGGGAGTTTCTGAGTTATTCCAGCGCAATTAACAACTATTCCCAATTTTGAGAGATCGAAGGTCTCGAAAACGTTTAAAACAGAAGCCTAAGTAACATCCTATGGGAATATAGTACAATTTTTAGGGCCAAGCTGCCTTTATAATTCTTGAAGGTTCTGCTCCCGTCGAGCAACAGCAATAATATGAAAATTTCTCTTTGAAAGAGAATAACAGAACTGATTTCCAATTCCTGATGAAGCTCCAAACACTAAAGCGATAGGTCGTATTTTTTAGAGAGACTTTAAGTTCCGTGGTGGGCGTACGAAAGTGAAAAAAAATGATCTAAGAGGTTTGATTAGGACTCCGATTAAAAGGGCAAGTTTCAAACGGTTCATTTTTAAGGCTCGCAATAAATATAATTAGTTTACAAATGAACATTTGTTATTATAAAAATATAAGATACTATATTCAATTGATCAATCTTAGAAACTACCGAAAAATAGTGTATAATTGTTGGGGTCAGATACAAAAGCTTACAGATACGTGCGATAAAGATGTCTGATGTCTGAGATTGAGTTCACTGGTTAATTAGATAAAAAAGTCCTAATTTTTTATAGTAAGATCAGCTTATCTGCGTTTGACGAATCTGGTATAAGCTGAAGGTCAGAGATGACTTCTAGAAGCTTAGTTTAAGTATTTTTAAGATTGGTAAAGTATTCGTTATCTTTTTCTATTTTAAAATCATTATTACTAACCTGGGATGCTTATGGCTTTAAGTTATGAAGCTCCGCATAAATACTTTACTAATTTTTAAATATGTTCATCTTACTGGTGAGGATTTAGATATTATTGAGTTCAATTTCTTGATTTTGCTTATTAAAATAGTCTTGTACTTCATCATAGTCGATATTAAGTATATGCTGCATATTTAATATAGTATTATAAGTTATACAATAATTAGTAATTCTCATTTCAATTTCAGGTTATTTAGTTTTTTGTAAAAAGATAGCAATAAATTAAAATCTGGAGCTACTCCACTAATTATTGAATATTACTTAGTTTGAATATCCAAAATTTTAATTTATCGCATAGTGCCTTATTCTACCTTTGAACTTTAATCTTGCATTACCGATGTTTAGCTTTCTTCAGTTTAATTTTATGTTGGAATGGTAATAGATATTGTCTCCTCCTTTTCTAAGATATCTTATTTTCTGAGATGCTTACTACTTCTTCCTGTTGATTTTCTCTATTCACTCTCTTATGACGAATTACCAGATTATATTTATTTATTCTTTAATTCGTACTAGTCAAATAGTTACTTTTACTGTAATATAAAATCATCATTGACTTATAAGTTAACTTTATTAGTATCATGCTCATGATTATCTTACAATGAATTATTAAAATCATCAAATATAACCTTTCGGGCCTGAACAGGTCCTCGTCGCCTTTCATTAGAACTAAATTTCCTCTCTACATTGCTCATAAATAATCTGAGTGATTTTTTTGTACATTTATTTTTGAATATGGGGAGTTTTGAGTACTTATATACTAAAATATCTTTAAATTAAACTGTTTTACGGAAAAAATCGTCAAAATGGTCCATTAAAAATTATTGCTACTATTAATTTAATTCTGGTAGGGCTCTAGTAATTTAAATATTCGTAAAATGATTTGCTGGTGATTTTTATACTTCAATGCATGTAAACTTTACTTTTCCCCATAAAGATTCAAAAAATTACTTATGATCCTCGTAATAGATATATAAATCTAGTGGCTCCATTACAATTCCTCTTAACTATTAAGCTCTATATTGCACCAACTTTGCTAGTTATTTTTCATATTATTCTGTGGTTTTATATCGTATAGGTTAATTTATTCTGTTAAATTCTGAATCTGATGAAGAAAAAGAATAGAATTCTGTTTCTTCTTAATTACTACCAGATTATTACTCAAGCAATTTTGTTTCTTGTTTTTACGCAGGTTCAATAAAATCTTGTATCTATTATTTAGATGATTCTCTCTATTTAATTTAGTCAATAATGTCTCTAGCTTAACTATCATCGTTATCAGAATACTCTAAATTATAAAACTTAGTATCTGCTTATTTCTCAAGTTCATCTTAACCACTTATTTGTCCTTTTGATTGAAGAGAGGCAAGTATTTATGACCATGGTTTATGACGCTTAAAATGCATGTAGTATATATTTTGACATGCCTATTTAACAACTTATGGATGATAATCATGATATTATAGAATAATTTTTTCATAAGTATCATTAATATCATCATATTTTTAACTGTGAATTAATTCGTAAAATAGCTATGCAATATCTACTCGATTTTTCCAACCAAGAGGTGGGTAAAATCGTCTTGTATAATATAGCATATAATATATTTTAACTTACCGTTAGCCCTGTGGTAATTATTTTGCTACTTTAATCCAAAATTGATTGCTTACAAGGTAATCATTATTTTCAATTAAATATTATAATATTTCTTATTAATTCATTTCTTTATTAGTTAGTGAAAATATTTCGTAAGTAATTAATAAGTTAAGGACTTTATCATAAGTTTCATTTCTCATTTTGAAATGCAATAGAAAAAAATCGTTATCTACCTATATAATAATTATAATATAATTCTGATAGTAAAGATTATAATACTATAATGTTAGTATATAATTTTATTAAATTATCATATTAAGCATAAATTAATGACATCTGATTCAGAATAAAATGATGAAATAAATGCAGAATAGTTTTTTGACAGTCTTAATACGATACCATAATATCTTTAAAATTGTGCATTTAAATAAAAATAAAAATTCAAAATAAACAACAATTCATTTGCGTTACCTCAGTTTAATTTAGTGAAAATTTAAAGTGAGTTTCATAGAATTTAAGATAAAGGTATTGATCCGCTATCAATATTATTAACGAAATTTCCTAATGTAAATGATATTTTGCATATAAAGACTTATTATATGTTAGATGAGAATAAGATAACATCTAATTTATATTCCTAGTTTAATTACATCTTGATGCACTATAATATTATTAATGCTTATCCACTATTTGGATTTTTACTATTGTCTGATGAATAATTTAATTACAATGCATAAAAATCTACTTTTATTGCGTTAATTATTAGATGGAGTAAACAAAGCTAACAATTTTGTGAAAATATATTTGTTAAATTATATGAAACTGTTAATATACAGTAATTTATTGAATTGTTACCTGCCTATTAAATAATATTTGGAATGGTACCTCATTGGGCTTAAAAATAATGTAGTGAAGACGATAGTGATATAGAGATTGAAAGTCATGTAAGAAGTTAAATAGAATGAATGCCTATTTTTACTATTTAAAATTACCATATAAAAGTATCCGTTATATTAATCTTCTTATATAAAATATTTTAGACTTAGGAATTTTCTTATAGGCGAATATAATATTTAGGAGTAATGTATTACTTATTATTATATATTTTATATTGTAGTAAAAATTTATTCCCAGTTCCCGCAAAATGTTTACGGCACGGGAGGATATTCCTCTCTGTTGCACATTGAATAAAGTAGAAATGTTTCCAACAGAGTTGGGTTTAGATCCAATAAAAGAGGCTAGAATAGATCAGTAAATTTAGTCACTTGGTCATAAGAAAGATAATATTGATATTTCGCCTTATTCAAAGGATTAAGTCTAAGCCTTTCAGGAAATGACGAATACTCGAATTTCTCTCACAAAACTTAAAAATAATAGAGAAATATCAGTTGATACTTCAAAAGTCCATAATTTTGATTTACCAGGTAAAAATTGTAAATGTCTAAATAAGTCACACACTTTGCTTAAGCAAACTCATAAGGAACTGCATAAATAGGAGATTAATGGGTTTAATCCAAATTTTGTGCCACGAGAAATGAATAGTTAGAATCTAGGGTTTGACTTTTAAAATTATGGGAATGAAAATAACAAATCATTAACTAGAACTAAGCTTTTAGAATCAAGAAAATATTCGTTAAAGATAGCTGAGGAAGATTAGAAAAAATAATTTGTTGAATCAGTTAAAGAATAATTTTAAGATTCGACTCATCCTTTTTATGAAAAAGACGAAACATTGCATTATACAGAAAAATTTGACAGTACTAAAAATACTTTCAATACATTTTCTTGTAAAGAGATTGAAAACATGAAAACGTATAGAAATATTAACAAACTTGACGACAAAGATTTCAGCTAATATAAATCACTAAGAACTGCCAAAATCGCCTAAGAGGAAGAACGTGTGAATATGCCCAAAATTACTGATCCTAGTACTTTTGACTACTCACACATTAATGAATAATAACCAAAGAAGACTAAATTTGCAACCGCAATTTTAATGGAGAAAAACCCAGACTGGGCGCTTTTACGTGTCAAGTCTACAATGCAGTAGGACGAAGATAAACCTTTATATAGCTCATTTGCGCCAGATGGCTTCTTCCGAGAATTACTGCTCCCTTAAATCCGTGTTCCTTCTAGAAACTGCAGGCAAGTTCCATAATAACTTCGAGGAATGGTGAGAGTTATGTAGTTACCAATCGTCGCTGAGCCGACGTAGTTACTTGATACAGAGGGTGACAGGATGCCAGGGGATACACGTGTACTGACTAGACCAAGCATTTTCGAGTGAATCATTTTCTTAAATCGTATAGCCCTGGCCCGAGAAACACATTTTCTCGTTAAGGATTAAGAGGTTAAAATCTCTACGTTTTATAAAACTTTATTGTAGGAGTATTTTAGGTAATTACTAATGGTATATATTTAAAATTATATTATTTTTGCATTCCAGTAATTCCAACTTGCATAGAATCTGTTCTATCAGTTATATATTAACGCTAAGATTTTATATTGCGACTAATTTGGGGACTATAGTATGCAGGGGAGGTGACTATGTTCTATTTTTATATTTCTTCATCAAATACAGTTTTTCTAGCCGTTTTTTGTAAGGAAATGATTTAAACTTCATTAGAAATTCTTGGTAATTAATATGTTTAAGGACCTAAATTTGGGTTTTTTAATCTTGCGATATCATGTGCATTAAAACATTATCGAGAACTTACAGGTATGTAAATTCTATCTTTAGGTGTGGTAATTTTTGATTTAAAGCATAATTTGATTGGATCCATTATTTGTTTTTGGATTTTAATAACATGGATTATAAATATATATTGCAGAATTATTAGAAAACTATAAATAGTTCTTATTACTTCTTATTAAATATAATAATTGCTAGTATAAATGAGCTATTTAATGTACTCATCATCAAGCTTTTCGCAGTCTGTATTATCTGAAATTGATTAACTGCAGCATTCCATTATGTCAAAATATATTACAATAGAACCTAAAAGACTCGTTTAATCAAAAAAATATTAGTCTAGCAAATATATCAATGATAATAACACGTAGTTATTGTTATTCTCATATGCAGAAAATTAGTAGCTGTAAGAAGAGCTATCAGTATCTAAGTTATTGTTATCAAATTATAAACCTAGAAGAGCTATATCTTGTCCGAAAAAAAAGAAATATATTGATCCTTCCACTAGTCCTGCTATATATGGGCAACCAACTATAGTAACTACAAATAGAAATAATTTTCTTAAAAGGTCTGATTTGTTTTTAGCTAATAAGAAGAAAAATATTAATATTGAAAAATAAAAAAGTATATTCTCTAGTCCTACTATTTCAGAACTTGCTAAAAGATCTGAATCTGCGTATTCTAGAACTAATGTATTACACAATTATATGTATGGAAGCACTATACTGTCATATTAGAAACGGTTGAGATTATAAAGTATTGAAGAAAGTTATAGAAAAAGATAAGAAAGAAAAAAATATACACACGTTTCACGATACAATCAATAAAATACATTAAAATATAGTTAGTCTTTGTATTTAGATCATAAAATTAATTAATTTATGGATGCAGATCTTTAGTAATACTTTTAAGCCCCAGGATTGAGTTCTAGATTTTATTATGACTAATTTGATAGAATCACTCCTAAAACTTACAATTAATATATAACGGATTTGATATGATTATCAGTAAAATTTTCTTAAATTATAACTACCTGGGCCAATAAATCCAGTCGCTTTTCGTTTAGACGGTGATTTAAATCGCTCTGATTTATTAAAAGATGGTGAAATATTTCGTGTAGGTTTTGTTTAAATATTATAATAATCTATACCGGGATAACCACTATATCCTAAATTCTATAAGTATTTTCTGTCAACTCGGTTATTGTTATTTATATGTATACTTTCTTTATTATCTTTGATAACTATATTATAATTTGCAGGCTCTGTTTATGGAGCATTCAAAATAACGTCATCAATGAATCGTCTTGTTTCATACTTCTTAAACTCAATATTTGATGCAGTATTACGATTTTAGGAGAATAACTATTAATTCGGTAGAGTATAAGTTTAAGGAGATATATTTTCTGATGTTGTAGGACGTACAATGAAAGAAGATCTACCAATGTCATTTCTAGCACTTTATGATGATTTTATAGGAGATTAAAGTCGCGGCTTATGTTTTTATCTTTATGCATATGCTAACAGAACTTTTGTTTACTCCATCTTAAGTTTTGCAAATGTTATTCTAATTAAATTTATTTATAATATAATCAAAAATATATTTCTTAATCAATAAATTTTACATTATTCATAGTTTACTATTTTCATATATGTAAATTTATAAATGGACAATACCACCAAAGAAATAGAATTTTCCGCATCGGATGAATCAATTTATTCTAACCCATTCTTACCAGAGCTAACAATGAAAGCTAGGCCTTTGTATGAACAGAAAAATTACTAAAAAGAGGAATATGAACGCAAAATTCATTTTGATCAACGAAGTACATATGTATAAGTATCAGGTACTACTGTAAATGTATCACCATTATCATATAATATTTAATAAAAATAAGATAAGAGGGCTAAAATAGGTGAAAGAGGAAATATTATTATACATGAGTTTAATCATTAAGCCGACAATGTTATGGGTCCAGGTTTATATTAGGTACCACGAAATCTTTAGTTATATATACCAGGTTCAAATATTAATGTAACTACATTTTCAAAATAAGAAAGGATTTCACCAATTCGTGTGCTCAGGTCGCCGTCCCCAATGGAATATACCTTACCAGATCCAGATAAACTAGGAAGTGTTCATCCTGCTGATATTCGAATTAAAGATATTGGACATATGAGATATTTTGATAATATTACACACAATAATGGTTCAGTTGGTGTTGGAACATATGATATTCAAAGATAAAATATTAAATCTATGGAGGTTAATCGAAATAAGCGAGCTACAAAAGATTATTTAAAGAATTTTGGATTTGGTAATAAAGATGATACTAAGTATTACAATATAAGGACAACACTTGCTTCTCCATGTGCATCTTTTAAATAGGCTGATAGATTTAAAAGACTAAATACAAAGCGAGAAAATATTTTTTTGGGGCCAGGCTCACATTCCTTGATTAAAAAATGGTGAAAAATCATTCAAATAATGAAAGTGCTTTCAATATTCTGCTATATTCTCTATAGTATTAAATTTATGTCAAATCTGCTGTTCTTTTCAACCCAAAGTCACAAACTATCTTTCTTTTAGTTTAGCTTCTTACAGAAAAAGTAGTTTCCCACTCAAGTTTAGGATACCATACTTTTTAAGCGTTTACGGTATCTCCTTTTTCGGTATCAAAATCGTTTTGGTCTAAAGATATATATGCGACCTCATCATTATATTTTGCAAGAAGAGCTATGGTGGATAACCCTTGACCTTTTATTCCACATCGTTTGAGTGAAAGATTTATTAATGCTACTTAAGGTCCATTAAACTATTAAAATGTTATATTTTTATAATGCTGGTCATAACTTTCATCTGTATCAATAAATCCAAATAATTCAAATTTGTTATTAATAACAGATTATCCATTACAATTGATATAAAAATCATTCTAAGGTGTTCTAAACTAATACTTAAGCAAGGCTTCCGCTAATAAAGAAGCACCTTAGTTTTTAATATTAACACCATCTAAAATAATAGATGTTAGAACAGACTCTTATTTTGCCAAATGCTCTTTTAATTCATAACAAATGTCAAAACAGCCTTTACACCCTGTAAGATCGAGAAAACGAAGTGGAGTTACAGATAATCTAAGATAGGCTCCAGATTTTGGCAAAGGTTTAGGTAAATCTTATCTTTATGTTTACCTTTATTAAATTCGCTTCATATCATTAATTCTTTTGTTTATTACGTCCTTTTCTTCCAGTTCCTCACCATCAATAGCGACTTCTGTAACTAAATTTTTGATAATATCTAAGTCAAACTCCGAACCTTTAATTGTCAAAGCTTCAATAGATGTGTTATAGGAGATGCCTAATGCTAATCTTCGTTAACATTCTCCTGAAAGCTCACTTAATTAAAGCTCTCTTAGTCCACAAAATCGGGCTACTAAAATTCTCTCTAGCCAAACTGATGCAGGTTCAGAAAAACCTGTCTTTTTAAGATCTAGATATTATAAACATCCATATGGTTGAGATCTCTCTCCAGCTACACCATAAGATAGTTAATAACCATGGGCAATAGCTTCCATGAGCATTTCTGTTCCTACTGAGCC
Organism: Spironucleus salmonicida; assembly: GCF_000497125.1. Taxonomy (NCBI): domain Eukaryota; phylum Fornicata; order Diplomonadida; family Hexamitidae; genus Spironucleus; species Spironucleus salmonicida. The sequence goes on from NC_090598.1 coordinate 395,799, forward strand.
CAAATTATTCTCAGACAGTGAAAGATAATTAATTGATGACTATTGGAGATCTGACTTTATTTCTTAACAAAATAATTCTGTAATTTAATTAGATCTTAGGGATAGTCCATATAAGAATGGTAAAAGTTAGATTATAGATGTTGCACATTTATCGGTCAATAAATTACATCCTAGATCTAACACTAAATGCTGTGGTTATATTTCAATTAAAATTTAGGCTATTTTTTGAAGTATTTCATCAGTTATGCGATTTTTGAAAATAAATTTCTAAGCTCCAAATAAATTGAGATACGATGATGGTGTACGTAAATATTCGATAAATGGTTCTGGTAACTAATTGTCAATAGCCTATTAAACAAAGTCCGCCATTATTAATTAATAAATTCCATTTATTTATGGTATATTATTTATACTTATCTTTTCTATCACCACTTCACCAAAAATGCCTTTGCACCCCACTAATCTTCCTGACTAAACAGCTCCGGTATCAGAGATCCACCCACTTCATCCATAAATTACAGCTCGTTAAGCAACGCTAAACATCGGGACAATCGGTCATGTAGCGCACGGTAAGTCATCGCTTTGCCGTTCTCTTTCAGGCGTAAATACAGTTCGTTTCGAATCAGAAAAGGAGCATAATGTTACAATTAGGCTTGGTTACGCCAATTGTAAAATCTTCACGTGCGAGTCATGCCCTGAACCTCATAATGTGTTTTCGTTTAATTCCGCTGCAGCCGATCCCAAATGTCCAAATTGTAAGCAGATTCTTTCTCTCACCAGACATATTTCAATAATTGACTGCCCAGGGCATGATGAATACATGACAACAATGCTATCTGGTGCTGCTATCATGGACGGTACCATTTTGTTGGTAGCAGGAAACGAGTAGTGTCCGCAATCATAGACTGTCGAACACCTCTAGGCTATAGCTATTTAGGGTGACAAGCCGGTGGTAATTTGCCAAAATAAAATTGATTTGATAGCCGGGTAAGTGAACGCAGCAGAGCAGAACATGGAGCAGATCACTAATTTTGTCAAAGGAACTATCGCTGAAAAGGCGCCCATTATCCCAACTAGCGCTGTTCGAGGTCTAAACGTTGATATGATCGCTTATCATTTAAGTAAAATACCAATTCCTGATCGTAAACTTGATCAGTCGCCTATTTTTACTATAATTAGGAGTTTTGACGTTAATAAATCAGGATCAAAACCTGAAAATTTGAGCGGTGGTGTCGTTGGTGGAACTCTCAGTTAAGGTATTCTCAAAATTGGCGATATCGTAGAAATTCGCCCTGGAATTATCGAAATTGATGGAGATAACATAAAATGTTATCCTCTGAAGACCAAAATTGTTTCACTGAAAACTGAAGATAATGAGCTTAATTATGCGATTCCAGGCGGCTTGATTGCAGTTGGGACGCTTTTAGACCCTTCAATCACAAAATCTGACAGGTTGGTTGGCTAGGTATTAGGTATTCCCGGAAGTCTACCACCTATTATGAGAAGACTCAAGATTAGCTTCCATGAACTGTAAACTTCTATTATACCAACTGGATTTATGGCTTTAACCTAAGAGATATTTTAGATTGATTAGTCTATTCTTTTAACTGTTTCTGGCTGTAACAGTACAGCAAAGATCGAAAGTGTAAATTTTGAAGGCGGAAAGATTCAATTTGTTGTCAACTTAACTGACAAGCCGGTGTGTGTTGGATTTGGAACTTATGTTGCAGTAAGCGTTAAGAATGCGAAATTATAAAGTAGAAACTGGAGATTGATTGGTTACGGCGTTATTGTCAACGATGAAGAAATTTATAAAGAAGTCTTTATTGTAGATGAAAATGAGGTTAAGTGATATTAGGGGTTCTATTCATATATGTTATATATTATTTAGCATGAAGTTACTTAGTTAGTTAGAACAATTAGGAGCAATATTATTTAAAAGAACATAGATATTCATAAGTTTACATTATAAGTATATTTTAAAAAATGAACTTGTAAAAAATAAAAATTTTAAGCGTAATAATAGATTAGCAAAATGACTAACATATGACAAAAGCCAAGACATTTAGGGATATCAGAGATAGATACAATAATATTCCAGTGGAATATATAGAAATAGTCTATAGTTAAATTATAGTAGAAACTAAATGCCTTAAATGGTCTATAATATAGCAAAAGATAATAATTCAGGCTGTAAAATTATTTCAAAAGTAACTATCTGATATTCTATCAAGTTTTGAGGAGAGAATTATATAAGAACTTGAAGTTTTATTTGATTTGCCTTGGAAAGCGATTGATTAGTTGGTTCAATTGATATCTTTTGACTATCAAACGAATTTGGCCATTTCTGAACTTAAATAGTAGTATGGAATCTTATACTTTTCTGATTTTACAAAAGGTATTATGTATTAAATGTGCCGATAGTTGTTATAACAAAACGAATGATTTAATTTTTAGATCACTCTTATAATTGTTACTTAATTTATGCAAACTTATCAGTAATTTACTTGATTGAAAGATTTTGAATATTTGTATCTTCTAGCCATTCTTCTATTTACTTTATAGGTTCTTTTTGATTTAAGTTGTTATTTTGTTTTATACAATAAATATATTCTTCTATTTCATTCTTTATAGCAAAAAGTTTTTTTATTGTCTCATCATATTCTCTAAATTTTTCAGCTTCTTAAACCATATATTCAACTTGTTTATCTGATAATTTTTAACGATTTTAATCAATTGAAATTGAATTTTTAGATTTAGATCCTGTTAGATCTTTAGCCGAGACAATTAAAAGTCCATTTGCTGTGATTTCACAACTAACTTCGACTGCAGGTTTTCCTTTTGGTAAAACTGGAATTCCAGACAATTAAAATTCACCTAAAAGATTATTAAACTTTGTGAGCTCTCGCTCTCCTTCAAAAATTTTAACATTAATTTCTGTTTAATTATCATATTCAGTAGTGAATAATTTTCTTTTCAGCACGGGAATTGTTGTATTTCGTGCAATTATTGTTGCCATTTAACCTCCTACTACTTCTATTCCTAAAGATAAAGGACACACATCAATTAATAATATTTAACCTGTTCCAATTTTTTAAAGTGCACATGAAGATAATATTCCAGCTTAAATTGCTGCTCCATATGCGACAGCTTCATCAGGATTAATAGACTTTGATGGCTCTTTTCCTTTAAAATACTATTTAAGAGATTCTCTAATTTAATATATTCTTGTTGATCCACCCACAAGCACTACTTCGTTAATATTGGTAACATTACAATTGGCATCTTTTAATAATTTTTACAAAGGCAATATAGCTCTTCTAAATATATCAGAACAAATTGAGTTGAATTTAGCTCTTGTTAACTGTAATTAGAAATGGATATCATTATCTATATTCTCAATTTCAATAGTTGCTACCTCTTAATTAGATAGTAATCTTTTTACTTTTTCACATTAATTTCTAATACGTCTCTATGTTCGATTGTTATGTAATAACGAGTAATTATGTTTTGCAGTGAATTCTTTATTAACAAAATCAACTAATTTTTAATCAATATCTTCACCACCGAGTCTACTATCCCCTGATGTACCAATAACTTCAAATACTCCATCAGATAAATTTATAAGAGAGCAGTCCAAAGTCCCACCTCCAAAGTCATAAACTACTATCTTTTAGTCTTTAGAAGAACTTCGTTAAAAACCATATGCAATACAGGCGGCAGTTGGTTCATTTATAATCCTCAGACAATTTAGTCCAGCAATTTTTGATGCAGTAATTGTAGAGTTCCTTTATGCGTCAGTAAAATACGCAGGTACTGTAATAACTACCTCTTTTGGCCTATAACCTAAATAATCTTCTGCATTAGAAGATAATTTTTGTAATATAAAAGAAGATATTTATTCAGGAGTAAATATATTTACTTAATTCATAAAAGAAACTTATACACATGGATTATCGTCAACTGAAATTATTTTGAAGGGATATTATGAAATATCATTCTATACTTCATTGTCTGTAAATCTTCTGCCTATAATTCTTTTTATATCATATATTGTATTCTATGTATTAATTGCTGCAAGTTATTTCGCTGGATCGCCAATAAGTCTTTCGCAATTTGTAAATGAGACATATGATGGTGTGGTACTGTTACCTAATTCATTTGGAATAATATCGACTTTTTCATTTTAATATACAGCTACACAGGAATAGGTAGTACCTAAATCTATACCTATAGCCTTCATTCCTATATACCTTCCTATCATAAACTAGATATAAAATATAATATAATTATATTTTATATGAAATTCTCACTCATCAATTATAGATATGCAAAGTACTTCTCTTGAAATGAGGTTTAAACTAATTGATACTTTCATTTTACTCAGTGTAAACGAAATTACGATTGTCTTATGCGCCAATCAATTCTTCTGGTTAAAGTTACAATCTCTAGCATTCCATTTCCTTCTACATCCATTCATCAGTAATACGTAAAATGTATTTAGATTATGATTTAGTTTACTTAGCCAAATCGTTTATTTAACTAACTATATTTTAAGCTTAACTTGTTAGCTGTATGTTTGTGGTTTTTTCTACGTTTTCTGGATAACTCTGATTTTCTATAGCTCTGTATCCTAATTTTCTTAAAGAATCTAATAATAATTTTTATTGTAATCTAACCTTAGCCCACTCAGGGACAACTATTTTTCTATAAGCAGACCATTCTTTAAGTGAGTAATATTTACCGCCAAGATTTAGTTAAAATGAAGTCTAAATATCTCCACGTTCTAGTCTAAAAGGTCTACATCTCAATTATTTCAATTATTCTGGAAATGCTTCCAATTCTTTTAGCATTTCAATTGGATAAGTTGATGTAAAGTCATAATAATCAGGGAACATTAAATGATATTTTTCTATATCAGGTAAAATATGAAAAGTTGCTGCTAGATGTCTCCTTAGTCCAGAGATAGAGAAAAATGACTTTTCACACTTAAAACATTATCTTGTTTATGAATAAACAGTTCTAAACAAATCGATAAGCTTTTCTGCATCACAATATTTTCTATAAGGTACAAAAAATCCATGCTCTTCTTCCATATGCTTTTCTAAAGTTGTAAAATCGGTTTCAGTCTTTTCGCACATCAAACACTCATTACAACCAATTTTAGTTCTTTTTTCAACAATTTCACTGAAAATCAGCTCATCTTAGGCTTATTCGTCCAACTCAAGTAATTAAGGTAAAATTTATCTGAAAATCTCAGCCTCTTCATAATTACAAAACGATGGGACAGTAAATTCAAATTCATCGATATTTTGTTTATTTACTCCTTCGTCATTACAACATTAGTCACCTGTACCTGCAATTTTTTTGGTACCTGTTTTTTCTGTTTTTAAGGCAATTAATTTAATTCTTTATTTATGCTTATTTGTAGTCATGTGTTCAATCATCTGGGCATTGGATTTGAATTTTCTGTTGCAAATAGTGCATTCTAATGCTTATTTTGCGGCTAATTCTGCTGTTTCTTGCTGCTGAATCGTCAGGAATTCTATATATTCATCAGGTGTCATTGGTGGAAGGGCTTTCTATGAGCGACGACAGTTCTCTACGTGCAATAATGTCTTAAAATGGTCTCTTTATTCATCTAGAGAGGTAAATGATTATCTACAAGTGATACAAGTATAATCTTACATTTGGGAAAGGATGATGAAAGGGAATTTTATATTAAAATATTATATATTAGTCCGCTTAAAAATTTTAGAGGTAATTTCACGGACTTTTCTGTCTAAAAAAATAATACTTCTTTGTAGACATATAAAAATATAATACCAAAGTAATAAGTAAAACAATTAAATCAGTTATCAAAAATAGCTCTTAATTTTGTCAATAATTGCTCATATTCTAGGTCAACAATAACGCCGATATTCTTTCCATCAACCATCTTGGTTCTACCGAACTGTTCAGTCTATTCGGTAATAACTTCGATGCCGCACTATCTAAGGGTGCAGAATTCAGGGAAGATAGCAGCGAAAACAGCAAGTGCATCACAGATCATGTATCTGGTGCCATTAATCTTCTTAGTTTGTTGTACCATCCATGCAGAAATTGCTTAGTGGAAATCTTAAAGCTTATTTTCACCTTTATGAAGGGAGTTAAGAGTGTCAAAAGTAAGAGATTTTTTGATGGTAAGAACCCAGTCTGCTACTACAATATCCTTCTCTCTGAAGCACTTTTCAGCAGCGTCAACATCGCACGCAATATTGTGTTCAGCGAAGGGGCATTTGAATACACCCATGTTACCATCAGTTGGACCAAATGGTTTAGCATCATCCAAGGAAGCAAATGCCTCAGGAATACAAGCAGACATAGTAAAATATTACATATTTTCTACCTCTAATTCAGCCATAGTGGTGCAAGGACCAATGGAGATGAATTTGAGCTTCTGGCCATTTTTCTTGGCCTCAGCAGCAGCCCAGAGCAAGGAAGGCATGAATTCTTCAAAAGGTAACTATTCGAAAGGTACATTATGTTTTTTCTCGAAATCAGGTTAGCCACCAAGACCGTCAATACCGTGCCAGCATTCTTCGTCAGGTTCAGATAAGGGCTTAGGTACAAACTTGGAAACCGTGTTTAAGGCAGAAACAGTGAGCTTAGGTATAACCTTTAAACCTTTTACCTGCTTATACATATTTACAACACGGCTAACATTCTTCTTGACATAGTCGCAAGGTATGTTGCCATATGAGCAAGAAATACCTAAAACAGTAGAGTGTTATAAAGCCATTAAAATAGCAACTGTATCATCAAGACCAGCATCAGTATCAATCCAAAGATAGGACATTTGATGAAAAGGGATTTAAATCTACTATGTTAGATTCATATTTTATAACATAATAATAAGATTATAAAAATTTAAAAATCACAAACTATCACAAATATTTAAACTCATTTGGAGCGAAAGTCGCAAGATATAATATGATTTTTTTGCATTAATAGTATTGGTTTAGTAAATCAAGTATAGTTGATATTAATAATGATATTAACATTCGATAAAAACAATTTAATAGTTATAATATAGACAATATTTTTAATTTTAATTTAAAAGTGATGTTTAATTCAAAATATTAAGTTAAGTATAATATTTTAAAATTGTATTTAAATATTTTGAATAAAAATCAATCAAGTTTGATTATTGGTCTTTCTCTCCCAGACATTATATCTCCCGGCCTCTCTTGTGGTCTGTTCGCTGATATATGGAAACTGTTTCTATATATCAGCGAAAACTCACTATTTTTGGTTATAGCAACCATATAAATTGCTTTGCAGCAATTTATGTAATCAGGAAATATTTTAATTAGAATCCATTCAGATTCTCATTTCTAAAAATAATGGTATTTCCCACGTCAACGGATGCTTCTACTCGCAAGCTTGCTACTATATCCGAGACCTGCGATGGATCCTAATCCGATATATAGTAGTCTAGATATAATATTGGTGCTAACATTTAAATCCTACGCGAGGAAACCTTTCTCATATTCTTATAGTACTTGAGCACACCAGAGGCAGGCTCTTTCAACCTTTAACACCACACCAGATAACAAGACTACCAGTTTCACAGAAAAATATCACTGTGTGTATCAGCTCGTTACACTGGAGCTAACACAATAACAATCACACCTCGCTTAACTCTTCTCCACAAATCTCATCCTCAAATTCATCTTCTGGAACTTCTCCCATTAACCGATCTGGCCTAGTCAGTCTATATTAAATTTTCTCCAGATCAGTATTATTGTAAAGAATATCTGTCAATATATCACCGTTTGCTATCGCAAGTGCAGCTAATGCTAATTCACCTATTATCAAACCTCCAGATGCAAAAGGTTCAACATCTAAAGGAAGTGGAAATTGATCATCAACTATCTTATCCCCATTAATGAATGCTCTTAATGTATTGCACGCCTATTGTTATTTTTTAAAAGCTTCCTAACAGTTATTCTTCCCAACCAAATTTTCCACTATGGACTAATACAACTTTACGCGATGCTTCATGATAGAGGTGAAGTGTGTATAAGTATAATATATAATATACAAGTCACTTTAAAACTTAAAAGGCATCACGAGTTGGTTCTTCACCTTCATAAACCTTGAACTTTTCGGAGTAAACTCAATCTCAATTTCTTTTTGGCCTATATTTAGCCACAGGTAATGTTTGTGATATTGGTATCTGCACTTCAAGCTTTTACTTACATCATTATACTAAATAATTCACCATCTCTGATGACAGTTACATCTTTTGATAATAATTTAATATATTGTATTAATCATGATTATTAATGGTTATTTTTCATCTGTCATATTATAAATAGCAGTTGTTGACTTAACTCCATACTACCGTACTCTGCAAATTTTTATTGACATTTTGAGAATACAAAAATTAATATTAGAAATTAAATATAATTTAGTTAATAATTTTAAAATTTGTTTATGTTTATTATCTTAAGTATGTGCATTATTGAAAATCATTATTTGTTTTGGAAATAATGTTCAGTTTTACAAAATCTTTAATTAAATTATTATATTATATAAAATTATTATTATAAATGAGATAGATTAAATTACAAAAGAATTAAAACTTACGCAAGTAGACGAATATCTACTGGAATTATAGTAATATTATAGATACCAAAATAAAAACTGTATACACCATAAATCTAAGATGCATGTATCAAATGGTAAAGGCATAATATTGCTTAAGTTTATGGAAACTCTTTATATTAATAAAGATCTAAGTCTTCACAAACTTAATTTAATATATAACGAACTAGTATACTATATTTATCTTTCTAACATGAAGCATCGCGTAAAGTTGTATTAGTCCATAGTGGAAAATTTGGTTGGGAAGAATAACTGTTAGGAAGCTTTTAAAAAATAACAATAGGCGTGCAATACATTAAGAGCATTCATTAATGGGGATAAGATAGTTGATGATCAATTTCCACTTCCTTTAGATGTTGAACCTTTTGCATCTGGAGGTTTGATAATAGGTGAATTAGCATTAGCTGCACTTGCGATAGCAAACGGTGATATATTGACAGATATTCTTTACAATAATACTGATCTGGAGAAAATTTAATATAGACTGACTAGGCCAGATCGGTTAATGGGAGAAGTTCCAGAAGATGAATTTGAGGATGAGATTTGTGGAGAAGAGTTAAGCGAGGTGTGATTGTTATTGTGTTAGCTCCAGTGTAACGAGCTGATACACACAGTGATATTTTTCTGTGAAACTGGTAGTCTTGTTATCTGGTGTGGTGTTAAAGGTTGAAAGAGCCTGCCTCTGGTGTGCTCAAGTACTATAAGAATATGAGAAAGGTTTCCTCGCGTAGGATTTAAATGTTAGCACCAATATTATATCTAGACTACTATATATCGGATTAGGATCCATCGCAGGTCTCGGATATAGTAGCAAGCTTGCGAGTAGAAGCATCCGTTGACGTGGGAAATACCATTATTTTTAGAAATGAGAATCTGAATGGATTCTAATTAAAATATTTCCTGATTACATAAATTGCTGCAAAGCAATTTATATGGTTGCTATAACCAAAAATAGTGAGTTTTCGCTGATATATAGAAACAGTTTCCATATATCAGCGAACAGACCACAAGAGAGGCCGGGAGATATAATGAGCAAATATATTATCATTATTACTACTTAAGAAATATAAGTATTTTAAATTATCTCATTTATACTCTTTATAATATTTCAAAATTATCATGTAATATACTAGTAATAAGAATATTATATATTTGTTATAAGTATTAATTAATATTATGTATTTATATATGATTTATATTTCCTTTCTTAAACATCAAATGTCGTAATAGACTGATCTTGATATAAAAAGCAAATCACGTTAATAATAACTTCAAAAAGAAGAAGAACCCAAAATAATATAATAAAAGAATAGAAAAATGAATATCAAACATCTTTGCATACTTCTTACAGTTTTATTTGCTATTGGATTTATATATCTACTGAATTATAATTCTAAATCACCTAAGTTAACTGAATCTTAGAGATAATTTATTAAAGAACACCCAGGATATGGTCTTAATGGCTAATTGGAAAGCTTAAGACGTAAAGAGTTTAGTTATCTTACAAAGAATGGAACATATTTAGATTTTACTGGTGCTGGAATGTTTTAGGAATCACAGTTATAGAACACAATCAATGAACTTTCGAATAATCTCTATTGTAATACACATTCACTCTCAGCATGTTCTAAAAATACGGATAAGACAGTCGAAGAAGTAAGAAACGCTCTTCTTGATTATTTTAATGCTCCAAAAGGCACATATTCTATTATATTTACCGCATCTGCAACGGCTGCTCTTAAGCTGGTTGGTGACTCATTTCCATGGTCCAATTCGTCTAAATTTTTGTATTCCAAACATAATCATAATTCAGTTCTTGGTATGCGTCGACTAGCAATTGCGAATGGTGCTAAATATCAAACTCTTCCTTGGGATTATTATCTTAACATTTAAAAACCAGTTAAAATGGAAACTGCCAGAGAAGTATTAACCAAACATTATCATGATGAAGATGACGGTAATACAACTTATAATTTATTAGCTTTTCCTGCTGAGTGTAATTTTTCAGGTATTAAATATCCTTTGGATATTGTTCAAAATTTTGAAGCAAATGATGAAGGAGAAACTTATAATTAAGGAAAATGGCACGTACTTCTTGATGTAGCTGCATATATACCAACTCACAAATTAGATCTGAATGCAACGCCAGTTAGTTTTGCAGTAATGTCATTCTATAAAATGTTTGGTTTCCCTACCGGAATTGGTGCTTTAATTGTACGAAATGATGCTGCTGGATTACTTAGAAAGACTTGGTTTGCAGGTGGTAGTGTAGTTATGGCCAGCTGTGATAGTGATTATTGCAAGTTAAAACCGAGATATAGTGAGAAATTTGAAGATGGAAGCCTTAATTATTAGGGTATTTTAGGAGTTAAATATGGACTTTAGGCAATAAAAAATGTAGGAATTGATAACATTTAAGATCATATTTGTGCTCTTAGGACACGTGCATGGGAGCGTAGTTAAAAAATCACACACTCTAATGGAAGAAAGCTATTTGTTGTTTATGGTGAGCATCATTTGGATTGTTCTGTTTAAGGCGGTATTTTATCTTTTAACCTTATTGATAAGAGTGGAAACTTTATTGGATATACAAAGCTTACAACTTCTGCGGCTGAACATAATTTTATGCTCCGTGCTGGCTGTTCTTGCAACCCTGGAGCATGTACAAACTATCTCGGTTTAAGTGAAGAGCAAGTTATAAAAACTAGCGCCAATAGATCGAGCTGTGGAGATGATATTGATAATATCAATGGTATTCCTTTAGGTGCTGTAAGAATTAGCTTTGGATATCCAAATAATATTTAAGATGTAGACAGTTTCTTTGATTACATTGAAGCCAACTGGGTAGATTACTAAGGAAAATCTGATTTTGGAGGATTTTCTGGGATGATGTGATCAAAATATTATTCAATCGTCTTTTTGAGTATTTGAAGTTCATGTAAATGCAACTTAATTTTTCCGCATAAAATATAAATAAAATTTATATTATACTATATAATAATAAACTTATCCTTCTGCACTAGCTTTTAAATGGATTCAAATCTCTTGGACGAGTCTACTATAGCACTTCCTAATCCACCAACATCTCATTATGATCTCCTACCTCAAGTTCTAACATAATAACTTCGCTCTGCTAAAGCTGCTCTTTTTTCTGAAGTCTCTCGCGCTCGTAATACTGCAAAACCACCGCCACGCCCATTCTAACTTATCACATCAACGGCAAAAATTGCAAATTTAGGGTCTCTGACAAATTTGCCATAAGCCAAAAATGATATTAATAAACACCTCTGTATCGTTGAGGGAGATTTGACTTAACTTGCTACAGAGGCATATATAGTTCCTTATGGGAGCACATGTGAACTTAGTGCTAGAGTCCATGCCAGATGTGGTATATCTTTATAAAATGAGTTGAAACGCTTAGTAACAAATTAACGTGTTGGGGAAGCAGTTTAAACTCCACCTTATGATTTATTTTAAATTGATGCAGGAGGTTAAAAATATCCACTAATGCTATATCATGCTATTGCTCCCAATCAGGAAGACCCATAAGGTCTTAAGAGTGCTTATGAAAGAGCACTGTATTTATGTGCTAGTGATGGTATGAAAACGATTAGTTTGCCAATTTTGAGTGGGGTAGCTTATCCAACTCCAGGTGTTGAGTACTATCCTCTTATTGGTTCGATTCATGTACTTTTAAGTGTTTTAAGAGCGTGGTTCGAAAGGGATGATATAAAAAGTGCTATTGATTTAGTTGTTATAGTCTGTTAAAATGCCAGAGAAACTAGTGTAGTCAACGAATTAATGGATTTATATTTCCCATTTGATGATTAAAATTACGTAAAGGATTCGCTTAATGATTTTGAAACAGAGGTTGTAGTTGCTGCCACTGCTAAAAAAGGAAAAAAAGGAAAAGGTAAGAAGGGGAAAAAGTGATACAATGTATACTGTAATTGATATTATTAATAAAAATTTAATATATACAGTATTATATAAATATTAATAATATTAGTATAATATGCTCCCTAACATAATGCAAAAAACTATTAGAAAACAAAAGCGTCCTATCTTATTTTAACGAAGAATTTTATCAACAGTTTATGAGGCATCTGAAGAAGAAGAATTCCATACATCGCTACCATCTCTTCCACCATTATTTTAGTTTAAACCTACACACGCTGAAAAAGTTAGTTTGTTTAATCACTAAATTTCATAGCCAATTCCTCCTACATTCTCTTTTTAGCGCAAATCTAGATTATAAATTCATAGATTCTCTGAAAATGACGATTTTATTTCATAACTCAAATAATTTAAATAATCACATTAACCAAATAATAATTGTTAGTGATATTGTCTAAATTTGTATTTCTAACAATCTTATAAAATTTGGTATTTTAATCATATATATAACTCGTAAATCAAAAAAGTTATATTGATGATTTTATAATTTGAAAGATAAATGTATATACAATTTTAAACCACTAATTAAAATGATTTACACAATAATATTAGTTTTATGTTTTATAATTTGTAACTTGATTTATTTAGATCAATGAAAAATAATTTAATAAGCATTGATTTACTACCTTAATTTAGAATTTCTGCTTTGATAATATAGATGTTATCTCAATTATTATTAGGGTATACATTTTCTATTTAGTTACATTATTTATCATTTCAGTTAGCAATTATTTTATTTCTTTTAGTTTAACTAAATTTAGTTTTCATAAGTATACTCCAAATATACAGAATTAGTTATATTATGCTTATAATACTAATACAATCTTAAATCTTAATATTAATTAATTTAGACCATATAACTTAAAAAATAACATTTTTTGAAAGTATTATTTGAAAAGATCCACAATAATACAATAAAAATATTATCCAAAAAAATAAGCCACATGCTTTGCATTTATTTATAAGTATATATGATTGTTCTTATTATAAAATTAAGATAACCTGAAATTTTACTAATTATAACTTACTCCTTTGATATTTATTATTTATAGTTGATTATTATATATTGTATTTACTAATATCCACTCCACATTAAAATGCAGCTTTAAATATAATAAGCTCTAGAACAGTCTCTAAACCCTCTTACGATACAATAGGCAACATAAACTCTAGAAACTATGCGTTTGGATCCAAATTTTACTGAAAATTTAATTCCATTCCTTTAGACCGATCTTGCATTACCTGCAATTATCTAACTCTCACTTACACATAAAAATTTTATAGATCGCTAACCATAACCATATCTCAAGTTAGCAATATAGCTTTTATAGATTCCTCCATAAATATCTGCTATCCCCAAAACATCTAATTTTCTTAACTAACTGGTTCCACATCTTTTTGAATCAGGCTGGTTTACACAAATTAATGATCTTTAAGAGATGTTCGTATAATAGTAAAATATTCTAGCACTTAATGCAGTATGTGCTTGTTTTGAGAAATTTTAATCAGTAAGTTTGAATGATGAAATTGCGACTAAAATATTAAATTTATTAGAAAATTCTAAAGAAATGGTTAATTTTGTTTTTAAAGATTATACTTAATAATACAGTTCTATATTGAGACTTTTACGAGCAGCATTTTCGTGGGAAGATCTACCTGATTTTTATCTAGAACATTATTAAGATATAATAACATTACTGTATAAAATTATAAATAATAATATGTGTAATAAAGAGGAATTTGAGGTAATAAATGAAATAGTCGGGGAAGCTATTTGTGTTCATTCAGAAGAACTTAAAGAACATTTAGAAATATCAGTTCAATTTTTAATATATTGTGTTGAAATGCATGTATTAGATTGTAATTATGAATATTTTGTTGCTAAGACATTAAATAAGTTGGCTCACTTTATTAGTTCGCCTGAGATGTAATAAATAATGTTAAAATTTACTAGTAGTTTGTATTAGCTTACACTCAAGGCACTATAAATAACAGAATAAGACTATGATAATATTAAATTTTGTGATAATTTATATTTCTAGTGTTATCAGTCACGATATGATTTTAATTCTAGAAAAGATGGTGCTGAGTAAATTTTAAAAGAGCTTTCAAAGTTAATACCAGAAATGAAATAGAATATACAGTAATAAGCATTTTAATAAGTAACTTTTGATAATTTATCGATTTAGATTATTTTATTTAGAGTTTTTTCTATATAAAGCATGAGTAAAATACTAGGAATCAAACTATAAGTAGACTAAGATTATGTGAACTAGTTTGGCAGAAATTTATATAATCTCATACAAAGCATATCATCAGTTAGTGATGAGAAAATATCTTTAATCTTTTCAGATATTCTTAAATTTACGGTTGATTTTTAAACAGTATTAGAGGACTCTATTCTCACTGAGCTTATACAAAAATTAGTAGCTATTTATTTAGGGAATTCAAATTAATTTTACAATAAAAATATGGCTTCTTCCGTTACTTAAGCACTTACATCTAAAGTACCCTGTTCTTAGTTTATAAATGAGAAAATTTTATCAAAACTTATAATTGAAAGCTAGGAAAATGTTATGTCAGATATAGAAATACAAGCTGTTTATTGTATTCTAAAAGCAGTCGTTAATTCTCTTTCAATTGAAAGTTAATCACAATTTATGTAATAAATTTTATAACTTCTTTAGATTTCTCTTTAAAATGAAGCTGGATAATCATATCTACATTACCTGTTTGAAACTACAGGTATTTTCATTAAATTTGCTAAATTTGATGTTTAAGATATATTTATATACTTATAGTAACTCACATTAAATGTGAATGAAAGCTAGCTTTAGGAGATATCCCCTTTCATATATTAACTTTTTACTTTAACTTCAAATACTGATATTTAACTTCCATTATTATATCAAAGCTTAACCATAGAAACATACCAAAATTATCCAGATATGACGTTACCTTTATTATTCTTTGCAGATAAGTACTTAACTAATAATAAAATTGAATTTTATCAAAAACCAAACACCATATTAAGATTAACATAAGAGTTTGGTCCCCAACTTAAGATTGAACCTGTGATATAAGATTTAATAACCATATTGGTATAATAAAAATCAAAAATGCACCTTGCAATTAAGTTTATAAATAATACTATGGCAACAATAAGGTATGAACAACAATTTTTGTCTCAACTCACAATGTTTATTATGTCATAGAAGTAAATTCTTTTTACAAATAGGGAGCTACTTAAGTAATGTAGTATATATCTTTTAATGGAAATTGAAAATATTCCTAATTAGTAAGAAACTTTGTAAATGATAATCAAGCCAGCAGCTACTAGTTTTGGCATTCGTGATTAGTACAAATAAATATACTGTTCATTATTAGTGGAAAAGAGTTCTAGTTTATCATAATTTTTACCTTTAATTATTGAAATTTGTGGGCTTGCATTAGGAAAAATTAGAACTAGAGGAAATATGGGGCTAACTAGATAAGAAAAGGAGGGATAGGTGGTAGGTGTAAGTGTTTTAGATAGCGTTCTGGATAAGGAAAATGTGTTGAGTCTGGCTGACTTAACTGCAGAGTGCTAATAAAGACTCGGAGTTACGGCTTGGTAGTGATTGAAAGGTTACAATATGGTATAATAATATAATAATGATTAAATAAAATGAATTTATCAAAATGTATTTATAAACAAATCTGTTAAGAGGCCTCTTATTAAGTTCTCACATTTGCCTAGAAAACAGTTCTAGATGCAATTTTAACCATGGAGACTCCCATTTTTATTTTAGCACTACCTGGAGCCGGAACGTCACATTTGATGTAATGTATTTCTAATATTGGGCGAGCTGTTTATGCTAATGAATTTTAAATATTTCAGGAGTAGAATAATATATAAAATTGTCAATTCTTATTGGTTGAAGACTCGCATTTATATTCTTTAAATATACTTTAACTACCTATCAAACATGCAAGTAATGTAGTTTTAGCTGGATTATACAATTAGGATATCATGAAATTTATTAGATAACGTGGAATATCTATTTGTGTGCTAGAGCATAATATGAAACATCTCTCTAGGAACATTTTTATGTTATAACGTGCTTTATCTAGACTAGATCAAAGTGATTTATAATATATGTTTGAAGAGTTCCAGGAAAAAATTGAGCCGGTTACATATCAAATAAGTAATATAGTAGAAATATACTTAAATGTATAAGATCGTCGAGATTATTTCAGAAATAAAGATGCTGTATTTTAACATAAACATGATTTTTAAGGTAGGTTAAAGAATTATAATTTATTTTATAAAAGTCAATAATAGGAAGTTATAATAGAGTTTCCTCCTATAGTATTAGTTGAAAAGTATATAGATGCAGAAAAATTTCATAGTTAATTGATTCAAGCAGCTGAGGGAGTAATTAAGATAGAAAATTATATTTTTTGGCCATAATCACTCATTATTTTTAACTAAAATCATAAAGATATTTAGATCTATGAGATTGGATTAATAACAAATATAGTTGAAATATAAGGAAGATATTAATTTATTATCGTAATAAAAAATAGAAATAATTTATACTTAGTGGATATCATTCCCAATATTTAAAATATACCTTTTGAACTAGCATTTGCTTTATCAATTGATCGGTATAATTTTTTAAAACTCGATCGAGCTATTATTTAAATTGTAAGAGATTCTAGTTAGCAGTTCATACTTCAGTGCATTTCAATGGCTTAGTAAATCTAATTAGCAGTACTGTAAGCCCCGATTTTCTCAAACACAAGAGTTAATTTTTTTAATCTTTCTAATTAAGTGTTAAATTCATTATATTCCTAAAAAAATTTAGTAATACCTGAATTTCTAAGCTAAAATCCATTTATTACAACATACTATAGAGAGAAGAAAGATTTATATAACTAGTATAAGCAGGAGTTATAGTTTCACTAACCAAATCCACCCAGTTTCGAAAAATTTTATGTTAGATAAGCTCATAGTTAATCACCTGTATTATTTGGTGGTATTTACACGGGCTATCCTGCAACACACTAATATCATATTCATTCACTGTAAGAAAGCTTACAGTCTCATATTAATTAAAATTTTCCATTGTAAAATTTATATGATGAAATTTCTATTAGTAGTTCGAAGTCCGATTTTCTTTGATATATCAAGTATGATTTATCTTATATGACATTAAATTAATTCAATACATATTCTAGTACAATTATTATATTATATATTATATAATAATTAATAGTGCTTCAATACTTAAATGCTACCAGTGAATCCAGTTATAAATCATGATGAGTTAAAATCTGCATTCAAAGAATAATTTGATATATTTTCATTTAAATTCTAGTCTTAGCATCCCTTAGATAGAGTCGCAACAAAGAAATTCATTCCAGACCCTCCTCGATAAATTTCATAGTAAGCAACTAAATTTGGAGGTGAGCGCAAGACAGTTTTTGAAAAAATTATCAATAACTAAAAGAATATGTCGTAATCTATTGGATACTTGAATCCATATCACAACAAAATTTATCATGTTTCTAAAGATACACCAGATCTTATTCCAACTCCTAGGCAGACGTATGTTGATAAAATTGTTACTTACTCAGATGCATACTAGAAGCTTCCTGAGCTTCGATCTTAATTTTGCACAAAAATAAACTGCTAAGAGCGTACAATGCCAGAGCCATTCTCACTCACCAGAAGAAAAAAATATAAATACGTAGTAAAATACGACCCAAAGTTAGAATTTTCTGGAAAATTTAGCTTCTCGAAATCTATGAATCTATCATTATCGAGCATTTAGTGATTTTTTACCTGTCAAAATTCACAAAATATGCTCGATTCGGTCAAAAAATAACAGGACTATTCCACTTCCCATACCCTTTTATCTTCTCTTGATCAACAACCATCCGCCCCTCAATTCCTTCATATCCATTAACGACCTCCAAAACCCGTGCATTTCTCCTGTCAATCTCGTCAAGTTCCATCCATTTTAAATAATGATGTAAATACATCTTTCTATTTCGCATTTTGGAGTACATCTCCTAAATACCTTTTATGTTACCTAAAATACTACTAGAATTACGTAAACTAACAACGTTTTCATTACCATTTCCTCCATCAGTAATGCCCATTTTGAATCCCCTAACACCCCATTCAGGATGTCTGATAGTGACTCCCTCTAAGCAACTAGATACAGTACCAGAATCTACATTTCCACGCGCAAAAATAGCACTGCTTAGACTAGGTCCGCTGGTCGAATTGGTAAGTTGGGAAATTCCAGTGAAAAGTTATCGAATGGCAGGTTAAATTGATCTAAAAGATTTTTAAAATGGAAGAGGAGCAAGTGCAGAGCAAGCTATATTAAGTTCCTAGAATGGGACTAAATTAGTCGAAATTTCGTTTAAATCTACGTTCATCTCCCCGCCAAAGCGCATTGATGCAGTTATTGATGATAGCGTGGTAGCAATAGCCTCATTAATTTAGGGGAACGGTCGTGAATGTTACTTTTACTATTATTATGATTATTCTTCAGTTTTTGTAAGCTCATTAGACTTTTTCTATTTTAGTACATCTCGCAGTTCATCAAGAATTGATTTCTGTTTCTTAATTTGAATTGTCTAAAAATTTGACAGTCCACCTGTACCTAGACCCTATTTAACTTAATCATATGATTAATAAATTTTGTCGTTATCAAAAGGTAGCACTAGATCTGCAGAATTAAGCAAAGACGATAAAGAGAAAACTGTATTATATGGCGCGGTAATAACGTCGGCTGCTTCTACAGATGGAATAACAGCAGATGAAATTATGGATACACCTGGATATGTTTCACGGGTAAGTTCCATGAGAAAAGCACCAAGACCAGATCCAGTTCCACCACCTAGAGAAGAAAAAGACAAAAACCCTTGCAGAGAGTCGCAACGTTCAGCTTGGAAACGAATTGCTTCTAAAAGATTATCTTTCTGCTCTTAACCATGGCGTGAGAATCCTTCCGAAAAATTATTACCAGAACCATCAACTCCAGATACTGTTGATTTTTTGTCAAAAATCATAGATAACTCTGACTTAAATATTTGATTTAAAACACCTTCTTCCATATCCACCAAAACACCTCTAGCTTATGGAAATTGTTTATTACCATCATATAGAAATGTTGAAGCTGAATCTGTATATGAACAATGTTCGCTCATGATGGTTCTCCAAAACTCAGAGCCTATTTAGTTGCCACATTATCCAATTTGTAAAGTTATTATCTCTCTCATTCCTTTTCAAATAAAACGTAACAAATATCTATTTATTAAAAATATAATATGATATATATGTTTCCACTCCAAATCAAATGGATACTATTAAAAAAATTTATTATACAGATCAGTCTGTTCTAGCAAGTCTATTAACATCTGATACTGCTCTTACTTTACTTACTAATAAAACTATAGAATACCACAATGCCAATTAGGAGAATCCTCTGAAAATTATACTTTAAATTCCAGTTAATCATTCAATAGTGTAAGCTAGGTTCTTTCCAAGACCTGGCTAAGTTGAAATATTATTAGCAATATTAAAAGCAGATAATAATTAATTTTTAGTAATTTTGGAAATAGGCAACGGAAAAATTTAATTTTCAACACCTTCATATTAATAAATTACTGATTTTAATTATATTGGAAATTCAGCTTTTTATGTAGCAGATAACATTATATATTCGTGGGATATACAGATTTAACCAGAGATTTTTTATAAAGGAACTGGAAAAATTAATAATATTCAGTTTGCTGAGATTTTGTTTAAATAACATGTTATCATTTGTTCTGATGATAAAGTTTTCACAATTGAGGCTGATACAAAGAGATAAGCACTTGATTTTAATATCACAGGTAAAATTAGGTTAATGTGTTTTAATTCATTTATTAACCAAATATTTATTTAAACTATTGACGGCCCATTTTTTATTTTTGACTTGAATACAACTCTTACTTTTAATCTTTAACCTCCTATTCTAAACTATTCTTATAGTGGTAATTACAGGCTAAATAAAGTTTTACCCACTGAAAGTGGTTATATTGTAACGTGTTGTAACGGATTAATATATAATTTAGAAGTTGTATATGAAAGTCCATGTGCTGATTTAACTCAAATTGAAAAAATTGTAATAAATTAAGCAGGATTTTAGCTTGTTATCAAAGGAGCAAAAGTCTTATTTAATTCTTAAATAAAATTTTTAGGCCTTTCAAGAATCAGTAATGATTACTTTTTTGTTGGTACTGAAAATTGTATTATTTGCGGTAAAGTTTCTAGTATTAATACATGTGATGATGATTACATAGGGTTAGGCGTAACTAAACGTTAAAACGACTTAATTAAGAAAACTCGTATTAGCTTAATGAAATCAGACGATGCTTAGTATAAAGAGTTTATTGATAATTTACTAACATATAAATTAGGTCATGTGTCAGAATTATTTAAAAATCAGTATATAATGTTATGCAAAGATCTCTATCATATTGTCTAATATTACTCATTTACAGAAAATCATGATTTAGTATAAACTATTGATTCTCCTTGGGCTGATTTAGATAATCAAATATAATAAAAACCGTTTTCAGACGATGACCAATTTATAGCACTCAATCCATTTTATCCATAAGAACAATTTAGAATTATGCTGAATTCAGAATCTTAATAAAATGATTTAGATACCTTTATTGATCTTACACTTCAATAATTTTCATCAGATCCAATTGTTTCTTCATAAAAAATGTAGCTTTCAGCATATGCTAAAAATTATTTCCCGCATCTAACTGCTATTATTTATAGAATATCCAAATAATTCAACGAAGGACTGGTGAAGCTTAATTAATTTAAATAAAATATGTAGCACCAGTCACAGTTTTTAGCTGATAATTTCAAAAAATTAAATTAAAACGAGACTGATTTAAGTCTAAAGACGGAGTAATCCCGCATCCTTCTAGAAAAATATGTTGCTAGTTATTATCATGAAAAATTATAAAAATTTGATTTGCTTTCAAATGAACCATCGAATATTAGAAATCTTATTAAATTTATTTTACCACTTTATTTAAAAAGTGAAGTATCTACAAAGTTATCAAAGACGTAGCTTCTATCTGCTTTCAGCAAAAGTTTGAATGTTTTAATTGAAAATTTCACAGCATCAACTCCACAAAATTTAAGTTTAGATGGTAAAAATGCAGTTTCAGAAACAATTTTAGATTAAAATCATTCGATTTTCCATTAAAATCTAACTAGACTAAATATTGGTTATGGTAAAATAGAAAAGTTCGCATTCTAACCATTGCCAGCAAATTCGATTTCGTTCCATTTTACAGAAATAGATCAGAATTTAGTGAATTTGCTAAAAGAAATTAATGCATAGAACAACTAAATGAGATAAATTTCAAATGAATATTTGATTTTTGATGACTTTTTGGTACCCTACGTCATCTATGATTTTATTGAACTTTTTTCAGCAACAAACTTGTTATTTATGGTATCTGATCAACTAAAAAATACATCATAGGAAATATTCAATGCTATTCAGTATACTAATAAATAATTTAAAGGGAAATTCTAGCTTTTGGAGTTATATGATATTAGACCTTACGAATAAAATGATTAATATTCGAAACTTTACTTCAAGAAAGCCGAAAATATTTTTCGTTTAAGTGATATAATAACAAATTAAACGTAGGATTTGAGCTGGTAAAATCCACACAAAAAATTCATTCCAAGGCCTCAAAATCTATAAGATACTCTAGAAAAAATGTAGTTTGGCATGAAACAGATTAAGCGTATTATAGCTAACCTAGCAGAGTTTCTAAACTTTGTGTAAACTTAGGAAGTCGCTGTAAACGGACTTGAAAACGGAAAATTCCGCTCATACGGAGGTATTGATCCAACATAAGTTTTTGTAGACTTAATAACATTAGAAGTGCATGTTTTGTTTGTATTTGAAAATACAGATTCACTTAAAATTGATAACAATAGAATAGTTATGGGAGCATGTTTCCAAGCACCAGAACTTATTTTTGGTGTCAGATAGCCATCCAGTGATGTGTGGAGTCTGGCATTATTATTTTTATGTTTGTATCATTCGTTTGTTGCAGTTCCAAAGTAGAAAAAAATGAAAAGAGCTGATATAAAAAGTTTTGCATAAATAATTTTTAATTTCAATTATTTTGTGCACTTAACCAGTAAAATTGCTGCCGACAATTTCAATTTCAAATCAAAAAATAGCAAACAACGAGAAATGCCTACTCCATTATAAACAGTAATTTTAGCAGTTTTAACAGCATCAGCAAGCTTGAGTACTGATATAACAGATTTGCCTTAGCAATAATAAATCAGCAAAATACTGAAAGTTTTAATGTCTGGAAGCTCATAGTAAGTTTCTAATATGCAAGATTATTTCACAAAAGCAATATCACAGCCTTTCATAAATCCTGGGCAAAATGGAGAAGCAAAAGAGCTTTTTTCTTATAATAAAGGTAAAATGTTTAAGTTTATAGAATTAACAGAAAAATATATTTAAAATATTATTAAAAAGTGTCTGGTGTTCAATTCTGATGAGCGAATGAGTATTTCAGAATTCCTGAGCTTGTGGAAGTGTGAAGGAGACGACGTATTACAATAGGAGTTAGTGCTTTCGAAGGATATTTAAAATATTTCCGAGTCAAATTAGAAGGTGATGTAATATTAGTTGTAAGTAAAAATTGAGATCTCGTCAGGGGAGGATTTATCTGTTACTAACGAAGAAGATGTTGAAGACGAAGAGGAAGATTTTAGCGATTAATTAGAAAAAATTAATGCTGAAATGTCATATTCCGGTTCTCAATAGGTTGAAGAGGAAATTGATGAAGAAAATTTCGAGGAAATGACCGAAGGTGAAATCAAGGAAATCAAGGAGAAGAAGCAGTATAATAGCTAATTAGAAGCTTTTAGAGAAATTTATATCTAATAATATGGAGAAGTTCCTGGTGATTTAGATTTAGAGGCTTTGATGAAACATAGCATAGCAGATTAAGAGGATCCTAATTTAGAAGAGATAGCTGGATTGGAAACTAGCGACATTTACAAAGCTGATGATATGAACTACTATTAGGATATCATTGATAATCCTGATAAATTTAAAGAAGTAGAAGTACCTGTTGTTGCAGAGGATGTTGAAAAAGTCAACTAACCCTAAATCAAAGGTGTGATGAGTTAGATGAAGCCAGAATACGATGTGTACGCTATGTAAGATGAATTAGTGGAAGAGTATAATATGCCTTCAGATTATGAGCCTGAGAAATCTGAAGAAGTAGAGTAGGCCGAAGAGCTACCCTGGTATGTATTAGCAGCTTAGTAAGAGGAAAAAGAAAAATAAGAAAAAGCAAGCACAAAACTAACTAGGAAACAAAAAATATAGTAGAGAGACAAAAAAGTTGCTTCTGGAGAGCAAGAATCAGATGATTACACCTATGAAGATGATGAAGAAGAAGAGGAAGCGGACCACGAAGAGGAGAAAACCGAAATATCGAAAACTGAAAAACAAGAAAAGGATGATGAGCCATAATTTAACTATGAGAACTCTGACAAACCAATTTGGGAAACAGCTGAAGGGGATTAGGAAAAAGAAGTATTTTATGATGAAAATGGCGAAGTAATTGACATGAATATCGGAGATATGAACATCGAATAGGAAATTTTGATAGACGATGACGGTATGGCATATTATATCAATGAGGAAGGCGAAAAGCAGTACCTGGAGTGATATTTGTTAAATGAAATCTGTCACTTTGCGTCCCATATTAAAAGGAGGGACTTTTCCATATTACCGGAAAAGTCAGATTTGATGTCTTTTGCGAGCGAACCGCTGAACTTTGGATAATATTCATTTACAACAGATCTATACCTGTCTCTGAACAGCGCGGCGGCGTTTATCATGTTGACCTCCTTCGTCCCGGCGCCCTTCATGGACTTATGCAAAATGAAGGCACAGGCTTGGGCACCTGCAATGAGGAAATCGTGTGCAAGGAGGAACGCATACTCAGCCTTTCCAGCAAAATCACCCTTAATAGCGTCGCGAAGAGATTTCTTGTTGTTCTGCTCGTAAATTTGGGCGATTTGGGCGTACTCTTTGGATGTAGAAGTGCAGAGCATGCGGATAACAGCCTGCTCATCAGTTCCGGCGCCTTTAATTGCCTGGGTCATGGTGGTAGCGTCCTGCTACGCCTAGTTGCGGTCGAATCTGGTCTGACACATCCAGGCCTTAATAAGGCGTGAAAAGGGGTTCTTTGAGAGGTCATCAGCGACGTCTTCCACCATTTGGGCTTTAAACAACCTGAAATATGCGTTACTGATCTCCTTCATATCGTTCTCGTCGGCCATGAAAATGAGTTCTGCAAGCGTGCGCTCGTCGGTGCCCATGCCTTTGATGGCCTTTTTCAGCTGTGTGGCCCAGAACTTATATCTTGGCTCGAAACACGCGAGTAAAAGATCTTCTAATTTTCCAGAAGTTTCTTTCTTGATAACTGTGCTGAGGTCTTTGCCATAACAGCAGTAAAATGCCTTGGTGACTTCAAAGAGCTCGTCGGGTGTACACTGGCAAATTACGTCTATAATTTTAGCTTCGTCTGTACCAGCACCCTTACAGGCTACTTAGATCTATTCAGCCAATCTTACAAAGTCGGCGTTAGTTTTCGACATTTTAAAAGACGATTTGATATCTTTATTTTTAAAATAAATAGTAAATAGGTTTAACTTATTTTACTGTAAATAAAGCGTTTTTACACAATTCTATTGATCTTATGATATGGTTTAAAATCTTTATAATTTGAACCAGGTAAAAACTGAGGCTACGCTGATGTAATGTGGATTTCTTTAGGTCTTATGCGTTATATGAAAAATAAGTTAAATAATTTGTTCTACAATTAACTGAATCATTAATATTAGCTATTATAGTATAAATACTAAAAGTTTTTTTCTTAAAATGGCAGATCGTAAAGCTAAATGGGTCTAACATGCTACTACTATTTAGAAAGCATGTAATGGTATGGGAACCGATGAAAAGGCGATAATTGATGTTATTGCTGCATGTACGCCAGATGATTGCGCTGGAGTCTCTCAAGCATATTATTGCTGCTATGGCAAGGACGTAGTTAAACTGCTCTAAAAAGAAACATCTGGAACATTTGATAAATTCCTCACTGCATGCTTCACTAAGAGATATTAACTTTGGGTTTAATTACTTAAAGAGGCCATCAAGGGTCTTGGAACTGACGAAAAATCTCTTTGTGAGCTTATAATCATGGGAACTACAACCGATATGGAAATTCTTTAAAAAGAATATTTCAGACTCTACAAAAAAGAAATGATTGAAGAGATTTCTGATGATATTTCCAACAAAGCACCTTGGGCTAAATTGATTAAAGCTTGGATGTATCAAACCCGTTTCACTAGAAACTCAATAGCTTAAGACGTTGATACTCTTAAATAGGCGATGAAGGGTGCTGGTACAGACGAGCAAGCTATTATTCGTATTCTTACAACTTCTACTCCTGCAGAATTTGTCTAAATTGCGGAAGCATACGAAAAGACTACCGGTAAACCTCTTCGTGAACATTTGAAAAAGGAACTATCAGGTAAATCTGAATACGCTTTTTGTCTCGCCCATGACGTACTTATTTGTCCTTCCAAAGCAGCTGCTTTTGTTATTCACAAAGCAATCAAGGGAGCTGGTACAAATGAGAAAACAATTATCAATTTTACTGCACTATATAGAGATAGATGTACTGATATCAATACATAATACACTAAATATGGATCACTTGCTAAAGATATTAAAGGTGATTTCAGCAGTCATATGGAAAAAGCATTATTGGCAATTTGGAAGGCCCAGTGATATTCTGTTTGATAATTTCTTATATAAATTAAATTAAATTTTCAATTCCAAAGAGTAATAATAGTATCAGATATATCTTCAAACCCTATCTTTAAATCTTCTTCTAATGTTTTCCCAGCTACTTAGCTATAGATTTATGAAAATTAACTTCTATATCTATCTCTTAAAAGAGCAGTTATACATAATATTGATTATTCTTTTGATTTAAGTGACTTAGAGAACGCAAAAGCACAAGCCTGTGTTCCACTTATTAAAAATTCAACTCCCATAACGATAGCATACTAAATCTTACCAGTAAATGCTTTTATCATAGCTTATTTTATCGTCTATTTAGCATTTTATAGGTAAAGATCATTTATCTCCCTAAATTACTCAGGTGTAATAGTGGTAAGGAATTTTATAATAATCTGTTAGTCAACCGATTTTGCTGCTAAAGTTGTTTTGAGAAGCTCTACTTCTTCAATAATATATTATTTTGGATATCTCATAGCATATACCCAAGCTTTTAAAAATTTAAGCATGGCATTTTTAGAAAAATCAGATGATATGTCCTCAAGCATCTCCTTATCATAAATTTCGAAATATTTTTCTTAAATAAGTACCATATCTTCTTCACTAGCTAATATAAGAAGCTCTGTAAGCATTTTTTCATCAGTTCCAAGTCCTTTGATTGATTTTTTTATTAAGGTAGCCCAAAGTGTATAACGATCTTGTATACAGTATTACATCAGATTTTATCCTTTTCCGCCACATCTCTACTTTAAGTAATTACTTAAAGACTATTAAGAATAACAGTAGAATGCTTTTGAAAATCTTTCGATTTAATCAGGTGAAATATTTTGCAGCACATTTGCAATTGCTAAATAGTCAATTCCATAGCCTTAAAATGCCAAATCTAATTATTAGGAGTATAATATCAGAAAATTATTATTAAGTTCCATTATAAAGATTTATCAAACTATGTTATTATATATTATTATACCTGTTATATAACCACTTAATTTCTAATCTCGCTTGCTTAAATATTTAAAATAAAACTTGCCACTCAAAAAAAAGTTTAATTACTAACAGCCTAAAACCAATGTCTTTCATTCTTAACCGCCATCCTTTGCGCCCTGTTCTTCTTCTTTAGCCACTTCTATGACCAGTCGTCTACCATAAAAATGCACACCATTTATGCCTTCAATCGCTTCTCGCGCCTCACGTGACGTGCTATATTCGACGAAAGCGAAACCACGCAAACCACCATCTAAGTTCTTCGGACAACGCAATGCTGCAACCTTACCAAACTAGTTTAAAAGTTGTCTCAATTCTGCTTGATTCGCCTGGAAAGCTAAATTTTTGATCATTAACCGTGTTGAATTTGTGTTATTTTGGCTAACTGTAGCACGCGCTTTTTAAGGCTCCCACCGAAAACCGTCCTGCATAACCTAACTAAGCGCAGATATGACCTTATTCAGTTAGCTTTCTTGCACAGTCACGAAGCAATACCCTTTATGCGAAATTTCATTTTATGGAATTGTGATTTATTCGTATTATTATATCTATTCTTTAATAATATGCTCAATTTACGTTTTATCTGTCGCGAACGAAATGTTTCGGATACACACACTGACCATTTGGTCCATTTTGGCCTCCGTTTCGACCTTAAGGGCCGCATTTTCAGCCTCCTGAACTTGCTCTTCCGCGCTCAAAACGCACGCAAATTCCAGCATCATAGGCACTTTTTCATTCCCCATTTTCTTGAAGCAGAGCTTTCCGAAAGCGCGTCGCGCGTCGCCATTTTCAGCGAATTTTACGATGCAAAAACCCGCGAAAAACGCTTTGCAGTAAACGACGATTCCAAACTGCTCGAAAAGCTGTTTTACGTCCTTTTCGACCGTCGAAATCGGCAGATTTTTGCACAAAATGACGTTTTTACTGCGATTGTGCGAGGGGCTAAAAGCGATGTTTTCGGCCTTAAACGCCGCCTTAAGCTCCTTCTGTAGGTACGCCTCCGCGGCTGCCAGCGTCACTGCGCTGTCCTGAATCAGCGCTGCTTTGTCGCCCAAATGCGCCTGCAGCGCGTCCACGATGTTCTGCTGGCGCTGAATCAGCGGGTTCCAGGCCAGCTTGTTGTTCTTGTCGAAGCCCTTCGCCTTGTATTCCTTGGTGCGAATGAACTCCTAGATCGCTGAGGTGCGGCCCTGCGTTATTCTGACGAATTTGCCGTTGATTTGTGTTTCCTGAGCGAGAACAGCGCGCTTTGCAGCCTCTGGGAGCGCGAATTGGACATATGCAACACCAGTTGGCTGCTTGGTGAGCGGATTCGTCGCCAGGACGACATCCGAGATTTCGCCGAATGGTGCGAAATGCGTTTGGATTTGATCGGTAGTGGTGAGGGTTGGAAGGTTGGAAATTTTGATTTTTGAGTCATCTATTTCTCCATTTTCAGCTGGGCGGGCTTCTTGTGAGTCGATTTATAGCTGCTTTTAATTATTTTATTGTTTTTATGGCACTACTATATTCTACTCCCATCCAGAGCCAGTGTTTAGATATTACTTTAGTAAATCGCCTCCTTCCGCTATTAGCTACTCTGCTAGTGCTCGAGCGCCTTGCGATAGGTTTTTCTGCTTTTTCTAGTCTTTTAACTGGTTTTCCTGAGCTACCTTGTGAGAAACAGCAATTTATATTTAAATTTTTCTTCCTCCAATGTAAGTATTGGATCTAAGCTTCACTGCACGCTCTGCTGATGTAGCCTCTGCAAACCCAATGTACCCTATGCACCGTGATGTCTTATCAGAGTTAGTGATTATTTATGTGTCAGTAATGTTTCCGATTTATTAAAAATGCTCCTTAATTTGCAATTCAGTGGCAGATGCTGGAATATTCTTAATGAAAATACGGGACATTTTTAAAGTGGTAAGAGAAATGGTATATATAATATTATATAAGAATAATATAAAATATAAATGATTAAACTAAATATACCTTGTAATGTGCTAGGTTGGATTAAGTACAAAAGTAAACTAACGCACGAATAAAGGTATTTCTATCTTATAATATAAACTAATACAAACTAAGAAATTGTAACTAAATTTATGCTTCATATGAACAACTAAAAATAAAATAAGTAACCTGAGTACATGAATCATGCTGATTATAACATATTTGATATTATATTATTAGAGAACGTTATTGTAAGAAATACTATATCTATAAAGTCTTTTTCAGCAGATGATCTTGAAATTTTTATTTTCAACGATTAAAACTATAACATATCTATAGTTAAAAAAATATAATTGTATAGTAAAGTCTTTAATAATTATCTTAATTATCTATTAAGGATAATAATAAATATGTTAGTGTTGTGGTTAAAATTCATGATTATGAGTTGTCAAACGACTATGTTTAGTTATTATGTCTAGATGGAACATAACCGGTTAGAGTATAAATGCATATCTTAGATTTAAATCGATTTGGATTAATTTCCAATAATTATGTTTAATTTATAGAAGAATTTTTACTATATCATACATTTGGGTTTTTGGACCTTTTAGTTTAATCTTTATAATATAATAAATAATTTAAGGGATTTTTATCAGTAGTTAATAGAACTCATATATTTAATGAATAAAAATCAATTTAAATTTTTAAAAATTTAGATATAAGAAACATTAATTAATCACTGCACTACAGTTGCATATCATCTTCAAAAAATCTTAGAGACTATAAGACAGTTATATTTTGCAGTATAACAATAATAAATTCATGTAATTAACTAATAAGACGTGCATGTTAATACTGCAAGAGTTTTAGATCCTAATGTAAAGACTGTGGGGTACTAACTTTTTGTGGTTATGGATTGATTACTATGGATGATTGCACTTTTGAGGCAAGTTTATCTCATAATTTTTTAACCTAGTGGTTATAATGTTCACCTACCGAATATTTTTAGTTAAATACCACTGAGTAATAACTTAAAACTATTTATTCTAAATAATTAATGGTTGAAATGATTACTTATTCAGATTCCAAGGAAGTAACTAATATTTTACATACTAATTTGATGTTTTTATTAAAATATAAAATTGCATAAATAAAATGAGTACTTTTTATCAAAACCAATACATCCAACCCTTCCACATTTTCATTAGTTCATCTATATTTATAGCTTCCTTAGTTAAAATATTAACTTACTATTCAATTGTTGTACTACCTTAGTATTTACATTGTAATTTTTATTTAACAATTTATTTAATTAGTGGATTTGGAGTTGAATCTAATACAAACTACACAACTTCCTAGTTTTGGAATAATGCTTTATGACATGCAACGAATAGTTATTCAAACAAATTATCAGAATATAAAGAAGAGAAAATTTTAGTAAACCTAAATGGAATTATTTCTTAAACTTTTGATTTAAGACCTTAAAACCAAGCATGTTCTAAATCTATTTATAATATTTACCCATCTTATAGAACACAAATATTATCTAAATGTCTATCACCAATTCCAAAGTAACAAGTTATTAATGAGGATAATACATATGATATTAAGAAATTATTTTATAATGCATAAGGTCTAATATTAGATTATATCTAGAAATATTCAGATAAATATGAATATGATAGTTTATCTTAGAAATCCAATAGTTCTTTTTTGTTAAATTAAGATATTTTCGTAAAGTTTGGATCTTCAAGATTTAGTTTTTTCAGCTCTAGACTAAGATATAATGAATTAGTTAGAATTTAATAAATAGAAGTGAATTCTACAAATTACATTATGCCAACATAGATATTACTATTTTAGTATTTATACCTTTATTATAACAATTTTAGTACTTCACTATTCATTAATCTGCATAAAGGAATACAATTTATGTAGTTTATTCTTGTATTTGCAAATATTCCTTGTGAGATTAATAATTACTAGTTAAGGTAAATAAATAAGTCCTATAATTTAAGTTCTTCGATAAAATTTTCTCTAGAAAATTTTATTACTTTTTTACATTTGGTATCATCACTAAATACTAAATCAAATGGAATCACAATATTTATTGAATCTTTACACTTATATTTAAAAATAGATAAAATTTTCTAATTTGTTAGCGGATAGAATACGTTTTCAACAGTAGATAATATATTTTCAGGTAGTTGAATTATCGTAATTAAAAATTTATTTATTTACTAATCAATAGATACATTTTAATATTAGATTTTATCTTACAATATTGCATAATTGAAAACATTTTTACTAAATATTTTTACCAATTTTTATACTCTTGAATTAGATTTTAGTATTGGATTAAATTTTATCAATTCTATAATTTCAATAAAACCTATACTTATTGTTGACATTAATTATTGATATTCATTTATTAATAATGCATCCAAGATTTCATAGTTTAGTTCATCTAATAAAATAAGCTTTAAAATTAATTTAATAATTAAGCAGATTTTTAATTATATAATTTCAGTTATATGAGTATTGATTACTTATAGTAAAAATTAATGTATTTATTCAATAATTTAAAGTACTTTTATACTGTTCTAATTTTTAAGCTATTCTTATCTATGTAAAAAATATGTTCCAATTTTTATATCTTATATTTCAGTCTATAGTTAGTCTTTAAAATCATTATACTGTAATAATATAGTGTAATAAGTATTTATATTTAGTTATATCTCATCCAATTAACGCACCAGTTATTAAATTTGATCTTCTTATAACATAATGGTGCATAATGGCTCAATAACGAAATACGGTTACATTAGCATAAAATTATTAATATTATATCCGCTAATACTTCTTCCTTATCGTATTTGTGATGCTAAAAATAATGATACTTTTAATTAAAATGTATTCACCCTTCTTAATTTATTATAAAATAAATCTGAATCTTTTAAATTAAACATAAAATCATCAAAAAAATTTGAACTTATATTATTATCATAATTGTAATGGTTATTTCGCCATAATATTGCACTATAATTTTGCTCTTATAAACCAAGTATTTATAATTTTTGATATAGTTTTTAATTTTATAGATAAAAATTTTCAAATTTTATGGAAGCATCATAATCTCCTAAAATTTCGGCTTTAAAAGTTATATTTAAACTAGAAAATGGTATTATATACTCCATATTATGATATATATCTTTATTATCTATAATGTGATCACAAACTTAACATAGTAAAATGTCAATCAGCCTTTTTAAAAGAGTTGGAGATAACTAATATATATTATCATGAAATTATTAAAAATAACATATTAGTTCAAATTATTATTAACTCTCAATAGTTTCTTATTATAACATACTAGTATAATAATTCAGTTTCTAAAATTATGTTATGCACCCATATGTTTGACATAGTTAAGAAAAATTTAGGGAATAATGTTAAATTTCCATAATAATTTAACCTGGTAGTAACATTTATGACATTTTAAAATTCGTATAAAGTTTAGCCTTTTATATAAAATAATCAACCCCAGTTAACTATTCCATAAAACTATAATACTAAAATACTATATATTCAGACTCAAGAAATTGGTTAAGTGTATTATTATTTAAAAGACTATCTAGTAGTAATATTAGTTTTTAACTTTGAATTTATAAATCTAATGCAATATTGCATATATAAGGTAATTGTTCATTATTGCATCGAAATTCTTGTTTAGATAATAGTGTAATTACTATAACATCTAAAGGATACTAATCTATATCAATTATTTTAGGATTAAAATGCAAATCTAAGAGTCTTAAAATATTTAAAATTTCACTTTTTTTTGATGCAGTTTTAAGCTATTTTTTCAGTATTTTGAATGCTTATAAAGTCAAATTATTAACAGTATCTGGTAAATACAATAGATTCGCCTACATGTCCGAAAAAAACTAGGTTTCATCAATTTATGTTGATTTACTGTAATTAATAATAATATTTGAAAAATTTTATTCAGTAATCAGATTTTGCTGTTTTTGCTATGTTATATAATTTATATCTGAATTAAATAATCTAAAATTTATATCAAATCCCTAAAATTATTATAGGTAAAGGATATATCGATATTAAAGCTATTACTATTTAATCTAATTTATAATCTCACCATTTTAATAAACTATATCATAAATAAAAATTGACGCCAGCGTTTAATAATCATTTTACAATTGTAATTATTGATCTGATATTAAATCAATAGGATGTGACTAAATGTAATCTTAAAAATTTTATTATTACTGGACGGTAATAGAACTTAATCCTAACAATGTTGTTGAAATCTTAAGGGTTAAATCTAACTAAATATTCTAAAACTATTAACTAAATAATTTAATAATCATATTCTAGTCTATATATCTAGACTAATAAGATAATACAGAATTACTTTGGTTTTTTATTATTTACTTTGCTTTATTTTCATCCAAAGGTTTGTAATTAATAATAAGCTTATTTTTATGTAAGATTGTACATGAAATTACATTAGTTATAAGATATTTGTCAAATTATTATCTTGATAATAACAATTTGTATATAAAAACCGGTAATTATTCAATTTCTATATCAAAAAATACTAATATATCATTTATTGTTATTAATTCATCCTTTTATTTAGTAACAAATTAGCAAAATAAGTTTTAGGTTTCAGTAATTCCAGTTTCATAAATACTAGGGGTTTTAAAAAGTGGAACTTATAGCGAGTAATCAAAATTTAAGTTAATAAATTATATTAAAGGATTCACGAAAAATAAAGTTTTATAGTCTTTTATTTTAAATAAATATTGTAGTAATTAATTAGCTTAAGTTTAAGATTATTCAATTAATTAACTAAGTAGTATAAAAAATAATTTCCATCTTCTTATTCCTAAAATTCTACATTTCTCGTAGTCAAAATCCAAAGGAGAATAATAAGCAATCTCCTCAAGCAAATCAAATTATTAGGCAAATGTCATTATTTATTTCTACTTCAAAGTTAGGAATATATTCAAATTTTATAATGCTATTTATGTCTAGTATTTTGAAATAATCTCCAAATTTTAAAATTCTTGATTAAATAATTAGTCCTATTATAATAAGTGATCTAAAATAATATCTTAATCATAATCTTTTTCTCCTTTTAATAATTTAATAATTTAATAATTTGTTAATATTTATTTTAATTCACATTGGATAACATATTAAGAAGACTAATAATGCATTTTCAATTACTGATACTGTTCTTATGTATTTGGATTTATAAATTAAAAGAGTTACCCTAGATTACTATTACTGATCAATTGCTAACTCCCATTTAGTATGTCAATATATTATAAAATAATAGGAAATATATCTTTCTATCTGAACATAAATGGCTAATAAGATAATAATTAAGCATTATACTTTTATAATTAAATTATATTAGTGTCATCAACTTATTTTTTAAAGTTTCTTAAAAAAAATTCATATACCTTAGTATTTTAAAGGAACTACATTATAAATAATACTAATTATATATGTATATAAATTTATATATTAAAATGTACAAAACTACTTAGTAAAGACATTAAATCTAGTAAAAAACTAGGAAAACAAAGGCTCTTAAAAGAGAGAAATAAATATCATTATGGGAATAGCCCATTTCATATCCACCTTCATAAGTTTACTTTAAAAAAGTTGAAACCTTGCAGCTTGACAAAATACCCGGTGCTACCTTCAAACAAAGCACTTTTAAAGAGGATATCATTAGAAAGATTACTTAAAATACGGATTTAATCTAGCAATGCTTAGAGTTTATAGAAAGTTCGACCTATTATGTAGTATAAATTGATGATTTTACAGATTTTTTAGTACTACTTAAAGCAGTAACACTTTTTAAAGGTGGAAAAATCGCATATGTGGGGGATTTATAAAAATCAATATTCAGACAAGAGATTGATTGCTTTACAGAACTTGAATATAATACATTTGGGGTAAATTCTTAGTATAGTGCTTCATTTGCCATAAATTTATTTGTTAAACCAAAATCAAAATATTTTTATAATTCCATATCCACTTTTTCAACAACAGAAAAGTTTAAATAAATATTTAATTATGTTTTAAGTTATCATTCTAAAATATTATTTATTCATACGAATGATTAAGATACATTGATGAATAGATTGCTTTCATATGGCACAACATCTCGACAAATTTCAAATATAGAATTTTTTGATAGACCATATAATAATAAATTTGATTAAGTATTAATTATTTCTGACTTTTTCTTCTAACATATACTACAAAGACCTTATTTAACTAAAGTTCATTTCTGTCTTTAACCATAAGACTTTCTGAATGCAGTTAACTTAATTTATTCAATGATAATAAATGTGGATAATATATAAAAATCTTTCAATCATTAACTATAGAATTATCCTAAAACACGTATTTAAATGCTTTAATTTATAGCAGATTTCAACAATCAAAATTCAAAATTGATATTTAGCACTTTTAAAGCTTTTCCTACAAACGATTAAATTAATTAAAATAAAGACCTTTTATAGCTGAGAGGGACTAATTTTTCTTATGAGGATTTTAATGTTATGGATCTCATAAAACAAGGTGTTATATTAAACTCTGATGGAAAAAAATTTCAGGATAATATAAAAATGTCAAAGGAAAAATTAAAAGATGGTCAAAAAGCATTTCTATTATAGTAAATTAATGCCCTAAAACAGGAATTTTATTATGTTTTTGGAGACCAACGTTACCCTAAATTTCCTAGTTAAATAAGTGAATAATTCAAATAGGACTTGATAGAGACCCTTAGCAATTCAAATATATAAGGGGAATTTATGAGCTAGCTTGTGTTGTTAAACAAAACTATCATGGATGATTTAGGATTTATGATTTAAACTGTATGTGATGATCAAGATATAATTTAATTAGTTGACTTTATCCGGGAAAACATTTATTTGTAGTGAAATATGGTTTATGAGTTATATTATTAATTTATATAAACCCATTATTGTTAGATCCTATTGTATTTAATATATTTTTGTGTATAATTAACAAATAAAAATATATTAACAAGTTATATAATTTATATTTGTAATTGACAAGAATTTTAAAATGATGAAAAAAATATAGGAGGCCGAAGCTATTATATTTGATTTTGATGGAACTTTAGCTCTCACTCATAAAGTCTGGTAAATGACTGAAGATTAGCTGTACAAAGAGTATGATGTAAAGTTAGATATGGATCATTATCTGCCATTAATTCAAGGTAATACTCTCATGGATATATGTAAAGAAATTGTAACATATTATAAGCCTAGTGTTTCAGCATAATAACTTTTTGATAGAAAATGTGATATTTATAGTAAGAATGTTAAGCATTCTACATTTGTTCCAGGAGCAAAAGAATTTTTACAAAAGTTATATGCTTAAAATGCTAAAATTGCAATAGCTAGTGCCAATCCTACTAAAATTAATAGATAATTTTTCGAACACCATAAAGCAACTGATGTTGTTCCAAATGTTTTTGTTTCATGTGATGATGTTGGCATAGGTAAACCTAATCCTGCGGTATTTTTGGAGGCTGCAAAATAGCTTAACGTCAATATTTAAAATTGTGTAATATTTGAAGATTCACCTATTGGTATTTAGGCGGCAAAAGCTGCAGGGGCGATGGTTGTTTGCATTGGTGATAGGGGCAAAGATATTGCAGATTTTTCAATCAAAGATTTTACTGAGTTAGTTCAGTGATTATCTTGTTTTATTTAATAGTTTAATTTAACAAAGTATACTATTAATTGGTCAATATTTGCATTACAAGTGACATCAATCGTAATTTGATTCTATCGAATAATAATTATAATCTTATGTAAATTAATAAGAAACTAAAACTCACTTATATGATATAATCATACCATTAGGCATCTTTTAATTTTAATATTTTATTGTTTAACTAGTCCTTAGCCCTGCACTTTAAAGTTTACCACTGGTTGGTCTTTTTCTAAAAATTCCAGTTTTAGGTAATAACTCATATATTAGTTGGTTAGATTCAACAGATGTATTTTATGCTTATTTGATAGGATTTTCTGGTATATTTTAGGTTTGTTTGAGATTTTACTATATCAATTTTAAATATGAAATTTAAGATTAGTCTTTAGTGGATTTTTAAGGAGGAACTACTCTTGTTTCATTCATGAACTAAACATATAATTTATCTTTTCCATAGAGTAACTATGTTTCTAAGTAATATGGTTGCTATTCATATGGTGATTAAAATATTTTTCTCATTACTAAGGATAAATATATTTTATATATAATTAGTAAAGTTTCGAAATGTCATTTGTATCGATTCAGACAAATTTTGAAAGTTAAGCATCCTCATTATATCAAGATCCTAATTACCGCAAATAAATTAAATAATTATTAAGCATCATGAATCTTGAAACAAATCATTAATTGATAAATGACAGAGCAAAGACGAATATTTTCATATTGTATCCAAAAAATAGCTCTATATTGGTTATTCATAAGGCAAAATCTTAGAGTTATTCACGTATATTTTATTAATCGTCAAGATGTCGTTGTTTATTACATGGAATTTTAATTTCTTTGACTCATAACTTAGAAGAGTAAGTTACTTTTCAGGTTCCAGTAGAAGATATTAATTTTCTTAAAAGAGTTTTATTCTAATCTTAAGAAGACTTTCTTTTGTTAGATGATAGTTAAATGGACCTGATTGTACTTATTAGATAATGTAATAAGGTTAAAATATAAATAAGCCCACTTTAAAAAGCACATACGTATGACTCCTTAAGTTTAGTGGATCTAAAGTATTATGATTTGGGTTTTGTATTATAAAACCACCTGCAGATGGATATATAAGTATTGGATGGAAAGCAATCTATGGAAGATTTGAAGGCGCTGATAATAAGTAAATATCCTAATATTTAAATACAGTGAGAGAAAGATCACTAACCTCCGAACATACCACCAAATGGGTTTGCACCTCCAGCGCCTCCCATACCGCCAAACATATCACCAAGACCTGGTGCAAGCTTGGCCATAATTTTTTAGAAGTATGGAGCAAGCTCTGGATCAGAAAGTGCACTCATAGCAGCCATAGGATTAGTTTTTACTTATTCCGCCAATTGTTAAACCTTAGGGTTCTTCATCATTTCTGCAAATTCAGGATCATTTTATATGTCACCTAACCCTGGTATTTTATCTTTCAATTCGCCTAAATCAGGTATTTATGGGGGAGCATCCAGCTTTGTACGCTCTACACCTTATTAATAAGAAGAATTATTAGAATCTTGAGCTAGCAGCTTTTTCCATTCTTAGTTTGCCTGCTCTTTGAGATTATCCTCTTCTAAATAAGTAGCTAGGCGAACATTACCTTTAGTATAAGAAGGGTTAAGTACTAAAGCTTCTCTTAAATCTTTGACAGCATTTGAAAGGTCGCTCATATCATGTCTTGCCATAGCACGGTTCGCCAGGTATATAGAACGAGCCTCAGTTGGTTCGCCAAACCTAATAGATCTATCTATAGCCTTGGTATAGAAAATTTATGCATCTTCAAAATTTTTAGCTTTCATTGCTTCATTTCCCTTGTTTTTGAGAGATTCTGATGTCTCACCAGAGTTATTTTCTCTCTAAGAGACTATAGTAAGAAGTTCTGGAGATGATATGTTGTCTTAAACTTTAAAAGTGTCCTTCAAACACGATATAGCTACATCCAATTAATCTATATCAGCAACAGAATTGGTAGTCTTAAGATGATTAAGATATTAAATAATCATAGTGTTTAATTCTGTCTGCATTTGGTAGTGAAATGGTAATTGATTTAGAGATTATGTTATTAAACATTTATATACTTTATATTGTTAACTGAAAATTTATGGAATATATTTTATAATAAGCAGGATATGATACCGAAAGCCTAAAAGAAGCCGCAAATTATATTAATGATAACAACTTAACTTAGTTATATTAAGATATTATAGATAAAACTTAAATACTTACAAAATAAGAATAAGATATGTTATAATTATTACCTAACGATATTTATCAACTTTCAGAAAGTTAGTTAGATGCTAAAAATATTTAATTAAACGAAGCTTTATCCCAGCATGCTCATTCAGACCAACTTTTAAGCCAACTTAAAACATTGTAAAATTTATCAACAGAAATCCAAATTTAAGTCCCTCTTCTTAAAGAAATTGATACATTAAATAGTTAGAGATACTATTAGTAATAATATGATAAATTAGATGTCAATATTAACAATATAAGTTAGATAACAACAGATATATTACAAAATTTATCATCTTCTTAAAACTTCACTGCTTTGTAGCCCAATCTTATAAACTCAATTAAACTTTAGACTGACATAGCAGAAAATGTTATAAAATCATCAGAAAATGTTGATAACTTAAAAACTGTTTAAAAACAATAATAGTCAATTGAGGATGAGGTTCAACGTATTATTGATAGAATATCTGCTCAAAACTTAAAACGAGTAGAAAATAATGTTTAAATATAAGTATATAGTGCTATCTCATAATAAGTATAAAGCAAATTTAAGACAGAGTCTGATTTAGAGGCTTTAATATGTGAAAATTAAGAGCTTTATGGTAAATTTTGTTATAATATGGAATCATTTAAGAAGTTAAACACAACTGTAACAGAAAGTATATTACTTAAAGTTAAATGCGAGGTCACATCTGACCAAGGAAAAATATTAAAATAAATTTAATAACATAGATAGCATATGCTTAAATTTATAAATAAATGTTAGTAAAATGTTTCTGTTGTTAGCGATGGGCTTATGTAAGAATATCAGTAAATTGAAGCTCTTAGAGATACTACCAAGTCACATAGTGAATAATTACGGTAAAGTTTTGAAACTTTATAAAATTTAGTGCAAAGAATTTTATATCTTCGATAAGCAATATCAGCTTCATAATAATCACCTTTGTTTTCTATGGGATTAGAATCTTATTTCGAAAACTTTGGATCCGGTGAAACACTTAACGCAATGCTAGACTATGTTGACTAATTTTGTGAAGATAAAGTGATTAAAAAAGAAGACATTAATATGAGCACTGCAGAATTACTGCATAATTAAGCTAAATAGATAGAATAGTTCCGTAAAATTTCAGTGGAGAGTGGAGAGCTTTTTGAAGGGTTTCCTGAATTGGAGTCATTTGCACGCCTTATGAGAAAGTGATTGAGTATATTTATCTTGTATTATTTCTTACTTTACTAGTATAAAACTATATCTCCAAGAAAAAAGTATCATAATAATTTTTTATATCTTACTAATGTAGAATTTTCATATAGATCCCTTCCATAACCCAGTTCAATTATTTTATAATATAAATTATTCAACTAAAATAATCTTGATTTATACTAATGTGTTTGAATAAATTTATAATTTTTAAGCATATTCCAAATATAAAGCAAAGGATATATTTCTTTAACAATGGAGTTTAAAATAGTAATATTATCAACATAAAGTTGTATATAATTAAAATTTTCAGGTGATTCAATACTCTCATTTTCAATCACTTGGCATGTCTTTACAATAGAAACTAAACATAACCCTTGAATGCCATCTTGGATTCTATATCTATAGGTGATTCTGATAAAAACTTTCCAAGGCTAAGATGATATGCTAATAAATTAAAAGTATCTTCCGATATTTATTAAATTAATGCTTATTTTCTGATCAGTACATCCTCATCTGTCCCTCTCAATTATATTTTTATCTTTTTAACATCTATTTTATCTATAAAGTTTTGAACTTATATAGCAGCCTCTTCAAAGCCAAATTTTTTATACTGCTTTGCCAAATATCCCAACTCATTATCAAATAGTCCCGATAGTAATATTTATCGTTCGCTAACCCTTTTTTTAGGATCTTTTTCAAGCATTTACATGCATACATCTTTTAATTCTTGTGAATAACATCCCTACATTTCGGGAACATCATTGTTCTTCTAGTTAATAACTAAGTCTTTGACACATTTTCCAGTAAAAGGATAAGTTTTTTCCATGATAAAATAAATAAGCACCCCTAAACTCCAAATATCAGCTTTTATATTGTAACTTTTACCTTATGCAAGTTCTGGTGCAAAAAAATATGGGGTTCCACATTTAGTTAATGCAGCAGATTCAGAATGCAAAAGTGTCTTACTCACACCAAAATCGCATATTTAATAGCGTCCCTCACTAATTAATATATTTTACTATTTAATGTCTCTATGTATTACATGCTTAATATGCATATAGTCAATTGCTAGCAGGAGCTAAACAAGCAACTACCTGACTTTTAGTTCTATAAATTCATTTTTCAACATATAATGCGCTAGATCTCCACCATCCGCATAGCTCATTTTTATATTAACAGTCTCAGGGGTTTGTTCACATCCAAAAAACTATACAATATTTGGGTGAGATAGTTTTTGCATTATTTCAATTTCAGACTTTATTCCTTTGATCTCCTAGGGCGTAATAATACTGGCTTTAATTTTCTTTAGTGCATAGAAACGCTTAGACTTATGCGACTAAATTAAATGGGTTATACCAAAAGCACCTGCTCCTAAAATACGTAGCTCGTCATATGTGGACATTTTAAAACTTTTTCAAGTTTTTCAAATTACTATTTAATTATTAATATTATATAATATAAATATAATTTAATTAGTTTTGGTTTTGAACTGATATTATATTATTATACCTTTATACCTATAAAGTAAATTTTCATTAAATACAAGCCAGGATGGCCTTTACATAAGCTCGGACCTCAGACTTTGCTTGAATACTCAAGCCAGCTCCACACTAGCTTAACACTTAGCCTTTACTTAAACCGATCAATATTTGATAAAAGCGCATTTCTCCTAATAAATCGATTAACCTGGTTTTAAGAACAACCAAATCATCATTTAAAACGACCTAAATATCACTACAAACAGATAAAATGTTCTAGATCTATCCCAAATATGCTTTTTATTTTTTAAACTTTTTACATAAGAATGCCAATGTTTCACGAAATTCAGCCATAGCTAGAATTTCCCGCGCCGTGCTCCTTTTAAACTGATCTACCTATAACATTTTTGATAAAATAGGGTAGAATCGACTAGTTTTTTCATTATCAGAAAATTTGAATTTTGCTATTTCTGACATCAATGTTTCCATACTTTTACCTGTGAACGGAAGTCTTTAGTAAACCATTCTGAAACCTACTATCCCACAACTCCAGATATCAGCTTTTTAGGTATAAACTTTTCCTGATGCTATTTCTGGAGAGTAGTAATATGGCGTGCCGCACTATGTACGAGCTAGCGCGTTTGTGTAATGGAGAAGCTTGGAAAGACCAAAGTCACAGATTTGTAGAGTTTTATCATCCA
The DNA here is from genome assembly GCF_000497125.1 of Spironucleus salmonicida. Lineage (NCBI taxonomy): Eukaryota > Fornicata > Diplomonadida > Hexamitidae > Spironucleus > Spironucleus salmonicida. The sequence continues at coordinate 438,688 of NC_090598.1, forward strand.
AAAGGAGGTTCTATGGCTTTATATCTCTATGAATTACTTTGGATGTTATGTGTAGATAGTCTAAACCCAAGAGTAGTTGTGCAAGGTAGAAAGTGATTTCTTGATCAGAATAAATTTTTTTTGAAGCAAAATCTCCATTCTGAGCATAGGACATTCGTATTTGAATATGATCATTGATAAGTTATGAATCATAAAATTTGACAATATGAGGATGTTAAAGTTGCTTCATAATTTTAACTTCATTTTATATTTATGCTTAATTGTATTTCGACATAGCGCTAGCTCTGATTTTTTTAAGACAATACAATTTTTCAGTCTCAATAGATTATATAAGATGTGTAGTTCCGAAGGCGCCTGCACCGATGGTGCTTATAACACGATATCTTTAGGTCATTTCAATAGTTTCAAGTTTTTGAAAATATAAAGTATTCATTATAATATCTCAATATCATGTGTTAATTCTTCAACTATGGATAAAATATTTAAAATATGAATTAGCGTTTCAACATCAATTTCAAAATTGTATATATCAGACTCAGAAGATGAAGACTCTAGGAGTAGGTTTATTTTTTATCTGCATATTGGACATTTATTCACATTAGATTAGATTAATTCATTATAACAGTATTAGTGCATTAAATGTGAGCAATCAAGTTGCCAATAATCATCTACCTGTACATTTTCATAGCATAAAGGGCACACATTTTCTTATATATAAGATTGAGTTTTCTACTTCTGGATATTATTTCCTAAACAATTTCCCATTTAGATTTATGTTTACTTTACAATCACTTCATATATATAATAATTATAACATCATTCTCTAAGGTTTAAGATTCTACAACTATTTTTATACGTCTAGTTGATAACTTATTCGACAGAGATGTTTTTGATAGATGCTATAACTTCAGCAACTAATAAGATTCCTCTAGGTTCATTCCTACCTTTGATTCCTAAATTTTATGTCCATTTTTCTGGCTTTTTAACATCTTGAAATTAAGTTTTTATATGTTTAAAACTAGCATGAGTAGCCCTTATATCACACCATGGACAGTCTGATTCTAAATGGAGCTTTTCAATAGGAACTTCAACTACATTTTTTAATAGTTCTTCCGTTCTTAAACTGCAACCATTAAAACCAATTTCATAACCCATACTTAATATTTGGTTCAATTCTTAGATAGAACCATCAAATGAGTGAAAAATACACTTGAATTTATAATCTTTAAGACAATCTAAAACATCCATAGTAGCACCTCTGTTGTGAATAAATAAGCATTTATCGATATCTTAGAAATATTCCAACTATTTTTTAAACTATTATATTTATCGTTCTTTAGAGGCATATGTTAATCTTTCATAATCTAATCCTATTTCTCCAATAAAAAGTAATTTTTGATCATTTTTATTCTATTCATAAGCTTCAAATAGTGGTTGCAAGTCATCATTGGCATGAGTAGGATGCAAACCTATAGTATAATATAAATTTTCAAATTACTACACTAACTATTATGCAAGTTTAATATCATTAAAATTTGTTACAGTAATTATAATTTTCTTACAAGATGAGCGCTAAATTACTTATTATATATCTGGTTAATGTTTTTATTTGCTATGGTAAATACCTTAAAACTAGGGATCAACGAGGTTAGCCCCAATATCCATTCTTGATTTAATACTATAATTTATATAATAATATAAATTACAGAATGGAAAAATATGCTGTATTTCTTCCTAAAACTAGTTAAAATATTTATGAGTTATTTTTATTCTTGCTAAGTTTAGTATTGTATTTATTTTATACTAGTATAGCATTTACAAAGGATAAAGCCATATATTTTAATGCTACGATTGGCTTTATTATCAGTATGGAGCTCCTGTTTATCTAGAGCTAGATCAAATTTATATAATAAAAAATTAAAAATGATTTAATTTAAAACGTCAGCATTATTGTTTTCACTTTTTATGCGGTATCCGTTTGTTATTATTAACTATTTTAAAATGATAACGAAAAGTACATAAGCTTAGTTCAAATTGTTTTATCAACAGTAAATTTTAGAGTAAGTCCATATACATATACTAAATTATTATATTCAGGGTGGATCGAAACTGTAAATACTTTTATTATTCGTAGTTTTCCTTTAGTTCTAGTGTGTCTAGTATATATATAGTGTATTTTAGAGATAATAGTTGGTTCTAAATAATAAATAGCACATTTTATAAAGAAGTATGATGTTGGTGATAGTGTTTTTATTAGATTTGAAAGACTAGAATGAAGTATGTTTAATATAATAATATTTACTAGATTTTGTACATTTTTAAGAGTAATCTTATTTCAAAACTAATACACTTTTATAAATCAACTTATGCTTGTATTAGCAGACCATTATAAATTAATATTTTTTCTAGAATTTACTAATAATAAGTAAATTCAGAGATATATGTTTTGTAATAAAACTTATTTATATAAGACTTATATCTTAATTTTTATAAGACTTAACTATAATTTGTATACATTTTTCCCGTTTCACTAAATCATGTCAAACCTTTGCTTTGAAAAATATCCAATCGCTAATCTTAAACCTGCCTAAACTGTAATGAAGTTAACTGATAAGCAATAAAAATACGCATATTACCTCTCACTTGCTGCATACGCTGGCGCCCCAATTATCTTTAGCTAGGTAAACAATAATTCAAAAATATTGCTCTAATTTTTAACAGAACTTTGCAAAAAGTTCATTGAATCTGAAGATCTCTATAACCAATTATTAAACAACAAGCAAGTTGATCAGGATAACTTCAGAAATTTGTGTGAGTACACAGGCCAATTTTTCTATCAGTCCGGCAATTATTTGGGCTTCGGCGACACGAAATTCACGCTCAGAACACCGTTTGACGAGATGATTAAGCTATTAGAGTTAATAGACAGGGACCTAATTTAGCTGTTTTAAGCCTGCCAAGAAGAAATTTATGCGACATCGCCAAACTTTATCGGATTTGGCGAGGGCGCCCAGACTTCGTATTTCCCGCCGTCTTTTACGAAAGAGGACGCCGAAGAGTTCAACAAAATTCTTACCAAAAACGCAATTTTGCCAGAGAATAACATTGTCGTCGAGGCGGACGGAAAGTACAAAATTATGCATTTCTGCGCCGAGGCGCGCGAAGTTGCGATTAGCGACGAATTTAAGGGTCGAAAAGTAGTGAAAAGCTACGGGCTTTTCAGCAGCGAATGCTCAAAAATCGCAGAGCATCTCGCCCAGGCAGTTAAGTTTGCAGACACTGAAAACCAGGCAGACATGCTGCAGGAGCTGATCAAGTATTACCTGACTGGCGACATGGCGTTCCATCTGTCGTATAGCAAATTGTGGGTCTAGGACGCTAATCCAGCAGTCGAGACCTATTAGGGCTTCGTCGAGACTTACAGAGATCCTACCGGCGTTCGCGCTGAATACGAGGCTTTTGTGGCCTGCGTAGACCCCGACAGCAGCAAGCAGCTCGGCAGACTCCTGGAACCCGTTAATTGCGACGAAATTTTGCGTGCAATTCCGATGCCCACGTTTTTGCATAGAAAGACCTTCAATCCGCCCACTTACAAGGCCATTGATATTATCGTTTTCCCGACTTCTGGGCTTCCAATCGGTATCAATATACCGAATTATGATGATATTAGGAACAATTTTGGTTTCAAAAATGTTTCACTGTAAAACGTCATGGCGTCTAGATCTGCTAAACCAGAGGATATTCAATATGTGCCAGATCACATTAAACCTCTTATTATCAAATATGGAGAGCAAATACTGAAGGCAGAAGTAGCAACTCACGAGCTTTTCGGTCATGGTTCAGGTTCGTTGATTATGGAAAACGATATCTCTTCAATACCAGCCTCAGAAAATATCACATCATTTTATAAATAAAACGAAACATTTGCTAGCGTATTTGGTGATTTATAGTCTACTTTCGAAGAATGTAGAGCTGAAATTTCTGCTTTTTATTTAAGCTTTGTTCCTTTAATTTAAGAAATTTTCGAATTCTAAAAAGAAAATCTTGATGAAATTTTACTTACTGCCACATATGAGGTTTTCTTGGCCGGTATTTCTTCATTAATACAACATAAAGATTCTTGGTTATAAGCTCATTCTTAGGCTAGATTTGCTATTATACGTTTTGTATTAGACAAAACCGATGCAATTAAAATTGAAGCATCCGATGATGACATCATGCTCACTATTGATTCTAGCAGGTTAGACGAAATTAAAAATGCTTATGCAGAAATGACAAATTTATTAAATATTATGAAAGCTAGTGCTGATATAACCTCTGCTAGAGCATTTTTTGATAAATTTTCTGCAGTTGACAATAAATGGATTGTCATTAAAAATATTGCTATAAAGAACAGGAAACCTAGAAAAGTTTTCGTCAGTGCTATGCTTAAGAACAATAAAATTTGCGACTATGAGGGTGCTTCAATGTATGGATTAGAATGTGGGCTTGTTAATGTTCAGAATATGATATCTGCTGGAGTAGCTAAGTGATATTTACATATTTATATTGAATTTGGAATATCTCTTCCTTATTAATCAGATTAAAGATAAGAAATAAATAAATGGTTGAACGAGACTCGTTTTAACATAAAAACGATATAGAACATTGTATTTTCTATTTCTTATGTAACTGGATCAATTTTTATATACATATTATAATATTCATTGCATTTATGATATAGAATCAATAAGAAATCTAATAAAATTAATTCTATAGCAAAATTTATCCATAGTTTGTCATTAGAAATAATAGAACTTTTATTGAAATTTATGACAGATCATACTATAAGTTTTCGTTGATAGAAAAACTACTATTTTTATGAATAAATATTATATTTATTAAATAAGTATATAGAGAGATTGTGTTAAACATAACGCATAGTATATTTATGAAATTGGTTTTAATTATTTACTGAATAAAAAGTATTTCATACAATAATACTACAGATTCAATTATCATAATCAATACTACTAATAATGATAATTTAATTAAGCAAATAACATATTAGAAAATATATAAAATTTTATATATTTATATGATATTATGATGCTCTTTGATAGCATAACCCCATGAATCTTACATTAATACGAATCTTAAAAAATAGTACTGGTAATAAAAATAGCTAATTTATTTATTGAAATTAAAGTTACAAATTTTATTATTAATATTTAAATTGTTTATATAGTGTTTGTGAAAGATCCTTTTATGTATTTTAATTAAACCTTACACTTAAAATTACTTATCAATCCATAGCAAAACATTGCGAAATAAATTATTCATAAACGCGAATACTTATAAAAGAATAAATAGAATTCATTTACAAGTCACTTATATAGTTCACATTACTTATAATCTACTGTGATAATATAACTTTACGCATAAACATACACAATTTAACTTATTTTACACAATTCCTATAAATTAAGTTTAAGAAGATTGCTTTTAGCAAATTATTATATTTTGCACATTACAATTCTATACATACAACATATTTCAGTAAGTTGAATACGAATCTACTTAATTATGTTATATTATCTAAAATTCACTCCATACCTAGTTTTTACTTATGACGAGTGAGTTTACCTTCAATCCGTTATCTTTCAGCATCTAATTTTAATTAAATTTTCTTGTTTTCGGCCGCTAACTTGTCGTCTACAATACGCTATTTTTTACGCGCTTCCTCATCAGCTGCTGCCTTCTTTTGATTTTCTCGGTCCTCACTTAGCTTTTTCTACGCTGCTAACTTCATTTCAAGCTCCTTTTGAGACTTTTTAAGTATATCTTACTTCATGTTGAAGCTCTACTGATTCTTCTGCTAAGTTTTGACATGTTTCTGCTCTATTTTTACGAGACGTGCAGTTTCTTTCTCTTCCAAATTCTTCTAATCCATCTGGTAAATTTTAATGTAGTCCTGTATCTTGTTCTACTGATCTAAAAGCTTGTAGTGGTTAAGTTTACTAGTTTGGAATGAAATTATAATCTACTATTTGGTGAATTTTGATATATCGTTCAGTAGGACCGAAATTTGGGATTAATTCATACTTTGTTGCGTAATACTTTATTAATTGAGTGCGGAGTGACTGGTAGAGGTATTGTGCTCATGTACAGAATTTTAAGAAATATCAGATAGAGAAATTGCTGATGGATGTGATACTAGTTATGATTTCTGCTGTTTGAAAATTTAAAGGTTTTAAAGGCTCGAATTAGAATCAGGTGATTTAATAAGTGCTAATGGCTGCTCTGAAATCTGTTAGTTAAGAGTATCTATTTGTAGCAAATTGGCATCATTTTACGACTTTAGTTTTTCGAGCATCAAGGTTAATTTTTAATTTTCGGATATTAATTTCGTATTAGCATCTTATATTTCTGAAAATTGAGTGTTAAGTGCTACATACTCTGCATCTGAGTATTTTTACGATGGATATTTGATATTTTAGGCTTTAAAGAATACATTGTCGGCGATTTTGTCATTAATAATATCTTGCAGTAGGTTATCTATAGCTAACGTAAACTGTTAAGAAATTCCAGATTCTTTGCATTACATTAAAAGTTGGTTCAACTCTTAAACTATTGAATCACTTTTGTTAAAACTAAATTGTTATAATTTCTCTTATATTTATACGCATATAGATTTTATTTAACAATAATTAGGTTCTTGAAACATTAAGTAGTCTGGAAACAGAAACGTCATTACAATTTTAAAAACTGTTATTTAATACATTATTTTATATAATATTATGAATTTATATCAATTTTGTAGTATATAAAATTCTATATAAAACTAGAATCTTGTATATAAAATTAAGTTTCTAAGTAGGTTTGCATAAATATTACTAATTTTATTATGGATAACTTAAAGATAACTCTTAATATTATTTTATAAATAGAAAATGAAAAACATTCCTCATTATTCATATAATATTTATTCAATTTTGCGACGAATATAAATTATTAAACAATAATTAGATCGAAACAGAACACAAAAATACAAACAAACATTATTTTTTTATAGTTTAGAATCATAATATAGTTAGAATTACCTGAAGTATTTGTAGTATAAAATCTATTATAATTAAGTTTTTATAAATTAAAATGATACAAGATAATATACTGAAATCTAGAATAAATAACAAACTGCTTTTACTATGAAAATAAACTTTGTATTATTTACTTTATTTATATTGTTCTTTAATGTAATTTTTAAATTTATTTATTATTATAGTTGACTTTTTAGATTATTATTCATCAGAAACTTTAAGATTATGACAAATAAATAATAGGGATTTTCAAACACTATAAAATCAATACTTAATAAAAATTTGACAATATACATTATATTCATATCGCTTTTTACATAGTTTTGGGCTATTTATATAATTTTCAAGCATAAATTAAAATATAGATTGAGGTTCTAAAAAATTGTGGTAATAGCATTACAATTTGTGAGTAATATATAGTATTTATATTTATATAGAATATCATCAAAATTCTATAAATAATTAAGTAATTAATAATTTAGTGAATAATTTCGAAACTAGACACTAAAACTCTAACGACTCCAAATTACTCTAAGTCACACATTCTTACCATTTAGAAATTAGTAGTTGATTAGTTTGTGCATTTCATACCAGGTTATGGCGGGCATGAGAAACCTAGCTCTACAACAAGGTCGTAATACTAAGTTGAGGCCATAATATTTTTCCCACTTCCTTCAAAATGAGCTGTCATGAAAGTAAAGTCGATTGCCTAACATGTACGGATTCGTCAGTTTCTGCCACTTGCTTGACCTGCCACCCGTAGCATACAATAGGCTCCGGCCAGTGCGAAGTCCAATGCATGAAGACAATCGTGGTTGACGGCTAGTGTAAGAAGACCTCCGACTGCGCCAGCATGGCCTGCACGGACTGCTTCGGCGACGCCAAGACGTGCAGGAGATGCAACCCGCGCTTCCATACCCTCGTCGATGGAACTTGCGTACACGTTAACAACTGCAAGTACTACAACCACTCCTGCACTAGTTGCAATATTGCGGACCCCCACCTCTGCGGTGAGTGCGCCCAGGGACTGGTAAACCTGGGCACTGAGTGCGCAGTCCCGGACGCCTGCAATTCCGGGCCAGTGGCGCTCGACCACTGCGCCAAATGCACTAGAGATGGTGATGGACAGTGTGGTTCCTGCGTGGACGGCTACTATCTGAGCGGCGACAAGTGCATATTCAGGTCAAACTGCAGAGTAGGGCCTAACGCAATTGAGAAATGTATTAACTGTGACCGCAATGACTATATGAAGTGTGAACGCTGCGAAAAGACCCACACTCTAGTCGACGGGGTATGCGTGGCCAAGGGTGCTTGCCTACCGATAATAGAAAACTGCTCTAGATGTTACCCTGATGATAGCCGCGTATGTGAAGCATGCATCTAATCCCACAACTTAATCGATGGGAAATGTATCCAACGTGGTGCCTGTAAAGATACGCTTGAACATTGCACATAATGCCATCAAGATAATAATGAAGTGTGTGAAGCATGCATCTTTACCCATGTGCTAGTAGAGGGGGTATGTATGGATCACGATGAATGCTTAAAGACGGTGGACCATTGTACTAAATGTAATTTGGAGATTCCAAGCAAGTGCGAGACATGTAGCTATGTATATAACTTAATTAACGGAATATGCTACCCGCGCAATGACTGCCTTGTTGGCCCGTATCCCGTTGATAACTGTGATAAATGCGATCCTAATTTAAAATGGGCGTGCAGTAAATGCAAAAATAACCTTGTATTACATTTTTATTCTTGCCATCAACCTGATAAATGTTTGAAATTAGATGAAAATTGCGTAGTTTGTCACTAACTTAATCCAAATGTTTGTTATATTTGTAAGCGTGGATATTATTGGAACTATGAAAAATGCGTTCCATTGAATAACTGTGAAGCAGGTCCGAATGCTGTCTACTAATGTTCATTGTGTGATTCAGTTGATGAAAACATATGCAGAAGATGCCATGATTAATTTAGACTTGTTGATGGAAAATGTATATAACAAGATGAATGTCTAAATACTGATCATAATTGTGCTATATGTAATAGAAATAATCTATAAATCTGTGAATTATGTGAATCTGGGTATTAGCTAGTTGAAGGTTTTTGTATGAATGAGCAAAGCGGCTGCTTACAATTAGATCAATCAAAGTCTGAATGTTTAATATGCAAAACTGGCTACTTTATTGAAAATAAAGGTTGTACACTGTGTAGAGATGATTGTTTAGAGTGCTCTAGCGCCTCATACTGCACAGTGTGTGAGAGCGGGGAGGTTCCCATTGACGGATAGTGCTCACAGAACCGGGCTAGTGCGGGTGTCACTGCCGGAATAGGACTGATTGTGATCACTGTGCTAATCCTAGCTGTGATGGCTGGAGTCATGCTCGTGAGGAAGATAAGGAGCAAAGCCCAGCCCGAGGCCAGCAGTGGGCACGCCATAAACTGACCGATAATTAAGTGATCTAAAACCATTTTCAATAGGCAAGGACACCAGGGTAGGCATGGGATGTAAGTTTGTCGCTAGATGGTTGAAGCCAACATAAATCTAGAGGACGTCCGACACGCAGGCAGATTTATGAACATAACTGCCTTGTGAGAGAACCGTTTTTGTACTACAGCTAGATGACCCCAAACCAGCACAGTCCGTAAGATACCAGTCACTAGAGTAGACTCTACCAAGTCCCTACGAGACATTCTTTTCTACACACATTATTATATTATAACTGCAAATATCATCCAAAAATGCACACCGCGTACACCAAGCAATTCGCGCTGGCCTACAACATCGACGCGCACCAGATCCGCCTCACACAAATTACTGCTCAAGATGCCATTTCAGCCCAAAACTTCCGCTCCATTAACGGTAAGTGAGCATTATTTTCGCACTTCAGTCTACAATTCACAGCTCTCAAATCTGAGCTCAAAGACACCTCCTTTGCCCCTTCATGACCTATAATGGCATCATGCAAATTCCAAGAAACAATATTTTGCCTTCCTAAATTTGCACTGCCAAAAGCCGTCTGGGCAGAGCTGGCGACTAAGCAAAAGGTCTAGTATGCGCGCAGGTGAAAAGCATGGAAATGGGTGGTCTGATTTTGCGGTTCTAGGGCAAAATTCCAACGAATACTGCGCCGTCCAGGAAGCGTTATAAGAGGGATTTCTGGTGTGTAAATTTAGGGGATTTCTGAGCGATTTGAAAATACGGCGGATGACATGTTCTGGGTGCTTAGTTGGTTTGTGCAGAACTCTGCTGGCGAGCTAGACCGGATATGTTTGTAAGAGGGCCTATAAAGGTCATGATTTAGTGGTATGTGATAAGTTCAGCGGTGAACTGGGCGTTTATAACGATATTCAGGATAAGCAGCAGATTAATATCAATTTTTCGCTATAATGAGACGATTTCATGGGTGAAAGTGAAGTAGAATACTTGTATGGATTCAGGAAGGTCAAAAAAATTTCTGAGCTATGCCATGAAGAGTATATGTGACATTATATGTTATAAGTAGTTAGTACTTATAGAAAGCAAAGCTGTGAAGAAAAGTCATACTTTTACGGCTTTTAAGGATACTCTGGTTTGTAATTAACGAAATGCTAACAAATCTATAATATCATATACTTTAGGCGGAAATTAACAAATTGGAACAAACAATGCAGAGTCAATATCATGTATTGCTCATTATGGCTGAATACTAATTTCTTTTATTAATTCAAACAACATTATACAAATACTTTTCATTTAGAAATTCTAACTAGTTTATCGACTAGTATTTTGTTGAATTCTTATGTCCCAAGTTTATATTCCTTACATTATAATTTCAGCACATAAGTAGTGCTATATTAGTATTAATCGACTTTGTTTACTATAATATATTTAATATTCATTAAAATTGATGTATCACTATTGAAACATACTATACCGAAACTCTGATTTTTCTAAAGTTCGACTTCTACATCGCTCAACGTAAGACGTTTTCAAGTTACTTCCAGAGCGCGATAAGCTTCTACTACCACTTCTTAAAATTTTTATTGCTTTCTTAACATCTTCTGATTAATTTCTCTATTTCTCACGCTTTCGTTACAAAAACATATTTACTGCACAAATTTATTCTGATTCTTACTATTAAACGTTTAGTATATTTTTTCGCTTCTAGTCTATACCTTTATTCTTATATGTCAGCTTCGCTATCTCAGTTTCTCTAAATTGATTAGCAAAAGGTCTATGAATATGATTGTGAATCATATTTTATTATATTATAGAATGAGGTGGTTTTACTTCTACAATTTAGATTTCTAAGTTTTCTTCCTAAATTTGCTTTTTACTACTTTTACTATGAATCTTAGCCCGCTAACATGCAGAATAGTCGCCGTATTTCTTTCCGTCTAATATTCTTTATTTTCGATCTTGTGCCTCGGCTTTACTTTTTATCATGATATCGAACTTTCGTTTTTCTTCATCCGTTCTGACATGTATTGGATAGTTATTTTCAGGGATTTTTAAAATTTTTTAAACTGCTTCGACTGGTTCATCTACTTAAAATTCTGCAGTTTTAAAAGGGTTTCTGTATATTCTGGAAGGATATGGAGATGGCTGAAGTGGTATTTATGGTCGTTTTTATGGCGGATTTTGATAATATATTTTAGATAAACGAGTCCCGAAAGAACAGGCTGATGATGAGCGTTTATTCATTTTTAGACCATTATACATAATTATTATATCAAATATATAAGCATACTTCAAAACGATGCTTGGTGTAATATAGATAATAAATATATTTTACGTTATTATTATTTAATACAATAATTTACTGAATGGTATAAAATTTGATTATATTGTAACATTGATTCACTTCCCTCATTCAGCAAAATAAACATAAAAAATTGCATAGTGATCGATGGCTTTGATACATCAAAATTTTAATAGTGTGACGAGTACTTTGTAATACTAGATAACAATTCAAAATGTGTACGACCACGACCTGGTCTTTGCCTAAAGTATATTTAGAATGGCAAGAGTTGGAGCGATAGTGAGTACCAACTTTGTATGGCTTGTAAGAATAATAAGGTGATAAACAACAATCTTAATGAATGTAAACCATACGACAGTGCATTAGTTCCAAATATCAATGGTACAAAATGTCTCAGTACTGAGTGCTTCACAATCGAAGATTCCATAGAATACGATAGTGAATTAAATTAAAATTGTGCTAAATGCAAAGTAGGAACAATATTAAACGCAAATAATGATTCATGCAATATGTGTATTGACGAGGAAGTTCCTAATAGTACTAGAACTTCGTGTCTTAGCCCTATCTATAAATAAAATATTAAATTCTGCACAAGATGTTAAGACTAAGGCACAGTACTTTGTCAAGAATGTTTATATGGGTACATGCTTAGTAACGATGGAAAGACCTGTTAAAATTGTTTACATGGAAGTTTTATTGTTTAAAAATGCTAGAAATACTATACTGATCACATCATGGAATGTGAACGCTGCATTAATGGATTTTCTTCAAATAGTTGAACCGATGAGTATCTACCTAATACATGTTTTTTTGGCGATACTGAAGTAGATAGATGTATTACTTGTCAGACAAATGACCAGACGCTTTGTTATTCTTGTGAAAAGGAATATATTATCAGCTTTGATGGGAAATAATGCCTTTTAGACAGCTGCCCAGAACATATTGTAAATTGCATATTGTGTGATGAGTAAAATTTATAATAATGCATTGCTTGCTAAAAAAATTATGCTGAAATTAGTGGAGTTTGTAAATAAAGTTAAAATTTGAGTACTGCTGGAATAATATGTATTACTATTGGTATTATTATGTTATTGCCAATATTGATAATAATAATTAAGATTATTATTTTAATCAGAGAACATAAATCATACAAATAATTTATATTTGTTAATTAGAAGTTAAATATATGGTTTTTATAGTGATGGAAAATTCATCATTATAACCCATATTTTTGTTTTGATTTTGCCAATTTACTCTCAATTCGTGTCCTCTCGGCATCCAGTTTAAACTAAATTTTTTTGTTTTCGAAGTCCTGCTTATCGTCTATCATTTGCTGTTTCCTACGTGCTTCTTCTTCTAACTAATACTTCTTCTGGGTCTCCTTTTCTTCCTAAAATTGACGAGTGGTAATAAGTTTGTTTTGTAATTCTTGCTCACTTTTCAGCAGTAGTTCTTATTTTTTGTTGTAAGCATATTAATTTTCTTTAAGAATTTTTAAGTACCTCTATTCGTTTTTCTGGATCCTTGCTTTTTCTTTTCCTTCTAAGTAGAGTTATTATACTTTGTACACACGGATATAGTCTTTTATTTTTGTTTCATATGCTAATAGTTTAAAATGGTTCAAGGTACTAGTTTCGAATGAAATAACTTATACTTCCATTGTAAATTTAGAAATTTCAGTAGAGGTATCTGATAATTCAGAACCATTCATGCTTGATTAAGTCAGAGAATTATTATTTAAGGATTATTAAGATTGCGTGTTAAGTGAAAGGTTTGAGTTAATTGATGCAAGTTATGACTGCTAGTTTTGGAAAAATTATGTTTATAATATATTGGAACAAGATTGTTATGATTTGCTCAAATCTAAGTTATTTTAATTGATTTCTTATTATAATGATTACAGTTTAAGTTGAAGAATATTTTTTTCATCAGTAACTTTATTGAATTTTTATTACAGAATGTAGTAATCAGAGCTTAGTTTTTAATTATCTAACATCAATTTATCATAATTATTACTTAGTTCTGCATAATACTCGTCAGAAAATTTTTATGACCTTTATGATTTTTACTACTTCAAACTTATAGAATTTGCTTGTTATTCTTAAGTAATTTGGTTTTATATTTTATCAATAACTAATGCAAATTATTACGAAATTCCTATTATTTTGCATTATTCAATAAGCTATCCTAGTTCTTTAACTGCTTGATAGCTTTTTGTGGCATCAAATTAGGTGATTTTTTATTGAATTTTTAAACAGTAAGGTTTTATTTGACAATAGTTTGGTTCTTAAAACATTAAATGATCTGGAAACTATAACGCCATTATGAATTTTACAAATCGGCTTATTATAATATTATTTAATATAAAATGTATTACTATATTATATAAAGATTAAAAATAGAAACATAATTGAATAACATACTTCATATTAGTGATTCTATTAATGGATTAGTTTTTATGTATATAAATTATATCATATATGTAATTATAAAAATAACTATAACAATACTTAAATTAAAATAATTATTTACTTATTAATTTATAAAGTTGCTGAAAAATAGAAAACTCTCAGTTTACAAAAGTCAAACGACTCACATAAACAAGCTAGAAATATATGAAATAAACACATTAACTAAGTTTTTGAATTTATGATTACTAATATTTACTCGCTAAAAATAAGAATTGTTATATGCATTCATTCAACCATCCAATTTTCCTAAATATATTTTCTAAAAACAGTAAACAGTGTTGTATCTAGAACTTCTATTTATGGAATCAGCCCATGCGAAACAAGTAATTCTTTGATCTCATTCCCATCATAGTAGTCAACTACGAGTTAATTGCTTTAAGTGTCATATATTAATAACGACGTATTCTGATTTATAAGTTCTACCCAACCTTCCTACAATGTAAATCTCCACAATACTTCATTTCTGAACCGAATTATACTATATAGGTCGTTAACGAAAACTGGTCCGGCATCAATATCGACCGTAAAGAACCCCTTTCGTATAGCGCTAGAGGAGCTGAATTTTGAAGCCATAATCTGCAAAATCAGCGCAGACAGCGAGCTTCCGTCCTAAAGGTCGTAACTGTAGCAGAAGTACTTTCGCGGCGAGACCCCAATCTTTACCGAAAGGTTAAGCTCCTAGACTTTGTTTTTTATCTGACTGAGCAACGACGTCTCGAAATAGTCTAGAGAAATTCGCCCAACCTCCGCCTCCAGCGTGTCCTTCTGATTTTCAATCTTCTTGAACTGCACGTCGCGCGCTACGAGGCTGCCGGCGTGGCTGCGCTCGTGCTCGAACTCAATCTGGATTTTGCTTATGTACCTGTAAAAATTCTCTGTTTCAGCTATAACGAAATTCTTGTCAAAGCCGTCCGTGAAGATACCGCCCCAGTTCCTGTTTATCTTGGCACCCAGCGTCTGCTCTACTTCGTCGAGTTTGATGCGGTAATTGTAGACTGTAAGGTGCTCGTGCCCGCCAAGCATGACGATGAGCTTGTCCGTGAGCGTCCGGAGCTGCTGGTAGATTTGGAAAAAGAACTTCGCGTCCGTGAACTGCCCAGCGTGCACTAATACAACGATCTGGTCGATTTCCTGGCTATTTAGCCTGTCCTTTATGTACTGGTCAGTTTCAAGGAATTCTGCAAGCGGTCTGATGCGCACCTCGTCGATGACTTCAAACTACGGCGAGAAACCGAATATGATGGTTTTGTTCACAATTTTGGAGCGCAGAAAAACGCTCTGGGCCGCATTTGTGAGCACAAATAGGTTCTTAAAGTCAAATTCTAGTATAGGTGAGTCAATATTCAAATCGTGGTTTCCTGGGCAGATAGCATCGATATAGGTCTTGTTGCTGATTTGTTCGAAGATTTCATATATGAAATATCCCTATTTATGTGACATATCAGCATCAGATAACCCGCATCCCTAAATAAGGTCTCCTGAATCGAATACTAAGGTATTAGGCGTGTTCTTAGCAGTACGGTAGAATGCTAGTGTCTGAGGGAAGTTTTATTAGATATTAGCTCGAAAATCTGGTATGAGCCAACCATGAATATCAGACTAGTGATACAGTATTAATGAAGCTATCACTGTGAGCATTTAGAATGGGAAATCTTGTATTAAATATTATATATCAAAACTTATATACTCACATTATTTCCTCAACTCCGATGACGACATCTGACAGATTATAAACAATCTTTGCCAATAGTTGCTCACTGTGTGGTTAGAGATCTTCGTACTTAATATGATTAATCCATGTAGTTAGTACCCCTGAAATTTGAGAGCATGCTTATTGATTTTTAGATATATAATACAGCAGTAAAGTTAGATTATCTGCTGGAATGCTAACATAATCCAATTGGTCTAGCTCTGCTTTTACTAAAAATATTACATCTGGAACATCGAAAATATAGTTAGCAACTATTGTAAGTAGGTGTTCGTTAGGGAAACACAGAAATAACCTAAATATAATAGGAAAGTTACCCTCCGGTATCAATGTAAAGAGCTAGTTCTGGCTAGAGATTTAAGCTAATGCAACTTAAAACTGAGGACTGAATATAAAGTTAAATGGGTCTACCATTTAGAAGGCTTAATACACGTGAAAAGAATTTTACTTTAACAGGAATGTGCACAACCAGTCTACATCTTTCGCATCAGTATGGTCCAAGGATGCTAGGTGACGAATCGACCGTGGCTAAAGTGGAAGTAAAACGGGTAGCTTCGCAAGGTGCATCTATATAAAATTTTTCATTTTTGACAATATTATATATTATTTAAATTAATATGCTTCAATCCACACTAGAGCTGATCTGGCTCTCTAGCTCCTGTAGGCCCTTCTACACCTCGTTGAAGAGCCCTTTAAGCCCATTCTAAATGCCCTAGCTTTCCTCCCGCAGCTCCTTAGCGGCATTGGTTGCGACCTGGAAGCTTTCGTTAAAGCTGTCAGGGTCCGTGTCAACAGTAGAAATGGTGCTAGTGGCGTTGCTGAAGACGGAGGCGTCGCTAGGCGGCTTGGCGACCGGCTTCGGAACCCGGGCTGAATTGTACAAAAAGGTTGATTTTGCTGACGAATTCAACCGATTTTCAAGCGTCTTCGTCTGCTGCTGAAGCTGCTTCAGGTAGGAGGAGAAATTGCTTGTGCTGGACTCGGATAGGTTTGATGTATCGTTGTTGCCGGTGTTGAAATGCGACCCTACATCGCTCCCTGAGCGATTCTAGGACTGGAAAACGTTGTTCGGTACCGCCGAAATGATAGAGTCGTCGTTGATCTTCCGGTTGATATCATTGATCTGGTGGGTGTATAGTTCGTTTTACGGCGAGTTTCTCATGATGGAGCGGAAGTTCGTCTTATCGACGGACTGCGAAAACTGGTCTGGAGTGAATTCTGTGGTTTACGACTTCCCAGTGTTAGAAGGGCTGGGGAGTTCATTGTAGGGGCGATGCGTGTACTGGGCTGTGTTATGATGTTGGAGATGCGGTTATTGATATGCTAGATTTTAAATATTTTGCTAGTTTGGATTATATCCAGATGAGGTTGATGTGGTATAGTCAGATTTCTCTGGATATAACTAGTTCATCAAATTTGATTACTGGTAAGGTAGTTTAGTATCACGTTGTCTTTATTAGTCATATAAGCTATCTTAATGACTGCTTTTATTATTATTAAATTAATTTACATCTGTTTATTGTTCGTTAAAATGTTATTTATCATAGCTCTAGTTTTCAAATGGTTACTCAATTATATTTAAGTTTTACTTCTAGTTTGAGAATGTATTTTCATTTATAGGAAAATTAGCGTCATAACTATTTTCAATTATACCATTATTTTAATTATTTTGATACGGGTTTTCAGTTTTACCGCTATATAAATTTTGTCTGTTATTAAAGTTTTAATTTTAATCTTCTCCTAATATTTTACGCTAAAGCCGATCATCTGTGCTATTACTGTTTTAACTTGATTATAATAGATTTTATGCATCATTAGAATAAATATTTTGTTTTATCAACTATTGGATGTGTTCATCACTTAATCCTGCTTCTTTAAGATCATCTAATTATTTGTTTGTTAATCCTTTATTGCCTGCAACCGACTTGCTTCGTTATGGAGCCTAACCAATCTACAATATAAGCTCTTCAGGTGATGGCAAATCTAATAACTGGGAGTCTTTTGGCTAAAGTTAATTCATATACTCTGTGTCGCCACGTTGATGCTTTTAATCATATTATTGTTGATATAATTCTTATGTACTTTCGCTTTCTACTAAGCCATGACCAAACGTTCCATCATTTAATTTTTTATCAATAATCATATTCTTAATTTCTTTTCTAGCTTCAGCAGTAGTATCCGTTGTTTTACTCATACTACTCATTAATACAGTATTTGGAGTCATTATATTGCCTAAAGTACCATCAGAACTACCTAAATTAATACTATTACTGGATCCTAACTAGTTTTAGTTCTAATTACTAAATATATTTTTAGCAGTGGGTTATTACTTATTTTATTGCTGTATGTTTGAAATTTGCTACTAGTAAATATTTGGTATGGTATCGTAACTATCATTTTTAATATTTTATGACATTTAGTCAATTATTTTTTATTTTTAATTGTTTTCGACAGATTATAAAGTATTATGTTAAATTTCTGATATTAATGCTTAAATTTTTTAGTCGACATTTAAATCTTAGCTATTCATAATATTTTTATATGATTATTCATTGTTAGCAATTTCTTCAATTTAACTATGATCGCTTTAACTGATTTAAGATTACAAATCAAATAACTTTTTCTTAATTTCATTTGATATTGGAAGTTCTGTAATTTCTTATTTCGTTAAATAATTAGAAATTTTAGTAGGAGCTAGAATTTAATTAGCTGCGTAATTTTCTGTTGTAGACGAGTTTTAAGATACATCTTTGGAGCTATTTTGAGATTACTTCTTTTTGACGACTTTTATAATATTTATTGCTGGAGAATCGAAGTTTTCTTAATTTTAGGTCACTTACTTAAGTTAAGTAGGAGTCGCTGGTTAAACTTATTATGGTGATACAGTTGAAGATATTTAATCTTAATCTTTTAAAATGTCATTTTAAATTTCATCCACTATACTTTAAGATTTTTCATGATTTCGTTTTTCATCATCTTTCTTTTACTTAATTCTCTTTACCGCAGACACCTAAGGTGACGCTATAGAATCATCTAATAAAATTGCTTATTTAATCTCCTTTATTGTATTCTAAATTAGTTTTTCTTTCTTTAGCAAATCTTTTTTGGATTAACTAGCAGATACTTCATTTGACAACAACGATGATTCTGATTTAGCTAAATCTTCTTAGTTTGAATCTTCAACTAAAGAGTTAGTGAGCTTAGATGTAGAAGATGATTAACTAATTTTTTCTTAATGCATTTGCAATAATTTCCTTACAAGTTCTTTGTCTTATCTACTAGGCATTATGTCTTCATTAGTAGCAATAGAAGTCTTCTTGATTGGCTATTTTGTGACTTGTTTTGGAGGGAATTTAGCTGAGACTTAACTGGTATTTTTACTACTTGTAGATTTCATAATTGAAGGTGTAGGTTGAGAAATTGAGGATGAAGCATTTTTAGAGGTATTTGAATCTGGAAATTATTTTTTGAATGCGTTTGCTGCCGTTGACTGTGGGTATTTAGGAGATTTTGGTTTCTCTTAAGATTTTATGTTTGTACCAGAAGATTTAGGCTTAGGAGTTTGTACTACTGCGTTTTTAATATTACTAGTGGTAGTATCAATTTACTTTTTAGGGATTTATCTATCAGATAATTTTTATATTGGCTTTGGTGGGGCATTTAGTTATATATCATCTATAATATCTGCTTCATCTTAGTTTTCTTAATATAATTCGTCTTTATTAATAACCCCATCGCTAGATCCAACATTAGTTGAAGTACTGCCCTTATTTAGTCCAGATTATTATTTATTAGTGTATCTTATACCTTTTAATCTATTTTATAATGTTTCATTAACACTTTTTCCTATTCTATTCGAAGCCATTGGAATCCAGCTTTAGAGTTGATCATCTTCTTCAACCTTTACATTTTTAGAAGTACTAGCAGGATGTATTTACCTTCTTTCTGCATAATCTTATTCAATTAATTCAAGTTTTTCAGCCAATTCTTATCTAGTACGAGCATTTTCATTAACCTATGATCTAGCAACTGCTCTTTTAATCTCTGTTTGCGTTAAAGGTCTATCAACATTAACCAATTCATCCGCACGAAGTTCCTGGTCTGCTTTTTTAGAATAGTTCTTGTTATCATTCTAATATCTTTTAGGGGGCTCCATCTAATTTTATAAAACATTTTCATTTACAGTATTTTAGTTTATTTTCTACTGTTTTTACTCTAGAATTTCATCATCATCCACCGCAAATGAAATTTTCTTCTTGTCAATCTAACTTGTACTAGATACTCCAGAGGCTCCCTCAACTCCTTAACTTCCGCCACTATTCCCATCTCCAGTTTTACTACTTTTCATACTTTCCATTATTCCACTAACTTACGACAACAGTTTTTCATCATTTTTACGATCCCGTTCTACTTACATTTTTATATCATTATTAGCATATTTTGTATTAAACATTTCCTCCACTTCTTAAACTTCTGCATCCATATCACGCATTTTCATTTCAGGTGGTGTAATTTTACCAGGTAATACATCCATTGTGATCGTTTCGAGTTGTTTCTCCGCAAATTTATGATCGAATTCATCATCGAGAGTGAAATTTGTAGTAATTTTTCCGGAAATTGTCACCAAATCATTGTAAATATCGCAGTTTGAAGGACTGAAATTAGCCAAAATTAAATAAAAGCAGCGTAAAATATCATTGATATTATTTAAATTTAATGATTTTTAATCAATTTTGAGCTTAAAATTCAAGTCCATTTCGCGGGCTGTAAATATCGCTAATAAGATATAAAGAGATATTACTTTTCCTTATGTAAGGAAGTGATCAACAAGTTACAGCCACTCTTTCCCCTCTAGCTACTCTGTAAAAAATGTACTGAATACATTAAAAATGAAAAATTATTGATTTTTCAGATTTTTCAGACAATGGTTTTGGTTGTTCTGATGCATTAAATTTGCAATTTTAACAGGTTCTTATACTTTCTGGGGTGTCTTCAGAATAAAGAAATTTTCAATCATTGAGTTGATAATGAAAAGCTCACGATTTGACATAAAATTACGAAAAATAAACATATTTTCGTATGTTTTTAGAAGAAGGCAAACTGTTTCAAAGGCGGAAGCTGTTGAAATTCCATAAAATTTGACGAATGGAAAGATGAACTTAGGCAACCATGAGCATTGTGCTAGTGATGGTGACCAGCGATACAATGCGAGTGCTACTTTCTCGACACGCTGCTTAAGCGTTCTGTTAGCAATTGGATACATCTCATCTAAGGTAAATGTGAGATTTTTGGCCTATAGTATTAGATTTGGTGTGTTAAGTGACTCTTTTTCTGTATAAAGTTTATAATCCTAAACAAACGTGTCTAAGCGATCTTCATTACATGGCAAAGCTAGCAAAAACCTCCAGCAGTTATCTCTATGTTAATCTGGATATGCTTTATATTGCTTTAATAATGCTATTAAATGATTCTTTGTTAAAGTTGGAAGCATTTTGAGACTAAAATTTTTAATATAAAACATATATTTATATATAATAAATATATAAATTAGTAAAAATACAATCAATATTAGTTAAGTTCAGATATATCCAATGTTGCAAAGGTATCGTAGTTTAAATTGACTTCATATTATCCTATCTATAGATAATCAATTTTATTTGTTCTGTAATCTTTTATTTTTAATTTATGTTCACAATATAACTAAGCATATCTAGATCTTGAATATTATATTACTTCCTACATCTAAGTCAGGCCAAAATATTCACCATCTATGTTCACTAATTTATCATAATACTTTATTTTTTATATCTATACAAAATCTTCGGCATTTAAAATCTTTACATTTTCTTTAATTTCATTAACACGTTAAATATTCTTAATATGCTTTATTTCTTATGTATTTTTAAATATAATAATTTGAATTTTAAAATAAATATCATCCAGTTTCAATACTTTTGATTCAGTTTATTGCAGATAAAATTGCTCTAAATTGCATTTAAATGAATAGTTTAAACTTTATGTTTTGCTAGCATTAAAATGTGTCAACAAAGTGAAGGGTTGGTATGAAACCACTGGTTGAATTTCAGTATAAATTCTTAGATTATTAATGATGCAAAACCCAGCTTATAATGTTAAGATATGCTCTTAAATTATAC
Source organism: Spironucleus salmonicida (assembly GCF_000497125.1). NCBI lineage: Eukaryota > Fornicata > Diplomonadida > Hexamitidae > Spironucleus > Spironucleus salmonicida. The sequence continues at coordinate 460,849 of NC_090598.1, forward strand.
ACTGCATTATTTAATTATTATAGTCTTAGAATTTAGTTAAGCACTCTTTGATTGTTAATAATATTATTCAATAATTTTAAATATATAATATGAAATTTAGAGAGTAGTTATGTTAAAATTGAGAGGAGCTGAATAGAAATTATTATATAATGTAAAGTATCAATAGAATATCATTTTGAATTAAGAATTTTTTGATATTTGATTTATGTGATCATATCAAGATTAAATTTGAAGTGAGTACATGATCAAGAAAAATAAATATGATAATATAAAGCAAAAGTAGAACAATATTTAATGCTACGCAGATATAACCAAATAAAGTAATACAATCCTAACATTCAGGATTTTTGGGTAGTTAGTAAAAATTAATTTTTAAATATCATTAAAATATGAAGGAATTAATATATTATTATAACTAATATATTTAATAACTAAAAAAGTAATATTTCTTTTAAACGATGTATTTTATATTTTTCTAATATAATACATACATATACTATAGTTCCTCTCCCTAAATGATAAAAGTTGAATTTTTAGGAGGGCTTGAGTTACTTACTAACAATATATCACATTTTTAACTTGATATAGTCCAACCTTGCGAATTAAACTAGGTAGCTTAGTTAATAACCGAGAAGGTCATTACAAAAGATAGCGAAATATTTTTCTAAGACAGCCAGATTTAGAATGGAATCATTTAGTTAATTAATGACTAGGATATCGAGATTTTGGACTCCTCTATAGTTAAACCAGGCGACAAACTTACATTTATCAGCATGGTTCATGGTGGATGACCAGTGATTCGCTATTCTCATTGTAAATTTTAAACAAATTGCGTTATACTACAATTTAGAACGTAGTTCTAACGCAATTTCAGCAGTTTCTTATATTTTAGCTATATTTTCCAAAAACACCAATACTGAATTTTCACTCCTCATCCTCATCCTCGCTCACGCCAGACCCTCTCACCATCAAATTCTCAACTATCAGTCTGTAAATATCTGCCACAACTCGGCCAATTTAGCATTTCTGACTTTCCACTCCCTATTCGCAAAACGTAGCTTTCTGAACCGTTTCGAGCAGGGTTTCGGTCCCAAAAGGGTACAGGTGCCCGGTACGGTAACCTACGCTCAGCAGCGCGTTCGCAAGCTCTCGCTGGTTTGCGTTCTCTGTGACGCTGTGCGTGACGAACGTGTACTAGCAGTTCATCAGGCGCTGCCAGTCGCCAGCGATTTGAATTTCCGTGCTGTTCTGGTCGAAGGTTCCGTGCAGAATCACTTCGTAAAAGTGCACTCCGAGGGCGTCCCACTCGAAAAGGAATGTCTCGAGGTAGGAATGAATCAGCGCAGACGTCACAAAGTCTGGGCCGTTTGGGAGCAGTTTGTCGTGAAATTTGGGCGCAAAATCACGCTGCACAATCCTGTACTCAATGTGAACCAATTCTGGGTTTTGGGGGCCAAACTTTGATAGCAGAATCGGAATGAGCATTATTAGAGTTCTAATAATATATGGTAATTGAAATATATTATTTTGCTAAATGGGAATATGAAAAATCGATTAAAATGGTGTATATGCTATTCAATAGTTATGATTAATGTATAATTGAATGATTAGATATAGTGAAAAGGAATTGTGAGCTAAATATTAGTAATTGATAAGTAGTAATATATAAAATAATATATTTGGATGTTTACTACTATCCTGAAGTTGAATGACTGGGATTAAAAGAGATATTTATCGTTAATTAATAAATTAAGCTTTAGTTGTTTTTGTTACAATGCGGTCTACGATAATATTCTAGAAGTAGTTATAGAATATATCAAATATAAGAGTTAAACATTGAATTGGTTTATGTAGCTGACGGTTAGAGAATCATAATTTCTAGTTGCTACTAATATCAAGATTTTGATCTTGCTCCCTTTAGTAGTGTTAAAGATGATAGATTATACTTGTTAATAATAAGTGCACCTGAAATTTTTTGGTAATATAAATAAATAGTTACGATATTATAAGTTGTATTGTAGTTATTCACATATTTATTAACGTTTAAGTTAAAAATTTCTGATGTGTGAAATACCAGTAATAAATCTATTTTATAAGACACATAAAATCTGAATTATACTTCATCATACAGTAAATATTATGTTTAATTGCTATCTTCCGTCTAGGCTTAATATGAATAAACTAAATTATTATATTATTTGGATTTATAGTATTAATAAATAAAAAACATGTCATATTACAACAATTCATAAGAAATCTAGTAACTAGCTCTTACTAGAAGTAGATAGGCTTGAGTTTTATAGGGTATCGCTTTTGAATATGATTTAAAACTTATAGACACAATAAAATATCATACTGCAATTTATAAAAGTAATTTAATCTACAATTTAGATTATGAGTAATAGTATTTATTAATAAAATTACATTATTGATAATCTAATTAAATCCAAAAATATTATATTAACTCTACTTACTAAAGTGATATATGATTTTGAAATACTAATAAATACATCATAGTGTTAATATATAAAATAAAATGATTAATATCCTAAGTTAAATTGTCTTCCTTATTTTAGTTATATAGATTAAATAACTTATTATATTATCAATAATATTTGGATATTATTATAATATATTCTATAATTATATTTATATAACGAAATATGTAGCAAACAATTAGCTAAATAAATTATATCAACCTTATAAAAATTATAAATGACAATAAAATATATGCTATATAACTTGTTAATACAAATTGAAAATAAGTGGATATTACTTGTATATTAGCATTATACTATATTAGTAAAATAAAGATATTAAGATAAATTGAGCTTGTACTATATAAAAATATTATCTTATTTTGATGGTATTTAAATAAGCGTTAACTATTAATTATAGTTAAACTTCTAGTCGGAATTACTGAAGGTAATGACGTTTATGAGTTTAAATTTATTCAAAATTAATATCGTATAGTTTTTTTGAGTAATTTATTATGTAATCGGAATCATATAGAACTAGTAATCATTATTTAGGATATTCTATAGGTATATATATTATAAATATGTTAAAATAATAAAAGATTTATAACGGCAGCATTTTATTCTTTTAATATTAAATATATTTTTTATATGTTATTGGTGATTATTATCAATTCTATTGTAATAAGTAAAATTTCACATTATAAAGATAATCAGAAGTCATATGATTATAAATCTTAATAATTCAGTCTTGGATTTAATTAAAAAATCAAAGATAATGTTGAAACTTACAAAATACTTATATATTTTATAACTAATAGAAAGAGAACTATAATTTAATGGTAAAATTAAATCAAGTATATTGAAAATTAATCAATTATTTAGATTTTTAATAAATATTTTTGATTTATTAACTTAAACTATTTACAATTGTATATATACTGTACATATTCTTAATTATAGGTAATAAATCCTACTAAAAATTATTCGTAATCTACTTCTTATTATTAATCAAGCATAAATTACAATGTTGATACTTTAATTAATATAATGCATTTAATTTTTAAAAATTTTATCAGACTTATATAAATATCATAAATATATAATAAATAAGGATAAATTTTGATTCAAAAATAATTTTAAAGTCAATAATCGTATGATAGTTGTTTCCTTATATGTGACCAAATTATTAATTAGCTAATTAGTATTTGTATATTAATATGAACTAAAACTATTTACAACTTATGAGCTGATTTAATTTGGAATTACTTATAATTTATATATACTTATAACATGATCGGTAAAATTTAGAATTATGCGCCCATTGTTCTCGTAAATATAGGACCAACTAGCCTCACTTAAGTCTCAAAACTTACCAGAATCTTGGATGATGTTAATATAAGATTCACCTGAGTCATTCTCTTTTGCAGGAACAGGGTCAGGAGGAATGTTTGAATTTTCTCCATTTTTATTACCCGATTTAACTTGCTATATTGTGTTATTTATTGAGCAGCATCGAGCTACTTAACTACAGTTAAAAAGTACTTACGTTTTGATTGTTTTCACTGGTCCTAAGGCGTTGATTCCAAGGAGTCAGATAAATTAAAATTTATCATCTGCTTCATTTAAAGCGACATTTTCAGGTTTTTCTATAATTTTATACTGTGATAGTGCTGAATCATTATCAAATTAACTTAAATTTTCATCTATCCATCCTAGTTTTAAATGTACATTTTAGAAATTAAGCTAAGGATTTTAGGTGATTAGCTCAAAGGATCGAAAACCGCAACCTTATTATAACTCATTAGTGAATGTGTATTGTGAAGAATCTAGAAATAATCTATTTAAAACTAAGTAAATTCACTTATAAGGTAAATAGCTTAAAAGAGTTGTTACAAGAACGCTTACTCCTCAATAAGATGAAAGACCACAAAATTATATTAATTCTAGATTAGCTTTAATTTAGGCACCATTGACAGTTGATATTAGTAATATTTCTCTTAGTGATGATGAAGATTTAGAACATTTCATGAGTAGTCTTCCTTAAAGAAAGAAGAAGGTAAAAAGTGGCAAGAATATTGATCCAAAAATACCTGTAACTGCGCCTGTAGTTGAATAAAGGAAACGAGAGATACCAATAGTTTCGCTTGTTAATACTGAGCCTACTGTTTAATAACAGACTGAAAAGAAAAAGAAGGCTAAATAAAAAGATAAAGATAATCTCACAATTTTATAACTATTTAATTAATAATTATAAGAATTATAAAATTTAAAAATCGATGATTAAAAATAATAGCAATAAACATAAGTAGTTATAACTGGTATAGAATAATTTAGTTAATCAACAATTAGTGAGAGAGCTGAACGAACAAAATAAGTTAAATAAGCTCTATCTAGAGCAGCTATGAGCTATGTTGTATTTTTAGCAGCTTAAAAAAATTGTCTTGAAGCTAAATTTGCAGATACACTATAAAAACTTAAAGATCATATATAAGGTCCCAAATTTCAACTTTTAACCAAAGTTATTAATAGCAATAAGACATTAAATACAGAGGAAATTTGTCTTTAAGAAATTAAAATGTGGATTAAATTTTTATAGTGAATTTATTAATTATCTTATTTTATTTGTTAATTTAAATATAACTATTTTATAATAATATTAATCTAGTATTTCTTTCCTTAATAAATGAATATTACGGAACCGTTGGATATGCTTAAATTTTTAGTAAATGAAAAGATCATTGTTTATCTATATGATAAAAGCTTATTAATTGCTACTTTAGTTTAGTATGATGAGCATTTAAATCTTGTTTTATCAGCTGTTGAAGAGCATAAAGATATATAAATTCGTGGGTTTGACAATATGATTATTCATGGTTCTAATATTGACTATATTACTAAAGCTAAGTGATAATTTTATACTCAGTTCATTTCACCATCTGACATATCACTTGTTATCAAAACTTTAGTAAATTATAAGTTTAAAAGCTTTTATTTCCTTAATTACTACCAGGTGCTAACTGATGGCAATTATATTATACTTTAGTGTACTCTAGCATGATTCGAAGTAGCTCTCCAATTATGATGCTAAATTATAGGTAATTTTACAATTTCAGTTTCAAATTTCTATTATTACGCATTATCTCCTTCTATTTATATAAGCTCATCCTAACCATCGATAATAACAGGCAGATGACGAGGAAAAACTGGTCTTCGTAGACTGGTCATTCTATAACAAACTGTTATTTATTTATATAATTAAAGATATCTTGATATCAATTGTTTTCATTGGTTATTGTAAAAATTTATATGAATATAATTCCAATTTATGAAAAAACTGTAAAAATTTCTAATTAATGATAGTAAATACTTTTATATATTTATTAATCTCACTGATTCTAATTTTTAAATTAGGCTCATTTGATAGTTCTTAAAGTGGAGTTACTATCATATATAAAAAGTAGTATATAGAGAATTTATAATTATTAGTGTTATCTGAATAGTTATATAAGTATCAAGCAAATAATTTTTGATTTAAACGTAAATAATAAATCATTTTCTAATCTTATTTGGATTCCAGCATAATTACCACTTTACATGAGTTAGCGTTTTTATTTTATACAAAATCATATAAATCTACTATTTATCTTAGATTTTGATGAATATAAATATAATACCTTTTATTCAGTTAATCATTCATTATGACTAAATAATAAAAAACACGTTAAATTTTCTTAATAACAGCAGATATTTATGTTCACTCTAGAACTCCGCATGCCCCCTGGACTATGAAGTCTTCTGCACCATCAACATTAATATAAAAAGCAATATCTTTTCGGCTAATATTTTAATACACTGGAAGCCCCACGCTTTTATTTTCCAATATCTTATCGTTTTTCTCTATCCTAGCATACACCATGATCTCATTATAACTTTTGTCATCAAATATCTCAAGTTTTCCGCTGAACTTGCAGAACATAAATCTGACACCTAAAACTGAGATGTCAGTTTTCTAAAATCCAAAGATTAATCTGTCGCCAGAGGCGAAATTTTTCATACTTCTAAATGTTTTAAGCGTGTTTTGATGAGGAATTTGACTCGAAAATTATATTTCAAATGGTGATATATTAATTGATTAAACTAGATTTTTGTTTTTAATAATGACATTTTAATTGGATTTTCCTTACCTCAAAATAATATTTTCTGCAATGTTTAACGCATCAGAAACTAGTTCCTGACCTGCAAATTCCTCTGCAGATGGCAATAAAAGTGTACCACTAATATGAGAATCATGAAAATCAAATCCGATAGAATTAATTTTCTGTTCTGTTTAGACTTTTACACATACAAAATTTCTGATAATATGCGTTAGAATTAACTTATCTTCTGGTGTTTCTGCTCGATTCAAATAACAAGTATATAAAATCAAATTTTATAATAGAGAAAAATCTATATCAAGCTAAAGATTTTAATTCTTTAAGATAATAACAATTTGACTTAACTCGAAAACACCAAACCCGTAGTCTTTTCGTAGACCAATCGGGGCGTAATTTTGACGTAAAACGATGGATGAATGAGCTGCTGCAATTGTTTAAATAAGCAATGACGACTAATCCAGTTCTTTTGTTAAAAACTGGATAGTTTCCTTGTATGTCAAGTCAAAATTCTACTTACTCTCTACACGAAATACAAAACAATTGTTTATAATATATTAGGATAAATTTTTATTTTGAGCTGTAAAAATAGAATTTTAAGACTTTGAAGAACATGCTTTCTGAAACTTCTACTATTCAGACTATGATGCTAGGTGGAAATTTTATATTATAACTGGTTATTGAATCTGCTTTATATATTCTAAATTACAATTTTAATTGCCAAACTATAACTTTTCAACTGTTTCGGAAAAACTAAGTGGAATAGCGGTTTCAGGGTTAATCTATCCCTCAGATACTAGCAAAAATGTATTATTTTAGTATCTATAAATCAATTTTTCTAATGAAAACTCATTTACTGGTATTTTAAATTATAACAAGTTGCTTATTATTGTACTAACCTTGTCTAGCAATTAAATTGATTTGTTATCTTTCATAGTTAAAAATTCCTAGACTATTACATTTTCATGAGTTTATTAAGTTAATATGTCACATTTTGATAGCCCAAAAATATCTGAATATTCACTTTCTTAAATAACGAAACCCAGAAATGCAATGGAAAATGCTAATTTTTCTTTATTTGAAAGACTACAAATAGCAGTTTTGTACAAAATTTCTGTAAATTTTCGAGTGAATTAAGAGAGAATATCAGATTCTACTACAGGAGTTGTAAAAACGGATTTTGCTTCGTCAATTATAGCATAAAATGTTTGTTTTTAGATTTTGAATATGCTGAAAAATTCACTAAAATATTCAAACAGCTTAAAAATTTCAGAAATAAATTTAGCAGTTTTGAGGTAGATGTTGAGCAACATTTTAGATGTTTTAAGGAGTGCATCTGACTCATTTTTTTAATTCTCAATTTCACAAAATTCTGCTTTTGTTTATTTTAGGATGTTTAAGATAGATGAATTTTCCAAAAGTTCGCTTGATGATGAATTAGAAATTGTAGAAAGAAGCTTTAATTCTAAAATTAAAAGTTGTGATGCAAGCGTATTTTAGGTTAAAATGTTATTTTTAATATTAATTCTAAGTTAAGGCTAGTCAAATGACATTATAAGATCTTTTTGGTGTTAAATATTTGATAGAAGTGTTTCTTAGAAGTTTAGAATATGACATTTTTGGATTGTATTTACTGGGAAGGTTTCTATATTATTTACAACAAAAATAACTTTGAAGTTATTGTTAATTTCAATTTATTTGTCTATTAGTGTTATTGTTTCGATTTTTAAATTCTTTGACGAGTTGTTAAACTTTATTTAGTAATTAATAAGTTGGTTAAATAGAGCATCGTATTATACTATATCTTCAATTATTAGTATTTTACCAAATCTTAAGGCACGTTCGACTTAAATAAGATAATCTGTAGATTACTAGGAGGTAATAGTAGCTTCTAAGTTAAATACGATATTTAGTTTCAGAGAAATATCAGCGACGCTAAATAAATTATATACAATTATTGAAGATATAAATTGATTGATTTAATTTGGCTAAGTATTTAATGCTAAAATAGAAGCTATGTTAAATTTAGACACCATATCATTATTAAATGAACATTTTTCAATTATTTGATCAAGATTATCTTTATTTGTACATATATTCTCATATATTTCAAATTAATTCGTAAATTTAATGTTAGTTTATTCTAACCAAATTTTAATCTCTCTAATAGCTAGGGTTTTAATCTCTTCTTCCACTTGTACCAAATAAACAATACCAAAAGATAGTATTAGTATATTACCAACATTATTTGTTAATTACTATTGTAAAAAGTTAGATTATGACTTCCATCTTTCTTTTTCGCTATCAAATTAAGAAACCAAGTCTATGGCTTTATTATATTTTTTTACTGTATCCTCTTTTGTGATTTCTAAGCTACTTAAATTTTGAAGCAAAGTTTTATAATCTTCTTCATATTGTTTTTAGTCTAGTTGTAGTTTCTCTACGTCTTTTTCATACAAAAGTAATTCTTATTATATAACATCAGCTTCTTTTTCAATTTTCTGAATTTCCAAAAGTAACGGCTTGAATGAGATAGCTATCTATAAAAAGTTATAAACTGATACAACCCATGAATACATTGGACCTGCAGCTCTGGAAGATCTAGTTACAATCTCAACAGATATAACAGGATTATTTAAATAATTATCTCTAAGTTTTCTAATAAGCTTATCCGTTAAAACGTGTTATAGAGGATCATATTTTAACAATTTTTGCATAAAATCATCTTTTTTCATTAAAATTCTAATATTATTCCAGGATAGATCTTCTTAGTCCGCCTTTTCACTAATGATTAGTATAACAGCTTCCATGGCTAATCGAATAGTAATACTGGGTTTAGCTAGAGATTTAAGCTCGTCTAACTACGGTTTATTGATTCCTTTAATATGAGCTTTTGCTTTTTCTAACGCTGGTTATACGTCTTCTAATTCTTATTTTATAGGCTCTTTTTTCAATTCAATCTCAGACTATTTTTATGAAATTTTGTCTAAAATCACATTTAAATCTTTCTATCTATTAGTAACATTCGCTTATTTCTCAATAGTCAGTTACAGTTTTTTGTCTGCTAGTTTCTTCTTTAGCAAAATCTCATTCTACTACTCTTGTAATTAAATTTTAAGTTAATTGATTTAATTTTATGTTTCTTCTAAAATCTTTAAACCTGCATTAGTATGATTTTGTTTTTCTTATAATTTAGTTTCAAATTATGTTAACTTCATACAAAATAAATTAATAACTTGTAAAAATTAGCGAGGTGATATATAAAATTTAATATTACTTTTAATAAATAGCTATGACAATCTAATATGCAAGAGAGAAAGAATAAATGGAACTTTTTAATGTAATGTAAGTTTAATTATAATTTTAGGAATGTTATCAATAACGGATATTTATGCTTTAATTATATCGTAGCCCAATTTTTATTTCAATAAGAACTAAGAAACTTCAATATAACTATTAATACTCCAATCATCATCAAATAAAATTGTACATCTATTCAAAATTGCAGGGGACATTGATTAGAGATTAGATGTATAGCTGAAAATAAAGTGCAAGTTTATTTTAACACGATTTATTATATCTTAGATTATATTATCATCTGTTTTTATTGTATGTTAGCTTTGTTTTAAATATTATTCATGACCGAGCCCAATAAGGTGGGATAAACTTTCCCCTGAAAAAAGGCCATAAAAATCTCCAGAAGCTAAAATTGAGTTAGTTAGTTCCAAAAATGACAAAGATAAATTATTACTTTAGCTAAGGTAAAATACAATTTTCTGATTATAAATACCAGATTTTATAATTAAATCTTTCAAAACCTCTTCAAAATCATTTTATGAAAATTGTGAATGTGATTGCATTGTTATAACTTCCATATTAAGATTCCAAGCAACAAATTTACATGTTTCCTATTTACCATATCCAGATTTAGATGCTATTATCAAATGACCTAATGGCTATCTAAGAACTCTATCGATTTTAAGGACTAAATTAAGATGCTAATCAGTTAAATAAATAGCCTTTAAATATGGATTTCGTAATTTAGATTCTTAATAGTATACTTTATATTGTTTTTAAATTTGCTAATAAAGAGTGGAAATAGAGTATTCCTATAACTTTCCTTAGTCAAAGTATGTATATAACTAGTTAAAGATTTCTTCTGATTACTCTGGGAAACTAGAAGAAATTATATTTTACAATTATTACTAAATTACAAGTTTATCTTATAGTTTAACTATTTTGTCACTAAATACTCTACATCCTTCAAAATATAATATCCCTATTAACCTAGAAATTGAAATAATACTTGGAATATATAAGGATTTAATACCTATAAACCATCTTGTAAGATCTCTAGGTGAATAAATATAATGTGAATGTAAATCTTTAGTATAGTTATCTTTAATATAATTATAAAACTATACCATGATATTAGAAAAAATTACCTATATTTAAACTAAGCTACTATCAGTAAACAGTTAGCTTAAATATGTTTAATAAATTGTATGCAAACTTTCAGTTTGAGGATAATCACAATATATAATTGTTGTCTTAGATAGAAATCTCTAGTCTAAAATGTATCTATTAGCATCTTATGGTGGATTACATGAAGATACAAAAGTTATATTTTACAATTGATAATATTAAGAATTATAATAAAATCTATTATACTCAATAAGTAATCTTAGTAATTCGATAACTTTCTAGCAGTTGTATTAGTCCTATGATGGTAAATTTAGCTCATCTATTATAAATATAAGCTTTTTATTTGGATTTTTAGGTAATAAGAGCCAGTAGTTTTATTTTTCTATAATTTAACACTAGGAAATTATCTTCTAAATTAACATACTTGGTGTACTAGTTTAACTAAAACTTAAAGCAAACGATTGAACTAATGCTAGTGAACGGATTGCATGCTCTAATAACATAGATTTCCCCGAGCCTGCAGGACCACAGAATATTATAAATCTATTTGTGTAAATTAAAGAGTTAATATAATGTAAATAAGTTTAAGTATCGATTGTTGAAATAATTTGTTATTCTTATTATTTTAGAATAAGTTTAGTTTTGTACAGATTGTTAGAAATCCAATGTTCTTAACCAATTACAGGGTATAAATAATATGATTTAGGTAAATTTTAGCTAAACTCAAAATACTATTATAATTTTTAACAAATATATTATTTCTACTCAAACTAGGTTGAAAAAGCTACCATGATAGACCAAACAAATTTCTCCATAACAAAATTGCTTATAATCAACATTTAATCCTCTAGTTAGTTTTTATTTTAGTAGTGATCATTCAAATCATTAAAAATAGATTCCATAAGAGCAAAAAATGTTTATAACTATGATTAAAACTATAAATCCATTATTAAAAACTATTATTTAGCAGATTATTCAATAAAATTCTATAACAAATTTAATTTTTATTAATAATGATTTGCTAACTTTAAAAAAACATCTATCGTAATGTTTAGAAGTCTTTAGTTTTATGTTTTAACTTATTAGTATTATTTATTAGTATTTTAAATAAAATTAACGAATTAATCGTGAGAATTAGGGCTAGCTGAATACCATATTATTGCACATCTACTAATACTAGCTGGAGTAATATTTGCTAAGTCATTGCTTTCAAAAATATGATGAACATAATTTGGTATATTTATTACCTCCCCATTGGGTAATGTTAAACTCTTATTATCATCTAAAACGGAGTTTAACGACTCTATCCAATCTGAGGATAAATACGTATCAAAATAAATAAAGTGATGCTTTGGACATTAAGAATTATAGTTTTCATCTATAGCTTATCTTATTATTTTTGTATATATTCCATCAGTCCACTCCATAGTATATTCATGTAAATACCCAAATATTTAGTCATTTGATTCAAATTATTTTACATTAATCGAGTAAACTTAAGTGTATACTCCTTATTATTAATATTATTCAGATAGTATAATATTAAATGCTTTAATATAACAATTAAATGACGCTGTTTTTCCTGTAGCTGTTTTCCCTATAAGCATTACTCCAGAGCTAAATTATTATGCTTACTACAAATGACTAGTTTTAAGCAATATATCTTAACCATAAAGATTAAGAGTGTTCATTGAGCTTTTAATAGCTTCATTAAATTTATTGTCAATTATTGGAGAATCTTATATTTTGAATATTTTCGATATGATATTTTTGAAAGGAATAATATCATTTTACACTAACTTTGGCTCAATAATTGAAAATGCAGCGCATAATATACATAATGTCTCTTATGCTTAATATTTATTGAATAAAATTTTTCCTGCCAACAATATTAAAGATTTAATTGCTCTTAATCCCCAGTCATAATGTATTTAGCATGATAAATCTTCTAAACATAACTCAAAGATCTCAATAATTTAATAACTTAGTTTTTAAGCTTCTTTGAATCCCAATGAACTAAGTAAAACACTAGATATTATTTAAATATCAGGTTAATCCATTATAATATTATTCATCAGACATTTTAAATTTTCAGGTAATGTATTTCTTCCTATATAATTTGGATTCATAGTGACAAAAATAGAGGAATTAGAATTCAGAATTATATTAGATCCATTAATAGTAATATTTTTCTAGTTTGAACGCTACGCGGTAATAATAAATTCTATATACCCGGCAACTGCAGACAATACATTACTCTCTAACCTATTAAACTCATCAAAACAAAGTATATAACCGCTACCACAAATACCACATAATATACGACAAATAGCTTAAATTGAAAAACTTGAACTAGTATTAAATACTATATATGGTTACCCCAATTGAACTGCAAGTTATTTGACAGTTTCAGTTTTACCAGAACCTGCTTTACCTATTGGAGCACATCCAATTTTTTGGGACATAGCAAATGATCCGATATAGTAGGCATATGATGTAAGTTATGTCTAAATTATTCGCTGACTTGAACCATGATAAGTAAAACCATACAATTTTATGGAATAACCAACTTAAACATATACACTTAAATAATTCTCGTTAAATTCTAATTTCTATAATTAAAATGGAGATTTAATATCATTATAATGCATTACATGTTTGAGTGTTAAAAGTTGCGTGAATTTATCATTTAATAAATCTTAGCCGGCCGATAGTAATTGTATGTGGTATTCTAATTCTGATATTACTATTTGCTTAATAAATGGTTTTGAGAAAGTATTATGCTATGATAGTATTTATTATATTTATAATAGTTTGTCTTTTAATTATTTGTTGGTGAAAATATTATTTGACTAAGTAGAAATAAAGCCAGTGAAAACCGAAAATGCTAAGCAAATAATTTATATGGGACTGTCTTAAATAATATTTATTAAATCATCTTTTTTAATATCGTTGAGTAGCAAAATTGATAATTTTTATAAAGAAATAAACAAATTATATTTTAACGTTTATTAAACAGTTTTATCTAATATTGAAATTATATAATGCAAGACTAAGCTATCTGAATTTTAATTATTTATTGTAGATTGTTTAACAAACGTTTCAACAATCTCTCCTTCTCTACTTTGGAAATTAACTACCATTTGAGCCTCATTAATTTCAATAGCACTGATTCCTTAGTAAATTTTATTCCAATGTTTATTCATATTAATATAATTTCCATTTTATGTCTATGTAATCATATCTATTAAATCTTAATCGGATATAAAAAATAATTGAGGGGTAATATAACGCTATTTTTCCAAAAATATGTTGAGAGATTATAAAATATTTTCAAATTACTGATTGATATGCTTGAGATTACTATGTAATTAATCTGAATCTAATATATGTAGTATATTTTTCTCGTTATTATGCTCTAACAAAATTTATAAAAATAAATCTTATGCACTAATAAAATTATCAATTGAAACATATTAACTTAAAATACTTAAATTATTACCTATGATTGATCTAAGATATACAAAATGTTTTTACGAACTTTGCCAAATTTATGATATTTCTTATAATCGCTCTATAACACCTATCCAATACAATATAATAGTTTAAAAATCATTGAAATAAGGATTCGATGTTAAGCCTTGAATAGTAGCCAGATCTTATTCAATCTTTACATGTAATTCATTCCAATTTAATATAAGACTAATATCATCCTTTGTGGAAAATTTAAAGTTAGTGTTTTCCCAAGATTCTTAAATTTCTTGTATAAACTTTTTAACAAAATACTATCCATGAGCTTTAGTTAATATTTACTCCAACACTAGTTCACCCTATTTATCTGCATTCATTATATGCGTAATAAATTATGAACAATTTAATTTCTTGGTTTTAATGTTGAGATTTTTCAATAATTCTTACCATAAATTCTCTGTCATCAGATTCTTTTCGAATAAAGGCTCTACTAATGTAAGGACTTTGATTATTGTATCGATATTCTAATATACTAATTTATATATATTAAGATCTGGACTAAGCTTATTAACGTCAGTTCTAAAGTTATCTATAATAGTAAACAAGATACTATTGTCAACATCAGTCAATTATTTTTTCTCTAATTTATAAATCTCAGAGTAAATCTAACTACATAATGGGAAAATTTA
Organism: Spironucleus salmonicida; assembly: GCF_000497125.1. NCBI lineage: Eukaryota > Fornicata > Diplomonadida > Hexamitidae > Spironucleus > Spironucleus salmonicida. The sequence continues at coordinate 476,065 of NC_090598.1, forward strand.
ATTTATATAATTAAAAGATTCTTTAAAGATCTATTAGAGTTATACTTCTTCGTTCTCAAGTTTTTTATACATCACCTGATCTGTTTTATGAACAGCTTTTAGTTATGGCATTAATCTTGTAATCTTGTCAATAAATGACTTAGTTTAATTATTTATGTCAATTGCATCTTTTGTTACTGATACAAAAGAAAAAATGTTATTAAGCTAGTCAAATATAATCAGCTTTTACCATTTATTACTAAGATTATAAACCTCCAGAGAAATAATTTTGGCATGACCAAAAATATGGTTTTTAACACCAGATATACCATTTGATGACTCTAAAACTTTATTAAATTAATTTTTTATCTACTTTAGCAATGCATACTGCTATAAAAGATCTGTTATTTTATCTTTAATATCAATACTTGTCAAATTTTCAAATAATTGTTCATAAAACTCTCCGGATTCCTAAATTATCTAAATAACAGAATCTGCTTTTTCTCCATTTATGAAAAGTCTCTGCACTTGTTCATTAAAAGCAGTCCCTGCTAGCAAATTCTTTATATAATTCTCATCATATTGGCTTAGTTCTGAAAGTGAGCTTTTTACAGATAATAAATGTGCTTTTAGTGTATCCTAAATACCATTAATAATTAAGTTTTATATAGTTTGGCTAAAACTGCTAATGGAATTCTAAATATTTTCAGAAAACGACTTGTCAAATTAAATAGAAATTATACCAAAATTTGAATTTAAGTGCCCACTAATGTTTAAATTTTTACTTTAAGCTAACGCGATATACAATTCTAGTAATATCTTTTAATCATTATTGCAGTGTTATATTAATTAATTTTAAATGTTATTATCGAGTAAAATACTTGAATTTCGCTCTGAAAGCAAAAATTCTTGTAATTTTTTAACCAAATTTACTGCTTTTTTCTAGAAAACTTAGATAATTTCACATATTTTAGCCGAAATTTCAGTCTGAGAACATTGATTTTTAAGAAAATATTCATACAAAGTTATATTTTATAAATCACATTGTATATTTGATTAAACAACTAAATTTAAAGCAGAAAATGTCAAGTTCTGTACTAGGTTTAGTAAACTAGCTAAAAGATTCTATTCAGTTGGACAAATCTGAATTTCGCCTGAAATAACACAAATTCTAGCAACAAATTCTTATTAAACACTATTGACTAACGTATCTACTTATTTTTTGCTATATTTTTACAATATCGGTAGAAATTCCTAAAAATACTTTAATTCGACTTCAAAAATTTCATTATTTTCGTCTTCCATTTAATAGAATTTAATTAAGTAGCAGAAACTAAAATAAAGCCTTATCATTAGAAACTCCTAAAAAGTCTAATTAAGAAATTTGATTGATTGATCCTGGTTCTTCTAAAAAATTTAACAGACTAAGTCAGTTGATTAGTCATAAATACTTTAAATTTTGCTGCTTTCACATGAAAAAAGCTATAAAACATGTTAATCTAGTAACTTAATATGTGACTGCATGGAAGAAAAACTATGCTAAAAATACTAGATATGTGCTTATAAACTCTGCAACTTGGCAATAATTTTGCTTGATACAATACTAAAATTAACTAAATTACCATCTAAAATAAAATTGCAGGTGTCCACTTGATTAAAATCTAGAAAAATTTTGTGGAAGGGTAGGAATGTTGTTGATTATGTGATTTCCGTATAATACAAAATTTAAATTTCATTTCCATTTGCTACTCCACCATATGGAACTAATAAAAGCAACTTGAAAATCTAATTCACGATATCTAGAAGGGGAGAGAGGAACTCAATTTTACCTTTAAAAGTTAGCTTTTATAATTAAAAGTCTGCAATTTACTGTTTTAGCTAACTGTACAAAACATTAAAATTATTAATTAAACTTGATGTTTTGGTTACTTAAAAGTATATTTCCTATATAATTTTGACGCTAAAAGGTAAGTTAAAATCGCTTAATTAACCAGTTATAAGACCTTTAACAATATTATGCTTCATAAATATACAGCATTCAAAGTATTCTTATACTATTTTACAATTTGCAAATATAATTTGGCTTTTAAGTCCTTTTTAATAAATATTCTAGTCTAGCACAAAGTCTTTTAACTAACCAGTAAAAAATAGTTTAAATGCTCGTTCTGCGCTACAATAATGACTATTCATAAGCATTACATACTCCATTAATTGAGTGTCGTTTGTTTATTCTTTAACAAGTTTTTATAGCAAATTCATACGGTCTTGAGACGTAATACAAAATTATAGAAAATCAATTATTCTGGCTTTGAACATGCCATTAAATGCAAGTAACTTATCTGGTTTTTTATAATATTTTAATAGTTAAATTAGTTCATTTGAATTATTCTAATGCTCAATATACGTTGTTGTTATATCAACTTCAACACGACCTCTAAAAAGACTAATTTTTTTTGCTATTTCTCCCATTTTTTACTTGAAAATTAATTATAAATCGGGTCTTCGAATTGTCAGATTCTAGAGTTTCACAAGTTTTTAATAGTTAGAAATCAAGTCTATTTCATTTGTTTGAAGTCTCTATATCACTTATTTATCAAAATTTTAAAGCACTGTTATAACATTTTTTTATTAAAAAAATTGATTTACAACAATATTTTTCTATGAGATGAGCTGACATGAACATCCAGCGATTTCTAAAAACTGGGTTTTAACTATTTCAAATTAGCTGATTAATTATTCAAACTCTGAGATTTAAATATCGTTTTCAGCAGCTGCTTATAGTAGCAATTTTGCTGCGTCAAAATCACCAAAAACTTTCTAAATTGCTTATCCTGCACTATTTATGGCAAGCAAATTTTCACAAACATGAATCTGATTTAAAATAGGCTTTTCAGTCTTTTAAATCGAAAAATCTTCAAAAAATTAATATACTAAATTCATATAAAATGCTATAAAAATTTAGTGCTAAAGTTTATGTGGGAAATTTAATTATTAAAGAATCTTAAAAAGTTCTTATGCATGCTTATTTTAAATTGCAAATACTACATTTTCAAAGAGCTAAAAATTGTAAATCTCCATCATAAGAATTTCTTGGGCAGTAACTTGAGTTTTCTGAACTTTTGAGTTCAATACAATTGATTTAAGTAGTGCCTTACCATTTTTAAAAACTGTTCCAGCACGTTACCAACTTTAACATAAACTAGATAACTACTAGGTATAAATATGAATCGCCCCTTTTGAAAATTATATTAAATTTTAATTTTCGACACATATTATACCAATATCAATATTCTATAATTTACTAATCTTAAATTTATAGTCATCAAGATTTTCGAAAGTCAAATCATCGAAAAATGGAGTTAAAAAATTACTATTCTGGAGGTCTTAAGATGCTTTATTTAAAAGCTAAAAATGTGGGGAAACTTATGAAATTTACTTCAAAATTAATGCCAAATTCTATAGTTTTGTAGGCAAAACAAAGTAACAATCGGAGTGGACGAGTGCAAAATCAAGAGATTTTTAGAGCGAAAATTCGAATGGCTATTGGCAGAAAAAGAGTGGCGAGCTGGTTGAAGAATTTATATATACATCAAAAATCGAAGAAGCTAAAATAGTTGCAATATGATGCTCTGGTAGATATGGAGATAAAGCCGTGGTAATTTTGTCCATTTGTGGAAGGGATAGCAATTTAGCATAAATTAAGATATAATAAGTATGTATAAAAATAATTCTATTTTTAACATTTAAAAGCAAAAATATTTTAAAATCATTATTATATGTAATTATATACAAATCTACTTTTTTTAATTTACATTCCTTAAATTGAAATGCCCCCTCATAAAGCCCAAACACTTGACGCCGATTTAAGCAAATTCTAGGACTCCAGAACTGTAAGAGTAGGCTAGAAATCATTCCCAAAGAACAACAACGCTCAGAAGTAGCCTGCTGCTGGTCTTATCGTAGATACGACTGATGACATGGTTTTCGGTACTAAGATCAAGGACAATAAGCTTGGCCAGAACTTTGCCCGCGTTCGTGGCGAGGCTGGGATTTCCAGGAAGGATCTGGCACTCAAAATCGCGTCGAACGAGAAAATCATCGCAAACTGGGAAAACGGCAGCTCCGATATCCCCAAGGCCATGATCTCCAGGCTCGAGGCGATTGTCGGAAAGTTCACCCAGTGAGATAGTCTGCTGAAATTTTAATTTTTCACTCCTTTTTTTGAATTGCCTGTCCGAGCCGCTTCTCGATGAACTTCTCGGAGAAACCGCCAAAGTCGGGCCGCCGCCAGTGCTCGGCAGCGATGCCCTGGCAGTGGTGGTTTTAGACGGTCTGGACCTGGAACTCACGCCGCGCGTGTTTGCGCAGCTTCTGCAGCTTCGACTGCAGCTACGTCCGCGAGAACGCCGGAAAGTACCTTTTTAGCTTCGTGCCGGTTGCGTTTTTGATGCCAATCAGCGCCACTGCGAGCTCGAAGCGGACCAGTTCTCCGGGGCTCAGCAGCTGCTGCTGCAAGAGCGTGGGGAAGGCGTTGGAGGCAGCAGCTTTGGGGGACGTCGGATTGGAGTTGTAAGCCGGAAACTTAAATGCGAATTGTGCCATTTTTGAAAAAATGGGTTCGCAGGAGCGGATGATTAGTGGGTAGAATTTAGCTTATTTGCAAAGTGAACTGGGTGTAGGTGGTGTGTGTTAGTTATTGCGATATAAAGTTGAATGTAGTAAATTTGAGAATAAAGCATTGTTATATCAGTTTGAGTAAAATGTAAGTATGGTGATATAAGGAAGCAAAGTAAAAAATACAAATAACATCTCAGTACGGATCTTAGATAAATGCGGCTGCGCCTCTCTAAATCCACCAATTACCTTCTTTCTTACTAGGTAAGTTCATATTCATGACGTAATTAGACGACAGCCCAGTCGTCGTAAGAACACCAAATCTATTGGTGGTTGTATAAAGTGGCATAGCATACTTGCCTGTATTATCGATTTAAAGAACCGGTCTGAACCATATTGCTGGCATATCAGTTAAAATTTTACCGAAATCTGATTCGTCTATATGTTCGTTTTTGAAGTTCCACTAACATCCTTCAGATTTCAGTCCAGTCAAGAGAACTCCGTCAAATAGCGTTTACTCAATAGTATTGACCTATTCATCAGTATTTACAGCATTGGTCTAGAAGCTTAATCTGTCAATGGAAAGGGCGTAGACTCTAGCATGATGTTACAAAATACCCGTAAAGAAACCGTGTGGGAAGTGGAAAGCTCCTAACCAAAATTGAGTTGGGATATAGCCATCTAATTGCCCTAAAATTAGATATTGTACATCTTTATTTTAACAAAATTCATTCAACTATCTCTGAGGTTACTCTTCACTAGGGCACATATTAGCCCAGTTTCTAAAGAACTCTACTCTCTTTACCAGGTCTGTGACGTAACTAGATAGATTCTTCAGGGTTGGGAACGATGCTGCTTTAACAACATTAGGTAACTTGTTGCCAAGGATACCTTAGTAAATTTCGTCTAGCTCAGACGACATAATAGCTAAACCTTTAACAGCAAGCTAAACATCTGCAAATAATTATCTAATAATCTTTAAGAGCTTGTTGTATCTAGCACACTCTTATCTGAGCACAGAACTCAAAGGAGAAGGCATATAATTTCCGTTCTACAATTTAATTTTCAAAGGCATCTTAACACTATTAATATCGAGGTCTGCTGGAATTTTTTGTAAAATTTCCTCTGCGCCAATTAATACCTTTTAGTCAATTTTTGCAACAGTTGTACCTTCCCCGACAGAATCGGTTGGCATCATTGACAAAATAGATTCAATAATGTTATTAGACTCTGTTTACTAATAAGTTAACTCAGCATTATCATTAAGACCAAATAACGATGGTTTTTCAACAATTGGGAAGTTCTTTTAAATATATTCCATAACTTATTTATAGTCTAATGAGAAGTCAGGAGCGGTATAATCCTAGTTTTCAACACACATTTAGCGTTTCTCGTCAAATAACTTCGTGTTAAGCAGGGAAGACATGATTGTGTCAACGCAACGTGTATCCAAAGCATCAGAAATTCTACCTCCAAATGCAACATTACCAATCATGTAACATAGTGGTTTATACGGAACATTCTCAACCATTTATGTAATTGACGGTGTTTAACCAGCGAATTTAACAGCAAAAGAGTCAACTAAATATTGATATATAAATTTCTACGAAATTTAAATATCTTGAATTGTAAAATCATATTTAGAGTTGTAACAAACCGGACCGAAACGTCTTCTTTCTAACAACGATGAATAAAAGAAGCTTAGGCAGAATAATGATCTCTTCCATAAATTAATTAATTTAGGTTCATCTGGCATCTCGTTATGATAATTTTCAGCCATAACCTAATATGACATCAAAATATTCTATTTAACACCTCTAGGAGGTTCATTTGAAATTTTGATAGATTGTGCGAGAACAGAAGAAGGGAAAATTCTTGATGGCATGGAAGTCATAATTAAGCGGAAATCAGCACTAAGTGTTCCAGATGTATTCATATCTTGCAATTTTTCGACATGTTTTTATAATTATGGCATCCAAGATTCGCAAAGATGACAATTTTACAAGCAAACCCATTCCCCATTTTCAATAGCCCTTTCCAGTAAACCGTCAGCTATAACACCTTAACCTTAACCCAAGGCTAAGGTGAAAAATTTGTGTGTTTTTTCTTACGAGTGAACATATTATTATAACATAAGCATCGGATCTGAGCCTGCAGATAACACAAAGATTAATGGCACAATTGATGAACAGTCGGAGAAGGCATCTGCCATGTTGAAATTAGGAGGAGAAACATATAGTTCATCCTACATCACGCTTCTTGTATAAATTGGCAAATAAAATAGAAGTCTTATAGGATTTATTATCTTTAAAAAGTTGAGCTTCTAGAATGGTGACATTTCGTTGTATAACGTAGCAATTTCTATGTCTGCAAATTAGAAAGTAGGGTATGATTCGATAGTTTCATATTTACAGAATTCTTTAAATACCTCTGCTTTCTTTTACAATATTTCAAGCACTTTCTCACTAATTCCTGCTGTATTAGTAAAAACTACAAGTCGATTGATTTGTTTTAAGGATAAAGCATCAGATAATTTATCATAAAATTCTTCATCAACATCAGAATTCTTAACTTCTTTAACTAAGGTGTCATTTGTGAATATTTCCCATTATTTAGATGAAAGCTCTGAATTTTATCTTTAAATACCTGAGGCAATCATAAATGCAAAAACAGGTTTATGTCTTTCAAATATACCTCTGCATACTGCAATAAAGCATGTCTCAGTAACTGATTTGATCATCTCATATACTTTATTATTAGATTATGGCACCGCTTATAACGTTTTAGTAAACAGGTTTTTGAAGAAATCAATTGAATAAGTATACATAGGATCTAAAGTAGATAAACCGGCAATTGCTTCATAAAGTATTCTTCCACGAATTGCTACTTCTCTATAAAGTTCACGTTTTTAATTAGATATCTTTGTACTTTCTTCACACTCGCCAATAGTAACAACAATTCTTTCAGTAACCTCTTTAGACTATTATAAAGCATTAATAAGGTTAGAATCATCTAGAATATTACCTGTAGAGTTAGCTAACATTTCTAATACAGTATCTTATTGCTTTTACTATTCATCTTTGGCATCTGCTAATTTACCAGCGGCCTCATCACGCGATAATTCAGATTGTGGATCTTCTACTTACAACACTAGCGAAAGTAATTGCTCTTCTAGTCCTTCTGAAGAAACAGACATGTTGATAACTGAAGCAGAAGCCTAAATATCTGGTGACAAATCAATCTTACGCTTTCTAGTAGTAAGGTAAAGTGCAAATGTAGGATTGAACGATACAGATTTATCACCAACTTTAATCATATTACGAGCAATTTCCTTTCTAAGTACAGATGATAATGTTGAATCTAGATCTTCTGTTGCATTTTCCACAACAAATGGCGCACCAGTAGTAATTGCATTTTCTAAATCTCTGGCCATAGTGTCAATGTTGGCTCCTACCAATTTATGATGCTCAAGCATCTTCTTAAGCCAATTGATGCCTTGAAGTTCAGGATCAATCAGGAATGGGTAACGCTTAGAAGCAGTTACAATAATAGCTGATTAAATACTACCAGAATCACCTGGTAATTAACATTTTTGCTTCCATTTTCTGATTTCACGAGGATCTGCAGTCGCAGAATATGTGTCTAAAGTGAATGCCTAGCTGACAAAAATCTTATCATCTTCTGACTCAATTGTCTTAAATACGTTCTCCTTCCAACCTAAAATAATTTTCTTTCGCTCATCAGATGTATAAGGTCCCAAATATGCAATAATTGCGGATCCTAATAATGCATCTCCAACTGAAGATTTCATGTTATCGCTAATTTGTGAAATTTGAACTTTCCAGCTCTCATGTTCACTTTTTAATCCATTTACCAATTACTCAGCTCTAGTCAATCTAAGTTCTGTTTCTTTTATCTAATTCTCTAGCTAAGTTCTCTTATTCACCGAGTCTTCGTAAGTTTTCTACAAATCTGCTAATTTTGCCTCAACTTCAGCTAATTCTTTTTATTTCACAGCTAAAGCTTTCTACTATTTGTCTAGTTCTGCTTCAGCTCCTTCTAATTTGAGTTTTTTAGGTTCGACTTCAGACGCGACTTTTGCGTATACATCCATAGCCTGGCACCACTAATAAAGACATTTTGCAGCTTTTGACGAATTTTCAACTTTATCAATTGTAAAATCTGGATTTTGTGTATATTTTCTTAACGCACGCAATACTTTAGGTTTCATATGATCTTTATCGAAGTTCATTACGCGAGATATAAAGTTCATATCCTACACTAATTTAAGAGCGCTATCCCAGTCAATTTTTGGTGATTCAAATAATGTTAAAACAGCTTCGAGAGTCTATTTAACCGCAATTGGGGGTTGTTTGAACGACTTAAGCTCAGTAACAGAGTTCTTATCGAAATTCTACAGAGCCTTCATTGCAGACAAATATGCTGGCATAGCTTCTGCTAAATCGGCCTCGACATCATCTTTGATTTCCTGTGCTGAAGCCACGATTTTTGCTACTTCTTTACCCTCTGCTTCCACATTCACTCGAATTGTTCCAGCCTCTTCCTATTCGACAGAAAGTTTCTCTAATAATTTTTCTGTCGCAGCGACTGATTCAGCTAGAACTGGTTGTAACTCAGTTAGTTGTACCTTCATTCCAGCAACCTGTTCAGAAGTTTCTGTTAGTTTTGTGAGACCTTTAGACAAAATGTTATCACGTTGCTTAAGTCCACCGACGGATTTTTAAAGAATAGATTTAAAGAGTTATAAGAACGAAATGAACATTGGGGGAGTAACATAGACCATTGTTTTTGTTTTTGCAAAGTACGATTATGCAAACGTATTACTGGCGTCATGTACAGAAACACAAGTTTTAGCGATCTCATTAATTGTATATTTGTCGAAAAGAACCTTATGCACCTGTTATAAAAAGCTTTTTGCAACTTCTAGAAGTGCTTCATTATTCCAAACAGTATACCAGTCTATGGTTGTACAATTTACAAGCGCTGGGAATTATCTCAAACGCTTTCTTAATTTTTCACCAACTGGTGAAAAGCACAAGCAAACATGGAAATTGGCTCTAGCAGTACGGTAAAATACATCCCAAAGTTATGCATTTGTGTAATCTTTTTTCTTTCCTCCACCTTCTATAGCTTCTAAATCTTCCTTACTGACTACTTATTATGCAATTTCTTTAACTTTTTCAATCTCTTCTTTCTTCCAAACAGTAATAGGAAGAGGAACACCGTTCAAAACTCCATTAATAACTTCTAAGAACGCGTCAGCTGAATCTAATGAAGTTTCTGTTAACAGCAAAACAATTGGTTTAAACTTATCGCCTTGGTCAGCTGTGATTAAGAAACAACGTTTTAACTCATCGTAAAGTTCATTTAATCCATACATTCTCGATGCAGTTGGTTCAACGATTGAAGCCTCGATTGCAGTAGCAACTAATTTAAGTAACGATTTTCTACCAGATCCAGAAAGACCAATACAAAGAGAATGGCCAGCTGGTTGTGATAAAACACGGAATAATCTTGAGAAATGAGAAATAGCATCCTTGAACAAGACCAAACGTAGGTTTGTGTCCTCTTTTTGATTAAGTAAAATTTCAAAGTCAATTTCGTCCTTGCTCTAGTCTTCTGGCTCTTCATCATAAACAGAATTAAGGATACTTACCAAAGCCTGCTTTTATTCTTCATCGTTATTGTTAAGATTTTTATATGGTGCAATATCTGGAGTAACTCCAGTTTAGTTTGTCCATCTACCAAATAACAAGGACTAGCTATCAAGTTGACAACCTGCAATTTCAACAAGCTTATCATTCCATTCTTATGGTGTTGTGCCATAGTTATCTGGTCCTACTTTTACAGCTTATCTATCCTCATCATCTTCAATTTCTTCTTCTTACTCATCTTTATGCACCTCTTCGCCTTCTACTACTTCCTTATGAATTTCATCATATGCAGGTTTAAAGTAACTAATGAAAGTCTTGTATAATAAATTGTCAAATATTTCCTCGTCATCTCCGTCTGTCAATCTATCTCTAAATACTCTCTAAGATTCGTGTATTAATAAAGACAAAACATTTCCAATGGTAGCTATTTCTTTAGGCTTAACTGCAAAAATGCCACCTATTACTCTAGCGACATCACGTAAATTGAAAGAATAATGGGACTTAAGAGGCGTGGCACGAATATTTGTCCTAACCTCATTATATAAATCGACTAAAGCAGCTACAGCTAATTTAGAAGTGTTCTTGACCTCTGCAGTAAACTCAGTGTTGTTAATTTTAACACCAAAAAATCCAGTAAGTAAAGAATTAAATATACTGTTCATTGCCTAATTAGAAACCTCAGGGCAAGATAATACTACAAATTTACTAGTTAGACGCGGGTCAATATAATTTCTGCCAGCACCTGGTTATTAACTTGCATATATAAATTATAATCCTTCTACTTATTTAAAGGTTAATTTTTAACGATCATAGCATCCACCCTAATAACTGAGTTATCTAATCAATTCATTAGGTGGTTGGGCGCCAAACTTATCATAAGTTGGCATATCTGCATCATCGATGAAAATATAATGTTATGATCTTCCGTTACTAGGAGCAAATAAATTTTTACGTTTTTTATCTAATTTTTCAAAGATAGCATTTTCAACAGCAACTGCTTTAGTTTGAGCAGAAAATGGAAGCTCTTACACAGATGCGTCTAATGGTGATTATTCTAAAAAGTAATCAACGGATACGTCTTGCATTTGCACGGCTTATTATTCTCCTTCTCCTTCCTTTTTATCGTCTTTCTTATCTTCATTAGATTATGCTCCCACTGTTCTGCTAAAGACAGTTTTAACAATTGATGTTTTACTTGTACCTGTAGAACCGCACAAATATACATTAGCATTAGATCTCAAAAGACTCTAGACAACAGTACAAATCTTAACAAATTGAGTTGTAGGGACAATCATATCATATATAGACCCTCCTTATAAAATAATGTTATAATTAAATTTACTAGATCCAAACATTTTATTCTCTGGGTTCCACTGACTGTAATATCTAGATTAGTTATCAATTTTCCAATCAAATATCGTCAATTACTTACCATTACTTCCAGACGCCTCCGTAGGAGGCATATTGTTGGTTAGAGACATTAAAGCGGCAATCTGTTCTTGAGTTAAACCCTCTCTATCTGTTCTAACCAATTATCTAATTTATTTATCAAAATCAGATGTGAAGTCTGATTTTAATGTTCCTCCAAAGCCCCAGGCTAAAGAGAATATAAGGCGCTGGTCTATTAAAATAGACGTAATGGGGGCTAATCCAGTTGACATTCTTTCATCTAAATCCGTTTTATTAGGTAAAAACCGTAAAAACTCATCTTTTGCAGATAGTTGCTCAATTTATGTATCAGGGTTGATGTCTTATGCTTTCTTTTTAGCTTTAGTATTCTTTTCATTTTCTTATATTATCTTTTACTTAGAAAATGCTATTCTTTCGTTGATAAGTGATTCTAAAACATGTACTACATTAATAACTTATTAGAAGTTATACGTTTAGATCTCTTCTTAATATTGAAGCCTAAACAATTCGATTAAAGGATTGAAAATTGCAATAAATTATTTAACTAATTTATTAGCAATAGACATTGTCATTCTTAGAGCAACCTGTTCAAAGTATAAAAAGTCTTTAAGTTAATCAGGATATGATCCCAAAAGTTCTGTTTCTATTCTGGTCAATTCTTATGGTTAAACCGCCGTATATGGTGTATCAGGTTCGTCGTCAAATACTTTCTTTGCTGCCAAGTCTTCATACTTTTCACGTAAATCCAATAAAATAATGTTGAACTCTTCCATAACAATTAAATTAAATAATTTTGTCATGAAAGAGATTGAATCTATTGTTAAAGATCTAAAAATAATTTCATTGCTTAAAAATTTACTACTGAAATAAACCATGCCACAACGTGATACGGTAGCCGGAGAAGCTTATGATAAATCAGCTACTTCAACCATTATGTTTGAATAATCATTTAATCTGATACGTTCACCATTAGCTAAACAGAACATTTTACTATCATCTAAAACCGTGTTTAAATTTTCAATCCATATAGGATCAACTGGAGAATCAAATACAATAAAATGCTTTTTACCTAAGTCTGTTAAGATTTTTCTAGCTAAAACTGCTATCAGACCATCTGTCCAATCATTTGTAATCAAATTAAGTTCACCATATAGTTCAGCCATCGTGATAGACTTAGCCGATAACAAATGTTCCTCAACTGGAAGGAATTGAGGTTGGGTTCCTGCTAAATTCGTAATTGCTTCTGCTAAAACCTATCTAGCTATGGTTTTGCCAGTTAAAGTTTCGCCCACAAACATCTAACCATGTCTAATAACGTGGGTATCATATGCTTGTAAAATTTTAACAACAAACTCTGGGTTTGCTTGGAGGCCTCTGTTGACAAGACATTTCTTTACTTCAGCTTCTAATGCACCATAATTTGTTGCAGGCATTTCAAGACCTGGGAAAAGATCTTACACAATACCATTGAAAAGATCAATATCATCTGCCAAAAACTTTGGAATATTTGAATCAAGCATAGCTCTGATAAGGAGATTGTCTTCGGATTCATTACCTGTACTAGTAGCCTTTAAACGACCTGCCATATACAAAATAGATTTAATAGCACGCATGCCAAAATCATAATGGAATTATTACGATAGTTACTCTGATGATAATTTATATAGCTATGTCATCTTTCTCGATAGTACTTTTCCGTTTTTATAACCTTCAGAGAATAAGAAATTTTCAGCAATTAAAGCATAATCTGGAACAATCATAGCAATTGGTCTAAACAGAGCTTTTACAGATTCAGGTAACTCAGTACGACCGCCATAGTCTGGATTATATGTGATGAAGAATCCTACACGACAGTTGAGCTTTAATTCTGCATGCTACTCAAATGTAAAATATTTTTTCTTAGCTCTTACTGCATTTTGAATTGTAAGAATTTGTTAGGAAATAACTGAAAGGGTATCAATAAGAATTCTATTAAATTCATCAAAAACTGAGAAACTACCCGACATAGCTAAACCACAGAAGAACTTTGCCATCGACTTATGATCTAAGCCATCGGAGCAATTGAATATCAAGCAAGAAACCTATAATGTTTTGATTAGATCTTTGGAAGTTTCAGTTTTACCAGTTCCAGCTGGGCCTAAAGGATTACCACCAAAACCTCTAGATATTGCCGAGGTTAATGTCAAATAACATTTAGTTGTTAGTGGAGTAACTACTAAGCGCATGTTAACACCATAATACTCATATCCTGAAATAAACTTAAAATCAGTTTGTCTAAGTTCTAACTCTCCAGTACCAAAATTATTATCGCCAGCTCCAGTATTTTTAAACTTTGGATCATCAGATTGTTCACCTTCAATAGTCCAGTAATGTCTTAATTACTTTTACCAACCAAAATCAGAAGGAAGTTAGGAGTATGCATCACAAGTTTTATCTAGCATGTTATAACAGACATCGCGAGAAAATACTTCTAAAACTATAATAGGTGTAATAATTTTACGTTGAATTGCACTTTAAGTATTGATAATTAACTCTGATAGTTCCTCAATCTACGTAATCATTGTATCTTTAACCTATTCCATCATATATCTGGTACCTAATTGAGCATCGTCATATAATGCATTCTCAACAGCATCAGTATAAACGCACTGACCACCAGCTAGGATACATTGAGCTGGATGTTCAAATATCCATTGCTTTCTTTCCGCACCGTATGCAGGTGAAGTTTGAAGGCACCTCATTTATTTTACTCTAAGAGTGTTGAACATTTCATGTTCTAAAGCATTCAGCCAAACTTCAACTAACCCACCTTCAGGAACTACTTTGTCCTCAAATATAACGTGCTCTCCTTCTGGGGATATCATATCAAGTATATTTACCTAACCATCTATCGTCTCCAAAGTAAAATCTGATAATGCTTCAAAGATCTTTCTTAAAAATGGTCTAACAGTACCCACATCCGTAGTCTGTGCTAAAATTTAAAGCAACTCATCGTTTGAAATAAAGTAAAATCTTGGGAATGCCAACCTTTTAGTCTCTAGATAATCCTCAAGTCTTTTTTGAACCTTTTCCAAGGACTCATTATGATTTTGTAAAATAACCAAAATACTCTCTTATTAACCAGGGACCTTGAATTCGGGATGGCTTACATCTAACACTGAATTAGCCTTTTTAGCTTGCTCTAGAATAGAATGCCAGAACCGATCAACTTCTTAAAATATTTCATTTTCAGCAGGAAGCTGCGCTTTGATATCAGGTGGTGCAAATATACTTTCTAAATATAACCACCCTTACTGGCACTTCACCCATTCGTCCAAAATATCGGAAAAATCAGTTAACTGTTTTTCCATATTATTCACTTATTCACGAATGCCAGCTATAAACCGTGAACCACTCATCGACTGGACAATCGCCAGGCTGTCGTCTAATTATTAAAATAAGTCGTCTACTCCATTCAAAATAAGAGAATTTGGATTGCTACGTGCTGCGTATTCCTTACATTTGAACTTTGTTTATTGCCATTATTTTTATATTTAAGTCAATTATTTCTTTAAATTGAACTCTCCGGTAGCCTTTGCAGAAATTGCGGCAACTTCACCTTTTTTGGCCAAAACACCCGATTTTAACAGATTAAAAAGCGTGAATTAGCTGGTATATGAGTACTACTGACCATCAATTAGATCAAAAATTTCCTGCCAGTGAACATCATCCATTGCAGTATTTCCAAGATCCATTAGGAGCTACGACTTGTGCCTCATTTATGTTACAGATTGTTTGTAATAAACGGCCACAGGATCATCATTGAGTAATCTGGTGAACTTATTGGCATCTTTCATAACTTCTGAGACATAAGAGACTGAGTTTTCAACATTCATTTCTTTGAACTTTAATAATAATTTGAGAGATTCGTCTGGTTCTTAAGTGTCCTCTTGAACTTCTTCTTCGTGTTCTTTCTCATCTTCAACTTCCTCTTCTTCTTGTTCTTCTTACTTCACACCAACGAAGCATACTGTGATCCAAGGATCATAAATTAAGTATTATTCAAAGATTTTCCATTCGTTAAGTCTTTCCCAGAGGCTAAGACGAGTTTAAAGGTCTGTTTAGAACCCTTTGATCTTTAATTTTGTGGAATCAATATTTTCAGTGATTGGATTGACCTTGTGGTCTTGGTTTTTATCTTATTTCTTCTTTTTCTTTTCTGATGTCTCTAGCCAGTTGTTTATGACACCTGAGTGACCAGCAATTTCTTCAGTATCTTACTCCAAGTTCTCAACTTTTTATATAAGTTCTTTAAGGTTAATAATTACTTGTGTTGGTTCAGCATTTTAATCTGTAGAAGGACCAGAAATTAGTTATTGCTAAACATCTCCAGTAGATTTATTGATATTATCGACTTTAGAAATCATGTTATTGACCTACGACTAATAAATTTATTGTGCAAAATTCTCTGCTTAACTTCTTTTTTATTATAATATATTAAGACTAGTATGTAGAGCTTCCAAATCTGATCTATCTTAAATATTCAATTTCAAACCTAGCCCTAAAATAGGTGGATTGAGTTTAGCATCTTAAGCATACAATTCATCTAACGATTATCCTTTATTATAGTTAGTCCATAGAGCCTATGGAACTTATGTCTAAATCAAATTTTAAGATGTTAAAAGTTACATAATATCATCGCATAATTATACTTTTTAAATAAGAATCTCTAAATCAACATCAACCGTCTCCAGATATTTTATAAAGGCACTATATGCTTCTAATTCAGAAGGCTATTGACTGATAGCTTTAATATGGGCTTAAATTTTATCATTGGCATCAGTTCTAATTTCGCTCATCACAGTTAAGGCAGTATTTTCAACTGCTTTCAAACCAGTAATAGGAACAGGTTGAAGCTTCTGAAGTAGACTTCTGGCATCAAGTTAAGCAAATCCTGAAGGTATAGCAGGGGCTTACTTGCCTAATTTAGCTTACCATGATCTAAATTTAGCAATTTCTCGCTCCAACGGTCTTGTTCCATAGTTATTTCTAGCATTTTCAATTGCATTTTCAACATCATCTTTAATATCAGAACTTGGAATCAAAGAAATATTTAATGCATATTATACAAAATCCTCTTGTAAAAGCTCCTTTATATTGCATGAAAGATTTCTTTACTGTTATGAATACTCTTTTTCATTAAATGCACTCAAGAATATCCAAAGTGGTTAAAGTTCGTTATAGTCATTTGAACGATCTTTAAGTTCTTGAGTTTATTATGCAATATGTGACTCAATCTATGATAAATAGTCTTAAAATTCATAATCATTTGCAGATATTTGTACAATTGTTTAACTACCATTTCTTTACTCAGACTATCCTAAAATAAAATATTCTTTTAGTGCTTCAAATTTGGATAACTGATTAGGTTTATTGCACAAACTTATAGTGTTGTTAATTGTTTAAATAAAATTGTCATGAATAACATCTAAGCTTGGTTCGAAGAAAAGCTCATTTTCGGAGTTAAATGATATTTCCGATTAAATAACACCATTACTAGTGCTAGGTCTGATTTCCTTATTAGTATTTATATTTATACTTAACTGTTAACATGAATTTTGTAACATTTATAATAAAACTTCTATAAACAGTTAATCTACTAATTAAATTAACTTATAAATACTTTTAAGTTCATTTTAAGCTGTTCTAACAGCTTTTCTTTTATCGAGTTGTTCTGCTTTTGTTTAGGTAATACTTTTACTCTTAAGCATCTTCTACTTCAAAAATAATGGTAATTTAGCGTTTTCTTCGTCAGTTTTATCACTAGCATGTTTGTGTAACTCTGCACATAAGTTCATAATAAAAGTTAATATACTCTCGTTTGCATTCTCAATTAAACTTGTTATATGGCTTTAAACACGATTTTATGAGTCATTCCAGGCTTTAATGTTATTAGTAGGTGTAGCAGAGCTCTTATTTTTAGAATAATTATCATTTTCGTATTCAAAAGTAGCGAAGGAATCAATAACTTAGTTGTCACGAATTTGGACTAGAACTTCATTTATTTATTGCAAACAAGTAAGGAAGTGTCCTTTTGCAACAAATAAATTATATTGTTAAAAGGCTCTATTTCTGCAGAACTTCTTGAATTTTCTAAATGCTATCCAGTTTTCTAAAGATTTTCTGGCATAAAACTCTCTGAAGAACTTGAAATTACGTAAAATATTAAATGATGATGACTCTAAAATCCAACGATCAAGTTGAACAAACTCTGTAGAATCTTCTAGGAAGGCTGATAACACGTTACATTTCTTAGTTAAAAACATAGTATCTGTTAATTCTGGAGATTTTTTAGTACTTAATAAACTCTCTGTATCTTCATCTTCAGTGACTTTTTTATAAATGATTTTAGGTCCATTTGTATTTATTTCGATTTTACCTTCTCTTAATTATGATATTTCTGCAGAAAAATCTATTTTTTTAGCTGCTTCTTCGTTAACAATTCTCATTACACCATTTTAACTAATAGTGTAGTAAACTGGCAAGATCTCAGTATCTTACTTGCAAACAACATCTAAGGAATAAGGATTGTAAATTCTGTCTGCTTGGTTACTTGTTGGCTTACAAAATACTAATTTTACCGTTGCTTTATCCGGGGTTCTTGCAAAGTAAGCAATAGCATCGTCACTACGTCGCATTTCTTTAGTAAGATGTTCAGAGTTAACAATTTTTGCAGTCTCAGCATTTCGCTGTCGTGGAGCGTCAGCAGCAGCACTAGTTTTGGGCTAAAACGGGTATGCTGGTAATGACTAATCGGAATGCATAGCTGCACGATGAAATACCTCATTATCGGGCAAATAAGATGGTATCACTTCTGATTCGTGTGCTATTGCAGTATCATGCAAGGCTTCATTTAATGGAACAAAGTTTGGACGCACTGCATCAGAGTCAAACTGAGAATAATCGTTCTCGTTAAAGTTAGCTGTTGTAGCTGGACGTGCGAATCTAGCTGCATTTTCAATGTCGCGGATTTTATCACGAATTAGATCTGATGCTCTAGGTTTTGGCGGCATTTTTGAAGAAAAGTTTTGGAGTGGCAATAAAGATTTAATATTATATTATTTTATAATAGAAATATTTACGAAAATTAACATCATGAATTTAATATGAAGTTTGATATCTAGTTATATTTAGCGAAATAAGTTTGAAAATTTTAACTAGTTGCTGTATTTCAATTTTAAATAAGTGATTGGCATACATTTTCATATTTTAATTATTAAATTAATACTAAAAATTTAATATAAGTTGTTCTACAGCTTCCTGGTCATCGTGATCTATTTCAATAAATATTTGGTCCATAAAATTAGTTAAAATAAATAAACAGTCATACATTTCTTTTCTAAGCACGCAAGGCTTCTAATTATGCTATAAAATCATCTTCTGGTGGAATAAAATGGTACCGTCTTTCAACTGCTGAATATGGTCTAATTTGTTTGGATTTATCGAAAGTTGGCATTGGTGTAGAAGGGTGTCGCTCAATAATTTTTTACTATTCACTATAATCTTCTTAGAAAGCAATTAGTGTAAACTTATTCTCCAAAAAGTATTTATCTGACTCTTCTTACACACTTTCGTTTTCTTAAATTGTGTCTAGCGTTAAAGAGCAAGATTTTGATAAGTAACTCATTATTAAAGTATGAATATTCAGTATAAAATATATTATTATTTTATTTTAGTTATTAATAGTTGTAATAATTATACTATAATTTATTATTATATATCCGATACTCTGTATAATTATAAATTACCGTTTATTATATATAATAATGTTATGAAATTTAATAATTATTATTATCATGAAAACTTTAATTCTAGTTCGGCATGGTGAAACAGAACTAAATTCTGGTCCTATACCAAGAATTAGAGGCTTTTTAGATATATATTTGAATGAAAAAGGAAGAAACTCTATAGAATAAACTGCGAAATATATCTATTAACATTTACCTACTCCAAATTTAATTTTATCTTCTCCTTTAAATCGTGCATAACAGACTGCGGAAATTATCAACAAAGAACTTAAATTATAATAATGTATTTAAATATCCTAGAATTTGAATGAAGTTAATTGGGGCACATGGGAAGGTATGACTTACGAAGAAGCTTTAGGCACAACGGAATATGAACATTTAAAACCACTTGAAATGAATCCCCCAGGTGGAGAAACGTTGTATTTAGTTCAAGATAGATGCTAGAAATTTATTGATTATTTTTTACAGTAATAAGAAGACTGTATTTTGGCAGTTTCTCATGGATCTGTGATTAGTATTTTATTATGTGTAATTTTAGATATTCCACTAAATAAATATTGGACAAGTTATCTCAATAATAGCGGAATAGGATGTTTATAATTTGAAAATAATGTTTGGAAAATTAAATCTTGGGGTTAATATGATAATTGATATATTATATATAAAATATATTATTTATTATTCGCTAATGTATATTATTTTAACTTAGAATTACTTTTTGTATGCCTTGTAAGATAATGATCTCTATCTTTGGAGTGGAAATCCTTTATTTTCAGAATTGAAAGATTTTCAAGTTGAAACATTATACTCTGATAACACCTCATAAATTATTTAAGTCTAACCATTGCTGGTTTTTCGATAAATATACTTTAAAGTTAATATATAATATTCTAATAAAATTATATAGTAAGTTCATATAATAAGTAAAGATCTTGTATTCCTTGCTTTTTAAGTACAAACTTTAGTTGCTAATATAAAAATTTCTATTTCTGGTATTTAAAACACTGTTGAAATTAAATTTGATAAAAATTTATATCTTTAATAGTTCTAAATGGTTATATTAACTAAATTTTTCAAAAAATAATCATAAAAATTTATTGCTTATAAAATAGCAGAAGAAGATTCTAAGTTAGTTTATAACTTATAAAGTGACTTAGAGTCGAGAATAAAATCAGGACTGAAATAGATATGGATAGAATATACAATAAAACTCTCAGATGAAATACAATTTTAATTTAGTTTAAGAGTACATGATATATAATTTAAGAATTATGAAAATTTTATTGGGAAATCTTAAATAATGTTGTTTCCAAATGCTATATAAATTACTTCATTTTAGTCGACTAATTTTTTAAAATATATGAAATAGTTTTAAGCATAAGGCGTTAAAAATATTTTAATTTATTTGGTATTAAATGTACTTGATAATAAATAATAAGCTAGCAATACATCACGTAAATTTTTTATTAACGTAGCATTTAAAAGATTTTTCGATGCAGAACTTAACATTTATTGTAATGAAATGGAAACACCTGCTGACTGTTATTTATATATTTATTAATGTTAATTTATAGAAGAACATACAATAGTAGGATTTGTTGATTTTTAATTTATAAGTAGTTAAGTTTATTAATAAATTTTTAGTTTTAATGAGTTTGTTCATAATTATTGTGCTAAAAGTATGAAGCTTTAGCTTTATGGAAAATACTTAACAGTTATGATTTAAAGCTCTACAAATTCTCTTTTATGTCCTAGATTTTATGATCAGTAAGTTATGTTTTATATTGATTAAGTAAACTAAATGCACTATCCATCTATTGCTGCAAAAGATGATCATATAGTTACTTTAACTTATTTTATAAAAAGTAATAATTTTAGTACTATTTTGAAACTTAATAATGCACAAATTGATGGAATAATACAGATAATGAATACTAAATAATTTTAACGTGTAGCTACGATACAGTTGTTAAATAATCAGACTATTATGGATTCAACATTTCCATATATATCTGAAATTGAATATATATAAAAAGATAATATTTTACAATTAATTTTAGGTAGCGTTTGCTTAGCAACGACAATATTAATTATAATATCAATTGTTCTTCTACGAAGGAGAAGCAAAAAAATAGGAATTTAGTGACATTTTATATTATAATTATTTACGTAAAATGAGGTAAAATGAATCATAATCATCACTTCGGTGTAAGAGGTAGGAAATTGAGGTCAATTAAAAAATAGGTAGCCTAGTGGTAGATAAATTAGACTTCAAGTCATATTAAAAATTCCTACCCGATTTTTCATATAATTATACATAAAATAAACAAAGAATATTAAAATCTGTGACCAAGCCAATATATTAAAGCAGTACTATTCACAAAGAATTTGTTGTAGAAAATAACAACCCAGTAAACTAAGGGCTTTTAAAAAACTATACTTTATCTTAAAACTAATTTATTTAATCCTAAGCATAAGTTTTTTAAACAATTACAGCTGAATTATCTGATGATAATATTCTTCATAAATCAAATAATTTTGAAGAAAATATATGCATTTTGCGTCAAGAAACAAATCTAAAAATCAACACATATTTTGATACAATAAATATAAGATAAAACTAAATTCGCACATTGTCCCCGTTATAATAAAAGATAAGACAACGTAATGCTTTATTCAAGTGATTTATTTTAATTTTAGAGTATTCATCATTTTCAATTATTTTATACCCCATTTACCTAATAAATGTAAATATTATTAAATAATATCATATGCTAATCGATAATCCATATCCAAAATAGGTTAAATGAATAGCTTAAATGATTTAATCCTGGCTATCGGCGTTATTAAAATGTCTTTAATTTCCATAAATGAAAACTTCGAAATAATGAATAATTCAATAATGTTTGAAAAAATTTCGCATGCCATAAGTTCTTTAAATATAAAAAGAGTTTATTTGATATCATAGATTTATTATAAACAAATATTTAATGCTTCTCCACTCATAATTGGCTAGATCTAATCTAATATCTATTCAATGCCAGTTTAAAGTAATTTTTCAATATTCTGTTTTATTGCTAATAATTTCTCATCTTTATTCATCTCTAGTAGAAGTAATATAACCTCATAAGCGTGCTAAATATAATATTTTTAATAGTTATAAAATTTTCCATTTAGGTTCTCCATAAAATAAAAATCAGTAAAATATTCATCTTTTATTTTATATTTTAATCCTAGCGTAAATTTAAAATAATTAATAATAATATGTTCGGAATTAACTTCATTTAAAATAGTGTTTAAAGGTTAAATATTTATTTATTTAGCAATATTTGGTTAAACGAAATTTTTATCAATTAAGTTGATAACTAAAGTCGGATCTTACTCAGTCAATAAATTAATCAACTTAATATTATTTTTTAATTAATATTATAAAACTTAATAAGTTATCTTCGCATTTCTAACTTAAATAACTGTTTTTTCTTCTAATAAATCAATATACTTCAAACAGTATTACAAAGCTTCCTCGTTTTTATAAGCTATAATTAACTATTAAATATACTTATTTAAATTCGTTTTATTTGTATTCTACTTTAACTTCTGAAAAAATAAATCTAACTCCATTGTTTTATATTAAAATAATGTACATATAATATTCACTCTAAACTTTTTAGTCACTAAATAAGTCTAAATTTCATAAATGCTTAACACTCAGTGCTTTGCCAGCACTCAGAAATTTTTTAATCTACTCCTGCGCATAATTTCTAATATCGCTTCAATAAATACTATTCGCTTAATTTTAGCTCTTAAATAAGCTCTTCTTGACTCTTAGTGCGAGTCCGATTCGTTTTCGACCCCAAATCTACAACACAAGTCTACTCAAACTAGTCATTTTTAAACGTAATTTGTGAGATTTTCATTCCACGAAAAATCAGATTTTAAAGTAACCCTGATGCGATAGGACGTCGCTCCACATCTGTCAACATTCCTAACACAAAGATCTATAAATTTTATGGAAATTATCTGAAAAAATTGTTCAATTTTGGCGTTTTTTCTGTTATAAACTTGAAGCTCTGCATCATAGAAGATGAGATAAACGGATTCTCGAGCTACATGAGCGTTATCAGAGACACCCCGAGGCTCCAAATGTCAGAAGAAGTGGAATACGAATTTTAATTCAAAACTTCTGGAGCAATAAAACACGGCGTCCCAACACACGTTTTCATCAACGCCTCCTAGTTCGAAATACCAAAATCCGTGAGATGAAAATCCGTAGAATCCGATATCAAAATGTTAGCTGGTTTCACGTCTCTATGCGCGATTTTTCTGTCATGCAAATAATTGAGCGCCTGCAACACCTGAAACGCGATTTTGCTTATGGTCTGTGCGTGCAAAGGCTGAACTCGGCGCTTAATTTGCTGGTTCAGGTCCGATTTTCGGTAGAACGGAAATTTGATTTTGAATTGACTTTCATCGCTCGAAAATGACACTAAAGGCACAATGAGCGGGTGCTGAATTTAGGACAAAATCAGCAGCTCCTGTGTTGACATCGCGCTGATCGGGACGCGTTTTTCGACGTAAAAAACGCCGTTTTCTGCGTACAAAAACGCGTTCGACGTGTGCGGCAGCAGCCTCATAAATGGAAAATGTAGAGAGTAGGGTCACTCAAAAACAGATTTCAGCCACTGCTCGATTTCGGCCGTCGACTTTGTTCCCTCGAATTTGATGTATTTCAGGCCTATTCTGGCTATGATTTATGGCTCTTCGGTGTCCAAAAGAAAAGGGTGCAGCGGTGAGTTTTTGTAAACTTCATAAACTTGAGAGTTAAATCCGACGATTCCAGCCACTTTTGCCCTTTTTTCGAGCATTTTTCCAAAGGTAATAAGCATTTTGGATGGCTTCGCTGAAGCGGTGATGATGAAAAGCGCATCTCCCTCTTCTGTAGCGATTTTGTTGACTTTCTTGCCCCTAGAAAGCTCAAATGGGAGCTTTACCATCGATTTAACCCAGGAAATGACGTCCGATTCGGTCCTACCGCCTTCGTATGTTATACCCTTTTTGCCATCCTTTGAATGATAGATTTTCATTGTTGGGAAGCCCTGGACACCTTACTGGCCGCAAACACCTTTATTTTCCTGCTTGTCGCAGTCCATCGCGTAAAGTTTCACTGATTTCTCTAGGGACTCTGCCGCTGCAGTATATTCTGGCATAAACTATTTGCAGTGACCGCACCAGGGCGCGTAAAATAATACTGCAAATGTCTCCTACTATTTGTTAAGGTCCTTAAATTCTTCTGGTGATAGTTTACTGAGCTTGGAAAAGACTAGGAGCAGCATTTTTGATATGAGAAATGACGACGATTGACGAATTTTGGCAACAGTAAAATATATTATAACTAGTAAAATAAATTTTTGGAAAATAATCATATGACAATCAAAATAATATTGAATAATAGATAAATTGAGAAACTTAATGGAACTGCAGTCATTAATGATAATAATTTTAAATTTTTAAATAATTCAGAAGTTAATCCCACCATTGTTACGTCTTGCTAGTTTCTTTCCAAAACGTTCTTTTAAATCTTCAAATTTCATTAAAGTAAATTTTTCCAATATTATTGTACTATTATGTCGCTTAATCTTGCCTTATGTAAAACCCTCCCTACCAGATGACCTTGCCAATGCATTTTACTAAAGTTGTCTGTTTTGAACATCAGTAAGATTATTTTTATCTCGTTGTTATCGCTCTAGTGCTTAATGACGAAATACTTCGTTTTCAGGGAGGCTCATAGCGAGTGCTTTAAAACTCATTTGTGAATATTGTGATCGTTTAAGTGATTAATATAATGCTTATTCAGACTATTATTGTAAAGCAAGTTCAGGGAGATTTTCAAAAGGGCTTGTTTAAATAACATACCCTGATGATGATCCATTCTTTCCACGAGTCATTTGTAAGGTACGTGCATGCAAAGGCGATGAATTTGGTAAAGGATTCATATATTGAGACTAAATTGATTGTGAGCGGGTTAGTCTGAGTTGTGTTGTTGGGGACTCCATTCCGTAACAATGAGTTTAGTATAATATATTAAGTATGTTTTCATAAATATATTATGTATATCATAATTTAAAATTATAATAGAATAGAATTTCATATATTAAATTAAATCAAACACTATATATTGTGTTTATGTACAATCACAGATTTTGCTAACTATTTATTATGTTTATGGCTCAGGGTAATTATTTACGATATATTGTATATATAGATTAAATTTTTATAATTCAATAATTTAATGTTAATTATCTTTTATCAAAAGCTTTGACACTAATATTGTTCAATATATTTAGTCAAAACCTTATACTAACTATTACTCGATAATCATGTTAGTAACATTAATTTCATATGAAATATTATTATAAAATGGAGACTTCCACAGTCTTGAGAATATAAATTTTATTCCAAAATATATTACATTTTTATATAATATTTAATATATCTAAAACTTGTTGAACAATGCTTGTTTTGTATATAAGTAAAAAATTAAAAATTCATATAATTTAATAGCAATATAATCTAAGAATATCAAATATGCTAATATTTAATGTAAATTTGTAGATAAAATATATTTTATAGTAGGTTGATCAAATTTGAATTTATTGTAGTTATTTTAAACAAAATAACAAAGAAATTGTATAATATAGTACTGTTATATTTCACTATTCCATTTAAGAATCTATGTTTAATAAATCTTCATTATTCTCAAATGGCAGCACTCTGTTTTGAATAACTTTTCTCCAACAATATAATGTTATAATAACAATTGCCAAAATTACTACTACAATAACAATAATAATTCCAATAATCGAACCTACACTTAATTATTGAACGACTTCACATTGACCCTCTTTTAGTCTCCTGCCTTCGTCGCACAGTGAACAGGTTGCGGCATCCTTAGCGTCGCAGGTCGCGCAATTCTTCACATGAGCGAAGCAGTTATCCACGACGCAATGCGTACCAGCGAGATTTGGAACTAGAGCGTCTTCGCACGTAAGGCACATAGTGATATCATCTTGACATGATAGGCAACCTAAAATTGCTGTTGATCCAAAAATGCACGTGTTTACACGGCATTCGTTGTTAAATGTATCAGGAGAATATCCATCGATGCATTAGTCGCATTATGTTAAAAATGGTGTATTGCATTTTATACACTTATCAACCGCACTCTAGCCGTTCATACAATCAATACAAGCCAAACCATCAGCGGTAATACCTTTATCTGATTAGCATAGTCCGCATAGTGACGGGTACGAATCTTTACATTGGACACAAAACTTAATATCCTCTAGACATACAGGAGTCAGGCAGCCGGTGCCCTCAGAATTTGCTACCTGTCCCTCGGGGCAGCCGACACACGAAAGTCCGTCCGTAGAGGGCACGGCACCATTCGTGCATCCTGCGCAGTGCGTAGGATCCGCTTTGTCGCAGGTCGCGCAGTCTTAGATGCCGATGCACTGGCTGCCGACACACTCCGTCCCAGCGGCATTAGGCACCAAGGGCTTCGCGCAGGTCTCGCACGTGTTCGTGTCCCTGGCGGGGACCTTATCGTTCGTGCAGGCGGTGCAGAGCTGCGGGGCATCAAAATCACACGTCGAGCAGTCTGTGGTAAAGACCAGGCACATGTTTGGAGTTAAAGGTGCGCAGGCGGTGTTATTCGTCACTAATACGTACGGTGGGTTACATTCTTTGCATTTCGTACCATCTACGGGGTCGTTCGTTTTGCAGTTAGCAATACTCATTAGAGAAAAGGAATGTGACAAATATCGGTTATGTGATTATTGTACTATAAAGTTCATAAGTGACTCCAAGATTTAACACGATACATCTACATACCAGCACACAGACTTAGCGCAATTCGGATATATAAAGAAGTGCCTGCCATCTGCCATTGTACCAGACGGCTATTGGGCAGGCGCGTGCTAGACGGGCCGGCTCTTGCGTATTACTGCGCACCGGACATCGCCAGCAAAAGTTAAGGGAATGTGCGAGTTCGTGAATCAGCCAGCCCCTAGCAGCGCTCGGACCCGTCGCATGCTAGCAGCGCCTGGTAAGCATCCCTGTGCAATGGCCGAATGCCCCAGGACTGCATCGAAATGGCGCCAGCTAGGCCTGGGTGAAACGGCTGTGCGCATAGCGTCACTGCCAGAGCTTGCCGCGGTAGGAATTGGCAGCTGCACATAGGCAAGCTGCTGCGAAAACTGCCTCTGGCGTAGACGTCCTCCCATCCCGCGTCGGCAGCCTAGGGTGCAGCGAATCCCCCAGAACCCGTAACGGACGGAGCTTCTAGAACGGTGCGGCTTCAGCGGCAACCGCTGGCACCAGGATGATCTGCAGTGCAGTGACGGTGAATGCCAGCGCGAACCGTTTGGTGTACGCGGTGGGCACTCCTGGGCGGATGCCCGCAGGGATAGTATAATAATGTACTCAGAAAACAACGCCTATTAGTGAGTGGCTAGAGCCTACCCCAGTGCCTGGAATCTTGTAGGTTGTGCCAGTTTGTGGTCATATAACGCTAGTACAACGACAGTTCTTGCACAATTTAGCTGAGTGCACAAATCTATCGTTGTGTCTGACGTCCTCTAGATTTTTGTTGGCTTCAACCATCTAGCGACAAACTCACATCCCATGCCTACCCCGCTGGCCTTGATTATTGAAAATGGTTTTAGGTCACTTAATTATCGGTCAGTTTATGGCATACCCGCTGCTGGCCTCGGGTTGGGCTTTGCTCCTCATCTTCCTCACGAGCATGGCTCCAACCACCACAGCTATGATTATCACAGCGATCACAATCATTCCCAGCCCGGCGGCGGTGCCCGCACTGCCCCTGTTCTGCGAGCAATCACCATCAATAGCAACGGATCCATCTTCACATTTTATGCAGTAAGTTGCCCCAGCACACTCGATGCAGCCTTTCTCACAGCGTCTGCAAATATTTTCTGAAATAAAATAGTACTTTTCGCATTGATTGCATTTTTTATCCTTCAAATCGAAATCTATACATTTCCTTGAATTCGAAACGCAAACCCCTGACATTATACTAAATCCACGTTCACACATTTTGCAATTATTTGGATTAGCTAAACTGCACTCTATGCATGACTTATCGTTTATCAAACAGGTATCATAATGATCGCAAATACCATAGACCAGGGCGTATCCTTATTTACAGTACTAACATTTGGTTTTATCATTATCCTGGCAACCATTACATTAGAAAATAGCATTTGGACCTACCTGACAATCATCTCGAGGAACACATTTACCTTCAGATTCCACATGGGTATCTTTGCACGTTTTGCAAATTGTTGGATTCAATAAGGAGCAGATGGTACAGTCATCAATTTTGGATAAGCACGCATCATAATGTTCGCATTTCCCTTCCACCAATATGTAAGTAGGAGCACATGCGTAGCAGGTTTTCGGGTCTTCCACTGAGCAATGTACGCAATTATTGTTTTTGGTGCTTTTATATGAACAATTTGATTTGTTATCAATACAACTACCAGAAACGAGTCTAGACTCAGAGTTACACAAATCGCAAACGTTGGAAATAGTTTTGCTGCATTGAATACAATCCATATCTTAGTAAAAACAGTAATCGTATTCTATACACTTTCCATTGACAAGCTTGTGAGACGAAATGCACCCTGAGCATTAAAATTTATCGTACTGGAAACACGAGTTACAGTTTTAAACTGAATTTGGCCCTCCTCTACAGTCATCACGAAGTATACACAAACCATCAGTTTTAATATACGTAGGTTTACATGAATAACAGATATGAGGATTGGTAGAGTCACAGTAGTTGCAATTATCAATAGTTTTTAGGCAAGAATCCTTGTTCACGCACTTTCCTTCAAGTAATATATAGGATTTGTCGCATCGGTGACAAATCATTTTATCTTGAGGATCACAGCTTTTGCAGTTGTCCACCGAATGCATCCCCGCGGTGCAGTCGTCACGTGGGACACACTTGTCTTTAATCTGGTCGTGGGTATGATCGCACATCTCGCAAGCGGTTGGATTCTCCTAGGTGCATTGAGAACAATGCTCGACCGTCTTCAGGCAGGCATCCTTGGCCACGCACACCCCGCTGACTAGAGTGTGGGTTTTTTCGCAGCGCTCACACTTCATCCTGTCATTGCGGTCGCAGTTAATACATTTCTCAATTGCATTAGGACCTACTATGCAGTTTGACCTGAAGATACACTTGTCGTCGCTCAGATAGTAGCCGTCCACGCAGGAGCCGCACTGTCCAGCACCATCTCTAGTGCATTTTGCACAGTGGTCGAGTGCCACTGGCCCGGAATTATAGGCGTCCGGGACTGAGCACTCAGTGCCCAGGTTTACCAGTCCCTGGGCGCATTCACCGCAGAGGCGGGGGTCCGCAATATTGCAACTAATACAGTAGTGGTTGTAGTACTTGCAGTTGTTAACGTGGACGCAAGTTCCATCGACGAGGGTATGGAAGCGCGGGTTGCATCTCCTGCACGTCTTGGCGTCGCCGAAGCAGTCCGTGCAGGCCATGCTGGCGCAGTCGGAGGTCTTCTG
The DNA here is from genome assembly GCF_000497125.1 of Spironucleus salmonicida. Taxonomy (NCBI): domain Eukaryota; phylum Fornicata; order Diplomonadida; family Hexamitidae; genus Spironucleus; species Spironucleus salmonicida. The sequence goes on from NC_090598.1 coordinate 506,138, forward strand.
ACACGTACCATCAACATTTATAGTTTTCTTGCAAAAGACCCCACATTATCCAGAACCAATTGCTAGCTGCGGGCGGCAGGTTAAACAGATGGCTGATGGCGAGGTATCAGTGCATGTTAAGCATTCTACTTTGCTATCATGGCAGATCATTTTAGATGAAGGGATAAATTTAATAATTCTCAATTTGGTGTAATATACATAGTTTCGATCCAAGTTTTACTTCCCTATTTATAACTTTTTTAAAAACATGAACATCTTAAACCACAAATAGTAAAGTTATTTTTATACTTATGCATTTCTATATATATGATAATAAGTAGAGTTTTAGTGTCACGTCTAAAACATTCATGACTATCAACGCTCTCAATTTTATATATAAAATTTTATACTGGAATTCTAAATTTAAAAGATAATTATAGAAAATTATATTATAGAGTAGTTTCCGATACGATTGCTAGTTTGATTAATATCTGATATGCTAATAATAGAATCATGGCTTCTATGCTCCTTCCATTCGCGTGTTTTTCATTTTATATTTGGCCTTGATTCAGCAGGCGTCTGAGATCATATGACAGTGAAATTCTATTTTCGGATTATTAGTATCAAAATTGGCAATCTCTATCTGTCGAATAACACGGTTTCACTAGTCAGAGGGGAAACAGTAAGTGCTACTTAGCGGGATAATTATCCACAAGATGCTACATCCTCAAAGTCAATGTTTCTATTTATGCGGAAGCTTGAGCCAGAGATGGAAATAACTTCTAAGCGCATGCAAGGAGTTACAATTATTTCAGCGCCTATCAAGATACGCTAATCCTGCTACTCTACCAACTTCGCATAGAACCATAGATAGTATGTCGAGTGCGTTTGGGATAGGATTCTATGTAATACTACGAATAATATTGTGGCCATGCTAGCTTCATGCGCTAGGGCTTAAATGTGAAATTTCTGGATATGGTACTTGGATTGGTAGTTTGCCCACGCAACTAAAATCCAAGTACTTTTAATTGCGTCCTAATCAAAGAAAACCTTCTTGCATGGTATAGGTAATGTTGGATTAAATTCCGATGAAGTCATGTTGGAGCTTCTCGATAGAAGCAATTCTAACTCGCAAACTGTGCTGAAGGAGTACTAACACTTACTACATAATAGCAACTGCGACCAGGCGTATTCTCAATTCACTACAATTTATTCGAAATAGTGGTTTAACAATTCGTACACAAAACTAAGAAATGTGGTAGAGCCAGTAACCTGGAGATGCCTTATGGAAAAGAATGAACATGTTGCAGCATGGAATAAGTCCACCGCATAAGCAATCCATGTAATCAGTAATCTACGGTAACCACGCGTTACTAAAGTGGGATCTTACGGTGCGATTATGGTCGCACTTCCCTACTAACGCACAGTCGGCTTATGTATTATTCAGATCCCCTGGAGTAGGTGAAAAAAGGGATACTCGCTGGATAAATACCAGATAGAAAACTATTAATAATAGAAATCTGATTACGGACTGATAAACAAATAGTATTAATAGTGTTAATGATGGGCCCACTGTCAACTACTTACATTTGTAGTTCTAGCAGGAAATACCCAGCGATTGATTACAAAGCAATTGCAAGAAAAAGTGAGTGCTAGTACTATAGGAGAGTTTCTGAAAATTTAAGTATCATTTGTATAGCGGCGTCACAAAATAAAAAATACTATAGCGTGTGAAAATGTACCTCATCTGCCTATCTAGCCTGTCAAACCCAGTTATTTGTTACTAATTACCAAACTCAATGAATCCATAATTTGCTATCAATTTGCAACTTACCTCGCCTGTAAGTATATAGGTCTATGACTAGTTCGAATTGCACCCGCGTTCGTAGTGGTCGTATCAGCAGCATTCCAAGAAATCACCGAATAATAACTGAGTTCGGACTGTTTGTCCCTTTATTTATCTGCATGCCATCTCTGGACCCATCTGCATGGGACTTCCGCCAGTTTAGTACATGCATAAAGAAGCAGCAAGCCTACGAATATTTATAGCAGCGCAATAATGTCAGGACTTCTACTCTTTGATATTGACACCCTAGAAATATGGTAATATAAACACGAATTCTACTCAAGGCTTTAGTTTATCTTAGTAGGCCTAGCAAGTGAAGCAATCCAAAACTTAGTCACAACATCCTGTACTTTCAGCTCAAACTAGTCTCATAGTGGGAAATTTGACATGATTCGGAGAACTGGTCACCACAAGTTGCTCAGTTCTAGGCGTCAAGCAGATGATTCTAGCATTTCCACGGATAATCCATTTTAGGAATGGAGTATCAAGCCAAAACATACCCGTATTAGGTTGATGCGATTAAACTTGCCAATTGATCACCCTACTAAAATTGGAACCATGCAACGGCGTGATAGTCATGCTAAAATATAAGAACTTAAAGTAATTTCACAAAACTGAAATTATTAGAAATAGACCCATCCTCAGTAAAGCAAGTTGTAGACTCTCACTCAAACCTCATACTGCGACCCTATTTAAGCTTGCACCTGATCTTTGATCAGGGTGGATGCTTTGTTCTGCTTGTACTTTTTAAATAAATATACCCCGAAAACCGCAAATCCGGCAGCCACTAGAATAACCGCTATGACAATGCCAATAATACCACCTGCGCTTAATTTTTGGATTTGCTCGCATTTCCCATTTGTCTCAATATGAGCATCGTCGCAAGAATCACACTGACCCTCTTTTAGTCTCCTGCCTTCGTCGCACAGTGAACAGGTTGCGGCATCCTTAGCGTCGCAGGCCGCGCAATTCTTCACATGAGCGAAGCAGTTATCCACGACGCAATGCGTACCAGCGAGATTTGGAACTAGAGCGTCTTCGCACGTAAGGCACAACATCTTATTGCTAGCCTAGCAAGTCAGGCATCCTTCAATTGCAGTAGATCCAAAAATACACGTGTTCAAAAGACATTTGTTATTAATTGTATCTGGAGAATATCCATCGATACATTCATCGCATTCTGTGAGATACGGAACATTGCATTTTGTGCATTTATCCACAAGTTACGGACCGTTCATGCAATCAATGCAAAATAATCCACCTTTCATAAGCCCTTTTCCAGGTTCACATTCACTGCATAACGACGGGGTATCGATGCTGCATTTTACGCAAAATTTTATATCCTTAAGGCAGGCAGGAGTCAGGCAGCCGGTGCCCTCAGAATTTGCTACCTGTCCCTCGGGGCAGCCGACACACGAAAGTCCGTCCGTAGAGGGCACGGCACCATTCGTGCATCCTGCGCAGTGCGTAGGATCCGCTTTGTCGCAGGTCGCGCAGTCTTAGATGCCGATGCACTGGCTGCCGACACACTCCGTCCCAGCGGCATTAGGCACCAAGGGCTTCGCGCAGGTCTCGCACGTGTTCGTGTCCCTGGCGGGGACCTTATCGTTCGTGCAGGCGGTGCAGAGCTGCGGGGCATCAAAATCACACGTCGAGCAGTCTGTGGTAAAGACCAGGCACATGTTTGGAGTTAAAGGTGCGCAGGCGGTGTTATTCGTCACTAATACGTACGGTGGGTTACATTCTTTGCATTTCGTACCATCTACGGGGTCGTTCGTTTTGCAGTTAGCAATACTCATTAGAGAAAAGGAATGTGACAAATATCGGTTATGTGATTATTGTACTATAAAGTTCATAAGTGACTCCAAGATTTAACACGATACATCTACATACCAGCACACAGACTTAGCGCAATTCGGATATATAAAGAAGTGCCTGCCATCTGCCATTGTACCAGACGGCTATTGGGTAGGCGCGTGCTAGACGGGCCGGCTCTTGCGTATTACTGCGCACCGGACATCGCCAGCAAAAGTTAAGGGAATGTGCGAGTTCGTGAATCAGCCAGCCCCTAGCAGCGCTCGGACCCGTCGCATGCTAGCAGCGCCTGGTAAGCATCCCTGTGCAATGGCCGAATGCCCCAGGACTGCATCGAAATGGCGCCAGCTAGGCCTGGGTGAAACGGCTGTGCGCATAGCGTCACTGCCAGAGCTTGCCGCGGTAGGAATTGGCAGCTGCACATAGGCAAGCTGCTGCGAAAACTGCCTCTGGCGTAGACGTCCTCCCATCCCGCGTCGGCAGCCTAGGGTGCAGCGAATCCCCCAGAACCCGTAACGGACGGAGCTTCTAGAACGGTGCGGCTTCAGCGGCAACCGCTGGCACCAGGATGATCTGCAGTGCAGTGACGGTGAATGCCAGCGCGAACCGTTTGGTGTACGCGGTGGGCACTCCTGGGCGGATGCCAGCAGGGATAGTATAATAGGATTTGCAGAATCATCAAAGCATTTACTTAATATTTTGCATGACGTATTCGTTTCTAACTTCTGCATTTAACATTTGGTAAGATTAAACCTAGTAAATGCTGAATAATTTTTTTAAATCAAATCTCATTTACTTCTGCGTCTTCAAAACTACTCGTAATAGTATGCGAAATGCTGGATATACTATTTACATATTGTTCAAGGACTACCTGAAATTTAACGTTCATTCCAAAATTTCTTACCTACCAGTATCCTAATAATCCATAAATCATAAGTTTATCGTATATTTTCGGATCAATGACAAATCTTCTTCCATAAAATTCATTTGGTATTTCACCAAAAAAGTTTCTATATGGAGCTCGAATAGCACACTATCCTTCATGGTCAATAATACGCATACTCATTGGGTGAAATATTAGATACTACTAGCAATAATTGCAACAGTCATTCCTGCAAGTCGTGTGCGCTCCAGAACCACAAAAAATGCAAAAAATAATCTCTTCAATATTTATTATTGTATTACACTCAATACAACATGTATTAATTATAGAGAATGAATCTTTAGGTAGAGATAACTTAATCTATTAAATAGGATATGTGATAGGAGATTCACCGGAAATACATTGCATATATTATAAAACTGTAAGAAGATTTCTAGAAATAATACCACCATCATTAATTGAAGTAATATGAGGTTTAAATGCTTGATATGCCAAAAATACGTTATTTAGTAAGCTATAAGAGAATCGAAGCAGAAGAGGAAATTTATCGAATAGACCTTCATAAAAATTGAAAGAATTTTGAATGATTATACTATGCATTTCCATATCACAGAATGGGCAATTATACTTATTTTTTATACACTAATAATGAAAATTATGGCCACATGTAAGTGGAATATTTTTATGAAGAAAGTTTGAAATCTCAGAGTTGATAAGAACTGGACAGAAAATATTATGCAATATATCTTAGTGGCAATAATCGCAGGTAAGTCTCACATCAATTTTAGAATAATCTGGACTCATTAGCTAATCTTATGTAGTTTATGTTTTAGTAAGTAATAAAGCAAGCCGCTTCTAAAGTGAAAGCTTTGATTTTGTATCAATTGATTATACTATTTTATGTTTCTCAAACAATGAATTAATATTATTGAGTTTTGATGAAATTATGTCTAACCTGATGGTATTCTTAAAAAAATATTGATTATTTGATATATTCTAGATTTTACAGATTTTTTGTGAAAAGATGTAATCTTCCTAAAAATTTTATATGTCATCAAATGAGTACATATCGTTTTCAAATTCATTATAGGTCATATGACAACACTCTTTTATAAACTATGGCAGTTCCTATAACGATAAACTGAATGGAATACAATGTTCCACTTATGCAATTTAGAACTTTTCATATTATGTTAAATTAATCTTTAACACATCTAGTGTGGAATAGTTATCTTTGGATAAAAAGATTCTAAAAATAAATTCTTAATAGAAGATATGGTGTTATAAATGCTGCTAGTGATTAGTGAAAAATATCTTCAATTTTGAAAATACATTAACTTCATTAAATTTTATATTACCGTTATAATGTATCTCATCAAAAAATTCATGTAAATCGATAGAATTTCGCTTATAAAGATCATGAAATATGTTAATTTTATTAATATAGTGAGCTTCAAATGGTATAATGAATTACTGAATAAAAGAATCCAATTCAACATTTGATATAAATTCTATAATATCACATAGTAATAATGGAAATATGGGTGGCAATGGGTAGAAAAATTCTTAAGAATATATATTTTTTGTATTCTATAAAAACATAGTTACATCTACAAGACAGAATCTAATTTCTCTAGATACTAGTAATTAATAAAATTGTATAAAGAAATTTTGATAGTGGTCCATTTTATCATTGAATAACTTAATTTCTTCAGATGAATTGTGGTACTATTAAAGTATCATAACATTAAATGATGTACAAAATTAATTTTCAATATATAATAGTTATTTATTCAATATACTAAAGCACTTAACTGGATAATATAGGATTTAACTGTAGATTATTTTCATATGGGTTTACTGCATGCCAAGCAGAATATCAACAAAAACATGATTGCTCAAACTTTAAATAGCAGTTTTACTTTCTATCAGTAATTAGTATTTTTTATCTAGGATATTAAAGCCATTCTTAAGGGCGTAATTAAGAAAAGAAGTCTAAATAGCTTTAGACCCTGATAAAGAGTATACATCGGGTTCTTCCATAGTTTAGAGTAATGATAAATGAAAATTTATAGGAATATGTTGTTTATAGTGGGTAATATTACAGATACTTCCCAGTTCGTCGCACTGGCAGACCCCGTTAAAGTCATTACATATCCAATAATCGTGGTTTAGATGTAAAACAATACACTGCTCACATATTGATTAGTTTTCGAGTGGTGTGCATGTGCAATAGAAAATGAGGTTTCCTGAATGTGATACTCTCTCACACATTAGGCCAGATGATAATATTATATGTAAAAAGAATAATTATAGATGTTGTAACTTATATTATTATACTGATTATAATATCTCCCAGATGATGAATGTCTAAAATCTTTTGTAACGCTACCTCAATAATGCTGTATTTTATACTCATCTGGACTAACAGAATAATTTTTTTACTGTGTGCAACGACGAGTTGTTCCAGTTCGATTCTAACAAAGTAAAAAAGTAGATCGAAAATTTTTAGCTGCTCAATGATGGTAGTCTCTATGTGGTCAGAGAAGGCGCCTCAGAACTCATTTGCAGCCATTGCAGTGATTTCACCGTTTCCCATAAAAAGCACCTTCTGGTGTTCTATTCTGGAGCCCTTACTTTAAGGGATACTCGAAGTCCAAGGCAGATTTTTCTAGATTCCCCCGAAATTTTTTCTATGTTTCTCAGTGAGGAAACTCTCTTTCTTGCGTCTGAAAATTCTATTTTTGCTCTAGATTTGAATAGAACTGCCGCACCGAAACGTGTTTTTCAGTTTAGTAAAAACCCAGTTAGACCACTTTCCGTACAGGTAATTGACTAGTTTTGCGTCGTCCAAACCGCTCCTAAGTCGCTACTCTTTCGTCTAGATGCGAAACTTTCACTTACCGTTTACTTCCCCTACCGCGTTGAGCTATTTGGTACGTATTCTGGATAGGTGTTTCTGCTTAACTTCCGCTAGGGAACTGCTGTAGAGCTGAGCCAATTCTAGTAATTCACGATCCCAAGGTCTCTTGTCTATTGCAGTGGTTTTTTTGCGCTTGGGAGTGCTATTTTCAGGTTCGATTGATACAGAATATATTCATTCTTGGGTACTAGTACATTGATCACCATATGGCGTTACTGGTACGCTAATAGCACATGATACTGGACAGTCAACTCCCTCCTGATCTTCTGTGAGTACACAATCGGCTACCTGCAGTTATTAGAGGCAGTATAAGAGATAATTACGCTTTATAGTAGTATAATAAGTATTCAGTGTTTCCTCTGAATTTGGATACTGTTCTAAATAAGATTAAAGTCGTGAATCTTCAGTAGACTTAATAAAAATATTGAAGTGTGATAGATCAACGAGAGGAGATAAAAGGGCAAACTGTCCAGTGACGAATACGATCGATCTATTCATAGTATTTAGAAAATTAAATATTTACGAGAAATTGAAATTAGATAAATTATTGTCTTTTACTTAATCATGAAAACTATAAAATTTTATATCAAAAGTTTTACTAAGAATATTAAAAATTTTCAAGCTAGATGAGACAGAATTGCTGGCAACAGCTATAACGAATAGCTTAGATGTGTCTCTGGTTTTGATGAGGTGATGCAGGTGCTCCATATTATGTAATATTTTGAGATGGTAATTTATAGAATTGTCTGTAATTTAATATTTATTTTCTATTTCCTAATCGCTTATTTCACCCTATTGATGATATCATATCAGTTCAAGTTGTTAATACACTCATTGTAACCTCTTAGTTTCTTGAACTACTTTATACGTTATTTCCTACTACTCACCAATTCACAATGCATCTAACTTAAAAATCAATAATAACCTTCCCAAATTATTATAATTATTACTATATAATAATCATATTTTCACTTTTTACTGCTCCTGCATCTCGAGATCACCTTATAGAACTGATCCCCTCTCTGACACTCTAACCTGAAAAGATCGTCGTAATTAACACTTTCTGTAAGAATATTCCTCTTTTGCGCAGCCACTGGAGTGCGTATAACGCCCGATCTGGACCGGTATTGCAGCAGGCTGCGCCGCAACAGGACTTCCTGGCTGGCACCGTCTCTCCGCGGCGTGCAGCGCCTAACAGCACTATTCCCGGCGTCAACCACGCTCTGCACTATCAGTTTCTCTGGCTGGACGGAATTCTGCTCGTAAACTTGAACCCTCTGCGTCTAAATTCGCCCCGTCGTGAAATTCAGAAATTTGATGCCCGCCTGCAGAGCAGATTTCGCATTCGTCAGGGCGGCCTGCGATTTGAGGTCTATCTGGGCCTGTAGGCTTCCGGACTCGTGCTCGTATATTTGCACGGCAGCTTCGCTTTCCGAGAGGCGCAAGAGCGCCAGGATGTCCCTGCTTGTGATGAATTCGTTAAGTGGGCGGACGAGGAGACGGTGCATCTGCTTAAAAACCTATTTCTGCACTTTCAGGTTGAGTGGAATATTGGAATTAGCGCTCATGATTTGCTTGTTCCGAGTCGCAATAGCCTCAGATCTAAAACTGATTGATACTGAGTTTTTGAAAAAATGTATGCCTAAAACGTCGTCTGTTGAGTTTCTGAGGAGATTAGATAACGTTGTAAGAGATGTATTGATTGGCGGGTCTCGCAGAATTAGAGTCATTTTGAAGCGATTTATAGATATTAAATATTATGTGATTACATAGTAAAGATTTAAATTAGATAAATGCACAATCTACTTATTAGGCTTTTTACTATTAAACTCACTCATGTTTACTATTCTTTTTCTTTTTCTATTGAGCAAAATCTGCAATTTAATACAGATTCGTTCTTAGAATTACCAAATTTTCTTATAAAACACTTGCATGGTGTTTTAGGCTGTCTATTCTGTTAAATTATTCTTTAATGTCTTTCATACCTAACCGTATTTTGGACATAGCGCCTATAGTTTCAGGTAGCTACTAAAAGTCATCACAAGTATTAAAATCAGTAACAGAAAAACTGTTTTATCTTTATAATTAAAAATCTGCTATTATAGGCTTCTAAATTTCAATATGACTATGCTTTTTTACTTTAGAAAGCATAGCGGTTAAAAGATTGAAGTCAAATGGGTTATGTTATGAATGTTAGAATACAGGAGACATCGTGCGACTAGGTTTTAAAGAGCTTAGTATGGATGGTACTCGAGACGGAAACCCATTCATTTTGATCAGACAACTTTAGTTAGATATATAATATTAGTATTATAATATGATAAATTTTTTATACAGGTGTAGCCGTAGAATAAATAAAATGTTTTACACGTATTTTATAGATTATATTTATTTCAAGAGAACCCAAGATAATTGTAGTTTGTTCAATAAATGGGTAGAACGCTATTAATTGAGAAAACAACATTTTTTGCAAATAAAGGAAGTGCTATACTATTTTATTACCTTTATATTAGAGAAGCTGAAATTTTACAAAAAATTATTATCAAATTTTTAAAAACTGGATTGTTATTTAAGCTTATAATAATGTCTTGACATGATTATCATGTGAATCTAGTTGAATACTACTAATTGAAATATAAATACTACATATTTTTGCTAATAAATATTAATATAGTTCAAATATTATGTTATAAAGTATTCTACAATTTTGATTTAACAGAAAAAGTTATCAGTATAAAATAAGCGTATACTAGTAATATCAATTATAATGCAACCTTTTTATAAATAATTTTTTTTGATTAACTAATTTTAATATACCTTATAGGTCGTAAAAGAAATGAAATGACCATCAATCAATATGAGTCTCCTATATACTAGCAATTGATACTTCTACACCTTCTATAGCTTTAGGTTCTGCTTCCTATTCGTCTGCCATTTTCTTGAAATAAAAGGTCTACTACCAAATGAAAAACTAAGCTGCCAGGAAACCACAAACCTCAGTAATAGTAGGTACGATGAATATCCATTTTATATCTAAGAATAATGGGAAAATGTATATACAAATAACATTAACGATAAGTCTAAAGACTTATAGTAAAGTGGCAGTTATTACCTTTCGGCGCATTTAAAATACACCTGACGCAAAAGTAATCGAGCTTTACGTAAAAATTCCAGAGAAACAAATTCTCAACAAAGGGGTTGCTTCATCTACAAATTTCTGGTCTGAATTAAACATTTTAATTAAAAATGGCATCAGACCGATCAAAATGAGTTATACTACTAAAAGAATACCGGTAGTTAGCCAGTCAGCATATAATATTAATTTTTAGATTCTACGATATTTATTTTATCCTAGATTATATGAAAAGATAGCTAGAAAACCAAAATATATTCCAAGACGTGGTTAAACCATTAGTTGTATCAGACGCAAAAAAATTCCCAATACTGCTTAATATTATGTGGTTCGGCTACCTGCATATTTAGAGATTTACGAACTAGTTAAGGCCTAAGCAATAATAGTTGGGATAGTATTAAATGCTGCAGGAATAAATTGTTTAAATGTAGTTTTTAGATAAAACCAACTGAATTTGATATACTTTTTATCAAATTTAATTATAGTTGACTTAACACCACCAAAAAAATTGTAAAGTATCCATAAATCAATTATCAATTGCGATACAACAGTGGAAATAGCTGCAGATTACATTTTAAGTTTATCTAAAAAGAAATTGAACAAGATTGCATCCAGAATAATATTTAAGGCAGAGCTTAGTATAAGGCAGACCATAGCCTCCTTAACTTTATTTTCTTATCTAAGTAGTGGTAGTAATGCCCCATTGATAGAATACGAGACAATGCCTATAGAGTACATTACCCACATATAATTAGATAAATATGTGTAAACTGGTTCTGTAGTTGCCCCTAATCCTCTTGCAATAATATTCTTTAATGGTAATATAATTGCAGGCATGATTATATTATAAATAACCACAAGTAAGAAAAACTATGTAGCATAATTTCTAGCTTCCTCTGGTTTCTTTTATCCAAGTGCAGGTCCTATTAGCGATATTGCACCAACTGAAAGCGACTAAATAACAACAATACAAACGAGTAATTCCAAGGGGGTTCCAACTGAAGAAGATGCGAGCCCTGCCTAACCTAAGTATTGCCCTATGAAAATTGAGTCGGTAATCAGATAAAGTGTTAGAATCAAAAATCCAACTATGTTGTTTGCTGATTGGTATAATAATACTTGAAATATAGGCCCATTTCCAATATATTCAACACTTTTCTTTTACTTACGTCTAGACTTTTAAGATAAGGCTTATATTTAATCAAAGTCTTATTCATCTTCATATTTTTATGTTATTGCATTATCTATTGTCGATAAATTGTCTTTGTTCATTTTAATAAATATCATGTAATATTAACTCAAGTATATAAATCCATTCTAAATAATATTTGGCATATAATTTAAGTTTATACCTACTAAATATGACTATATTCAATTAATAATTCTTGAAGTATACGTATATTTTTAATGCATAAGTATTTTATGATACTATTGTATTTTACAAAATGATAGATACTATCTATACATAAGTAGTAATAAAGATAATCATCTTTAATTCCAATCTTATGTTATTTTAATTAAGTATCCTAATCTGAATTGATCTTATTTACTTACACTGCATTATTTATTGATATATTTAAAGTAGGAAATTTATATAATATTTTATGTAAGCATTAATTTCGATTTGTTATCCTAATATAATCTTATTTTTAAATAATACAACTATTATTATATCATATTGTATTGGTTTCATAATTAAATTATATACTAAAATATTATATAAGTTTGCAATAATGCTATCACTTAATTTTACTTAACCATTCTACAAATACTGTACCCATATCTATATTTTCCTGATTATTTCTATGCTCGTCCATCCAGAATTTTATAAATTCAGTTTTACATAATTACAACTCATCTACACTATAAATCTTCTTACAATCAAAATAAACTCCTTCACAGACTTATACAGTTGTTTCTAAGTCTGTAACACGTTGCATTGATATAATTTTTTGACAAACATTATTCAAAAATACAGCAATTGAAACATTAATCTATCTCTTAATTTATGTTGCTCGTTTAACAATTTTATCGCTTTTTTTCATTAAATATTCAACACACTCTTCAGCAGCAATAAAATTAGGATTGTCCCATTCACTTTTTTCAAGGATTTGCTCTTATCTTGACACTAAATTCAAATATATATCTTCTGCCCATTTTTCGTTTGGACCTTTTTCGTTAGTTGAAACTAGAACAGCAAAACGTGTCTTACGTTCTCTAGCAACGCAAAATAGCTCATATCTAAAAGATTTTGTATGATTAGTACAATCCACAATAACCAGAGTTTCATCATTCAAAAATTGTTATACAAAGGAGTAAATAGATCTAAATAGTTCAATTTACCTTTTAACCTGTTCTTCTGGTGTAAAACTAAGTGAGTCTGGTGATACTACTTTAGTAGACATAGAAGATAAGTCTTAGACTTATGTTGCTAACTCAGATTTTCCAGAGTTAGGTTTACCATAAAGAAGAAGTAAAGGCATTTAATTATTTTGTATAGTTTTAAAGCATTATTATATATAATTATAGTGTACTAATTAAAGTAACATATGTCGCACCCTAAAAATAATAAGAATACATATTGACAAAATAATATGGTAGTATAGTTTGCTACTAACTGAACAATTCACTAAATATAGTCATTTTGGCATACAAGATTATCAATGTATAAAGAAATAAGGCAAGATTAGTAGTAATAAAAAGATTGTAAAAAACGAAATATTTACTACTTACTGAAAATTATATTAGTTATGATCATAGTATTTCTTAAATACACTTTTAAATGGTTCTTCAACTTATAATTAATTTAGTTTTTACTATTGACCATGGTTATAACAATCATCATTCTCACATAAATATGAATACGTTTAGTTAAAGAATGATTTTCCATAGGAATAAAAATATTGCTAGTCTTAAAAGAATGATATTTTAATTGTTTTGTTTTTAACAAACGGCTTTGCTAGAGTATTCAATGGCAGTAGATCAATACATTTAAAGTTTTATTCTATCACAAACCAGTAGTTAAAAATATTTTTAAAAATCAATACTCCACTACAGAAACTAGGAATTTATAGTTAAAATAGAGATAAATTAGTTACTATATTAGAATCTTTAATAAAATTATGATAATCTAAAATTATTTAGAAGTTTAAAATAGTAGATTTAATTTCAGGACTGATATTATTAGTATAATAGTCTTTAAAATCATACCTTATTAGATAGTATACACCATCTTATCTAAAAATATCTGGTAAATCTAACTCTATAAATAAAACAATTTAATAAAGTTGTATTAATGCTGTTAATTAAAGTTACTATATAAATTATTAACATAAATAAAAGATTTTTGTCTTATCGTCTGTAATTCTAAAAGATAAAATTGTATCAGACGCTTTACCTGCCTTAATATCATTGAGTGATACCATATTGAATTAATTTATATAATCCTAGGTAAATTGAAAATTAGAACAAATAAATAAATATTCATTAAAAAAGAAAAACTACTGCTATTTAGGAACAGATAAGTCTTACACTGAATAAATATTTTAAATATTTTATTATATAGTAGTGTTTTATATTAAGTCTGAACATTTTTATTCACTATTAGTGAAATTAACTGAAATAAGAATTGAAGTTTCTGTATCCTAATGGTATAGACAATACTACTACTCAAATATATTTATAATATCAATAAATTAAAATGTATTAATAAAATTTATATCTATTAAATGTTATTGAATGTTAAAGAGATCTTATTCAGTTTAAATACTTAAAATTTTATATGATTAATAGAGCGAGGTCCAATTTATATAAACAAGATGGTTTTCTAAAGCTACTATGATCTATCCTTATTCTTCTTAAATTTAATACAAAATATTTTATATAAAACCATGTGTAAGAAAAAACTGTTTAATATCGGGATGATATAAAAATGCATCTCCTTAGTAAACCAATATTATATTTTAACTTATTATTTCTTTTTCTTGTTATTTTCCGACTGTTACTATACCTAATAATATTCTACCAAATTTATCTGAATCTATATATAATGGCATGCTATAATATAACATATCATCTTATTTAAATATTTAATATTGATTGTAATCTGGATATAAGCTCCCTATACCTTAATATATGCAAATATAATTAATTAACTCTTAGCTAACAAATTATATAACAGGTAACGCATCACCAAAATTTAAAAAATAATTCCTTTTCTCTGAAAAATAAATTTCTGGTGTTAATAAAATCATGCTTTACTTATCAAAAATATATTACACATTCCGAAACGCAGTAAGTTTAGATAATGGCGGTTAGTTTTCTTCATCTAATAAAAACAATGTCATTGGAAAATCAAAGATTACTAATTGAATTTCTATTTATGATGTGAAAGTAAAACCAACAAATTTTTGTCTCTTAGAAAATGAGTTCTCCTTCATATTTATATCTAAGTAATTACTTCTGAATATCTAAAATTGTTCATTTCCAAATTGCATGATTTCTCTCATTTACATGTTAACAAATTATGAATAATCTTATTCATAGATAATATTAATATCAAATTAATATACTTAGGTCCAATTTGTTATAATTAATTTCTATCTCCCTAAAGCCACTATTTATATTTTTGCATATCGTGAAATAGTACCTATGAATATTTCAACTTTTCTTAATATTTAGTGAATCTTTTTATTACCACCATCAATAATAATAAGAATATTTTCATCATTAACTGCGAAATTTTTTCTAACAAAATTTTTTTCATTTAAAAAATCGGAAGTTAAAGTCATTTAATCTACAATTGATGAAAATTCAACAAAATCAAAATGATCTGTGAGGCTAGTTAATTCAGGTTAAATATTAAGAGAATGTGTATACATCTTATTTAATTCATGTTCATATCCTTTAGGATATCGCCATTTCAATTTTGAATAATCCTATCCATTATCTTATTATTTTTTATGAACATCTTTTTCTAGTTACTTTACCGATTAAGCAAGTATGCTAATAGAATCTTATATTTTTTATTTTTATGTTGATAGCTTAGGATCCTATTATGAAGTTGTCTTCCAATCGGTGAAATCATATTGATCTAGCAATTTAGAGTATAATAAATTATCCATCATGATCAAATCATCATATATTCCTTATAAAACAATTATCAACATTACGATAATATTTACTATAAGATTATATTCTATAAAATAATAGTAATTTACTGGCGTCACTTTAATGATAATAATTGAAATTTTAGATACAAGTATCATATAACTTATTCCAATGAAATAGTTAACTAATAACTCGTATTAAATTCATGAATTAACATATAAATATTATAATCAGCTATTAGCGAGCAATAGCTAAAAATATATTTATCTATTACAGTAGCCAAAACCATAAAACATCTATTATGAAATTATTTATAATTATTTTTCTAACTATGGATACCTTTTATCTTATGGATAATATGATATGGACTTTGCAGCCTATAATAAAACTGAAAAACATAGTCTTTTCCTTATCAAGATCTTACCGTCATCAAAAATTTCAACTACCATACTAACTACATATATGCGAGTGTCTTCTCAGGTCAAGAAATATCTTGTCTTAGCTTATATTTCTAAAGAAAAAGTTAATTTTGTCTCCTTAAAATACACCCCGCGCTCAGAACGTAAGTGACAAAATCATTCATCAATCTCCTAAAGTAATGGTTCGTTTTCTATACCTTACTTTGGTTTTTTGAAGTAACAGAATATGCTAATTATAGCTATAACTGAAAAAATTACACCAATTGATACACCTATTATTATATAAAGTGTGTTTAGTTTTTCAGTAATACATTGGCCATTGAAAATGTAGAATCCCGCCTCACACTGATTGCAATCAGAATTTAATAATACAAAATGATCTTCACATTACTCACATACACTAGGGTCTAAAGGGTCACATTATTAACAGAATGAAACATTGCATGTCATTTTTCTAATGTTAGTTATTAGCTATATATCCAAATATCATTTAATAATAATCATAATTTTACAACTAAATTTGATTTGATATCCTATAATTTGCAATTTTCAAAGTAGTTATATTCCTATATAATATAATTTAAGTATTATGAAATACTTTTTATAGTATTTTTTATATAAATCAAACACTTGGTTACGGTTCCTCTGCTTGATTATAACTAAATCTTATTGTGTTATTTCTCATAGCTAATTAAGTTTCATTAACCAAAAGAAAAATAATATATAATTATTAGAAAGTTAAATTTTTAAAGAGTATTCATTGTTGCTCTAATTATTTTTCTTGCAATAAAGGCTCCTTTTCGAGTTTAGACGCAGCGGATTATTTTTTACTTTTAACAATAACAAACGCCGCTATAAATATAATTACTAAAAAGAAAACTACACCCATACTGATTCCAATAATGAGATCTTATTGTTCTTCTTTGATACTTACACATTCATTTTCTACAATCTCATATCCGTCTTAGCAATCAGCACATTTATTATCTTTAAGATTAAAATGAGGATTGCAATTTTCACAAATCGAATTCACCTCATTAGTACAAGATTGGCAATTTACTACATTGCAGGGCATTTTTAATAAAACATAAAGTATACACTATACTATAATATATACTATAAATCTATACTAAAATTAATTTCAGATAATTTTTAATTAATCTCTACGTAAATAAAACTACTTCTAAATAGGTTAATATGTAAAAGTACATTTATTACTAATCCGGTACATTAAATTATATCTAAGGTTATAATGCGTAAGCTTAGACTATTTTAGTTTTAAACCTTGATATTAATAATTAGTATCATTTATATTTTTATTCTATCTAAGAAATTAAGATAACATATTTAATATATGAAATTATTTAATTTATGTTATAGCTTATTTGTAGTTAGATTACTACTAAAACTAAATTTAAATGTAAAATATGATCGCTCTAAAGAGCACTACTACACTTTATCATAATAGCATCTCTTTATAAGAATAAATAAACTAAATTATTATTCTATTTTTAAATAAAACCGTATTATCATACTCGCATCGAGGTAGAGGCCGCCTACCCTAGACTGCTCACCAATACCCAACGTCCCACTTTGCACCTTTACGACTCCAGAAGTCTGCATCGGCACCTCCGCCATGCACATATACCTTAACATCGTTCAGCGCGCCCTTGCAGCAAAAGTCAATCCCGATTAGGTCACTTTGAATTTCGGTTTATTAAATTTACGCAACAAAGAAATAAATAAAGTGTTCTTAACAGAAATCATCAGAATTATAATCTTCTAATATCAATTTGTCATTAATTTTTGCACCACGCAACCGATAGTCAAAATATCCTATTAGAAATGGTGGTGGGCCGTCTACGAATCCAAGTTTTCCATCACAATAAACTGGACTCTTCGTTGGTTTTATTACAGTACCACAAACTTTTAAATTGAGTGCACTGCACTTAAAAATCATCTATGCATTGAAAATTTACAGGAAAAACAACATGTCACCAATTACATTATAAAAGCATATTCCACGCATACCAATTGCTTCGTTATGCATGAATACAATTTATTCATTTATTTTCGTAAATTAATGCGCATTAAAATCTATTTTTTATAGTGAATTTTCTATGAATTTTTATAAAGGAAGTGGCACGAGATCATAAAATTTAAGATAATTAGTTACCACATTACTAGCTTATTATAAGCTTTCAGAGAAGATAAACCTAGCATCTTCAGGCATTAAATACGTTGTAAAGTCACGGAAAATTTGAATAAAATTATTAGGACTGAAAACATTAAATGGTTGATTTTACAAGCTTTCTGGACGCTCATTTTGAAGCTTAGAAAATTGTTAAAATTTGGCTATTATATCATGTAAAGTGAGCTTATCAGGCATGTCCATTAAAGTTTCAATTTCCTTATTATTTTTAATTTCTACTCCCTCTACGAAATTCGACATTGATCTCACAAGTTCCTGTTAGCAACTCAAAAATTCATTTTTCTTGAATTTTATCATTAACATAAGAGTTTCAACCTAAAAGCATAATTCTTAATCCTGCACTTCTTCTAATCCTCTGCTCATCTTGATACTAAAATCCACACATATGAAAGTTAAAATACGTAAGACATCGCTAGTTAGTGCAGTTAGTGCAAGCTATTAGGTAAGTAATAACCCGCTGGATACCATCATAGCATGAGCGAAACATGCAACAATATCTTTTGGTCGTTCAACATAAACTATTTCTGGGTTGTAAATTGCTGTAAATTAAGATATTTAGAGTCCGCTTAAGGTGGAATTACCTGTATTTTTCTAATATTATATAGGTATCAAAACCCATAATAAATGAGATATCTCTACAGACTATTATTTAATTTAGATAAGATAATCTAGTGCAGTTTTTACGTCGGCGGTAGCATCTACTAAAATCGAACTGATACTCAGTTAAATAGCACTTGGGGCGATAGTTTTAACTACCGGTGCAAATTCAGTAATTTCAAGTTTATGAATCAAGTTTATTACTGTGGAAATAGCCAACCCTTCATCAAAGAAAATAAGCACTGTTTTACTCGTTTTTAATGAATTTCTGGCAGTTTAGGATAGAACTGATGGAAGATCAGAAAGAAAAGTTGGTGGGATTTGAAACTTATTTAAGAATTCCTCATACTTTATATATCTCTATTATTAGCTATGTTATAGGGCCTTGAAAGGCGAAATAGGAATTATCTCATGGTATCTCTGAAAAGTGTGTTAAATTGACTGCTTTTAGCATGTTATTGACAGCAACATGGCAGAAAAAATCGCTTCATTAGAAGGTTACTGTAGATTGTAAGGAAGTGAAATAGGAAGCTTTTACAGTGAATTGATAAGGTCTATTGGGAAAAGCTCTACAGCTCTATTATGCATTTTATATATGTAACACCCTAAAATAGTATCAAAGCTTGACTTTGAGAGCATCAATTTTGCAAAAATTGAATGATTCTCATCGAAAAATTGAAACCATTCTTAGAAACGCTAAAATTCTAGCGAACAGCAGAAGTCTTTCCATGATTGATTTAGTGAAGAAACGGCTTCAAAAACTGGAGGTTTTATCTGATTTTCATGCAAGTTGAGCTTAGATAGTGCATCAGTGTCAGTTTCTTGCTGAACGAGTTTTGTAGTGTGGAAAACATGCTTCAAAATGAATTCGTCGTGAATGTTGGCAAAGCCAAAAGGAATAGAATAATACAAATAACAAATTAAAGTGTATGGAAGTTAATATTTTTCAGGCAACATAACTACAATTTTTTCTAAATAAAAAGACAAGCTATTTAAGATGAGTTCTAATTTCATATTTTTGGTATGTGAAATCTGCATCTTTTTGTCAATGAAATGTTTGAAATCAGTAGTGAAATTGTCCTGAAAAACTACGCTAAGTGGAGGATGAACCTTTTAAAGCTACGCAGTAAAGATTAGGACTGCAGTAAGACCTTGTGCAATGTAGTTTGTAAACTTTGTTGTCTGTTTGTTAATTTCCGATTGCTTGAAAACTTATATTCTCGATTCCATATTGTTCTCAATTCTTGTTATAATTAAATTAATTTACTACTGTTAATTGAGAGAAAATTTTGCCAAAAGATCAGTTTCAACTAAGATTTTCGAAAGGTCTACCATATCTTATTTATATTCCAAAAATATCATCCTGAGTTATGAAAAAAGACACGATTCTCGCTCCTATGGTTAAAGCGAAAATCCCTACAAGTCCTTTGAGAGCTTATTCACGATTTCACGATGTGCTATTCGCCGCCCGGGCTTATTAAAAGTCTTCAAAATGTTCTAAAAAGTGTGAAATACATTGAATTGAGGTCTAACAACTATTGATGCGTCATTGAGCTACTAGTTTGCCAAACCTGAAGATACCAGATGCTCGAAATCGATCTATGAGTCCAATGAGTAGTAAAAACAATACCTATGAAGTGCCCGTGGAATCACCATTTTGAGCGTCCCTAGGTTTAGGTTTTGTCCCCGTTTTGTGATACGACTCTGCATCAAAAGTGAAATTTTCTTGAGCAAAACATTGTTCTCAGCAGGAGCCTCTCGTGCTGAAAAATTGATAAAAAGAACAGGAAGTTGTGCCTCGAGTGACGAGCGCAATGCAAGGCTGAACTTTTCCACTCCAAATAAGCAGTTCACAACACTAATATTTCCATCCCTTTTCCAGTATTTTTCACTCATTTCCACACATTACCTTACAATATCGAAATGAATAAACGAGAACTAGATCTTGAGCGCTTGGGATGCGATTAGACCTATAATTTCGTTCAAAAAATTCTCCTGCAGAAGCCCACTTTCAACAAAGTCCGAAAATTCGAAATTTGGTGCCAAATCTTCTGCCAAAAGCCCCAAAAGCCGACTATTAAGTCCACTAATATTATTGTTGACATCGCTGATGAACTCGAATTTAGACTCAATTTCAGTAATTTCGAGGCCGCGCATCAAATTGTTCATCACAGAAACGCTATTTTCTGGAAGCGAGCAACATGTGATTTTTTCCATTTTCAGGGTTTCCTATAACGCTATTTCGAACAACGTCTCGTTTTTCAGGTCAGACCTGACAAACGGGAAATAAATCAGTCGCGCCGCAATCATCACGCCGTCTATGGCAGCGTTCTTGATGAAGGTCACAGAGCGCTGCACGTCTGCCTAGAGCTTGGTATTCACATCTTTGAGCTTCTGCAAAAACTGCAAAGCCACCCCTTATTCCGATGGTGAATATCGCTTATTCTGCTCGATTTGCTGGATCGTATCAACGACTATAGTCACAGAATCCAAGAATCTGACTGCGTGCCGAATTCGCTTATTGACGATTTTGACAGCAATTTTGCCAAATCGATTCAGCGAAATCGCCATAAAATTGGACCCGCAGTGGTCGTTGCAAAATTGGAAAACTGCCAATAAGCCTTTGCAATAGATTTCAGTGTAGCTTTTGATCTGACTTTCACCTGATATAACGACGCCTGGAACCTTCAATTTTTTGATGTTAACGACAGGCACTTTGGTCATTTTGAAGAGGCTGTAGAGCTGCAAGCGGTCATTTTCACCCGCCAAAAATGCGTTCAGACGCTGCTCGACCACCGCATGTCGGCCTACTGGGTTGATTGGAATGCGCAAATTCGCAACAATTTGGAGGTCTGAAACAAGCGAAATACCGAACGAGCGGGACGCAATGCAAAGGACTTGGCGTACGCTGAAGGTGCCTTAAAACCCAAAATTTAGGGCTGCCAGTTTGCAGATAATCTGCAATTCCTACGCCGTAAAGAGATCGCAAATTGATGCCGCATTTTGAGCGATTTAGATTACCGAAACGAGTGTGGAAGCATCTGCATTAGAGTACAATTATGAAAGCGGGGCTATGATAAGGACGTCGATTGGCTCTTGAAGAAGCGAAAATTAGAGTAAGTTTGCGAGTTGCGGATTTGCGTTGGTCTTTTTATATGAAGGCTATGCATTTTACTGAGAGTCTAAGTGTGGAATCGACTGTTCGATGACATTTTCGATGGATGGTAGGTCAGATGGGACCTAGAGTCCGGGTGTGATTTTAATATTTTCAGGCTACTTAAGGTCGATCAGGCCTAAAATAGGAGAAATTCCTAGCGCCTAACAAAATGCCGCACGTATCACATACCCAACTGCTTTTATCTCACCTTTTTCTTGTACACAATGGAATAGTGATTTTGTGAGCTAGTTATCAAATTTCTTCTTCCCTTAATGCTGCTTTTCAGATAAATCTTTTGTGACAGACTGCAAAAGTGTCATAACATCTATTAACATACGGCGATGACGCCTTCCATGTATATTATGTTGATACTCATAATCTACAGTTGATAATGTGCTGGCAGCAGATGACATCTGAGACGAAGAAGATGATATTGAACTTGAATTTGAAGAAGTCGCAGAACTTACATCAGTAGAAGATTCACCTAATGACTCTTCATCTTCTAAGCGTTTTGAGTTAATTTAAGCAAAAAGCTTTTGATTAGAAATCATATAATTCCCCAGTGTCGCTAAAAGTTAAATTTAGTCATGATAGTAACCAGAAGGCATCTAAAAAGAGTAAAAAATATAAGAAGGTATTCGAAATTAGTCTTCTAACGCAAAAATTTTATCAGGATTCCCAGATTTCAGTGCCTAAAAATAGTGATACAATGTGCGAGCGTTCCGCTCTAATTGTTATTACAAATTCAGGTGCATAACTAACATTCTGTTACACAAAGTTGGATCCATTTGTTTGCAGAATTAGTTAAACATAGCAACATAAAGTTTGAAAATAGCAGGGTCTACTGCATTTAGTTTTGAATTTAATACCATCTATTTTCGGAACTTTCCTTAAGCTTCCAGGATTTCAAGCTTGGGCTTTTCTTACTTTTTGGTATCTGATTTCTATACTTCAATTTCGAGCTCACTATCTTCTGAATCATCCTCTGTTTGGGTTTAAATAAATTTGTCTGCGTATTCTCGTGCAGTTTCAAGGACCTCAATTTCCCATTCAGTATACTGCGAAATTCGCATTTTTTAGAATTTTTCAGGTTCAGATTGTGCCAAGTGTATCATATATTCTGTATCTAAGCCACCCCAAAAAGAATTTTTGTCTAAAAGTTTGATACTGAGCGCTGTTTTTATCTCGTCCATAACACGCAAAAGATGATAGGATTATATCGATGGAAGTGATCTAAGGGCATTAAGAAATAGAGACAATCCAAAAGTCATCATTTATGTATCTTCTTTAGTAGTATAAATTGCACATTTACGCATTTCTGTGATAATTTCATAAAATGTACAAGGTAGGAGAGGTAAAAGCTTGCATAAACCCTTAATAAACTCTTAAATGAAATAAAGCTCGAGCGTAGGATCTGCTACTTAAATTAATGTAATCATTTAATCCTCTTATATATCTTCTACACAAAAACAAAGCATTTGACTCTACGATAAACTTGGAGGAACATTTGATGCTTCTATAATTATACTAAGTGCAGGTAAACTTGTCTTACCACTATATTTACTGTGATATAAGTTATCAAATTTGAGCTAGCCATACCCACTAGGATGTGCCAAAATTAATTTCTATCCGAGAAAATAACCATATTAGTCTAATTTGAGTGGTTTATCCATTACCTAATTCGTATCACACATAGTAATAATATATGTCTAGCAACGTTTTAAAGGTGAATAAATATTATTATCCGCCCTAGTAACGTTTCTTTACAATGTAGTATTAATAAACAGACTGAAATCTGAAATTGCAGCGAGTGCAAAATAATTTGATTCTATAAATCCAGGAACAAGCGATAATACTGCTTTGATAAGTGATGACTTTCCAGATTTATCTTTACCTACTATTGCAAAAGGAACACCGGCGAGAACAGCAGCACATAGGAATGGTATCCCCATTGACATTTTAGGAGATAAAGAAATAGGAAGCTCATAATTAACGTCAGGATTAGTTAATTTAGCTATAAAAGGGTTCATAAGTAAATTTTCACCAAATTTAAAAATAGTCCAAATGAGAGAATCAGGCGGGGATAATCGAGATGATAATTTTTCTTATTCAGAAAAGTCATCAAGTGGTTACTCATCAATTTTATCTTCTAATTTTTTCTACAACTACTCGCCTTATACCAGACAAATATAAGACATATGATTTTCTGGAAATGGAAAACTCTTTAAAAATTCGACAGTAAAAGGCTGAATTTATAGTTCTTTTTGGATGGCCTGATTTTCCGTAATTCCTGCAATGCACGCATCATATACATTTTTACACTGCTCATAATTCGAATTATTTGCCCATACCATAACAGGGAAAAATGCATTAATAACTCCAGCAAAGACAGCTAATGTAAGTGAATTTGTTATTTTCTCTAATGATAATCTCGAATATAAAAAATCTGAATTAAAATTAAATTCATAGAACTGAAACCTATCATCGTTCATTGTGAAACTGGGAATTTAATAGCTTGATAATGGAAATTCTATAACAGATTTGTCTGGAACTATATTTGAAATGATTTCTTTATATTGGAAGTCAGTAAGCTATGCTATACCAACTACGAAGTAAAATAGGGACAATAGACTTCTAAAAACTTTCCATGTTCTTAAATCTAGGTTGAGAGAAGAATTTTAATACGCAATTTTGCTTAGATATATAGTAAGCTTGCGTACTAAGTTCATCCCAATGTCAATAAGCTATTAGTGATTAATTTTTTCCTAAGCTTATTCATTTGTGTCAACTTAACTTATCTATGCCAAGTATTTTATATAGTCATCGCTATTTGTATAATTAAATTATGTGTATTGTTGTAATTTAAAAAATTAACTTTGCAATTTAAGAGGCCTGTAAATGAACTGATCTAGCAAATAATCTACATTATACATATTTTAATCAAAAATAATTCTTCTTTATATGAGACTCAAAGGAGTATCCTGAATATCAATATTCACCATTGAATTGATTAAACAAATAATTTTTGGTTTTTTTTCAATATTAATAAAACGTCCATCTGAGAGTTAAATTGCTTACTTATAACAATGAAAATTAACTAAATTTTTGAATAAACTTTTAGCCATATCCCCTTAAATATCTTGAAATACAAAAATCAGAACACACTCTGTTGTAGCTGATAATATATCTTTATAACACATATCAATATCAGCCTATGAAAATATCCAAAAAGGTTACCATTTATTCTAAGTATAAAGTTTTTGAATAAATAAACTTGCCATCTATTATGCTTTGCTAATAACTGCCACACTACCTAAACGTGTATAAAATTATAGTAATTCATAACTAAAGCAGCCAGTTTCACTAAGATCAGAGTGCTACTTTACCTCTTTAAAATCTTTAAAAGAATATTAAGTATCCTCTATTTGAACACCAAATGCACTACTTACTAAAATAGAATAACTAGCTTTCAAATCATCACTTTCACATTGCATTTATAAAAAGCAAATGGTAGATTTTGCAACAGAAGTTTCGTTTTTATCCTAAATTCTAGCTAGAATGAAAGAAATATCCTATATTTATAAGCATGGACAGTTCATACCAGTTAGGCAGCAAATTATAAAGTTAAAAGCTTCTCCATAAGTTTTAGCTGCTTATGTTACCATATCTTTAATAGGTTATGGCACATTGATTTTAATTGATTCAGTAAAAATAGTACAAATTTTATTGGTTTAATCTGTATTTTAAAGGTCATTAGAAACATTAATAGCTTATGTTGGCAAGAAAATTACAATAGAACCTTGAGAAGTTGCGAAAGGCTTAGAACCATTCTTTAACAGCTAAGACACAAATTGCATCTCCACTGCTTACTCTTTTCTTAAAAATTCACATCCAGCTATATAAATTATATAATTTTAATTTAAAAATAATGTTAAAGTTGTATTTATGAAGACAACACTATCAAACTCAGAAAATGTAAGAGTAATAAATTTTTACCCTAAAAACCTACTAATACACCTAGTTATTAATGCAAATTCTTTCACATCATACTTAAATATTCGATCTGTCTATATGAGTATCATAGTTTTTGTTTTCATAGCGCAAATAAATTTTTCAGTTATCTCTAACTTAAAAGCAGGGATTTCGTAAGTTTCTTCTGGTTTTGCATCACCTAACCAGTGAATTTATTCAAAAAATATTTTTTATAAAAATTTCGACGTTGATCCATATGATTTTTCGAATGGTAAATGTGAGGATATGTTTTCATTAAATCTTGATGTTAATGCTTATTTTGTTAAGTTATCTCTATTAGAATTTGGAAGCAGAGCTAATAATTTTTTAATTTAGTCTTTATGTAAAAATATTACAGTATGCACAATAGTCTAATACGGAATTTTACTAATATACTCCTCATATTTTCCATCAGAAAGTAACTATTACGCTCTTTTTTTCTAGGAAATTAAATTTAATGACATAATATCATCTGTTATCTTGATTACAGGTTCATTGAGCATTAGCTATTCCTGACCTTATTATAATCCTGTGATACACTAATTATCATCGATGATTTATGGTGTAAAATATTCTAAATGATCTCCATTTAATACAGAATCGTAGTCTATTTCTTCTAAAGCTGGATAAAAAATCTCGTCAATATTTTCTAAAGTTGTATTTAGCTTAAATATAAGTTGCTAATGTTGTTAAATTACGGAAAACATAGTTTTAGCTTAAAGGAATTATGACTGTATTTTAATTACATCCAAAAAATCATCTTAAAGTTTTTTGATTGTAACCTAAAATAACATACTCTATGACTTAGATTTACAAAGCATAATAATATTATGACTTCTAATTAATACCATACTCAAACTTAATAATTATTAAAGTGTGTGCTCTATTTGTCTAGACTATTTAGTGACCTAGCTATTTGGGTTACATCCAATAATTTACTAAACACGATACAATTTTTCATTACAATAATTTTCTATAATAGTTTTAGGCATTATAAATTTAATTGATTTAAATTTATCATTTTAAGAAATTGAAGGCGAAAGAAAAACTAAATTTTAATTTATAACTACAATTTCAGCTTAACTAATATAAAGGGAAATATCATTTAATTCTAATGAATAATTATAATTAGATAAATCTCCTTAATAAAGCTAAAGTAGATAGTCAAGTCTATACTTCTGCTAATTGCTATCGTTAGAAATATATTTAGCACAATTTATCAACCTGTCAGCCCCTATTTGAAAACCGATAGTTTAGGACATTGAATTAAATGTTTACTGTGATAGAAATTACTTCTTTAAAATATCTAAATATAAAATCTTAGGCATCATGTTTATAATTTTTTATTCATATAAATTGGAATATTATCTCCATGATTCATATTTTTCTTACTCTTTTATTATTTTTATTGACTTACAAATTTCTTCTCCTGCTTCTAATAGTCGGTAGGTATCGACATTTGATAAATTTTCTGATAAACAATTCTCAAAATCCTTGTTGAATACTTTAAATCCTAATAGAATTCTAATAATAGGCTCAATTTCATTTCTAATTTTCTTTGGATGCAACACTAAAAAACATTCTACCCCTAAAACCTGGCTCCAACGCTCTAATAAATCTGATATTTTGCTAGTCAAATCTAATAACCATATTATCTCTTGAAACACTTTATCTAGATCAATTGGTTAATCTCTAATATAACATTAGTCTTTTATTTTGAATAAGTCTACACCGCAACCATTGATAACACCCTATATAAATAGATCTGTGTCAACTCCTTTTTGTTCGAAAAAGTCTTCCACTTAATCATAAGTAATATTTGTACATATCCAGCGATATTTTCGCTTAAAAAATGTTTCATTTCTGTCTTCCAAAACATCATTTGTTAGCATCAAAACATCTTTGATGATCAAATCAACTTAGCTGATGTAAAAATGTACTAAATCTGCCAAATTTAATGTAAATTTGCTAAAAATTCGCTACTTAACTGAGAATTAATTCTGAAGCTAGACTTTTTTACGCTTTAGGTCTATAAGTGCTTGGTAAATTGCAGCAAAATCAAATTCCTCCTAATATATATAAGAATCAGTATTTTCCATCACCAAATTAAAAAGCTAGTTAGTTTTTATTAGTTCTTCTACGATGAAATCATCTACTACTGTCAGTTCTGCTATAACTGCAACAAGAATATCTGGTGTCTAAGGATCCTGTGCTAGTAATTGAGTCGATTTTTGAATTCCAATGTAAATTTACTCCATTTTTTCCATGATAACATTATTGTTTTATTGATAAAGTTACTATTACTTCGCCTTCAAATCAGCCTTTTACTTCTCAATAATGACTCCAAAATCGAATTCAACGCAGTAACATGCAACAATTCTCTCAACTTTGCCAATAAGAATCAAAATGTGGTCAAAGTCATCAAATTTCACAATATTTGCAATCTAATTTTCAATTACCAATAACTATCCAATAACTAAATTAAACTTATCATCAATTTTGTCCTTAAGCTTAAAAAATCGATCATCCTAAAAGTCATAGGTTATGCCGAATGACAAAAAGTCATTTTCATCCTGAAAATCATTTATTTTATCATTCTCGATAAGCGAGTAAATACCATAATATTCAGCAGTTAAAAGTATTTTTTAAATATTATTGAATTTTTTGTCTAAAATATCCATCAAGTCTTGATTTTAACACAAAATTCCTGCTTTTAGTTTGTCCTGAATAATATCATTTTGCAGTAGATGAAATACATGGGGGATATAAAAAGGCAACTAAAATCGTTAAATAAGCTATTAAACTATATCTGAATAAATTTTATCTATATCATGATCAAGGCTGTTTATCGTAATTTTTAGCTACATAAATTTTTATGGAGAATTGAAAAAGCTAATCATGCATTCCTAAAAGAAGAGTGAAAATTCATTTCTAGTGATATTAATCATTACACGATATAATTGTAACATTGCATTAAAATCTAGTTAATACGTTTATACTAAACTTTCCATATTTTTACGGATTTTAAATGCTAAATAATCTTAACTGCAGAAATCGTCTGCGAAACCGTTGACAGATAGAAACAATGAAAGGTCTTCGCTAATAACTTCAGAATTATCAGTTATTGAAATAATATCCAGAAAATCATAAATATCGTATTTTATCTTTAGAAATATTTCATTAAAGTCACATTTTAGTATATCAATTTTTTGATGTTGAATGTGTGGTTCCTGTATGAAAAACCCTAATTTAACTAAATTTCTACCCTCTTCAGATGTCACATTTTGGCTATTAAGTGCTAAACATTTTTCCGTAAAAATACGACGCATTTCGGCTATTAATGAGGTTAACAACTTTTAATCAAACCTATATTTTTTGATAATGTTAGACAGACGAAATGCTGAGTCAGGAATAGAAATAAGATACTAATTTAGCGTGCTCGAAGGTAGAACCTATGTTCGTAATGACTAAAGAGAAACAAATTCTGTAAATTTATAAGTAAGAGTTTAGTATGTTATTTTTGCCGTTCGTTTAAGGAAATTAATATAATCAACAGTCACAGGAATTGTGAATGTCGGTGTATAATAATAAAGGTATTTAGCTGAAGAATTATCATTCAATTAAAATGGGATATTTTCGTAATTTTATGTTGGAGATTCCTTAAGTTAATCTAATATTGCCGGAGGCTATTTAAGTGGCATTTTTATTAAAAATAAAATCTATAATTTTTATATTATAATAAATATATTATCCAAATTTTCAGGACATTAATAATACTATATTATATTAAAACAGGCATACTTATGTTTATGTTATTCCGTACTTAATTAATTCTATTCCATTACGATTTTATTAAACATATTTATTTTTAGCTTAAGTGTTAATCAAAAAATTAATACAATTGGCAAAAAGAATTGTATACTCACTTATTATATAATACATATACTTATAAGAATTTTCTCACTTTATATTATGTCTTGTCAAATAGAAAATTGCTAAACTTGTGAGGATCTCAATGTTTGCACCTAATGTCAAGTTGAATATCTATTAATGGATAACAAGTGTTAGGACTGTTCGGAAGGATATAGATTTAGTCAAGGTCATTTATGTGTTAAAATTGAAAAAGCCGACCAGCTTATTGGTATTCTTTCTGCAGGTGTTATTGCCGTTATTATAATTATTGCAGGAATAATTATATCTTTCAGATTAATTTAGAAGAAAAAAGCAGATAAGGAAAGATAACCATTGGTTGATGCTGAGTAGTAAAATGAACTGATCTGATTTTAAACAGTTAGCTGGATTTAATTAACAGGTAAAAATATATTATATAATATTCACTACGTAAGAATATATCATTTTATTATTTAATATTTTTATTTGCAAGAAAGCCTTAACTCCACTATCAACGTATAATTCATAACCTTCAATATTCTAATAATATGCATTCTTTACTTAAAATATACTGATATACTGTAAAATAATATAAGTAGCATATATTGATCTGATCGGGATTGACTTTTGCTGCAAGGGCGCGCTGAACGATGTTAAGGTATATGTGCATGGCGGAGGTGCCGATGCAGACTTCTGGAGTCGTAAAGGTGCAAAGTGGGACGTTGGGTATTGGTGATCAGTCTAGGGCAGGCGGCCTCTAACGTATTGCGCGCTACCTCGATGCGAGTATACTTAGTGGAGTTCTTGTCAGCTGTGGAAATAGTTGAGGGATACTCTAGGTTGAAGTAGTGGCAAATTCACCAACGGGTACATACTTCCGTTTGTATGAGGTCTTAAGTTCGAGGACTTCACGCTGAAGCCGGTCCCGTGCACAATTCTTCTTGACCAGAAATTTATATACCCCATGCTCATATGCCTTAACTTGATCAAAAACTCGTTCTTCGACGGTGCGCTCGTCTGTAAACTTATACTGAGGGATAGAGCGCTAGTACAGTTAAGAGGTAATATCGTAGTCTTTAAATAGTGCCTGAGAGTCAAGGTACTTCTTGTCCATGTTGAAAGCGAGTTCGAACTTCCGGCTATTCTGGTCGTCACCCTTCTCGTAGTCCTACATTTGGAAAGGGTACGATTTTTTGCTAGTGAAGTGAATCGAATAATAACTTGTTTTGCTTAGTTTTTCTGATTTCAAGCTATCAGGAATATATTAATTTCGCTAAACACTTAATATTATTATAAAGTTCTAGTTTAAAAATACATATTATAGTTCTTTTGCTTTAACTATCACTACATATTATTTATAAAAATTTTAGATTTAGTATAATATTATGTTCTCAATATGATTTAGTTAAAAGACCTTTTTAGAGAAAATTATTCACTATGATATTTCACACTAAATACTACAAAAATATCTAAATTACTAAATTATTTAACTTCATTCTCACTAATTCATAATTTTGCCCATTTCGCTCATTTGTACCACGTAGCCTTTTAGTAGTTCATTTGCTAAATCCACCAACTTTTTCTACGAAGTTACACAGTTATTTTTGACTCCACCAATTTGATCCCGAAGCTCTTAAACTTGAATTTTTAGTTCTTCAAGTTTGTCACTTGATTAGCATACTTCGTCGTCAATAAAAATTTATTCTTTTTTCAGCTGCCCATAGACCTCATTGAAGTCATTTCTAGCGGAAACTTCAAGAAACTACTTGTCTTTTTAGCCAATCTCCGCGGTTTGCTACTTTACAACTAAAATAAATTTTTCCACGTCCGATTTTTCTTCTAAAAGTGCAGCAAAATTACTTTATGCTTCGCCTAAAATTTCTTGAAGTTGGCCCAATTAACTGTTTTGGAATAGCGATTTTTCAGTAAATTCTTCTAAAGTTTCCAAGTCTTGCATCAATTGACTTTGTTTGAGAATGTGCTGTTAAGCTTCCAAAATTGCTTTTTATAATTCATCTCTTCGTGGTTGAATTTGTTCCATTTCGCTCATCATCTACGTTAGTTCTTAGGTAATTCTTAAAGGGGCATCTGGCGCAATAATTTTTTGCTGTTATTGCTATATGCTGGATCGTAAATTTTGGTTTATATTTTCTAGATTATGAGATTCTCTAACTTTTGACTGTTGTTAGCTTTTTAATTATTAAAGCTAGGTTAGGTGTGATTTTAGTTCATTTAACAGTTTTTATAAGTTATATTTCTTTTCCTAAAAACATTTAGAGAAATCTGTTATTTAAGATTTAAATTGGCTATGATTTCCAGCAATCTCTTAATATTCTTATTGTTTTTCCTTTAGCGATAAGTAAAAAATAGACAAATTATCTTTATTAGCTTAAAACTTTGAAACTAAATCTGAAATAATTTCACAAAGCATAGATTTGAATCTTAAAAAATTAGTTAGTGCTGAAAAAAATAAGGTAAACCTCTTTTTATTGGGGGTTGTAAGATCTGATAAAGTAAAGTCATTTACTTAACAATTTTTAAACAAATCTCTAAGTTGAACATATAGCGTTAGAAGAGGTAGCGAGTTAGAATGAACATCTTAAGTTGATATTCTGAATACATTATTTATTTTGTCTTAGTTTAAAAGTTAAATTTCTGCAACAGGACGCAATTCACAGGATTCTACAAAGAATGAATATATTTGTTTTATTTTATCTGGATTTGGTTTATCTAGATCTTGTTTTGTTAGTTAAAAATCTGCCTCTCGTAATATTGATAAAATTTCAACTTCCGATAGTAATGGGAAAGACAAAGTTGGCTTTTACATTTTTAGGTTGTTTAAAAAATTTGCTCATATTATTGTATATAATTAATATAGTTTTCATATTAAATTAAGTAATATATAATTAAATATATTTAAAAACTTTATTAGAGATTATTTTAATTTTCGTCTTCCACTCCATGCGAGAATGACTCATTCCAAGGGTTTCCGCTGCAAAACTAGAATGGTTTTCGCTCGTGCTTTCCGTTAGCATGGCGTACCTGCTCCATCCATCAACCTTGTGTAGTACAAGCGCGGTGACTACGTTGACATCCTCGTCAACGGTGCTATCCACAAAGGCATGCCTCATCGTTACTACCATGGTAAGACCGGTAAGGTCTTCAATGTGAATCCCCATTCTATCGGTGTTGAGTTCAACAAGAAGGTAGGCCCCAGATTCGTCAAAAAGTATATTCACGTCCGTGTTGAGCACATCCGCCCCTCTGCTTCCAACGCTGCACATATCGGCCGTGTTAAAGTTAATGATGAGCAGACCAAGCTCTATAAGGCTGGTAAGTCTGAATGGAAGTGCCTCAAGCGCATACCTGAATAGCCTCTTGCTGCCCAGATTCTCATTAAGCCAACCGTTGTTGATATCGCCCCCGTTCCTTACAAGGGAATTATCGTCTGATTAAATTTTGGTGCTTTGTTATCTATATACACTGTATTTTGTGTTCATAGCGAACAATAAATGTTATTTACAAAATCGAATATTTTGCATTATATATTGCAAATATATTTTATCTCACACAAATGGCAGACGAAGACGGCTACTCCAATTACTCTGCTTCTACGGCCTCCACATCAAACCAGCGTACACTCAATCCCACCTACTTTGAGATTATCGAATTGCCCCCAAAGTAGATCACCAATCTGTATTTTGCAAGACTGTTTCCAGCATACTTCCTGCTAACGTTCACTCTTACTTTCGAAATCAGCATATGTGCTGGTTATGGGGGTATTAATACAATATACGGTATGGCGATTCTTTAACCGGCTATTTTGTTCTTCAACTATTCTTTCCACTCGTCCACAGCCAGGGCTGGTATGCCACTGGTTGCAAAGGCCCTCGCCGCTGATTAATACTCTGTATCAGTCCATACTATGATGAGTTTGTATCTTATTTTCATGTTTGGGGTAATACTATGCGTGGGCCTTTACTTTGGATTCATGAATCAAATGGTGACACAATTTGAGACTATGTATTATGTTATGGCACTTTTATTAGGTAGTATATTTTCCGCTTTCTAGGTTACTATGTCGGCTTTCTTTATGGTGGAGAATCGCGGTGGTATTATGTTCTGCCGGGACTTTATCGGTCTGTGTCTTCGAACCACCGTTTTGATAGTAGTCTATAACATAGAGAACAACCTCAACCATGATTAAAAGCCGAGTCTTCTTAGCCCTGGCATTGCTCAGCTGATTAGTTACATTGTGCTATGTATTATTTCGTTTGTTGCTGCTACTTAGTTCGACACATTTGACCTTCAGTTTTCTGGGATTCTAAAGTTCTCACTCAAAAAGATCAACCCGATCCGGCCTCGCGTTATCATTAAATTATTCTTAAACTTCCTCCCTGCTCTTGGATGTAATGCTACAGATTTTGTAGCGCTACTCCTAGCTAATTATTTCATAATTTTTTCTATCGATACTGAGTAGGAAAAGATTATTCGGATTATCTAAAACAGCATATTCTGTACATTTGCCTTTATTTGCATAAAACTGAACACTATTATATCTGAAACTTATATCGCTTTAGCGTCAACAAATTTCGGCGTTAAGAAAATATCCAGAGTATATGCTATTTTCAAGCATGCTGCAGTTATGGGTGCCACTATATCTCTTTTTATGTCGGTTATTGTCGTGGTTTTAGGAAGATTTCTCATATAAGTTTTCTTTAGAAAACTTGATGATTTCATGTATATCGAAGATTTAATTACAAGATGTCAAGATGCTATGATGTATGCTGGAATCTATGGGTTTTAACGTATTATCTCTGGACTAGGAATCAGTGCTATTGTCGTTGAGGGCCTGGTCAAGCAGCAACTAGTAATTGTACTACCGCGGCTATGCACAATCATTGGAGGTGTAGTATCTTGCCACTATCTACTAGGGTCGATGGCTAATTATCCGATGATAATATGCATAGGAGAGATATCAGGAGTTGCTGCAGGGATTCCAACAGTGGTATGGTTCTGGATAAAATATAAACAAGTAGCTTCCACGGATGCTAAAGTAATCAAGGAAGAGGAGCAACTAACAAATAATGAAATGGTGCAGAATATCAGAATCACGATAGCTGAAAGCATCAATGCAGAGGAAGAGGACGAGGAGATGCTGAAAGCAAAACAAGGCACAATTACTGGCGTCGCTAATAAGCAGCTGCTTTTACGGGAGAGTTTGGGGTTCCGTAGTCTCGCAAGCACAGTAGACCGTCAGAGTGCTGTGCTCGAGGAGTGAACGCGGATGTAGTAATACGATATGCAGTTAACACTAAGTGTATGAACATATTACTTCCAATATAAGATCTTTCTGGTAGAAGTATTTAAATCGAATATATTCGCTTAACTACTAATTTTATTATAGTATATAAATTAAAATCGAAAAATATCATTATTTATTACTTTTTTTTCGTTCTATAAGCCATTTTCTAACATCATCATCACAATATCTTCTGAAGCAAATAACTTTAAAACTAAGCATATCTCCGCCATCTGCTTTAATTTTCAGATCTTTCGTATGCAAATTATGTAAGGAAAGTATATCAACAATCTATTTAAAGGTATCATTTAGAAAATCATCATCGGTATACTTTCCAAATTATGTAAGTGCATACATAAAGTCTGTAGATAGTATATCATAGTCTTCCTTTCCTATACTTCTTGCCCTTAGACCAGAATCTGTTAATAATTGGTAATAATATCGCTAAAATTAAATTAACATTTATTAAATTAAGAAAATATTGACTTATATTATAGAGGATTTATGTATAATTTCAAATTAGTTAGTTAACAAGTTAACAATATCTACAAGCTACTTTGTTGATGCTACTGGGCAATAAACTTACTACCAAATAAATATTATTTCTTGCATAAAATACTAAGAATAATCCGACGATAATATTTTTTTTGAATTTTATAATTATTCTTATATTCTTTATTTAAAATCAGTAAACTAATCTAAAGCTTAATTTTACAAACCATTTCTTAAAAGCAACGTGTAGCCATCATTAACATCATTACCAACAGATGCAAATAATAGCTCTATTTCAGATTATAACTTAACTAAGGAATTCATTCTCATGATAACAGTTCTTAAATTTTGATTTGCTGACTGACTTCTTTAAAATTAATTAGTCTTTTCTTTCACAATCGAATTATACTCTTCTATATTTTAATTATAGATAGCCGCCAGCCCTGGATTTTATATTTTTGACGGATCAAAGAGAATTTTCCCCTTCCATTTTTTCTAAATAGATTTTCCATCATTAAAATCTGATTCTTCGAGATCTACCAATTAATGTTATTTATTGAAGATAACAAATATTTGCTTTATTTAACTAAGTAAACCTGAAAATAATAATTAATATGAATCAATATTAATATTAAATTTCCCAATAATTTCAGAAAATACAGTACTTATTAAAGTAATAGAATCAGCAACAAAAGATGAGATAACAACTTCTTTTTTTTAATCTTAAATAATGAATTCATCTTCTTTATTTGTGCTGATAATATGTTGTATGTGATCAAATTCAGCTTAAATTATAGTAGAAATTAAAGGATATGTTAATTATAATAAAATTGCCTTATCAAAATAATCTTATACCTTTGATGAAAATTTAATAAAAATTTACTAAATTAATTATAATATTTCTTACAAGCTTTGAATATTTACTCTAAAAAGTATACCATTTTCAATAAACCAATTTTACTTAATCAATATTAACGAATCGTATAATAATTTAATAATCGATCCTGAAAAAGCTGTATAACAGGATATAATCTGCTGACCTTATGGCTATGTTTCGGATGTTGTCCCTACAAAATTTACATCTGACAAATTAAACTATGAATTAATATTAAACACACCACATAATCTAGATTAACTATGGAAATTATTTATAACTGGTAAAAATATATCAATTTATGGTTGAATTTCTAAATAAAACTTCTTCAGAAACTCTTTAAACACTAAAACTGCGCCTTATTTAGATGAATTATGATTAAATTCTTAAGAGATTAGTTAAAATTATTTAATAACTGACGATACAATAAGTTTTTCTAATCGGACATCAAAATTTTTCTTATTTTATATCTAGGTATGAAAAAATCTTAAAATTTCCAAAAATGGATGAAAATTTTTAAAATCTAGGCAAAATTGCTATACATAGTTCTAAGAAACTAGATTAAGCTAGCTTTTTAATAACTATATCATATCTTATCTAAAATATAATTATTATTACAACTAGAAAGATAAAATTTACAGTTATTCGTTTTTTACTATATCTTCTATATTTAAAATTAGTGATGAACTAAAAATATGATTCTATTTTAAATGTACAAAGAATAATTTTGCCATAATTTGATCTATTTAAAGTGATTAACTTTTTTCTATAAATGGCCTAAGGAAGTATTTCGCAACAAGTAGTTCAAAATATTCAGGTAATATTAGTTATAGGGATAACTCTGATATAATATGTTCTGATTTTGAGACAGATAGCTTGAATTCTTCGTCATCTTATGAATAATTAAGATATTTTTCATTAAACTTTAGTAATTGATTTAGTTATTCATTGTCTTGTTTACTGCAGTTTAAACAAAAATTAACTAAATAACAATATTTATACCTTGTGAAAACAGATAATGGCAATATATTTGATATTTCATTGAGTCTATTATCTTAAAATATTTACTTACCTTCTTGGTATATTGAATTGGGAATTTAATATTAGACACGAAATGTAGATAATAGTTTTATAAAATTCGGTAACAATTCTAATTATTTTAAACAATAATCTCCAGCCAACTGTGCAATAATACTTTCATCATAATCAATTTAAGACAAATCTTTAACTATTTCTATTTAACAAGACTATTATTCAATATTGTCAGGTAAATTAATAACTTTTAATTCCGGATTGTCTAATTATTCTATAAGATACTATAAATCTAATTAGATTAAAGTATCAAATCTAATTGGTGATAGCTTTTGAAAATTTTTATGCAAAAATCTATACAATAATTCTTTTTGAATAATGTTCATGTAGTAAAAGAAAGGAAATTAGTAGTTAAGCGAATATATTCGATTTAAATACTTCTACCAGAAAGATCTTATATTGGAAGTAATATGTTCATACACTTAGTGTTAACTGCATATCGTATTACTACATCCGCGTTCACTCCTCGAGCACAGCACTCTGACGGTCTACTGTGCTTGCGAGACTACGGAACCCCAAACTCTCCCGTAAAAGCAGCTGCTTATTAGCGACGCCAGTAATTGTGCCTTGTTTTGCTTTCAGCATCTCCTCGTCCTCTTCCTCTGCATTGATGCTTTCAGCTATCGTGATTCTGATATTCTGCACCATTTCATTATTTGTTAGTTGCTCCTCTTCCTTGATTACTTTAGCATCCGTGGAAGCTACTTGTTTATATTTTATCCAGAACCATACCACTGTTGGAATCCCTGCAGCAACTCCTGATATCTCTCCTATGCATATTATCATCGGATAATTAGCCATCGACCCTAGTAGATAGTGGCAAGATACTACACCTCCAATGATTGTGCATAGCCGCGGTAGTACAATTACTAGTTGCTGCTTGACCAGGCCCTCAACGACAATAGCACTGATTCCTAGTCCAGAGATAATACGTTAAAACCCATAGATTCCAGCATACATCATAGCATCTTGACATCTTGTAATTAAATCTTCGATATACATGAAATCATCAAGTTTTCTAAAGAAAACTTATATGAGAAATCTTCCTAAAACCACGACAATAACCGACATAAAAAGAGATATAGTGGCACCCATAACTGCAGCATGCTTGAAAATAGCATATACTCTGGATATTTTCTTAACGCCGAAATTTGTTGACGCTAAAGCGATATAAGTTTCAGATATAATAGTGTTCAGTTTTATGCAAATAAAGGCAAATGTACAGAATATGCTGTTTTAGATAATCCGAATAATCTTTTCCTACTCAGTATCGATAGAAAAAATTATGAAATAATTAGCTAGGAGTAGCGCTACAAAATCTGTAGCATTACATCCAAGAGCAGGGAGGAAGTTTAAGAATAATTTAATGATAACGCGAGGCCGGATCGGGTTGATCTTTTTGAGTGAGAACTTTAGAATCCCAGAAAACTGAAGGTCAAATGTGTCGAACTAAGTAGCAGCAACAAACGAAATAATACATAGCACAATGTAACTAATCAGCTGAGCAATGCCAGGGCTAAGAAGACTCGGCTTTTAATCATGGTTGAGGTTGTTCTCTATGTTATAGACTACTATCAAAACGGTGGTTCGAAGACACAGACCGATAAAGTCCCGGCAGAACATAATACCACCGCGATTCTCCACCATAAAGAAAGCCGACATAGTAACCTAGAAAGCGGAAAATATACTACCTAATAAAAGTGCCATAACATAATACATAGTCTCAAATTGTGTCACCATTTGATTCATGAATCCAAAGTAAAGGCCCACGCATAGTATTACCCCAAACATGAAAATAAGATACAAACTCATCATAGTATGGACTGATACAGAGTATTAATCAGCGGCGAGGGCCTTTGCAACCAGTGGCATACCAGCCCTGGCTGTGGACGAGTGGAAAGAATAGTTGAAGAACAAAATAGCCGGTTAAAGAATCGCCATACCGTATATTGTATTAATACCCCCATAACCAGCACATATGCTGATTTCGAAAGTAAGAGTGAACGTTAGCAGGAAGTATGCTGGAAACAGTCTTGCAAAATACAGATTGGTGATCTACTTTGGGGGCAATTCGATAATCTCAAAGTAGGTGGGATTGAGTGTACGCTGGTTTGATGTGGAGGCCGTAGAAGCAGAGTAATTGGAGTAGCCGTCTTCGTCTGCCATTTGTGTGAGATAAAATATATTTGCAATATATAATGCAAAATATTCGATTTTGTAAATAACATTTATTGTTCGCTATGAACACAAAATACAGTGTATATAGATAACAAAGCACCAAAATTTAATCAGACGATAATTCCCTTGTAAGGAACGGGGGCGATATCAACAACGGTTGGCTTAATGAGAATCTGGGCAGCAAGAGGCTATTCAGGTATGCGCTTGAGGCACTTCCATTCAGACTTACCAGCCTTATAGAGCTTGGTCTGCTCATCATTAACTTTAACACGGCCGATATGTGCAGCGTTGGAAGCAGAGGGGCGGATGTGCTCAACACGGACGTGAATATACTTTTTGACGAATCTGGGGCCTACCTTCTTGTTGAACTCAACACCGATAGAATGGGGATTCACATTGAAGACCTTACCGGTCTTACCATGGTAGTAACGATGAGGCATGCCTTTGTGGATAGCACCGTTGACGAGGATGTCAACGTAGTCACCGCGCTTGTACTACACAAGGTTGATGGATACATCAATGATAAATTAATAAATATTTTACTATAATTTAGCATAATTCGAAATAATACATTAAATATGAATCACTTAATGCAAAATTTGAATATCCCTTTTGGTTTTGGTGTTTGTTAGATATTTTTTAATTTTGTAATATTTCCATCCAGCTAATCTTATAAAATAAGATTTTCTTATTCTGATACATGAGTTTCAATAACTTCTTCAAATATATTTTATTAAGATATAGGTGATGAAATACCTAGTGGGGCTGATATTTCTGTTGTTGATGGACTATTTACTATTATCTCACAACGATTGCATTCCATAAATTCTATTTAATAAATCAATTTAATATATAATAATCTAGTAATATAGCATAATTTATAATGCTGAACAATTGTTGAAAACCATTATTATAATTTTAATAAAGAAAAACATTGATATCATGCAATATAATTGAGGTATTCATGCTAATCCACATTGAAATATAATATTTTTAAATAATATTATCTAGAAAATTTAAAGCAAATCATAATTAGCTCAATACTTAATTTCAGTGGGTCGTTTTGTTATTTCTTCAAATATATTAATTGAGATCAATTTATTATTTAGTAAACTTGACAATATTCAGTAGATAATAAAAGAATATCAAGTATCTTTAAATTTATATATAAGATAATGAACAATATTACATAGTCTACTACTGAGTATATAAAGTTTTAATATTTTATCCGTAAATTTTTATTATATAGAAGATAATACTTAGATATATTAAATAGCTAAATCACTAGCTAATCAAAAAGGAATCAAAATAATGTTTATTTTTAGTTTTTATTACTATAGTCTTTTACATATAAACTATTAGATGCTAATATACTATCATATAGTTTGTACAATATATTACCGCAGTATTAGAGTATTTTCTTATTCTTAATTTAAAGATATGATTATGGTTAGAAAAATTTATGTAAACTACTAAATAATCAAAATTAAATCTATCATAGAAATTATACAATTTCTTATTTACACTTAAAATTATATTAAGTAACAAATATAATATTTTATTCATATAATCTAAAATGAAAAAGATTTGTGCAGTGGAAAACTGTAAAGAATGCTATTTCGAAAGAAATAAATGCACCACTTGTTAAAATGAATATAAACTTTTAGATGATAAATGTTAAGAATGTAGTTTTGGTAATGTAAAAAGAAATAATAAATGTATACCAGTTAATACATCAAGTATAATATTTATAGTTGCAGTAACGGTTTTACCATTAATGTTTATTGTGTTTTCTATTCTCTTTGTTATTAAAGTTATTATTGAGTTAAAAGATAAAACAATTAAAAAAGACAATGAAGATTTATTATTGCTTACAGATAAAGATAGTATAAGTGCCGAAGCAAAAATAGGTGAATATGCTTATAACTATGATTGAATACTATTTAATTAATCATATCACTAGTAAATATTATTATAAACTAAATAAATGTA
The DNA here is from genome assembly GCF_000497125.1 of Spironucleus salmonicida. NCBI lineage: Eukaryota > Fornicata > Diplomonadida > Hexamitidae > Spironucleus > Spironucleus salmonicida. The sequence goes on from NC_090598.1 coordinate 548,043, forward strand.
TCTTCTTAGAGTATCAACCACACAAAAACATATATTACTAGGATGAAGTTCCCCATCATCATTTCCTGGAAATAAATCAAATTTTTAACCTAGACTATTAATTTTATATGCTAATAGGTGTTTAAGAGTTAGATTTTCTTCGGCTTCAAGTCTAACTGGTTTTATTACTCCTTTGTAGATCATAACTGCTAAATCAACATATTCCTTAACTTTATCACTTTATTAATTTAAACTTCCACCGCTTCTTAATAAAGAAAAAACTATGTTTAAAATTTCGCTTCTCCATGCCGCATCAAAAATTACATCTTACTCATCATCAAAAGAGAACAAATCTTTATCTAATAAAAAATTTAATTCCATATCAAATTTTTACAGTGTTTCAGGTGCCATACCTTTAAAAGTTTCTCCTTAAACATATTTTGCAGAAACGGCAGGCATAAGATCGTCAAATTTTTTGGACGAGATCGAAAGTTCTGTATAACCAGGAGATACATCTTTAGGAATTCTAATATTTTAATTTCCAGACATATCTGGAATTGCAAATGTCGATTGAAGCTCTGGAGATGTGAAAAATTCATCAAAAAATGCTTATACTTCAGTTGGCACAAAAGCCTTAGAGAATGCGTAGCGAGACATTTTCATAGAATGATGCAAACCAAACTGTTTTAGGGAAGCAGTTGCTTCATTAGTTAAGATAGTGTCTAGGTTAAAATGTGGATCAAATGTGAACATTTTGTGGAAAGGTATAAATTTATGTAAATTCTATAATTAAATTCTATAATAATATTTATTATCACTTGGAGGAACTCAACCCAGAAACAGTCAGAATTAACTTCCTGTCTCCACCAAAATTTCTGTGCTCATTGAGATAAATCCCCTACCAAGTACCTAATACCATTTTACCCTCTCTAACTGGAATAGTAAGATCTACTCCACAAATTACAGATAAACAATGACTTGGCATATCATCAGAACCTTCATAGCAATGATCGTACTGTAAGCTCTTAGGTGCTATTCTGTCCATTACTTTATGTAAATCCGTTCTAACTGTTGGATCCGCATTTTCATTTATTGATATTGAAGCAGATGTATGAGTTAAAAAAATATGGATCTAACCACATTTTACCTGGTCTAATAACTAAGCTGATCCTTTATATACATCTGGTGTAATTAAGTAACTACCCTTCTTTTTTCCTGGAACTAAAATTTGTATTTGTTCAGCAAAATAACTCATTTTTGTTAATAATAATATTACGGATATTATAATAACTCTTTACTTTACTAACGAAGATTTATGTTTGGCAATGATGATTTGAAATAACATGTAGAAACTGTTATTCTAGTTATTATCTTTATTATAATTACTTTTTCTTTGCTATACTACTTTCTAAAGTATCGCAGGATTCTAAGACAGAACCTAATATAGGTTGAGCGCTCTCCGTGATATTTGAGTTTCATATCACTATACTAACATATTTTATACATATAATGCAGCTAATTTTAATTCTTCTACCCCAAATTCGACATATAATTCAGATATCAAATTATTAGCCTCAATAAATCCTAATTATTCCTAACAGTATAAAAAAATCTAAAAACCTTCCGGAAACAATCTTTTATCTAAAATAGTACTCAAATTCATGTCTATAAACTACTAGATTAATGGTTTTGTTATTTATTAGATAATACCGAGATAATGTTACAAAATTTTTGTTTATATTTTCATATCAATTTTACTAATATCTAAAATGAAATTTATAGCTGATAAATCCATCCAAAATTCTTCTTTCCAAGGCCCATAAATACATAATTTAAATAATCTTTCCTCAATATCAATTCCATTTTGCCAAATTCGCTATAATGATGTTCTAAAATACTGCAAAGACGAATATTTAAATCTATAATCAATAATCTAGTTTTGTGGAATAAAATTGATATATTTAAGATGAAGTTAATTTGATTCGTATGGGAATTTAGCCGCCATCAATGATAATACCCAATATAGTAAATGAATATTTTATGGGATAAAATTATTGAAAAAGCTATTTATCTACTCAGAATTTATTTCTTAAGATAAATTTCCTATGACCTGAAGACCTTCATCATCATTAGGTATTTTTGTCATTATAAAACTAACCATACTTTGGAGTAAAGGTGATGAATGTTGTGATAAAGTTTAAATGAAACATATTAGAAGTTTCTACTCTAAAATATTCAAATATTCTTTGAAATTATCAATATTTTGTGGAAATTAATTTTGCAACAACTATAAGATTTTATAATATGGATATCGTTTATCTGTTAAAGCTACTGTTATCTCATCATCAATTTACAATTTAGTATGTTTTGGATATTGTCTTTGATGAATTTTTCGATATTCGAACATCCAAATAATTGCTTACATACTTATTATATTACTCTCTTTATAATAAATTTTCACTCTACTTAGCAAATGCAACGTTCAACACATCCAATTTCACTTAACACTCTAAATGCGATTCTTTCCAAAGACTATGCACCATAATCTTTAACATCAGATTCTGCTCCTCGCTATACAGTTATGGGATTTATTACCTCAATTTCTGCCTCTGAGCTTTAGCTTTATGATGGGACAGCAACAGTTAAGTTTGATGCAGAATAACCCCTCCCATTTTAACAAAATTAAACAGTACGACTCCATCTTCTAATTACTAAGTCGCTGCAGGTGCGTATAATATTTTCTGAGAATATTTAGTTTGCCGAGTAATTTATGCTACATTGGGTAGATGCTGTTCGCGCAAATTTACAGCAATAAAAATAGAGCGGTCAGCAAAGTGGAGAAGGTTTTGCAAATTTTTTCGACGGTTTAGGAGATTTTCAGTGATTTTAATTTCTGATATTTACTTTCAATTAATTTTTATAGTATAATTATTCATTGATTTTTCATCTAAGTAGTGTATTTTATAGTTTGCCTCTTGATGAATGACACTATTATTTGATATAGCCAGATTTACAATAATGTCTGCAAATTAGTTGTATAGTTAGTAAAAACTGGTTAATGATTAGGATGGAGACTATGTCAACTGTAAATTTTACCACTTCATATACCACTCTAAATCTAAGAACTTTTCAGAATATATCCGATTAAAAAAAGTGATGTCACTCCACCAATCTGTCCTAATACAACTAAACAACCTCATTAATATCCCTAATTATGTTTTTAACCCTTAAATCGTCCCCATTTTGTACCCAAACTTTGTAAGCCTCCCTTCCTCCCTATCGGCATAAAATTGTGACCTGTGATGCTATATTTTCTGAAGGGATGGCAATCTTTAGGTTTGAGGCTGGTATTTCAGCAACTAACTTAGCATTTTCAGGGTCCGATAGCTAAATTTTGAGTTCTTAGAAAGAAACTGTCAGGATTTTAGGCATTTTGATCCCTAGAACGTTTCTAAAAGTAACTTCGTAGGTTACAACACGACTTTGATCATATTCTGGTTTTGCCACTTGATTTTGGATTTTTATACTATTTAGAGGTGATAGAGATTCCATGATTTAAGGAGTGGTAGGGAATATTGCATAATAATAACATAATAATATAACTTGAACTACAATATATGATTACTATAGGAGCTATATATTACTATTTAGTTTAATCATAAATTAATAATAATAATATTATACGATAGGAATTAATATAAGCAAAAGATATATAAAATGAAAATACTCAGTATCAGAAATCGTCCAGATCATCAAAGTCGAATTCACCTTTTGGCTGTTTTTGTCCATACTCTTTTTTAGGCTCTGCATCTAAGTCGTCAAAATTATCTAAATCCATATCGAGATCATCAAATTCATTGATAGCTTTTTTAGGCTATGAAGTAAAATCTGCTTCTAAATCATCAAAGTTGTCAAGGTCGTCGAACTCGTCCATGGCAGCCTTCTTGGGTTCTGCTTTCTTGGGCTTCTCCTCGAACCCCATGTCGAGGTCATCAAGGTCGTCGAACTCGTCCATGGCAGCCTTCTTGGGTTCTGCTTTCTTGGGCTTCTCCTCGAACCCCATGTCGAGGTCATCAAGGTCGTCGAACTCGTCCATGGCAGCCTTCTTGGGTTCTGCTTTCTTGGGCTTCTCCTCGAACCCCATGTCGAGGTCATCAAGGTCGTCGAACTCGTCCATGGCAGCCTTCTTGGGTTCTGCTTTCTTGGGCTTCTCCTCGAACCCCATGTCGAGGTCATCAAGGTCGTCGAACTCGTCCATGGCAGCCTTCTTGGGTTCTGCTTTCTTGGGCTTCTCCTCGAACCCCATGTCGAGGTCATCAAGGTCGTCGAACTCGTCCATGGCAGCCTTCTTGGGTTCTGCTTTCTTGGGCTTCTCCTCGAACCCCATGTCGAGGTCATCAAGATCATCAAAATTCTCAAAATCGTCATTTTCCTTCTTTGGGATGACCTAATCTTCATTTAAGTCTTAAAAATCATCTAATTCATTATTTTAGTTGAATTCTTTATCAAGTTCCTCAAATTCTTACTTATCTTCTTCCTTTATCTAAGCTTTTTACTATTTAGGTTAAAAATCAACTTAAATATCATCAAAATTAGAATCAAATTCAACTACTTTTCTAGGAGCAACTGGTATTTCTTATGGACGAGTATTTTTAACTTCACCGTATCTATTTGGGCTTAATGACATGCTTTCTGATGCATTATTTGCTGAAAACTCAGTGGCTGATGCGCACTAGCCTGTAATATCTGCCTCTAATTTCAAAACCTTGAGTGTATGTGTGAGATTGTGTTCAGTTAAAAACTTCATAACAAATTCGAGGTCATTTCTATCTGATTATGACAGCTTTGTTCGTGAAAAATCGTTATCAACTGGAGAATCTTAAGAAAGTAACTACTAGTAAAGAGTGGCAGCAATAAATGCTTTCATTCTAGCATAATCTCCTGTTTTTTACAGATGGTTTTTAGTGGCAGATTTTAAATCAGACATCATTTGCTAACGCTAGTCATTTCTAGACTATTCCATTTTGATAAAATTTAAAGCGGAAGTAAGTTATTTACTTATATACATATTTATATATTATGTATTTAAAACTGCAAAGTATTCACAATTTTTCGGTCTAGCTAAAAAAATAAGTATTTAAGTTGACTTGATGCGGTCTGCGTCTTCTTTACTATACAGGAAGTGTTGGAAAGAAGCTTTTTTGCATATATGCAAAATCACCATTTCTTGAGTTTACTAGAGCCCTATCTGGCTTTGATAATGTTAAGTCATCACCAATCATCTCTATCTACTACCTTCTAGCAATATTGATGCGCTCTTTCTTCCACCCCTTAAACGTAGCTTTTTAATCTAAAGACTTCCTTGATGCTAAATCATCTTCTATAATAACTTTTTAATGATCTAATTTTAGAGTTTTCTTAACCAAAAACGGTAAAAATGCTGATCGCGCCTCCCAGTTTTTATCTTAAAAATGTGACTCAATCTTTTACAAATTAGATGTATGCGAATTCTAAAATGTGGGATCAACATATTTTGCAGCATCGTTAGCAAGTTCATATCGAATTGGCGTAATTGGGACAAATTTCCCCTGGTTATAGTAATAGGGCATTTGCTATCACCAATTTTAAATTAATATATCATATTCATATGTATTGTACTTTACTAGATTTACTTACAAAATAATTTTATATAATATTATAAATAATTTTTAACTAAAAAACCGTAGTATAATTATATTTAGAAATAATGTTTATATATTATGTATTGTAATTATTTTCATAAAATGGGCGGTGGATCCTCAAGCGTTCCGAGCAAGGCTCAGATTAAATCAATGCCAGAGCCTAAGGTAGTAGAGCCTAAATCCAATTCAATTTTATAAAATCCGAATACTTTATAAATAGAGACACAAGTAAAGTAACCTCTGAAAAAATAAATTAACAAGCAAGAAAGGGACTCTATACCAAAGCATGAAGAATAGCATATTTTTGACTCATAATAAAAATAAGCTACTCTCAAGGCATAACAATCATCAAGATCTCCTAAGTCTCCTTAGGCCCCCGAATCTCCTCACGTCATCTAAGATGACCCAACACTCTCTTACTTCGATAAAATCAAACCCCACCTCCCAACAACTAAAAAATAGACTTAATAGACACCACTCGACGAGGAGGATCTCGATGGCTTTGATATCGAAAAGTTCAGAACTGCTAACAGCGGAAAAACCTGCAAAGACGATATGATTTTCGCCTAAATCTGAAGTCATTTATCACTCAATAGAAGTAAATCCCGTAAACATTTACGGTGCTAACGATTTCTTCTCCTTAATAAATGTAACTAACTTCAAAATCTGTCTCTTAGTCCCAGAAGTTTCTGCCTTTTAGATATATACCCTAACCCTTTTAGCTGAAAATAGATACTTATACGCAGATCTTGTAACGATTTGCAGAAACAATTCTGACCTTAGCACGGACTTCATCTGCAAGCTCCTTCGTGAGCTTCGAGGCTTCTTCGGATTCGTATGATTTTCCGCGCAACTTTTTAGTGACAATTTGAGCCACTTCATCATATGCTTTTGCGGGGTCGAATAGCTTAGCTGGAGCAGAACGACGTGGAAGATAAGTTATTTGAGATTTGACTGATTATGGTTGCATTTTTAATAAAAAGTGGAAGGGATATTATATTATAGACATCTATATATTTTTGTTGATTATGTCTTCGTATATTAATTGCTGGTACTCATAGAAACCATTCAATTGTTCACTATGTTAGGAAATTCATTAGTTGTTATCTCTATTTTATATCCTAAATTATATACTATTAGATTGCCTCCTGTCTATATTTTTAAAAAATCCATAATCGGTAATAATGCGACTCATAATTTGTTCTTTTTCTTTTTTAATTAATATATCGATCGTTTATTCTGTGTTGCTTATTTGATAGTATATTTGAATAAAATCATTTAGCATAATTAATTTCAAATCATACTTTTCTTAGTACTATACTAAGGATTCCAGTAGGTACTTTACAGCTTTAAATTTAGTTCCACAATAAACTAAAATATCAAAAATGATAACTATTTATTTTTCAAAATTTTTATATTAGATTTTTTCTTCTAAAAGTAATATAAGTCATTAAATTACTTAAATTTATGTTTAATATATAAGCACCAAAAGTGATTATCATGCATTCACGTATTTATATAGTTTTATCTTATTTATTATACCTAATATAGTTAAGTATATTGTAAAATAAAATCATGCATGGTAGGTATTTTACAATAAATAATAAGAATAATCGATTAAACAGGTCAATTAGCAACTGAACCTATTTAAGTCTTACTTTCACAGACTCTAGCAGACATTTTATGCTAATCCAGTCTGTTAGTCAAATAATTAATTTACTGTAGTTTTAAATGATATAATTTTGAAGCTATTTAAAATTATTTAACTCAAGAAACATACCTAGAATATTTCTACATTAGTGTACCAATTATTAAGTATTACTGCTTTGCATTTAATTTTCCTTTAAATCCTGTTTCATGAACTTAACTTACTAAGAAACCCTTACCACAGTTAAAATTTTACCATTATTATATGTTGTTATTAGTCTATTATTTAAATCCAAATATGCATCAAAATCAAATAATTAGCATGATTGTATCTATCCTTATTTTTCTGCTGATGGCACCCCTAACTGGTTTTTACCCTATATACAATTCATTTTTCACCCAGCAGTTCATAATTCTCACTCTTTCAACAATTTTTGCTATTTTGCTCTTTATCTCCTCGATTTACGGAAACGCCAATTTCGCGACCCTCCTTTACGACAACTCCTTCTAGCAATACGTTTATGCAGCCGCGTAAGCCGTCTACACCGCAATTGTCATTTTAATTTTGAATTTCCGCTCCTATCGAAAAATTCCAATTTTCGTCCAAATAGCGTTTTTTACTGTCTCTGTGGCGCTCCAAATAACCGTTTTCGCGGTCCCCGCAGCCTTCCAAACGGCCATTTCTGGGCTCCAAATCGCCCTTTCTCTCGCGCTGGCGCTCTGCACAGCCTGGGCTGAAATCGCAATTTTCAACCGCCAGCGCGTTCTGGCGCTCTGCAGCGCCCCGCGTGCGCAGTACCCGCTCGTGTACGGCGTCGAGTTCGTGAACAGCACGGTCGCAAAACGGCCGTTCAAGCCTCCCTGCGCAAAGCCTCTCTGCGGCCTCCTCTTCCCCGCGTCGCTCGTCGTAAATGCCGCACTCCTGCAGCTAAAAATTCCGGCACTTTCGCTAGTCCCTTTCCTGCTGCTGCCGGCGCTGCTGACCTCAAGATTCGCTGCCCGGTCGCACACCGTCGCAAACTGCCTCTCGAATTACCTAAATCGGCGGATTTTGATGCACAATTTGCGGTAGAAATCGAATCCGGGATATTTATTTGTATATTAGAATATAATAAGGTATAAATTGCATTTTTTGCACAATCAGCTGATTCTGGCTGAAAACGAGGCGCAGGCGGTCGTGCAGGGAGCGTGTCTGCTGGAGTTCGGGAATATCGATTTTGAGCTTTAATTTGGTGTTTTCGACGAGCTGGAGAGGGCGTGCAAAGTAGAAATTGCGGCTGCTTTTGCGAAGTTTATGAGCGCGAAAAACGTGGAAATACCGATAGAAATTATGTTCGATTTATATGATATTATTATATAATAATATCGATATATGATGAAAAGCAAAATTGTGATACAGGAGTTTTTCTGGGACGAGCTGGAGTGATTTAGCGATATGGTTGAACAGGGGAGGTCTAGGTGTGTGTAGATCATTAATATACAAAATTAGTAAAAATATAAGGTAATAGTAGATAAAATATACTAGGATACTAAATATACAAAAATAGGTTAATGCCAAACTCACAAAACATCAACATACCACTGCAATTATGCGTCATCATTTGTTCATAAACTCATTTACACTTGCTGAACTTAGTTTGACCTTTAAAATTTCGTTTTAAAAGTTTTGCTCCTAAATAGAATATCCAATTAGTCTAAGATGCTGCTAAGCGTTCACAACATCCATATTAATTATACTGATACCATTTAATCTCTATGTTAAGGTTAGTTAATTAAACCACTTCTCAAAATCAGGATCATAGCAAATTAGTCCTTTAGCTGCATGCATAGCGAGTGCTATTGCAGGCCTTACAAGACCTTTGTATCCCTCCGCTACTATTTAGTCAAAAATACGAAGAGATATTTTAAAAGGGAGGAAGGTTTAATAAAATGACAGGAAAAATGTAGAGAAAGTTGATTATAGAGAATACGCCTCTAAATATTTAAATAAATTAGAATTTAAAGGTTTTATTATATTTAGTGCGTATTATGCTAATGTATTAGCACCTTATAGATTGTTTGACCATATCATTTTGATTTTATCTACTAATCCTGCAAAGCAACCAAATGCCTCGCTTTCTGATAAAAACATAAGGAATATCCCAGCTATAAAATTCATCCCTTGTATATAACCTAGTTCGGGGAGTCTAGCAGATTATGCTTTTAAAATTCTGAATAATGCTTGTAAATTAACTTCTGTGTTAAAGTTAGCAATCAGTGGATGTGTTCGATCAATGTCATTTGATATTTAATCTAAAACTTTTTGATCAATAGGTTAAGATAGATAAAATTCATAATTATAATCATTTGATAAATAATACTTATATACTGTGGATCGATATACTTGTGGTGTACCTTATCTTACAAGTTTTAGTAATTTTTTATGTTATAAATAGTTTGGCGGTGGCTTATTTAGTTTAAAAAAACTTTAAAAATGCTAGTTAAGATTGAATTTCGCTTGGGTTTATTACGGTTTTGGTATTTACTATGAAAATTTAGATATTGGGTATTTTACTCGTAATTTCAATTATCCTAGCTCATCTATTGGCTCTGTAATGTCTATCTAAAAGGAGAATGACTTTTTCAGCGTTTAAATTTTATTTTCCAAACATCTTGACGAATTATCGTCCAAGGAAAATTCAGAAAAAGACGAAGTCATTTATAAAATTATTTTATTAGTTTTGCATAATTTAATGTATAAAAGATATATAATTAATATTCTATAGTATTGAGTCAAGTAAATAAATCAAATTTTATTATACAATTTATTTGCTATTTTCAACATATTGCCCAAGGAGTACCAAATTATATATATTGATCGAATTGAATTTCCCAAAAATGGGTTCTACGGCAACTTAACAATTACCAGATATAGGGATACCTCTTAATGAGCGAAAGCAGCACCATAGTTAATTTGTACTCAAAGAACTATACGAGCAGTCGATAGATGCTGCTAAAGTAAAGCAGTTTTAAACGAAACTGAAGCAAAGCGCGAGCTTCAACACCAGCGCAGTTCTACCTCCACAGACCATAACTACGGTGTTCAGCGTTACTAACTTGGTTATGGTGAAGCAGAATAGCATTGCTGGAGCATAAAATTAAGATTTGGATGAAGGAAATAAATTCGATTACAAGAAGTTAGTAGAGGCTGATCTTTGAGTTTTTTTACTTATTTACGTAAATTTTTGTATTTCACTCTATATTCTCAGTAAAATGAACGTCTGTCAATGCCGTCAGTCATGTATGCTCACTTGGTGCGCTTCCAGTTGTAATTAGCGTCCAGAGACATTGAATTCTTATAGATTCCACTAAATTCTCAAGTTTTTGTACAGCTAAGATTTTCCTAGTCTCCTGCTTGGGCCGACTTGGTTATCAGTGTTCAATTATAATAAGGTTAAAGTTAGGCATGGGTTTACCTGGATTAAAAATCTAGCGTCGGGTGTAGTTTTCTTGTGGATTGCACTGAGGTGTAAGATTGGGTGAAATAACATACTTCCACAATAAATTATTGAAAGATAAACGCATTTGTTGATGAAAAGTAATGACAATACTTAGCATGTTTACCTATATACTAATATTTTAAATATTTGAATACTTCATTTGTTGATTTGATAGAATCACTAACACCTAATAAAATATATTACTATCATTTTACCTTAAAATTATATAGTTTAATGCTAAAATAATAGTCAGATGTAGAGTTAAAAATTTAAACCTACACAGTTCTGGAATTTTATGATAATTTCCACAACTATATGGCAGGTTCATGTCATACAATTATTATTATCAATATGATTATGCCATATATTTGCTAAACTATTGGAAATATATTTATCAAGTGTGATATTAAGGATATGAAGACAATCTTCTATTCTCCTTTGTAGATATAGTTAAAAGTATTTCTAGTTCATGCCTCACAAAGGGATATAACAGTATAATCTCAAAAATAAAATTATAATGAAAATTAAACTTATATTTTTTCATTATAATAGTGACGTAGTTGTATCGCCAATAATTTTTATACTTACTTATAATTAAAAAATTTAATCGATAATAATAAATTTTTATCATATAACAGGATTTTTTTCATTTGATCGGAATATTGATAAAATTCAAATATAAATAGATGCATAATATTTCAAGAAGTGATTAATATTTTTGAATAATAGACTAGAAGATATTGCTATAATATTTTATTAATCAGAAGTAAAAATACAAATCTTTTTTTAACAAGTTTATAGTATCGCATACTTTAAATATAAAAATACTTCATAATTAATGTTGAGACTATATATATTAATACTGAGTACACTTACATTTAGAAAGTATATAACATAATACAGTATAATTATGTAAATTCTAATTTATTTTTAGAAAGCCTAATTTTAAGGACATAAGATAGCAAATTTAGTGTATTATACTAATATTGTTATTTTCCAATAGTAAAATTTAACTTATTGTTTTATGAACTATATACATCTAATAACATTGTATATAAGCTCATAATTTGAGTAAATAGAGTCAAAATAATTATTTTAGTATTCTAAGTAAATTAAAACTTAATTTTCTATATATTTCTATAAATGTATTCTATATATGGTATTTCATTTATTTCCTGTGATTTACTCATAATATCTAACATAATTCAACACTAAAGTCGACGACTTACCAACTTATTATTTCACTTTTCTCATAAATAATTTTTCATTTTTAATAAATTTACTATTATTATATAAAAATATATATTATTAAATCATTTCTGCAAAATGTTAGAACCAGCATATATTCTAGAAAAACAAAATAAACAAACACCGCAACAAGTAGTTTCTATAAATATGCAAAATCATGCGTTATCTAATATCTAGTCCATTCGTATGTTCACTAGCCTAGTTTCAGTTAATTTTTCACACAATGCCATTTCTCAAGCAAATGACTTATTATCCTTACTAAATCTAAGATCAATTGACCTCTCATACAATTAACTTTCCTCTTTCATCGCTATTCCATCATTACCGTAACTAGAAGCACTAAATTTAAAGCGTAATAGTCTATTTCTGCTTCAGCTCAACGGTTGCGGGCAACTGCGTGAACTAGATGTTTCTGACAATTAGCTATCCGTATTAGATGGGATATAGACGTGTTAGAAGCTTGAAGTTCTCAATATTTAATGGAATCAGATTTAGGATTTGACTCAGTTCAATTTTTTATAAAAAACACAAATCAAAGAAATTTATACCAAGGGCAATACCGTCGAAGCAGAAGCTCTTTTTGAGGCTAAACTGAAGGAAATGATACATAGTTTGATTTTCGTTAACGGAAAAACGGTAAATTATTCGAATGTAAATCAGGAGCGAAAAGTTAAATTTAATACCGAATATGAAGATTCAAGAAATGAATCAAATAGTTATTAAGGGAATTAATAACAATTCCAGCACTAATATCAACAGCCGTATGCATAAGGATTTACGCCAAATTCATAAATTTCGAATTAGATATTACGTTTAGAAGATAGAATATTTATGTTAGAATAATAGAATATGCGTATGCAAGATTTAGTTATGTAATTGTTACAAAAATAGCAGCTTCAAGTTCAATATGTGCCTTAATAAGTTCAATATCAGCCATAATATTAGCCCTAATAACCGTAAGCTATAGATTTGAATTTAATTAATTAACTAATTTAGTAACAAATTTCTACGAGCAAACCAGTTTAAGAAATCTCTCAAACTATTGGTCTACCAATTTCACCTACAAAATAGTAAGTGCATCCTACAAACTAAACGCAATTAACTCAACAAACAATAGAAAATTCATGCATTACAAGAGCCCCAATCTAGCAGATTCAGTAACAAGGAAATTTAAATACCGACGAAAAGATCATCAACTCCTTAGTGTCAACCATTCATATTGTAAAATCTGGGTCAGACTCCTCAATTAACGAGTAGAAACTGACTGAAAAATCAATGAGTCGTGAAGAAGTTAGTGAAAAATGCCCTAAAACAGCAGTTTAGCTGACGGAAAAAAGTGCTAGTCAACACGTCACAGATTATGAGCTTGAAGAAAATGAACAAAATATATCTTTAAATTAATCAACTTCTAGTGTAAAAGGCATCAATTACATTTATTAAAAGGCATAACAGCAGCTAGAATAGCCTTAATAACATTTTTCAAAACCACCTGTAGTTATTTAAGACGAAGATAATACACTTAATAACTCATCAATTTCATCACTTTACGTGAACAAAACTGACCAACATAAGGACAATGATTCCCCATCGTTTAACTCGCTAATTTCTAATGACGAACAACCCATTTACGTCGTAAAACCGATAAAACCAGTCATGATAGAGTCCAGTTCAGGCCTATCAACGAAAATGACGCCTCCAAAACCTGCAAAAATCGTCAAAAATTAGCCAGAAAAGGCCTCCTCATCTTCTTTAGACCTAGACCAGATCTCCCTGGGCTCCATCGGGCGATCCTCCCTCTCCAAAAACACTCAAAAAATTCCAGTAAATCTCCTCTCAGACTCGGAAAGTGAAAAGCCCCGATAAGGAAATAACGAAAAATTTTAGGAGCGAAAAGTTGAATTATCAGATGATTTGAGCTTTAACAGCATGAGCAGCAAAAAACAAAATACGAAGCCAGCGCTGTCCTTCTTGAATTCTGCCAACTCAACGAATTCGACGGCATTCCGGCCCAAAACGGCAGGCCGATTTAATCTGAACAAAGTCGAAGGCAGCGAGGACCTCGATTTGGACGACTGGACCGACGACGTTTGAGAAGTGAAAAATATATATTAGAATATAATAATCGAATTATTTTTCTGACAATGCAAACAGAAAAAACTAATTTTCAGAAAATGGTAGACGGGGACAAATATAACAGTTTTGACGAGAATCTTTGGGCTATTTAGGGTAAATGTTGGTAATTGTGCAAGAAATATAACGAATTTGATCCAACTACTATTTATACGGAAAAAGCACCGAGATTGCTTATTCAGCAGATTGTTGGGTCTATACGTGGTAGGTGTGTTCTAGCATAGAATATTAAGTTCGATTTTGGTGTAAATATTCACTTTGGGTACAACTTCTTCGGAAATTCAAATTTAACGATCTTGGACTCCTGCCCTGTTACATTTGGTGACGATGTACTTGTGGGACCAAATACATCAATTTATACAGTTAACCATCCTATGTGTGCAGTATAGCGCTCTACTTCACGTCTTTTGCAAGGTAAACCAGTTAAAATTGGCAGCAGGGTTTGGATTGGTGGTAGCGTGGTTATCCTTCCAGGTGTTGTATTAGGGGATGGTTGCGTTGTTGCTGCAGGTAGTGTGGTCACAAAAAGCTTCGAAACTAACTCACTCATTGGTGGAAATCCGGCTAGATTAATTAGAACAATTGACTAGGAAGCAGAATATGATACTAGCTGGGATAACTTTGAATCAGGTAATCCTGAAATTGAGATAATATGATTTTTATATTTATTGAAGTATATAAAATAAAATGGATCAGTTTATTTCTGTTTCTGACTCATTTCCACATATAGAAAACGGTGAAATTGTGGCATTTCGACCTCATTTAAAACGCCTATTTGAGCTTAGTGGCAATTTTAAGAGAGAACAAAAAGTTTCATTTCCACATTCATTTTGCGGTATGAATTTCGTTAAAAATCATTATTTTCCACCTTTAGCAGAGCGATATTATACGGGAAATTCACTGGAATTTTCATTTCCTGCTCCTTTAATTAAAAGCTTTGGGGTAACATTTTGGAACGAAAAGGTCATAATTTGTGATGCGAATCAGCTCAAAATAATAGGCGTATCAGAGTTAAAGGACTTTACTGGCTACTTTCAAATTTTTGGAAGGGCAGAAAAACTTGTTTTCTGTGATGGAAATCTCGCTATTTTCGATGGTGAAAACGTCGTAGAATTCGGAAAATTTGGAAAATTTTTATTATGTTATTAATAGTATATAATATTTGATAATAATAAAGTTTTAGATTTGGACAATCTTGTAGTTGCAGTTTTAAACATTGATTTATAAACTCTTATTAATATTGTTATAGTTTAGGACCGAATTTATGCCCAAAATGAGGTATTTAGGGATATTTTTGACTATTTTTTAGTAGTGCATAGGATCGATTTTCACTCTCTCAAATTTCTTGAAATACAATCTCTGAAGACTATTAAAGTTGAAGCGGCTTCTGAAACTGAAGGATGGTAGTGTTGTCTGGAGTGTTAAAAAGTACACAATTAGACACCGTTGTTAATAGAAGAAAAATCAGCAGTGTTGACTTCTTCCATAGTTTCTGAGAATATAAAATTCGTAGAAATTAATAGAAATAAAAAGCCGTCTAGAAAGGGGTGGTTCTGTCGCTGCTTCTGAATATTTAATTGTCACTCCGGGAGCCGATCTAGATGGCTTTTGGGCGCGCTAGCCGCTTTGGACTCCTCTGGAAAAGGGGTTGTTATATGTTCATATCTGTCATCGTTATTTGCAGAATTTAATGTAAAAAGATTCTCCATTTTAAGACGATTTAAAAAAATTGACTTAATAATTATATGGTTGTATACGTTTTATTTTTGTAGGGTCGTAAATCTTAATAAGGATTTGGGCCCTATTTCCCACAATATTTAATTTGAATACATGTAAAATACGCTATTTTATTATAATTAAAAATACTATTTATCACGTTTTAATATAATATAAATATTAAATAATAATAGTAGTTTCAATTTTCACCAACCCATATTTTCAATTTATCGCTCCCGTTAATATCTTCGGCCTTTGTGAAACTCTGCCGTGTGGTTTAGCCCAGTTTTTGGTCTCAAGCTCGACATTAATAAATTATGTTCTTAAACTTATCTTTACGGGGTTTAACAGGTTCTTACAGGGCTTGATGACATCTTCGATAGAGTCTACTTAAAGATTGAACTCTGATCTTGCAACTTTTGAATTCGCAAGAATTTACTATCGACTTTTTGGACGCTACTGTCCCACTCCTTAGAAGGAAGCTTGTGCCGTTTCGGCGTAAGCATCTGTACCTGATCCAACACGAATGGAGACTAATATAACGACCATTTATTACGTTGTTTCTAGTAGGATTATTATATTTTTGTTTATTAGGATTCGTGGTCTTATAGGTTACTAAGAGTAATTTACCGTGTCTTTTAGTACGTTTTGAGAGGCGAATATGGTTAAATTAAAGGTCTTTAAGTTGTATTAGGGTTTCCTAATGAGTTGTGCATTTTTGGCGGTTATCATTTTAAATAATATAATAACCATTATTCATTATTTTACAGAAACTGTAAATTAGTATTATATAAATATAATAATATTTATTAAAATGTTCGCCCAGCTATTGGAAAAGACGAAGAAGGAGGAGGCGAACCTGGTGATCTTCAAGGCGATGGTGGCGGAGCAGAAGAAGCAGAAGGACGAGGAGGACAAACGCCAGGAAACAGCGTTTTACGAGGACTTCGAGCTGGAGCTGTTCGATGCGGAGAAGCAGCAGAAGGAGCGCAAGACCTAGCTGGCAACGGGGACGGCATTCCACCGCATCCCGTCCCGCAACAAGCAGCGCACGCAGCGCCAGATCCAGTCCCTGGTGCCGCAGGAGCGCATCGTGAACAAGTGGTCGCCGGAGGACGTGGCGGCCCTGCGCGAGAACATCCGGCAGGTGGGGCTCAACATCAACTTCCTGCACATCCTGATGCCAGAGCGCACCCAGAATGCAATCAAGGCGCGCATACGCCTCGAGAACCCTCACGAGATCACCGAGCTGGCGCGCCAGTGCCGGGAGATCCCGGAGCACGTGCGCCAGGTGTACGCGCAGCTGGGCCGGCGGCACGGGGCGCTCGACCTGGACCTAGACCTTTCGGAGTACGAGCACCAGCGCGAGGAGCAGGCGGGAATGGCGGAGGAGGTGCGGGACCTGGTGGGAGAGTTCGAGGGCTGGTGAGCGCGGCGTGAATTTTTAGATTTAAGGAGGGAAAGGGAAAAGCTAGTGGAAGGGGTGAAATACCCGTATATACACATATAAAGGATAATCCCCACCCGGCTGCGAACGCCCATTCCTCAATGTAGATCTTCGTTAAAACTCTCACCGGAAAAAACATCACCCTCGACGTCGAGCCCACCGAAACCATCCAGTCGCTCAAGGCCAAGATCCAGGACAAGGAGGCCATCCCTCCTGACCAGCAACGTCTTATCTTCGCGGGTAAGCAGCTCGAGGACAACCGCACGCTCTCCGACTACAACATCCAGAAGGAGTCCACCATCCACCTCGTACTCCGTCTCAGAGGAGGCCAGTGAATGACGGTAATTTTCTTAGCACAACTAGTATCATATGTATAGTATACAATTCGAATCACCCATGCCTCTCCAAATGCAGGTTACCACGGCCGCATTCTTGGCCCAGCACCACACCACCGAGCAGGACGCCAGTGCGCTCTCCGTCTACGAGATGATGTTCCGGTTCAAATTCCCGCACCGCCTCGCCGTGAAGCTACACACGCTCCTCAACCCTAGGATTCCCATCAACTCACCTACCGCCAAACCGTTTGCGGAGATCCTTCAGCCTCGGTTGCGCTCTGTGATCTCCGCCCCAGATCTGGCGCTTCTCTCCCCGCTGCTGAAGTAGTTCAAAGTTTTTAATATTATATTTTAGTCTGTAAATTTATTTACCTATTACTGTATAAGAATAATAAGTTTATATCTTTTTAACGTATAACTGTACGACAATATTTTGATTAACGCTAAAATAAATTATTCATTTTATATTGACAAAAGATTAAAAAGTTATACTATTAACAACAAAACAACAAATATATATTTAAATCTATATTATTAAATAATTAGAAAATACATTTCTTAAAAATGGAACGATAATACGTTGGGGAAACCAAGCTACGTCATCTTATTTTATTCAATATCGTCTCGTAGCTTGCCTGGAAATTCGATGAATAATCTATTTCATAACAACTTCCATATATTTAAGAATACTATAAAATAGAGCCAATTGTGTCTTAATGGTACTCAACTACATTCTTTCTAGCCTAAGCTGCAGCTGCCATCCCTCTTGCGAAGTTTGGCGAGCGATTTGGATAGCCGTTAGTTTTACGTATATGCTATGGTCTATTTAGTATAGTCCAAATTGCTTAATTTTTTATAACAAACTATCCTTTATTGATTGTTTTCAGAGTTTTTGCAGGTATTTTGATTGCTGGAGCAGTTAGTAACAAAAATGGTCTTGTCACTAAGTTTCCTAATTAGGCAGAAAGTGGTAAATCTATTTCCATTTCAATTTTGATTACTAATATTAATGCTATTTTCATACCTTTTATTTCTGGTATTTTAATTGATAAGCTATTTTTCGGCTATATAAACTTAATAGCTGGTATTTTTGCTTTTATCTCAATGGTTGCAAGCTTCTAATTCATCAATAATCCTGTCAGGACAAGCAAACATTTTGACTTGTTGGGTGGACTTTTTATCACAGTAGCAATCGCTAGCACTTGTTCATTTTTCGTTATAATAGCAATGAACTAATATTATTATTTAATTTTAGTAACTTTTACTGGAATTCTTGGTGGATCTTTGTTTTATGTAGTAGAAAAGCGTGCTGAAGACCCTATTTTACCTTTAGATTTACTTAAAAATCCGGTTTCAGATTTGCTCATACTTTATGCATTAAATTATGTCAATTAAGGTGGAATTACTTTTATTTACCCTCAAGTTATGCGAAAACTCAATATTTCATCTGGAACTATTGGGATTGTAAATATGATCAGTGGAATTATATTAGTTATTTTCAGTATTATCATACCAAAAGTTCAGACAAAAGTCGCCAATTGGACGTCTTTAGTTGTTCTTAATTCAGTAATTATTTTGTTAATTAGCTTGAATTGCTTTTTTATGACAATGTTTTACGGTCATTCAGTGCTTTATGGAACTTCTAATGTTGCATTTATGACAATCTAGATGATTTCATACAAAATGTTGTTGATGTCTGTAGAATAAGGGGACGCTTCAAAGGTCTCTGGATTTCCTACTGTGGCCAGATCTGTCGGAAATAGTATTTCTTTAGCCTTGTTTGCAAGCATTGAGAGCGTTGTCACATAAAATGTGCCGTAGTCTTAATAAGATTGGGGCTATAGGGGTGGGTTTATAGCAATTATATGCATCGTTTTTGTCGAAATTGGTATAACAATTTGCAGAATTGGAAACAGAGAGCAAGAGAGGGGTAAATTTGGGTTTAAAGTAAAGCTTCTCCGAGAATTAAAGAAGTATAAAATCCTATAGGATAACGATAACCATTAGGAAGATATATCTAGCCAGCATTTGTAATTGTGATATAGAACGTGAACATTCATTTACTAATAATATTATAAATAGTATATTATATTCAATAAATTTCATTTCCATTCTATCTAAATGAACTTTGCTGAATCTTCTGATACACCACCACCACCTACATATCTTACCTACTAAGATTTAAAAATTCGTCTTATTCCTGATCATTCACTATGGGGACATGTATTATGGAACGCTTCAAAGTTTATTTGTGAAAAAATATAAAATAAAACAATCAATGTTTAAAACAAGACAGTATTAGAATTTGGTGCTGGTGCAGCTATTCCTTGTATTTATTCTGCAAAATATGGTGCTTAAAAAGTAGTCGCAACAGACTTTCCAGAATTTGAAATTTTAGAAAATATTTAATATAATATGAAAAATAACAATGTTACGGTTGAAGTATTACCATTATTATGGGGAGACACTATTAACTAATAATTTGATATAATATTTTTGTGTGACCTTATCTTTAACCATAATGAACATGATAATCTAGCAAAATCCACTTTTAAACTTCTAAAAGATAATGGCACTGCATATTGCACATTTTCTCATCATTAACCAAATAAAACTTTAAATGATTTGAATTTTTTTGATATATGTAAAGTTAACAGGCTTAAGTGTGAGTATATCAGCCAAGAAAATTATGGGAGAATGTTCCCAGAAGATGATCTTAAGTACTAAAACTATGCTTAAGAAGGTAGAGAAAATGTTTATTTTTGGAAAATAACGAAATGAGTTATTATTTAATTTTATTGTTTTATATAGATGCTTATATCTTTAAGAGTAAATTATTAGCCTATTTAAAAAGCATAGAGTCTATTTTACTTATAGTATAATACAACTTTATGTATTAGTCAATTAATATTTACCCTTAAATTCTTATTTCATAATATATAATATTAGTGTCATTGAAATATGAGCATAGTATCACCCCCACCGTATAACTTGCACCAGATATTAACAATTATACAAATGTAGTAAATAGTATAGCAGCTAGCATTATATTCAAAGTATGTTATATTTAAATATATTCTATAGTTTTTAATTATAATTTAGTATACATAAATTTTATTATTATATTATTTATTAGTGACTTTATTTCATTCCTAAAAAATAAATGCAATCATACCCTTCTATTTGCCCATTTTGTGCTTATAGTTCACCATCACCACCCACATTCGATCTACATACCTGCTATATACCTACTTTAGAGTCATTTGCTTGTTCGCATTGTGATGCTGCATTTGCACGTCGCTCAGATCTTGAATCACACATCTTGGGATCCCATTCAAATATTTTTACATGTGAAATATGTCAAAAGTAGTTCCGTTAACGTTGTCATTTATAGGCACACATGGCATTGCATACTGGTGACAAGCGTTTTATCTGTTAAATATGTGAAAAAGCCTTCGCACGACGGGACACTTTAGATGTTCATATGAAAGTTCATAGTGAAGAACGAGAATATGTTTGCAGTGTTTGTTGTGGAAAATTTAAATAGAAAGGCCATTTATAGAGGCATATGAGTGTGCATGAAAAGTGAGTTTGACAAATAATGTAATAAAAATTACTGATAAAGATACACTTATATCTGAATTACTAAATATTATTATATGACTATATAAATAGATATATTTCAATTTAAGATACTACAGAAAATTGCCAAAACAAGAGGTTTATTATAATATTCCGTCGTACATTATACTAAATTTATATTAAATCGAGTACTAATATCAGATTATTATTGGTATATTGAAACATAAGTTATAGTTAATTCAAACATAACTTAAATCCTGACAAAGTAAAGTAAAATTCTTTATACTTAAGGAACTTATATAGTTTTAATGGAATAATGGATAATAAATTAAAAATTATTTTTATGGTTTTTATAATATGAGGATTTATCATTCTGTTAGTAAGCAAATAATTAACATAGTTTTTTAACCATATATTTTTTATAAACAAAAAAAATAGTAAAGTTTTTGATATATAATAATGATATAAAAATAAATTTTATTATATCTTTTAAGTGGTATTTAAATAAACAACTAAACTGAAACATACAATATACATTATTATCATAATTCACGATCACAAGAAATTATAATTAATTCAATAATAAAATCAATTCATTTTTTAATATAATCATATATAGCTTTTCGATATTGTGTAAAATGACTTAAAATGAAATATAAATCTCAGAAGTAAAATATGATATTTAAAATCAACCTTTAGACAAATAACATACGAAAAAAGTTAAAATAATTAAGAAAGGTTAATGCAAAAAAGACGTCTCTTATCTTGGCGACGGACCAATTTTTAAGGTTTTAATTTATTAATCCTACAATAATCTTGTTGGATATTTAGTTTTAACTTTATATATGATAGTAGGTTCAGTATTTATTGGGCAATATCTAGGTGAGGCTGGCCTAGCTTCATCATCAGTTGGCACTTCGCTTGAACAATTGGTGTGCATAACTGTGATGCAATCACTTTCAGTTGGTGCCATATCACTTATTGGGCCTGCATTAGGTCAAAACAGAATTGAGGATACTAGAAACTATGCAACTCAATTCTTCATGTTGGTACTGCTCTATAATATAGTAATGCCTATTATAATATTACCATTAAAAGATATAATCGCTAGAGGATTGGGAGCAACAACAGAACCAGTATTTACATATTTATCTGATTATATGTGGATAATGTACTCGATCGGTGTTTTGGCATACACCATAAATGGAGCTTTACTTCCTTTATTACGACAAGAAAATAAGGTAAAAGAGGCTATGATTTGCTTAATAGTTAGTTCATTTCTTAATATAATAATGGATTCAATTTTATTTAATTTTTTCCTAGATACATTTAAAATGTAATGTGCAGCAATTTCAACAGTAGTATCACAACTAGTAGTAGATATATGGATTCTTTTTAACTTCTTTGGGGGTATAAAATCTACTATTATACGGTTTGATAAAAAATATATTAAATTTAGCTCGTTTTTTCTAAAAACAACTTTTAAATAATTTATTCCTGCAGCATTTAATACCATTCCAGCTATTATTGCTTAAGCGCTAACAAGTTCATAAATATCAAAATATGCAGGTAGCAGAACTACATAATATTAAGCAGTATGGGGGATTTTTCTAAGAATCTCATAATTGATGGCTTAACCAAGAATGGGAATTTACTTTGGATTTTTGGCCATATTATCTTATAATTTAGGGTAAAGTAAATATTAGCGCATTTAAAAGCTTATATTGTATGCTGATTGGATGACACTAGGAATTTTATTTGTTGTATAAATGCTTATAATTGGATTAATGCCTTACCTAATTTCAATGTTTGATTCTAATAAAAAATTTGTATCAGAGGCAACCCCACTACTTAGATTAAGTTATCTTGGCATGTTCGTTTAAGGCTCAATTATGTTTGCATCGGGCGTATTTTAGATGAGAAGACGAATTATTACAGCAACATGTTTGTAGATTTACAGACTTATTGTAAATGTTGTCACAATATATGTACTTCCTTTATTTTTAGATATAAAATGGATTTTTATAATACCTACAGTAACAGAAATAAGTGGATTTATTGTTGCTCAATTTTTCTTATGGTAATAAACTTAATATTTTAGGAAGCTATCTCAAGATGAATAAATTGTTAATAAAACAAATGTATCATAGATGCATGCTGACTCTGGATTATCTGAAGTGAAATAAGTTTGTGAAATAGCATTCTGAGAATCAAAATGAGTTTTTAATTTTATTGTTTAAATCATTAAATATTTTTAAGCAAAAATAAAGTTGACACAACATATCTACATAATAAAATTACAATATGGTTAATGCTGTATGATTTCTGATTATAAATACATAATCGTCATCAAAAGATGTATAAGGATGTAAAATAAATTAAATAATATGTGATTATTTTGAACCAAACAGGACATAACACATCGACTAATAAATAAAACTAAAACTTAATCTATCAAAAGTATTATCTAAAGATGTTTTGAATATTTATAAATATGCTAAATGTGATAATCATTCTAATTATAGTTGACTAATAAATATATAATTATATATTAACAAATAACTGAATGCAGATGTAACACTATGGTAGTTACTATTGTCACTTATGATAGTTTGAGTAATGTAAAACATATAAATATTTGCTAGGGTACTTTATTTCTATTAATAAGATATGATTATTACTAAATATTTATAGATTTACAGTCAATGTTATCATATCGGCATTAATATTATCTTGATAACGACTTATTATCATGTAATCACCCAGATAACAGTCGCAAATATAACTAATACAAATAATAAAACATCATATGTATTTGTACTTACTCATGCTTTGTTGCTGCTTTTCTTAGTTGCAATTTGTTCGTCAACTGCTTCGATATTATCATGATCATTTTCTAACAACGGCTATCTCTCTCTATTCGCTTTCTTATCATTCTTAATTTTGTTGAGGATGGCATAAATTAACATGCCGACTATGAATCCGATAAACACGATTCCCATCACAATACCAATAATAACGTCAATTTTTTACTATTCAGGGTTGATTTCTACACATACATTGTACTCTAGCTGGTAACTATCGTTGCAGTGTTGACAGGTATTTATGTCGTCAGTGCACAAGTAACAGTTCTCTACGACGCATTGCTCCATTTCTAGATATTTATATATTTTTGAGTAATATAATTGTAGAAAACTCGTCTCCTTAAAAATTTAATTAGGTTGTTCCTTATTGTTATATAAAAATTCAATATAAATATATCTAGTTATCGCCGTTTAACATGATAACTTATTTTAATTTTTTCGTGTAATTTTGGTTATAATTCACCTGACATGACAATAATTATTCAACATAAAAATTTATAATTCTATGCACCGAAATTCATACTGCAATGCATCTGTCAAAGTTGTTTCATTAATACTATATTTATAAAAACAGTTATATAAGATAATTAATATAATATTTAAAATATTGTTTGTATAAATGAATATATCCATATAAAATTCTGATTTTTGTACTAATGACCTTTTTGATTAAACACTGAATTCTTCTTGGCTTAACTAGTCCTTTATTGCAATTGATGATTTAGTAAATTAGTAACAATACCTTCTTGACTTGAAAATGAGGTTAGAAGGAGAAAATTAGAATATTAAGCGAGAAAATTAGCTAATCACAGCAGAAAGGTATCAATTATAGCAAAATAAGACATAAAAAGTACGCTAACCTATAGTGGAAGTAGCAGAAATTGAGTCTCCGGAACTAAAAATAGATATGAAGAAGTTTCAATAAAATACTAATAAGGCTTTCCAAATTTAGGAAGAAAATACTTTAATAATGTAGCTTAACTTACTTATATAAGATAAGAATGAAATTATCGAACGAATCAATCAAAAATAAGCCAAAGTGGAATTTTAGAATAAATTAAAAACGTATAAAATTAAATGACTAAATAACATAAATATAATACAAAACAAGAAACTTAGTTTTATTAAACCTTGTTTTATGCAATTATTGAAAATAAACATTAGTAAAAAATGAAGGCAGAATCCAATTGTTCAGAATAATATTCCTTATTCTTCTAGGCTCAATAAAAATCTCATACTGCATTTAGAAAGATAAACCATATAATGAAAAGTCATAAATAATCTCTAACAAAGATTTCAAACAAAGCGATCTAAGATATTTCAAGTTAAAACATGAAGAATATGAATATACCTCATTATCTCTTAGATGAAGATCGAAATATCAAGTCAGTTATTGATATTTTTGAATATCTATTTCCAGATGTTGAAAAATATACTGAATTAGAAAAACAATCAGAGCTAGTTAAACTTATTGGGGTAGAGTTCATTAAACCAGATTCTCAGATTTATACAACAAAAAGAGAAATACCATTATAATTGTAAATGTAAGACTTGCGAATGAGTAAGCTGAAAGAGGAAAAAAAATTAAGAAGAGAAGAATTATTAGCCAAAGTGAAAGCATAAAATGAGTTTTGAAAATTTTATAATCAATCGAATTTTATACTTACATATTACTATTCTTCCATACGGCTAATTACGTCTATTCCACCTCCTAGAAAATCTACTTTTTTCCGCTTCCAGTTATCTCCATTTACATCAACACCAACTTTTAAGGTTAACATACGTTCTACTTTAGATCGTATCCCATATTTCGTGATGTAATTCCAAATATCGCGACCCATTTCATCTATGGACCCATGTAAATCAGCCCATAATTACAATACTACTTCTGGTCTTTTTCCCATAGCTGCATGATGGATACAGGATCGTCCTAAATTGTCTCTAAGATGGAGTTCTTGATGGAGTATTTTTATATTTTACGAATATCCTAAAAAACAACTTATCATAAGTGCAGAAATTCCATGATTATCCTAAATATTCATTAGTTTCAAAACAATTCTATTCTTAATACCTGATTCATCCAAAATAACACCTCCAGCTGCTGCATAATGTAATGGAGTCTTTCCGGATGAATCCCTATCTCTAAGAAGATTAGCTAAAAAATATGCAGAAGAAAAAGTTCGACCTAATGTGAACAAATTATACATTAACCTGTTAATTCCAGCCTGCTATGCTTATTATCTATACATTAAGTCAAACTTTCTCACATTTCCATATCGCATTGATAAAATAATTGGAAAATCTTCTTTAATTAATTATTCAGGTTCCTCTATTTAAATAGGACGCTTCTATGCATACATAGAACGGGTTCTATAAATGTTCCTTGATTACTCACGTGATAAGCGATCAATATCCCTATACATCTTATGTGATGTATGAGATGCTTAATTCTAAAATGGTGCCAACATAAGTGCATTTTGGTTCGTGAAAGTTATTCTATTCAGCGTTTAACGCATTTTATAAGTATTAATATTTACTATATAATATAATCAATTTTTAATTTTCTAAAAGTATATATTTAAAAATATACCTTGAGGGTTATATTACACTACTTCAAATATTTTTTCTTAAATAAAAATAAATTATTATTCATTATTATTCATTATAATTATTATTTCTCTCTAATCCTTCAAAATTCAAAGAATAATAAACACGTCCTTTTATGTACAAAATATCCCTGAATTAAACTACTTGAACACCAAAAATTCCACCCAATTTTCCTGCAAAACTACCACATATTAGTTATCCACTCAAACGAACACCAAAATGCTGAGATTTACAAAGGAGTGGCAATAACTAGTCTTAGTCAAGATCTAAAAATGGTGAAAAAATTGTATTCTCATTATTTTCTGGAATAGCCATTTCAGTTCCAGGAACAATCGATAAATTTGTAACTGAATTAAAACAAACCACGCAGCAAGAAACTTAATTTAAAAAATCTAATAATTCTAAATCTGAATTATTTAATATTTAAAATATATTATCTATAATTAATAATTTAATTTATACATTATGTATTTTTTGTAAAATAGCTTCTTTATGCCGGAGGAGTGTAGGAGCGTCTGTTTTCAGAATATTAATTGATGTTAGATATGGTTTTAGTTTTTAAATATGTTAAAATGTTGACTGCATAGTTTAAATGAGTAGTATTTCTGCAGTCTAATTTGTTGAGAAGAAGGACTTCAGCAGCGGGGAGAGAAGCGCCAGATCTGGGGCGGAGATCACAGAGCGCAACCGAGGCTGAAGGATCTCCGCAAACGGTTTGGCGGTAGGTGAGTTGATGGGAATCCTAGGGTTGAGGAGCGTGTGTAGCTTCACGGCGAGGCGGTGCGGGAATTTGAACCGGAACATCATCTCGTAGACGGAGAGCGCACTGGCGTCCTGCTCGGTGGTGTGGTGCTGGGCCAAGAATGCGGCCGTGGTAACCTGCATTTGGAGAGGCATGGGTGATTCGAATTGTATACTATACA
Organism: Spironucleus salmonicida; assembly: GCF_000497125.1. Classification (NCBI taxonomy): domain Eukaryota; phylum Fornicata; order Diplomonadida; family Hexamitidae; genus Spironucleus; species Spironucleus salmonicida. The sequence goes on from NC_090598.1 coordinate 575,681, forward strand.
TATGATACTAGTTGTGCTAAGAAAATTACCGTCATTCACTGGCCTCCTCTGAGACGGAGTACGAGGTGGATGGTGGACTCCTTCTGGATGTTGTAGTCGGAGAGCGTGCGGTTGTCCTCGAGCTGCTTACCCGCGAAGATAAGACGTTGCTGGTCAGGAGGGATGGCCTCCTTGTCCTGGATCTTGGCCTTGAGCGACTGGATGGTTTCGGTGGGCTCGACGTCGAGGGTGATGTTTTTTCCGGTGAGAGTTTTAACGAAGATCTACATTGAGGAATGGGCGTTCGCAGCCGGGTGGGGATTATCCTTTATATGTGTATATACGGGTATTTCACCCCTTCCACTAGCTTTTCCCTTTCCCTCCTTAAATCTAAAAATTCACGCCGCGCTCACCAGCCCTCGAACTCTCCCACCAGGTCCCGCACCTCCTCCGCCATTCCCGCCTGCTCCTCGCGCTGGTGCTCGTACTCCGAAAGGTCTAGGTCCAGGTCGAGCGCCCCGTGCCGCCGGCCCAGCTGCGCGTACACCTGGCGCACGTGCTCCGGGATCTCCCGGCACTGGCGCGCCAGCTCGGTGATCTCGTGAGGGTTCTCGAGGCGTATGCGCGCCTTGATTGCATTCTGGGTGCGCTCTGGCATCAGGATGTGCAGGAAGTTGATGTTGAGCCCCACCTGCCGGATGTTCTCGCGCAGGGCCGCCACGTCCTCCGGCGACCACTTGTTCACGATGCGCTCCTGCGGCACCAGGGACTGGATCTGGCGCTGCGTGCGCTGCTTGTTGCGGGACGGGATGCGGTGGAATGCCGTCCCCGTTGCCAGCTAGGTCTTGCGCTCCTTCTGCTGCTTCTCCGCATCGAACAGCTCCAGCTCGAAGTCCTCGTAAAACGCTGTTTCCTGGCGTTTGTCCTCCTCGTCCTTCTGCTTCTTCTGCTCCGCCACCATCGCCTTGAAGATCACCAGGTTCGCCTCCTCCTTCTTCGTCTTTTCCAATAGCTGGGCGAACATTTACAATAAGTGAATAAATAGTACATATAAATTGAATGCTCCCTCTTTCATTCCTTTTATTAATGGATGCTCCGATGAAATTTTCGGCTAATAGACCAATTTCATTACAGCCTAAAGAAAAAATTATAACATAGACAAAGCATCATGATCCCAGGTTTTCTGGTGAAAAATTAGATAAATCAAAAATTTATGAAAATTATTCTTTTATATCTGAGATACGATAAAAAGAATATACTGTACTCGCATAATAATCTAAATCTAAAAATGCTTCGGATGACTTAAAAAATGCGTTTAACAGAACTAAATAAAAGTTAGGATAATATAAGGCCCATCAGGTCTAAATTGATTTTAAAAATCAACTTAAAGAAAAAGAATAAGAGGCTGTCGTTAATGGTAAATAACGATATTTCATGAATAAACGGGACGAACGAAAAATAACATAAGCTGTCAGTTTTAATTAATAAATGAAAAAAGGAAAAGGAATGCGTAAACTTGAGCGAAAAATGGAGGCAGTTGATAAGAAGTGATATTCCAATTCACTCATTTCTAATGATAAGCATTTTTTATATATCTTACAAAAATGTAATTTTGGAGTATGTTATATAACTACTTAGGATAATTAAAATCAGCTGAACTAATCTTATAGTGAATGAAATTTTTTCTTTTATTTCTGGTAATGATAAAAATTCGGCTAAAATTACACAAATTTGAACCTTGTTTGGTGTAAACTTAATATTGGTTTTTCTAACTAATATTTTCACTATTAAGAATTAGATAACTGCTGTAAATGCTGTTATAATAAATGTATTATGAGAAGAAATAGAGCATACTGCGATATTCGCAACTTCAATCAATGAAATTGTTAATGAAATGATGACTAACATTATTGAATTATGAATAATTATTACACTAATATTATATAATATTAAATTTATTTTAACTTGTGAAATAATACTTTATTTATATTATTACTTCGATTAAAATGAAAAGGACTGATTACTCTGAATAGTTTTCTGTATTTACTAATGCATAGTCTAAATCAATAACAGCATTCCGTAAATTGAATAATATATTTTAATAACATAGTATATTAGCATAAAAAACTTAAGATCGTAGTGTATGGCAATTAGCTGTTTCCAAACAAAAAAATATACATATTCCACGTAGACTTTTAGATAATAATGGAGAAATTAAAAATGTACTAGATACTTTCGAATATTTGTTTCCAGAAGTAGAAAAATATACTGAATTAGAAAAGGCATCAAACTTAGTTGAGTAAATTTAAAAGAAATCTGTTGATCCTTACTAAGATATTTATATAAGTAAACGAAGGTTTAGTTAACTTCTTATTACTCAAGATGCAAGAATCAATGAAAACTAAGAATGATTAGAAACTGATCGTTTTAATATCAAATTAAATTTATCACAAACGCATGACTTAATATGAAATGCATTTATTATATTAGCAGTTATAACTCTATTTTTTATAATATTTCATTTAATTCTGAAAAATTATATTATTTTTATTCAAAAAATTATTTAAATATTCTAATTTATACTGAATATCACTAGGTTACCTTCTCAATTAAAAATGTTTTCGTCTTTACTCTTTTAACTCTAATGTTATCAGCGTATTTGATTCCAATTCCTTTATATCCAATTCCAGTGAAAACAACTACACCTTCCAGTTATTTAAAAAAGAAATCTCCAATTGATAGTATTTCTAATTTTATTACAGAATTTGTTTCTTCTAACTCATATTGGATTTCGTTCTTTCTCTAAGCTGGCTTTTAATACGTTTATTGTTTATGCTTGGGGCTTATAAGGTGCAATTTATATTAATTTTCTGAATTATGTTTTGTTCTACACTATTCACAGATAAATTATCCTAGATTATTCTTTTTAATAACTTGGATTTTATTTTTTGTATCTTTATTCATATTTTATTTCATTAATTTATATTTATTATTCATTATATACTATAGATATATACAACAATAATTTAAATGACAACTCATATGTAAATTTAATTATTAAAGTCAGAGATTAAGCATGTTTCAATAGTTTATTCAGTCTAAGTACCACTATATTACTTCAACATATTATTTAATATATCGATAATTTCTTATCGAATTAAATAATAAATTAATTTTATATAGTAAACATATTATAAGTTACCCTACTATCACTTTTACAATAACTAATGAAAATATAATACATCATTATCTTTCTTAACGATAAATAAGATTGTCTTTGTAATAAGCTAATTTCTTTTTCTTGGAAATAAAATAGAATATCAAGCTAACAATTATTCCTAAAATTACAAAAAGAGTTATAATGCTTCCTACAATTGCCCCGTTTGATAATTTTTGAATGGGAAAACAAAAACTATCAATTTGTTCGTATCCTTCATCACATTAAGTACATAATCCATCATGAAATATATAACCTAACATGCAAGAGCCACACCGTGTTTAGTGCTCACCACTACATGTTTTACAATGATTTAAAGCAGAATTACAGTTACAATCAGTTATCTATTACAAAGTTCCGCATATAACACTTTATCCATTAATACATGTATGGTTAAATTAGTTACTACATTTTTAAGCACATTCTTGTTTTATGGTAAATTCACTTTCAATGTTGCATTATAAGCATTTATAATTCGGGGAGCAAGAAGAGCAAAACTATGGACATATGTTTTACTAGCTCATTACTGGAATGAGTAATAGATTATGTGATGTAATAATATATTATTCCACTTTATTATAATAGTTCTACAATTACTGATTTAGGTTATTATTTGAAAGTATGTTTTAAACTATTATTTGTATATAATAATGTAGATAATAAAATATTTTAAGCAAAACTTGTTTTTAATAATTAAAAAATCATTATTTACTTACTGTTTTATCCGGATACTTTAAGCTACAGTTATTTTAAATAATCTTTAAAAAATTTTTTTTTTCTTATTTTGAAATTTTAGTAATATTGACTATTTTCAAGTTAGAGAAAAAGAAGCTAAGGTCTTTATTAAGTTTTTAAATATTACGTTTATATAAAAGTAATATATATTAATAACTAATTAATCTTTACATCTACTAATAATTTATTTGAAGTTTAAAAATATAAATCTAATTGCTTCAGTAGCTATTCTCCTTGAGTTTCCATATACATCATATTTTTACCGTAACTTATAATATAAATTAAAATAATATCTCAAAATTATCTATCGATATTAAAATTTATAATATAATATCTAATAAAGAATGAAACCTAAATATTAATAAATTGAATTCTTAGTAAGATATACATTGCAACTAACAAAATATATTTATTCATGAAAAGAAAAAATATTATATATAATAAATTTAAATAAAGAATGAAAAAAATTAACTAGTCTCTAATAATAAATTGATATATTATATATTAACGAATAGTATTACTTTTACTTTTAATATAAACAAAAATAAATTAACTTTAAAATATACAAAATGCATTTGACTATGCATAATAACTATTTCTTTGTCGAGCTTTGAATACCTAAAAATAGTTTCTAATAGAATTAGAAAATTTACTTTAAATAGCCATCTAACTATATTTGATCATCAAATTTTTTAACGTTTAGTTTCTTTAATAACTAATTAAATTTACATATGTAACCATTAATTATTTTGCAATATTATAATTAGTAATTTATTAAAATTATTACAAATATATAATATAAAGTATTATTTTTAAAAGAATAAAACCAATTATTTTATATCTAGATAAATTTTTCAGTAAATATGCTACATATATTATCAAAGATTGTTCAATCCTAACTATATTTATTTAATTTGAATACTTATACTTATAAAAAAGAGAACCTAGTTATTTCTACTTCAAAATTAATATTATTTAATAATTAATTAGCAAGTAACTTATAATAAAAGCGGATAAAGTATTATTTATAATAACATATTAATGAGTACGCTAATATATTTAGTTTAAAAATTCTAATATTACAAATATTTATTAATAAAAATTAAAAAATCTTGTTAGCTTCTTCTTTTTATGATGATTGATAATTATATTATATAATTTAAAACCAATAAATCGTTTAAAACGAAAAATGTATACGACTAAATTTAAATATTTGTGAAAATATATTCCATATTAAAAACACATTTCAGATAAAGTTTATTATCATCATTAGTTTTACATATTATAAATATTTTATTTTAAAGAATGATTATATTATTATTTTTTACATGCTAAATGCAGTCATCTAGAGTGATACTAAATCCTCTGACCAATAGAGTCATATTGATAACAACGCCACAAGTGAATCTAAAACCAAATGAAAAAATAACTTGCTCATCATAAAGTAATTAAACAGCTATTTATGAGGTTTAAATAGGAGTTATTTTATTTAGATCTAATTTTCAGTTTTATAATGCATTCTAAAATGCTGATGTTGAACTTTTCCCGTAAAATGGTGCTAAAACTGATGACGCTAAGAAATTTGTGATTGCATCCTACTAAATAACATTTCTAGATAATAATTAAATTTAATAAGGAGTAGTTGGATAACTGTTAGAAACATATTATAATTATAATGAATGTATTTATAATCCTACAATATAGTTTACAACTTATAAATCAATACTTCCGAAAATTGAAATAAATCCAAACTGTAATGTAAAGAGTACAGGAGATCCTTACTATATATCTATTTTAAATGGTGATAAGTTATATACAAAAACAATCGAAAAGGACAAATTTGATTTCACGAAATTGGTACTATAAGGGATGGATTGTGCAAGTGGAACAGATGCAGAAAAAAGGTTATGTAAAAATGCTAGCGTCACGATTTCTTCTAGCAACTTTTTAGATTACTAGCTTTACTTGGTAATTCCAAATAAGATTAAAGCTGAAAATGTGTATATCGATTCATACGGAAAAGAATAAAAGATATCAATTGAAATTCCATTTAACCTAGTATTTAGCATTCAGATATAAGATAGAGTTACCGATGGTGATTGTATAAGCTCCTCCTAGCTATCATTTTCTGATAACGTTATTCACATAATTTAAACTAAAAAAACGGATTGCTCATTTTAAGAGTTTTTCGAAAAATAATATTGGATTGTAGCTCAAGATAATAGAGGGTACACATTCCAAATTTAATTTTATGTGAATACACCTTTTGAGTTAGATGATTATGTTACATGCAGTGCGTGGGAGATATCGGATTACGACAGCATGGAGGACTGTTAAAATGCTCTAATGCAAGTATCTGAGCATATAAACCATGTTACATTAAGTGTTATCTACAAAGCATATAGCTAAGACAAAACCTACGTTGGTTCTTACATATTTGCCTCGACGATAATACCGGGAGGAGAATGTGATATTGTACTAACAAGCAAGAGGGTTTGCATAGTATTACCACATACAATATCTACTAGTCGAACATTCGCAACAATTGAAATGAAGATTGGAAAAAGCATTGAAATGTATTAACAGAGATAGATTGACATATCAATATTGGATAATTTTTAATATCCATCAGTAGACAATATTTATTGTTTTAATATAGATTTAAAAACATAAATATTAATAGATTAAATCAGCTTTCAGCAATATTTTGGGTTAGTGTATATTCTTGGGAGCTAGTATTAGATTGAGAATATAAATCCTCTTATTTAAGCTGATATATTTTGGTAAGGATGGTTATTTTTAGTTTCGGGTCTTTTTGTCTAAACAGCATGGGTCATATTAAAAAGTATCTGCAAAAGAAAAAAGTAATTAAAATATGAGCATTGAAAATTACAATAAAAATTATTTTTTAAAGTGTATACCTAATTTTTCGCTAAATTATTACAATTACTGTTCAGGTAATATTAGTCAATTGTTAATCAATAATAAATAATTAAATTTTGTCCACAATCAGTGATATATCTATTTTAAAATACTAAATAATTTATACATACGTAGCTAGAATAATAAAAGAAGGTTTAGTATTTCCACTTGTATTATTAAAATTATAAAGTTAGATTACAGTTTTTGTAGTGGTCATAATAAGGACTTTATTGAACATCTTTTCCCACTAAATATTTATTGAAAGTGTACTATTTTTAACTAAATTAACAATCAGATTATATTCTTAAATTTAAAAAGAAATAATCAAATAGATAAATATTACGAATGATTGCATATAGAAGCAAATAAGATAGGGTATAATTATGCAATATTTGATTTATTTAAAATTTTAGACTATTTGATTGTAGAAATATAAATATTAAAAGTAAATTACTGAGATACTCAAATAATATAATTGATATTTAAATTTCAAGTTATTATTAGTCGAATTCATTGTAAACATCCTATAAATACTAGATTAACGTTAAATTTTCACACGGTAACTCATCCTCTCCATGCAGAAAATACTATATTCCAGCGATCCTACCATTCAAATTATCCAACTACACCAACAATTTTCCCCATATCATCTGCATTCTTCTATAACTATTTACCATACTTGATAAAATTTTCTATTTCAGCTTCATTTAAGTTTCCTACACCTTCTTTTAAAATCTTCATCCAACATATATCCCAAAATATCTAGTCTTTCTTTAACATGTCGATCCTTTTTCGATCAAATCCTCGAATAACATTTTCTAACTTTCCTTAATCCTATTCAGCAGTAACCAATATTCCCTAAAGAAGTGAAATTTATGCTATTTAATTAGATTTTTTATTACCTAGTTTAGCTTAAAAATCCCAAAAAAATCCTCTTACTGCATTTAAATTAGGAGCAGAAACTATTAGAAATTTAATAATCTCTACAAAAATAGGAGTAAAAGGTGAGATCTAGATATGAGTGAAAAGAAGTGAAAAGTAGTTTTAGAATTGAGTCTTATTTTCTTATGATATGATATTTTAAAATCTAGAAAATAAAACGGAATTAGATATTTTTTGCTCATTAAATTCTTGAAGTGATGCATTTAAATAAATAACTGGATTTATAACTTCAACTGTGGCATTTTTATCATTTTTTGATAAAATAAATTTTTACAAATCCATATTCACATAATCGTATTCACACTAAACTCGTAGGCCTTGTTTTGTTGCTGATTTTCGTATATTTTGATACTCAGTTTCTAAAATTGATAAAAATGACTATTTAAATAGGCTAATTTGTTTTTAGACTAACATATCATTTAAAATTTGAACCCGAACCAGATCTATTATATCTACATACGTTTATTTCTCTATAATTTTTAGAACCTTTTTAACCAATTTATCGTTTTGAATTTATACTGAAGCGATTCGAACAGAATTCATAATTTATAAAAGATGTTGATTTTCAAGCAGATTAATTAAAATTTCTACTGGAAAACATCGCCAATGTGTACAAAATGATAAAAATTCTAGCATATTCAATGAAGGAGTAGACAATTAAAATTATATAAATGATTTTAGCATATTATTATAATTGCTTCTAGTTAGACTTACATAAAGTTAGTATGTGAAAACTGCTAAAACTGCTGTAAGATTCTGATTTTAGTCAAAGGATAAAATAAAATCAAGAAGTGGTTAGTATAAATCTAGTGCTTAGAATTTTGTAAAAATTTATGCAGTTTCTGGAATATTAGACTCAGATAGACGGTTTAAAGCTTTAATTAGTTAGTTATAAGCATCTTTAGGAAGAGTAGAAGAATTTGGTTAATCAATTTAAAGGATAATTGGTGATACCTTTTGTGGCGGTTCAGCTATATGAAAATTAATTTATTCTGATTCTTGAAGTTCCTCTTCTTTCTCATATTTTTCTTCAACTGCTTATTTAGAGAAAAACTCATCGTCATCGATCATATTAATATCATCATTGTCAGCATTAAATATATCATCAATACCAAGAAATTTAAGAGCATCATCAACCGATTTCTTATTAGACAACAACATTTCGTCCATTTCTTGTTCGGCATACAGTTATTTAGACTTTTATTTCATTTAGAAGTGAAAATGGCTTATAAATTATTATTATTCATATTTTTTATATAATAATAAATATCATAATATTTATTTTTCTAAATGAAGAGAGTAAATGAGCTTTATAGCTTGTTAGTAAAATATATAATAACAGTTAGACTTATATAAATATTTACATAATTACTCGAATTCTAAATTTAATATAAATCTGAATTTTAGTTATGCCTATATAGCAAGCATTATTATTACTATTACGATTATTTATAATATTATTTTTAAAAATTGTAATATTATTGAAAATATTTTACATAATATCATAGTTAAGAAATATATTAAGTATTTAAACAAATTTTAACATAATTATATATATTTATTAAAACCGCGCATTTTGTTTTTATATAAATGAATTAACCAGATTCTTAGTGTGTAAATACAAACATGCACGAACTTATATCATAGTTTTAAGATACAGAAACTCCAGAGAATGAAATGTTGAATAACTCCTTAATAGATTTCTAAGAAACTGTAGTTTCCTCATTTTCAGCTTTGAGTAAAAAGTTTGATCATGAGCGATCTATATTGACTTAAAATACAGCAAATGCAAATTAAGTTGCTCAATAGGTAAGTTTATTATAAACAACTATTCATAATTATCTCAATAATACTGTGACGGATTCTACTAAAGCTAAACTATAATAATTGGAGAATTAAAACAATAAGCTTGGTGATAAATTAGATCATTTGGAGATTTTGTTATTAAAGGCACGAGTACTACCAGTAAAGCTGGCAGAAGCGTATTTGCGTGAAGATTGGGCGGAAATAGAAAAATATTAAGGTGTATTTTCAGATGTTGAGTTGGAAATTCAAGACCTTGAGGATAAGATGTGATATTTTAACATAATAGTCTACTGAATATTAGCAAATACACAAAACTCAAAGATCATTCATTTTTACTAATTCTTCAACATTTTCTATAAAGTAGCTATCTGCTTCTTTGCGTCAATACTTTGCTGCATCAATATCTTATTTTTTTCTACCAGTGCCCCTTTTTCAGTAATTAACTACTGGATCCGCTCGTATTGTTTTTCCACCTCTTTTTACAGTGAGTTTTGCTCTATCTGGCTGCTCATAAGCGCACTAGACTGCACTGATTGGCTCAGACTCTTATTTTGCTGTTATATGAGGTTTAATTATTTATTTTATGATTCGATAATCTGCGCCTAAGAAACTAGTTGCTTCTTGGCGGTTTTATTTTCTTGAGATTCCTATTTAAGGCTGCTCTGCAGCATTACAAGCTGATCATTTATCACCTTTGGATTGCATTGCTAAAGTTAGGACTATAAATATTAGTTTTCCAGTTTCAAATCAGTCGCGAACTGCATTTACTGTCTAATTTGCAGAAGCAGTTTTTCATGATCGGACGGTTGAGTTTGCTATTTAATGCTGATAGCATCTACAAGTCTTAACTGGCATTCCACTAGCTGTGCTTTAAGCTGCTTGACCAATTGGGCACTATTGTCCATTTATTTTTAGGAATGGAAGGTTCCTTATTATACGAGTTTTATATATTGATATGTAATTTTTCACTTTAGAAAACCAATAAAAACGCCAAAAAGCATAAAAAGCAAGCTAATTAGCAAAAAACACTCATAATTCGCGCTAATAGTTACTTTTCTTGAATTCTCCACGTTAGTGCTCTAAACAACTTGCGCAGCACTCTTTGTGGCGATAATCTGGGCCTCTAAAATTGCGATTCTGCTATGCAGAAGGCGCACCTGGTCCTGGCTCCCGCCCAAATTCTCGTTCAGCGATTCGTTTTATTGCGTCATTTTGAGCGTCTTCGCCCGTTCGACCTGAAGTGAATTTTCAGCATTTTTAAGCTTTTCCTGAAGCTCCAAAATTTCCTTTTCACGCACGTTATTATACGCTAAAACGTCCCTTTGCACTTGAAAATTATCAGGTGAACTCTTCTGCGAAAATGGCGATTTTTCTTACTAAACAGCTTGAATCTGATCGAATGGAGTGGTTTAAATGATATTTGGCTGCTATTCTTTCGAGTTGTAGCCATTTGGAGTGGTTTTTAGCACTGGGCTGTTCTGAACGAACTGCGTGCCGGCAATTTTAGGGGTCTCCCGCTTCGGCTTCTGCTTCGGCAGATGCTCGTCGCAGATCTTGAGGCAGAGGCCAATTTCCGGCACGTTCGGGCAGTGCCTTTGGAGCTGCAAAAGGAGCTCCTTCAGGCGCTGGAACTGCGCCAAAAAGTCCTGCTGCTCCTCCAGTTTCGGCACCTCAGACGCCACGAAAAATCGCAAATTCTGGAGCTGCTGCTCGAAAAAGTCGTAGTTCTTCAGCGCCGTGAATCTTGTTAGGGGCATGTCAAAAAGCGTCGAAATCGCCTGAATGTAGGACAGCTGCATTTTGAAAATTAATATATTATGCTTGAATATGTATAATAATATGAAATAATTTTTTTGTAAAAATGTCGCAGTGCTCGTGCTGTTTGCGGCCGTACCCGCAGGAGTGCTATGTGAAGGTTATCGCACCTTAGCTGGAATAGTACGGAAAGGTTTAATAGCAGGCGCTGTAGGAGCATTCTAGCTCGGTCGTGCATTAGCAGATGTAGTCGTCTGAGTTGATGTAGCGATGCGATTAGGTAGACATTTCTGTTCGCGAATTATGCTAATTGGTAGAAAGCTGTTAAGTTAAGTAGGCTAAATAGGGAAACAAGCTTAAGAGTGTTGAAAATGCTGTTAAATCGTAAGCTGATGATCTATGTTAGTAGAATTAATAAATATATATAAAGCTAGATGAAAGTTCTTCAAATTTACTAAATTTAAGCTCTGGTGTAAAGGATATATATCATAAGGTAGCGTCACTCGAGCATAAACAGCAAAATATTTCATCGAGTGTAGAATCTTTGGTTGCAAGATAAATTATTTTTGATAAGAATGTAACTGAAATTTAACTAAAACATTAATAACTGGAAAAATATGTATATGATTAACAATCTTAATAATAATAATTTACATAATAAATTATTGAATAATAAACGTCATAAGTTAATATGGTATTATAATAATTTTCATAATAGTTTTAATTATTAGGATAATAATAAGAATAAAATTAAAGAATTATTGAAAATCTTGTTAATTTAAAGTCAAATAATAATGAAAAAAATAACTAAGAAATGTAAACTTCTATCATTAATTATCCATAATAAATTGCAGATTTCCCTATACCATAGTAAATAAGAGAATCACAAGATGCTAATTCTTAGTAGTTAAGTAATATTGATTCATTGGTCAACTGTTTATCTGTATAAAATTCATCTTAAAAGTCTTCTAAAAATAGTACACATGATGTTGTTCTGTAGTAAACATAACAAATGAATTAATCTTAGTCTACATAATAGACACAGGTCTTAAATACCTCATTTTAATAATAAATATAGCCAGAAACTCGTTCCATTTCAACTTCACCGTATATTACAAATAATTAAGAATTTTTATAAAACTAAGGAAATTAATCTCATTAATATAGTTCCTCAGGCCCTTTTGATTAAACAGTATCATCATAGACTATTATATATTCACCATAGCCAATAAAATAACGCAATTAGATAGAATCTGTTTAAAATAATGTACAGAACAGCATCTATAATTAAACTAGTTAATCAGATAATAATTTTAAATAGGATAACTATAGCTAGAAACCAGATTAAACTATTACATCACCTACATAATAGATACTAATTCTAGATTAAAACGCTTATAATTCTTATTTAAATTCTATATAAAAACCACCATAATATCATTCAACCTCACTATAAACATCATAAATCCCATAGCTTACAGCATATCCACTGACTGCCACGGACGAAGCTTTTAATCGTCTTAATGACGAGTTAGAGTAAAAATTTAAAGCTGTGGAATTGTCTGATTTTTCATAAGTAAAACACTCAATTTAACTTAAATCAAAGATTAACGATTCTCTGGTATCTTCTATTTAACATCCAATGAGTTAAAATGAAAGATAATCATCACAAAGTTAAAATTCAACTGAATTTTATAAAAAGTCATCAAGCTCCGGAGGATCTAATAAAAGCTAAAATTAAATTTAAATATGCGATTTAACATCTAAAAAGAGTTAAATATCTCTTGCCAATACAACTCCCATGGAAGGTATATTATAAAGTTCATAATCAGCGTAGTAAGTATAAAGATATAAATAAATTGTTGAGCAGAGAGGATAATTTGGAACACCTGATGGTGTAGTTAGCGAAGTTTTTACTTCAGAAGTTGGCAATTAGTAAAGGGAAAATTAGGCATAATAGTAAAATGATAGAGTTTATTCTGGAGGACACGCAGCAAACTATTTTCTACCGAAAGAATAAAGTGTTATCTCTATGATTTAAAACTAAAACCCTTAATCTGTCTCTTTAAATACATCATAATAGTAATATTAGGTTTCGGCACCACACAATAACTCTATGTTGCCATCGGCAGTCTCTCCAGCTAATGACTATGTGATTAGTTCCTAACATGAAGTGGAAATACCAACTAAGCCTATGTAAAATGTTTAACATATACCTCCTAATGTTAATTTAGAAGCACTTTTTGAAAATGTGTTATAAAACAATAGAGAAAGTATTTCTTCATAAATGGAGGAAATCAACTCACTGACAACACAAGCATTAGCGGTAAGTGCAGGATCAGTGTAGACTGAGAAAAGATCGGCATAATAAATTATGCCACTTAAAGAAAAACTACTGGATAAGGTAGATAGTGCATTAGATTACGTAAAGTAACTTAGAAGCGAAGGAAATAGTCTAAATTTCAGTGGTATGGAGTGAAAATAAATATAATTTCTATATTTATTAATTTTCAATCTTAAATAGTTTTGTTCTAAATTTTACATCTTATACTAACCATACTTATTAATATACATTTAATTATAATAATATAATATGTTACAAACCTTTAAAAATACTTGAGTATAATAAAATAAATCGAATAAATTTAGAAAATGAAATTAATTGTATATGGATATAATATTAAAGTAAAGTAAACCAAATAAAGTATTCATAGGCTTTAGTATAATTTCATACCTAAAAAAATATTAATATTATTGTAAGAAACAAAAATTAACATTAATAATATTATTTTTATTAAAAATTTACTAATATAATAACTATATAAGCTAGTACTTATGTTGAATAATATCTAAATTTAGCTGAGTATGTATCAAATTCTAGTTATATAAAATTAGTATTAAAATCAATTAAAACCATGAATTCTATCTATTTTAAGAATAAATCTCTTATTAATTTCAATTATTCATATGGCAACCAGATTGCTTAAGAGATACTATACTATGAATTTTATTATAAGAATTATTAACTTTCCTGATCCTTTCACTAAATTATAGAATAAAATATGCTTGTTATTTTAATTCCATATTTATTTAGCTTTAAGTTACATTATATTACTTTAATTACACGAACTAACCATATATAATCACTACAACATTCCAAGTTCATCAATTAATTTTCTTTATGTAGGCACTTCTCTAAAAAACTCTACCAAGAAGTCACGCTAAGTCAGCTTTGTTTTTTCTTCCTCGCTTAACAAGTTATAATATCCCATTTAATATTGAATTTTTCCGTAATCAACAAAGTGCAAATTATCGAAAATTCGAGTTCGCATGACGTCCAAACTGATGAATTTTTTGTAGCTACCAGCCCCACTACCACAAATAATAAAACTAACAGGAAAACTGCTGCATTTGACCAATTTGCTGTGCGTAAGGCTGGTAACTTCGCAAAAATCGCTAATTAAAACCATCATTATTAAATGCTGATTAGGCGATTATTCAGATTGCTCAATTGCATGATCTAAGACGCAATCGAGCGTGGACTCTTGTTTCCCAGAGATCGTTTTAACGGCATTTTCGACCTCTTCGATAACGCGATATTCGCCTGCAAACATGTAATTTTTGAAGTCTGGGAAGCGCAGGGGGTACACAGCGTCATCGAAGCGGAAAACGGGGTAGATTTGGTCAGCATCGAAAATGTGTAGAATTGCTGCCAAGTTTTGGATAATTTGCGTGTAAATATGCTACTTCGCGAAATTGTCAATTCGGGCGAAATCCAGGTAGAAAACCGACTGGAAATCCTTCGATTTGATCTCCGTCAGAAGCTCCTCGAACGAGCCGTAGTTCATGTTAATTTTGGGCTATCCGCAACCCATTTTAATTTAGTTCATTTATATATATAAATAATATACTATTTTCGGTTTTTTGTTTATAGAATTCTTGGTTTTATCGCTAATATTATGTAAAATATTGTATATAGTTAAAAAAAGGCTCACAGTAATGACTGTTTTTCAGGGCTCTAGGTCGAGTTCGTCGTCATCTTAGTCGTCAATGATTTACTGGACCATGAATCTGCTCGATTTCTGGCCGCCCTAGTCTTTGGATTCGGTCGCTTCACTGAAATTGCGGATTGTCTCAATCGAATTCGCCTTGCTCGAATCGAGGTTTTGGTAGTTCAGGTTTGGCCTAGTTTGGTGCTTCAAGTGGGAGTTGCTGAACTGGTCAGGCTGTTTTCCTGGTGAACACTGCGAGAAATTTCTAATGACGTTAATCGAGTCGGCTTTGGACGAATCAAGATTTTCTTGCTAATGAAATCGGCTAATAGGCTTGCTTTCGGGATCAGACTCATCTGTTGAAATTACCATAGGCAATTTTTTAGATTTCATTAATTGTATGAAGTGTAATAATATTAATATATAAGGATATAATATTGTTATTATAAAAGAGAAAATTATGTAAATTAAATTATATCTAAAATAAAGTAGAATAAGGATTTAACTTGCGAATAAAATCATGCTATTTAACTCAATAATATCTTGTATTTCTAAAATAAGCGATAGAAGTAATTTTAAAATTATATATAGTTATTATATAGGAATTCAATGATTACTTTTATTCACTAGTTTAAGAATATTAACAAATTGAAGTCTTTGGTCTAAGCAAATAGGGATAATACATATACGTTATTAATATGATAAAGTAGCATCAGTTAAAATCAACCGGATATAACACTTTTATAAAGTAAATTGTTTTCTAATATATATTTTTAGTGCATGATTTAATTAAATTATATATACGCTGTATCGTATTTTTCAAATGATTTATTTGCTTATTAGAAATTCGTAAAAAATAATTAAAAAGATGATATATTTTATGTATGCAGTGATTAATTTGCATTTAAATTTATCGCAAATTATATATTAGGCGGTATAATCTTTTTATTTAAATTTTAAATTACTGTATAATCAATATCGGAAATTAAACTTATAAATAATAACATAATATATAATTACTAGTTTAAAACGTATGCTTTATAAAATATACAAAATATATGAAAATTATATTATATTACTACTGATTTATAATATACTATAGTTTTAGGGTAGACTAGAATCTATTATTAGATTCTAAATTTAATGTATATTGTTTTTAAATTTGAGCAATTCACAATATTTAAAACCACAAATCGATGTACTTATAGTAAGTTAGATAAAAATATACATTAAAACAGTAATTAGATATGAAATTTTTTAGAAGATTTGAAAAATCAGAAAAATATGTCTATATTGTAGCAAAGGTTAGAATTTTTATTTCTGCTATTCCTTTTTCCAAATGCCGTATAACAAATGGCTACCCGCTGAGAAAGTTAAACTTATAGAGTTACTACAACTACAGAACAATAGAATAGATTGGGTCTCTATATCACAGTAGATATAAAGATCTCCACGACAATGCTATGATTTCTATAGGACTTATCTTAAAAATGAAAAATTACCTATTAGCTGTGGTGATAAATAACATTTGTGGACAGAAGAAGATATTGATATTCTGATTAGAGAAATAACATTAAGAAATAAGTTTGATTTTGAAGGAATATAGAAGGACTTTTTCCCATAACTTAGCCCAAGTCAGCTTAAGGGAAAATGGTACCACCTCTAACGACAAGGAAAACAGAAGATTAACTAGCTATCATTGATTTTTTAGTAAGTTTGTCAATAGTAGATATGAATTAACATTTAAAATATTTATATAATATAATAATAATTTATAAAATGATGATTAGATAAAGTCTTCAGAAAATCTGATACATTCCATAGCCATACCTGCCTCTTTTACGGATATATGTGGTATCACAGAATGCTCATAGCGTCTACCGAAGTGATACCCTGCTCTAGACGAAGCACATTGTACTTTCTGCAGCAGTCACGGAGAGCATCAAAATCCAGCCAACTAAGTGTTAAAAACCCTTTATAGCTTTAGTTTTAGCATGAGGTGACTGTTGCAGTTATCAAACATGATGGGTGTGTAACACCTTATTTTAAAAATTGATCAAAATAACGTGATCTAGTATGTTGAGGCTACTTATATTTACAGCCCAAATTAAACAGCTTGCCCTAAATTGGAGATACTTAATGTTGCTACAAATTCCAGCTCATTATGCTAGCGCAAAAAAAGTTTAGAATCGCCTGGTCCGCATTTCGCAACTAATTCCGTTGCCTGAAAGTACAGTTTCTGCTGAAATCATAATTTCAGTTGTCGGTATTTCAAGATTCAGAATGAGTGCTTTTGCCTTACTGGGAACGCCAAATTAAGAGACTTTCGTATCGTAAAATCAAAATTCGCATGGGCCTTGACGGTGGAACTTCCAGAAGCTGTCCGGTTGAATTTCGGTGCGATTGCTCCGAGCACCAAAAATTAGCGAAACGGGCCAAGTCCAAGCCATGCTAGAGGGAGTTCACACTCTCCATGCTCAGCTCCAAAGCTCACTGGCTGCTGGCGAGCTCCCCCATCGCCCGCTCCAGCGCGCGCTCCAGGTCGTCCCCTTCCCGGACCGGCCGCCCCAGAATGCCCTCGCAGAAGGCCCGTGTGCGGCGCTCCAGCTCCTCCTGCTGCCGCTGGAGGGACTCTCCGCGCTCCTGTTCCTGCCGGATCTGGTGAGCGATGCGCGCCCTGGCATCTGCCTAGGAGTCGATCACCGCGCGCAGATCCTCGTTTTGGGCGACCTTCGCCTGGACCTCCTCGCAGACAGCGATATGCTCCAGCTGGCAGCGCTGGATCTGCTCCAGGGCGTGCTGCGTGCCGTTTTCGAGCATGATGGTCCGCACCTTGTCGTATGCCGCAAGCTCATCCATCTGGCGCAGCTACGAGGCTGCATTAGTGCGTTCCCGCTCCACTGCGGTCTGGGTGTCCGTCACCTGCCGCGCTAGGACCTGCTGCCTGGCCACGAAGGCCGCGCGGCGTCGCTGGGCTGAGTGCAGGTCCTGGGCGATGCGGGAGGTCCGCTGTTGCAGCTCCTGGTTCTGGAGCAGTTCGTGCTCATGCTGCGTCTCGAACTCCGCGGACAGCTGCATGGTCTGCGCACTGGTCGCGGCGAGGGCCTCGATCTGGGTGTTCACGGTTTCCAGGATCGCTGAAGTGGCGCGGTACTCGGCACGCAGCGCCTCCAGCTCGGCGCACCCCTCCTCGTTTAGGGCCTCCAGACGGGCCTCGACGGCGGTCTCGAGAGCGAAGACCTCGCCCTGCTGGGCCTGGAGGAGGTGCATCTTCTCCTATACTTCGTATTCGCGCTGCTGATGGAGGATGGTCTGCCCCCGGAGCTGGCGCAGCGTGTCGCCCCGGGTCTGCTGCGGGCCGCCGCTGAGCCGCTGGATCTCTTGTCGCAGGTGCGCGTTCTAGCCAGCCGCCTGCTGGAGCGCACCTGCCGCGCTGCGGAGGAGGGCGTCTAGCTGCCGTGGGTCGTGCGGGGTGGGCTTGGTGCTAGCGGATAGGTTGCGCTTCATTCTGCGGTGCGGCGTATATTATATGCTAAGTGGTGTGATCGGCTGGAGGACCCTCGCATGCGTGGGCTGCCCCGCATACGCAGCCATTTAGCGTTTGAGCCTCTGGATATTTTACGACAAGCCGGCTGGGAATATGTACAGGCTACCGTATAGTATAGATATATTATGTGGCGCAGTTTTAGTTTATTTAATCCCGCAGTATATAATACTATACCGCACACAATATTCATTCTACATGCTGCAGATAGAATAGCCAAGTATGTCCCCTTTTTTACTAGAATGATTAGCATAATCTGCAATGATAAATAAATAATCGCTGAATATAAGATGCGCTATAAGTAGGCCAATCCGAACTTATGAATACGCCATAAGACCCTGGCTAGGGTTTGCCCCATAGGCGTATCAAACGAGGTAGTCGAAATCCAGAAGGTGCAGGAGTTTCATTCTATCTACGTGCACACATCGACTGCAGATGCCTGGTACTCCAGTTCTACCCATGCCACAGATGCGCCGGATGCTGCACAGCTACCTTCCTGGGATTGGGTCTCTGTTGCGTCGCCCACTACGGCCCGTAAGATAGACAAGTGCGACGTAAACCTCACTGGACAGCGATGTTATTCAGTGCCCTTCATTATAACTGTTTAACGGTCTGCCAGATGTGTTACTGCTGGTGATCCGATTGTGGGCTTGGTTTAACTATAAAATGCGTATTCACTATCTTCCAAAAATCTTCAAGTCTTATAGATTATCATAAGAATTTTTCCTTGCATTCTAGGATCTTACAATGGATGAGTATGAAGTGTTTCTCTTGAGACTAGAACGAGAGTTTAATAATCTATTTTACGTAAGTTTATGCGCAGCTTTTTCTACAGATATCAACTCTTTGTCTGATAATGGTTCGCACTAGTTTTATTGCAAAAATTGGTGAATTTGCTGTGTTTTAAGACGTTGAATCTTTACATTTTCAAGTTTATTCCGTATGGCCTGTTTCTCGATTTGAATTTCTTATATCGGAAATAGTACCAAGGGGTAGTCGCATGTGAATTTCGAAGTATCAATTTGGTGTATTTTTTAGATGTTGGCTATAAACTTTGACTCCTAGTTAAACGCATAATCTATTGCAGAGTTTTTCTTCATTTCTGCAGATAAATATATTCATATCTTCTATTAGCTGTGCAATATTTTTTCATTATTAAAATGGAAATATAATTTTGCATATTAATGTCTAGTATTGTCTACTACACAAACTAGAAACCTAACATGTTTTTCCAAAAGACGGCGGGTGGTCTTTCAGCATAAATGCCCAACGACAGCCAAGAGCATGCGCCCGCAAGCCAGTAAAATCCTGGCACTGACCATCATACTTCTTCAAACTGACGTCCCTGTCGTGCGAAGATTCCATCCAGATATTTCATCCAGTCTGATCCTGAAAATTGTCTAAATGCACACTGAAAGCGCCCTTAACCGCAAACAGGTCTCACTCCAGTAATGAAGCCTCCTCTTCATTGTCCGCACTGCGCCCGCTCTCGTCCGGGAACGCCTCGCGCTAAGTCTGCTCCGCGACGTCCCCGCGCGCAAGCTCCTCCGCCCGGCGGTACGGGCTGACGTCCTTCCACGCCACGTGCACGGCGTTCAGCTCGCTTACCACCTGCGCGAGGTAGTTCCCCGCAGTCAGTAACAGCACCAAATCGCGCGCTCGCGCCGCCGCCTGTAGCTGCACGACCACGCGTTGGTCCGTGAACTGCAGATGCTCGAACTGACGCCGCTGCAACAGCGTCTCCAAGTCCTTGCGGAGCTGCTGCGTGCGGATATCAAGAACTGAAAACTTGCCCTACACGGCAACCGCGACGGAGCACGGTAAGAAGGCAATGCGAGCTACCAGTTTCTACTGGATAAGAACGCCAGTTTCGATGCGGAAGAGGGCCTTGCGAACGGCCTGCTCGGTGCTCGCCAGCTGCCGGCGGTACTTCTGCAGTACCGCCTCAGAGGTTCTGATAAAGTAGTCCAGATCCTTGTGGAACACAATAAGCTGCTGTGTGCTGATGTCGTTAAAGCAGAAAACTGCTTTCTGCACTCTGTAGGCTTCCTTATGCGATTTGATGTGAGGCTGCAGCGCAGAAATCGCCGACGAGAGGTTTTTCTAGCTGCTGATAATAACTTAGAGCAGTGCGGAGTCCTGACGCGATTTCTGCAAGAACTGTAGCGTTTTGAGCATGTCAGCCTCGTAGTCCATTCTGATTTAAGAAATGAATAAAGCTAGGTTATCACATATTATACAATAATATATATTTACTTTTTAAGACACAAATAACCCAATACGATCTAATCTCGCACAAACCAGTTAATTTCACTAATTGACCAGACCCACCACTCTCCTCATGACCTCAACGTCCCTCAGAAGCCCCCTACTCGTCTTGTTCAGCTGGCTCGCGCTCTCCATATATTTCAGGCCCTCTCTGACCTTCCCGCCGCCGCAGAGGCTCGCAGCGTGCATAGCGTGTATTTTGCTCTGCAGCTCCCGCGAAAAAGTGCTCGATTTGCCCTGTTCGAGCTGAATTTCGTGCTTATTTTCGACGATTTTCATCATCTGCGACGTCAGAATCAGCGAGTCGTCGAATTGGCCCTTCCGGAGGTAAATTTGGGACATGAAAACCGTCGCGTCCATGAAAAGCGGCGCCTTTTGGATGATCTGCGCGCACAAATCGAGCGCGGACTCGAACTCCGGTGTCGGCCTGTTGGCGTAGTTCTTGGCCTGTTTGAGCATGATCTGGACCGGCTGCGACTTGATATCCGGAATTATCGGCCCTGTTTGGTCGTCAAAGTACATGTCGCGATTGTCGCGCGCCGGGACGGCGTACTTGCGCTTCGTGAAGGTCGCCGTGAGGCTTACGGTGTTCGAATTTCGCGGCTCTGGGAGCTGCTATATAGCAGCAGTTTTGGGGTCGAAATTCGATGTCAGAATGCGCTTCGCGTCGTCGATTTGGCGCTACTTCAGGAGGCGCATTTCGTTGCGCTCCTGCTGCCTACCGAGCATCTGCTTCTCCTCGGCCTCGTGCTATGCCTGGGCCTTGATGTCGTTCGATTCGCGCGCCAGCTGCTGGTTCTGCAGCTGCAGGCGCTGGAACGCGGCGTTCCTGACCGCGAGCTGCTCGCTCTGCGCGAGGTGCCGGACGATTTCGCCCCAGCTCCCGTCCGCGCCCTTCTGGATCTCGAGCCTCAGTTGCTGCTTCTTGGCCCTGCATACCGAGTTTTGGGGCGAAACGCGGTGCGCGAAGTCCAGCACGAGCTGGTGCGAGGGCGCGATCAGCGAGAGGTAGGAGTCCGTGAGCGTGATCTCGATGTCCGTCGGCGGCAGCTGTGGGGGCAGCGCGACTACTACGAAAATCGCGGTGCTGGATTCTGAGATTTCGTATGCCAGGGAAAGCATTTTTAAAATGTGGAAGGGATGAAATACGCGTACGAATGCATAATCTCCACCAATTAGTGCTGTAGCATATAGCAAACGATATTTGGACGCATTGCACAAAATGAGTGCCTAGAAAGTCTCCAAAAGGGTAAAGCCCCCGCTAACGAATCTCTTAAAATACGCCGGCGGCGGGAGTGCGCCATAGCATGTCTGCGGGCCTTGTACGCGGCACAGGCGGCCAATCCTAGCCTAAACCCGGTGCTGGCGGAGCAGTTCTCAGCGAAATTTGGAGGCGTTGAGGGCAGTGAGCTATATGGAAAATGCCGTGCGCTGAATTGATTGAGAATGCAGTCAATTTGGTAAGTGACGGCTCATTCGTTCTCTTCTAGTGTCATTATAATCCTTTTCTTTGATTTCTTGTTTAGCCTGATAGATTCAGAGGTCACCACCTCTCGCTTCAGCAGCATAAAGTTCCGCCGAAAGGATCTCCCGAACCCTGGCTGCTCGTACTTGGCCTGCACTTGCTCTTTGGTAATATTCGTGTTGGCTAAATAGTATTCGTGGAGCGAACGGTACGACGGCTCCTGGGGAAACCCCAGCAAGGGATTGCCCTCTCGCGCTCGTATTTGCTCTAAAGAGTGTTTGGCCTGAATTCTTTTCTGCCTGTCGAGTTCCACTTGTTGCTTACAGAAGTATTCTTAGTCTCTCTCCTTGAGGAAAGGGGACTGAAGGTAATATTAGTACTCCGTCCTGCACACTTGCCTAAAGTATACCGGGCGCTGAAGTGCGGGTAAATGCGGACTGGTGAAGGAGAACGGCATTGTCCCTGCTTTTGAGCCTGCTAGTTTAGCACTACAATAGATATAATATTAGTGTGGTGTCCTTTCCCTTAGGCGGATACAGTATAATAGAACCTATTGTTTACTATTTGCGTCACTGAGAGCTATGTAAAAACACGCAAAGACATGCGGTTCGGCTTAACCTACCCCTGCTGCCCATCAGTCCCGCAGCTACCATCATCCACCATTATGCATAGCTGGGAAATGCCACAGGCGCGGAACGCCAACTAAACAATAATGGCGTAGTAATCGAGCGAATACTTACAAACGGCTGCCGCGCCTGCAGTGTAGGAGCTCCCATTATTAGTCCCGGATGGCTTTGCCACATTTAACCATCTGAACGCCGGCGCAAATGTTGCTTGTAGTTCCCATACCCTGGGCGCAGCCATAGCGTGCGCATCGGGAGGTACCTCCGCGGGGCCCGCACTAGCGTGCTTTGCAAGCGTCCCGGACGTTACCAAAGTATAGGCATGCGCGTAGTTGCTCTCCGCTGCATCAGACGCTAGTTGCGGACTAAACTCTAAGAATGCCGAGCCTGGGCGTATTAAATATATTTTGCAGGTTCTCTGGTGGCGCGCCGCCCCACAACGACACATCAACGAATATGGAGTGCCGTGTTTATTATCAGCTTTGTACGCAGCCAGCTCACCAGCAGTCACGCCTACAAATAGTAGTTTATACCATACGCGACTTTGCCTTAATCGCATAATGCGAGCGTATACGCACACAAGGTCGCGATGAATGGATGCTGCACAGTTTCTATACACCGTGTTCAGCGCGTTTTGGAGGAAAACGGCTTCGAACCCCAATACTGCACAAAATCAACAAATCAGGGATGCCAGTAAATACCTATTCTTGACTACGCCATCACTCAACCGGCATCGCCCCCTAGTCGCACGCGTGTTTCCCACCGTCCTGCTAGCCGCCAGCCTCTTAACCCCCTTGCTGGTCGCCCCGCCAGCGCGCAACCTGCTCCCCGAACGCCCTGCTGCAGCTCCCAATCTGCGACACAATATCGACCAAACAGACCCCCTTCAGATTCTTCATTCCCTGCAGGAAAATCAAGTTTCCAGCCTCATGCAAAAAGGTTTCAAACGCGAAAATTGAGCTCTCGGGGTCGATTTTAATGCATTTGTCCAGTTTCATGCACTGGTTGCTGATCATCGCCTGCGCTTTGACGACCTCCGGGTGAATATTGGTCGTTTTCCCGGTCGTGATGTCCAAATAGCGCGTGAAGCGGCCGCAGGAGGTCAGAATCGGCGCGTAGCGCTCCGGGATCGGCCGCCGGCTCGCGATCTGCAGCACCCGCTCGCCCCAGTCGCTCAGCATCTGCTGCTGCTGCTGCGTGTTCTGGCGCTTGTGCTGCAGCGCCTCGCCCTTCTGGACAGCGCAAAACTCGCAGTTCAGCGCGCGCGCAATGGAGCCAATTTCGCCGCTTTCGAGCGCGGTCCAGCGGCCGAAATTCAGCAAATTCTCGCTAAATTGCAGCATTTCGATCTGCTCGATCTGCTCGATGTGGAGCGAAAAGATTTGCTACTCAAACTTGCTGCTGGCCAGTTTTTCGAGCGTAAGCACGCTGGCATTCGCTTGAAATTGGAATGGGGGTTCGATAACCGCGAAGGCGGTTATTTCGTCGATGGAGGGGGGCAGGGGGTAGATTTTTGACGGTTTGGGCTGGTGGTAGGTGGGGGTTGCCGTAAGCGGGGCCGCGAAGTGGTCAAAACTCGCCAATTTGAAGGACGTTGGGGCCTGGGCATTTTGAGCTGCATCCTACATATGCTAACCGATTTCTACGGCACCTTGCGACTCGGTTGCGGCGGTTTGGTCTTGTGGAATCTGCTTTTTCGCACCGGTTAGAGGCAGCTTCTAGCTCTGATAACTGCCCTTTACGTAGTCGCTGTAGCCGCCGTAGACGTTCTTACGCACGCTTTTGCGTATTTCGTGCAATTCCTTCCCGCATTAAGTTGATTACTGCTCGTAAATTGAGCGAACTCTCGGCCTGTACTGGCTGCTTTTGGCGACCTGGGCGTTGGCTTCTTTGCGGATTTTGATCTGTTTCTCCTCGCGCAGAAAGACGCTAATTTTCTCGAAATTGCTCATTTTGGACGCCCGGATCTCCAAATCGCTGTAGCAGGCGCGGATAAGGTCAAATTGCACCTGCTTGGTCGTCCCGCGCCTGAAAATTTTGCTGTGAAAGGTCTGCAGATTTTGAGAACTTTGGGACGTTTCAGCCTTGCACGCGCCCTGCTTTCCGCGGAAAAACACCTCCAGCAGGCCCTGAAACACCCTTAAAACGCTCTTGAACCGCACGGACTCGTACTTCACGTACTTTGCCAGGTTGCGCGGAATTATGTAATGTTACTTTCTTTATATAGTGATAAGCCCGGACATTATATATTAGAAACCGTGGATTATCGTGAGTAGTGTAGCTAGTCATCTGTGGAGAGTGTTAATCAATTTTCAAACAGACAATATATTGAAGCATAGAAATACTGATAAATAATAACTATATTAAGACATTTAGAAGGGGTGTATTTGATATACGCTAATTTGCCGAAACTATTTGATGTAATGTTAGAGTATGAGATTGCTCATAAAATCAAAATTATATATTGTTATTATATTAAATTTAAATATAAATTTCGATAGTAAATAGTATTGCTAATATATATTAAAGATATTTTGTTAGAATTACTATAAATTAAGATATCAATAAAATATAATCTGTTAAGTATTACTTTTAAAATTAATTAAATAATTTTTTTAAAGTGTTATTTTTACCTTATTTCTCTATGGTAAAAGTTTGTTTTTATTATTAGTTTCTATAGTATTTTTATCTAAAATTATCTTAATGGAATTACTAAGAAGTATATACTTAAAAAAATATATACTAGTTTCTAAAGTTTTCAAAATGACAAACGTCGAAGTTTTACCAGACCTCCCTCTAATGAGTGATACATAACCACAGGCAGCCCCTTAAATAATTATGCCAGCCTAGTTAATAGCTGTATAACCAGTTCAAGGGTAATAACCGCTCACCATCTATGATATTTATTGCAAGTGTGTTACACCCTAGTTTGACTCCTGCCACAAATGCGTAGGGTGCTGCACAGCATGCTTCCCAGGATGGGGATTATGCTGTTGTATTTGTTCATATGGTGCCGATAAGATAGATAAATGTGACGTATGTCTTTCTGGTATTGTTATGTGGCTTACAGCTCAATTTGTAGTAGGTTATGTAATGGCCTGTATTGTAGGTTGTAAAATGTGTTATGGAGGCTGATTAATATTTATTGTATATTTATTTAATATATATTCACTTCCTTGTAATTACTTATAAATCTAGTAGATTTAATTTGGATGACTATTTCCTTTAAGGTGACTTAAGAATAGTAGAACTAGAGGTATTTCGTCTAATACTGGATGTAGAATATAATTGTCGGATCGAACTTAGTTTTTATGCAGCTTT
Organism: Spironucleus salmonicida; assembly: GCF_000497125.1. NCBI lineage: Eukaryota > Fornicata > Diplomonadida > Hexamitidae > Spironucleus > Spironucleus salmonicida. The sequence goes on from NC_090598.1 coordinate 602,250, forward strand.
TTCTACAGATAATATCTCCTTATCTGATAATGCAGCAAACTATTTTAATTCCATTAATTCATGTACTTATTGTGTTTTCTGCCTCTTAATATATGTATCTTAACTTTTTTATCGTGATGTTTAGTGTTAAATTTAAACTTCTTATAAAGGAAAAACTACTTGAGGATAATTACAAGTATAATTCTTACTTTCTAAAGTATTTTCCAAAGTTCTTACTTTTTAAATACTTGCAATAAACTTTGTATCCATGTTAAATGCATAAGTCATAATTGCATTTTCATTCATTTGAGGTTTGCTATATATGTATATTAAATAAAAAGTATCTAATTTGTTTTTAGTTTTTAATGCAAAAACGCATTACTTAACTTATTATATAGGCTAAATATAATAAAATATAGAAACCAATATTCAAAAATATTAATAACGAAATAAATGCTTCACATTGTGCGTCCTAAGAACATGCGGCCGTATGCCTAACTGAATCTATCGCTAGTCATCATAGTTCTCTAAATCTTCCCCTTGTTCTTTAAATTAATGATTCCTTAAGTAGAGTTTACTTTGCTATTATCTGGCGTCAGTGGTTGTAAATGATCTAAATAACTATCTTTATCTTTACGTAAAATAGTTATTTTAGTATCACGTAAACTAGAGCGGGTACGATATCTACCAGGGTCTAATTTATCTGAGTTTTATAATTAAACTAATTCAGTTGAGGTAAGTCTATTATGTTTGTTTTAAGTAAATGATGGAATGGTTTTTTATAAAAATCTTTGGTTAGGCTCGTAGTAGTTAGGAGATATCGTATCTTGAATAAGAAAAGGTAAACGTGTTGAGGATAATGATTTTTCAACTATTCCAGGAGAAGGAATAAAAGATGACTTATTAAACATTTAATAGAAAATCATTAAATTATTGTATGCTGATATTTAATTATTTATTTTTAAGTTTTTTAGGCGTAAGACAAAGAAATGTATTTATTATGAAATTTGATAATTTAATCATTATTATTACCATATTAAATATTATATGTAATATAAATTATTTATTATTGAGAATATTAATTTTTTAAATATAATATATTATTATTATATTATATCTTATAAATTTTCATTCCAGAAATGACTTCTGATAAATTTTCTGAGCTTTTCTAACATCAGCAAGAAACTGTTGAATTTGCAATATCAAAATTTTAGACTAAGCACGGAATTCTTATAGCGCATGCCCCGGGCCTCGGAAAAACTCCAATTTCTTGCGTTATCATAAAAGAGCTAATGCTGCAGAAAAAAGTGCGATTCTCGCTCGTAGTGGCCCCAAAATCAGTCCTATTGCAGTGGAAGCAACATCTCCAGGAATGGGCTCAATCGAGCGTATGCTACTATCAGGGCGCGCAGCGCGCGGAAGCCTTTCGGCAGTTTCTGAAGGGCAGCTGCGGCATCTTCTTGACGACCTACCAGACGCTAATTAACGACATCGAAATCATCAATTCCGCGGTTCTGAAGCGCCGCGCGGCGTTGGAAGTGCGCGAAATGGTCCCAGAGGCTCGTTTCGGCAACGAAATTGTCGACGCAATCTACGCCGAAATCGGCTCTCAGTAGGCCGCTAAAGCTAGCTAGTAGCACTTTGAGCACCGCGATGGGACTGCGTTCGATTTGGCGATTTACGACGAAATCACAGAGCTCAAAAACAACAAATCCCAGCGCTTTTGCGCTCTGAAACCCCAGAAAATCCACTTCAAAATAGGCCTCACTGGAACGCCGGTCATGAACAACATGGCTGAGCTGTTCAATATTGTCGAGTTTCTGGAGCCAGGCTTTCTGGGCTGTAGGCGGCGTTTTCTGAAGACTTTCGGAGACAAAATCTCGTTGGCGAAGTTGCGGGATGCGTCTAGAGAGGAAAAGGCCGTCGGGCGCACTTTTGCGAAAAATTTGGTTAATGAGCTTAGTGATATCATGATCCGATTCACAAAGGATAAACTGCAAGCAATAAAAGCCAATAAAGCAGAAATTCAGGTGTGGATCGATTTTTCGCCTTTATAAAAATTGTGCTACGAACAGTATATTTCTAGCCCTCATTTTATCCACAGAAATATCGAAAAAGGCTCACTAAGTCATATGATTTCCTTAAGAAAAATTTGTGACCATTTGTATAAAGCACATGCAAATGATCTGCCTATTTAAAAGGAAGTTAGAGATTTTGTCATGTAAAATACACCTGAAAACATACGCAAATATATAGAATAGGAATCAGAAAATACTGAACCTACGTATAATGATTAAAACTAATTTATTGGCGATCCTTCTGAAGTAGATATAAATTCTTCTTTTTCAGCAAAATTTGATATTTTGTTGTAGTTTCTTCATTCGTTTTAAGAACGTAGTTTAAAAACGATAGTTTTCTCTGAGTCGCTTACAACTCTCAATATAATAAAAGAATTACTTCCAGATACTTTACCCCAGCCATTAGAGATTAATGGAAAAACCCTTACAACAGAAACTCGAACTAGAGTATGTGTTGCTTTTAATAAATCTAAATCCTTTTAAATTTTGTTAATAACGACACGTGCTGGAGGTGTGGGGCTTAATATTTAGGGTGCATCTAGAATAATACTATTCTCACCTAATTTTAACCCATAATTAGAAGAATAAGCTATTAGTAGAGCCTGGAGAATTGGCTAAAAATCGGATGTTTTCATATACAAATTTCTTATGCGAAACTCTATTGAGGAGGTTATGGTTGCCCGTTAGTTACACAAAATATAAATAGCAAATGCAGCAACACAGGACATTTTAGCATAGATTAAGGTATAATACGATGATATTTAGAAGCTTTTTGATGTTCGATACGACGGGGAACATTATAATAAAAAATTAATTACTAAAGTTGATGGAGTAGAAAAATTATTATCTTAAATGTTCAATTTTGATGAGTGGGAAGTTGGCAAGGACAAGGAGGAAATATAAATGCAAAAATCTATTTAAAAAGAAGGTAAATGTGATTTTGCTCTTTTTTACGACTAACAAGTAGAAGTAGTTTCAAGTGATGATGAATATTAAGACGATGTGGACTTAATTTAACAATTACGAGATGAATATTAAGAAGAAAACTATGTTAAAAGTGGACGTGTAAGAATAGTTACTAGCAAAAGCTCTCAAAGCGAATATGATTCTGCACATAGTAGCTAGTTCAGTGATGAGGGAAGTGGTACATTGATAAAATTTACCAATAATAATAATAAATCCATCTGTGATGACATAGACAAGGAAAACTCGTCATTAATTGTTATAGATGTCTGCGAGGACACTGTATCTATGCCAAAATAAACTGAAATTGAATATGTCGATATTTCAGATGACTCTAGTATAACAGCAATTGAGCGTTCAATGAAACAACCAGAATCTAGCTATGATGACATAAGGTGAATATTAATGTAATTCTTCATTTTAAAACAATTTTATTTTTCGCTTATAAATTTTGGTGATATAACAATATAATAACATTAATTATTTCCGCTTCCAAAACCTACAAAAATGCAACATGAACTCGCAGAGCTACTAATAACGACATAAATTAGGCGCATTCACGCCATCCAGCACATGCATTCAATTGCACGATAGCTCGCCGCTCCACCCCATGTATCGACGCACAAGTCGGCTCTGCAGACAACACAGACGGATATAATTCAAATCTCGAATTCCGAAGCCAACCGCCTAGAACTCGAAGTTAAACTGATATAAGCATCTCTCCAAAGCGAATTTGATCCGGACGAATTTCTGCCATTCGAGCTGAAAATGGAGCAGTTTTGCTCTGGGAACACGCTGCGGGACGTGTTTATGCTCGCCAATTTGTTACAGATGGAATTTCTTGATGTGTTTTAGAATCTGGCAAAGTACGTGAAGTACGAGTCCGTGCGGTTCAAGAGCGTTTTAAGGGTGTTTCAGGGCCTGCTGGAGGTGTTTTTCCGCGGAAAGCAGGGCGCGTGCAAGGCTGAAACGTCCCAAAGTTCTCAAAATCTGCAGACCTTTCACAGCAAAATTTTCAGGCGCGGGACGACCAAGCAGGTGCAATTTGACCTTATCCGCGCCTGCTACAGCGATTTGGAGATCCGGGCGTCCAAAATGAGCAATTTCGAGAAAATTAGCGTCTTTCTGCGCGAGGAGAAACAGATCAAAATCCGCAAAGAAGCCAACGCCCAGGTCGCCAAAAGCAGCCAGTACAGGCCGAGAGTTCGCTCAATTTACGAGCAGTAATCAACTTAATGCGGGAAGGAATTGCACGAAATACGCAAAAGCGTGCGTAAGAACGTCTACGGCGGCTACAGCGACTACGTAAAGGGCAGTTATCAGAGCTAGAAGCTGCCTCTAACCGGTGCGAAAAAGCAGATTCCACAAGACCAAACCGCCGCAACCGAGTCGCAAGGTGCCGTAGAAATCGGTTAGCATATGTAGGATGCAGCTCAAAATGCCCAGGCCCCAACGTCCTTCAAATTGGCGAGTTTTGACCACTTCGCGGCCCCGCTTACGGCAACCCCCACCTACCACCAGCCCAAACCGTCAAAAATCTACCCCCTGCCCCCCTCCATCGACGAAATAACCGCCTTCGCGGTTATCGAACCCCCATTCCAATTTCAAGCGAATGCCAGCGTGCTTACGCTCGAAAAACTGGCCAGCAGCAAGTTTGAGTAGCAAATCTTTTCGCTCCACATCGAGCAGATCGAGCAGATCGAAATGCTGCAATTTAGCGAGAATTTGCTGAATTTCGGCCGCTGGACCGCGCTCGAAAGCGGCGAAATTGGCTCCATTGCGCGCGCGCTGAACTGCGAGTTTTGCGCTGTCCAGAAGGGCGAGGCGCTGCAGCACAAGCGCCAGAACACGCAGCAGCAGCAGCAGATGCTGAGCGACTGGGGCGAGCGGGTGCTGCAGATCGCGAGCCGGCGGCCGATCCCGGAGCGCTACGCGCCGATTCTGACCTCCTGCGGCCGCTTCACGCGCTATTTGGACATCACGACCGGGAAAACGACCAATATTCACCCGGAGGTCGTCAAAGCGCAGGCGATGATCAGCAACCAGTGCATGAAACTGGACAAATGCATTAAAATCGACCCCGAGAGCTCAATTTTCGCGTTTGAAACCTTTTTGCATGAGGCTGGAAACTTGATTTTCCTGCAGGGAATGAAGAATCTGAAGGGGGTCTGTTTGGTCGATATTGTGTCGCAGATTGGGAGCTGCAGCAGGGCGTTCGGGGAGCAGGTTGCGCGCTGGCGGGGCGACCAGCAAGGGGGTTAAGAGGCTGGCGGCTAGCAGGACGGTGGGAAACACGCGTGCGACTAGGGGGCGATGCCGGTTGAGTGATGGCGTAGTCAAGAATAGGTATTTACTGGCATCCCTGATTTGTTGATTTTGTGCAGTATTGGGGTTCGAAGCCGTTTTCCTCCAAAACGCGCTGAACACGGTGTATAGAAACTGTGCAGCATCCATTCATCGCGACCTTGTGTGCGTATACGCTCGCATTATGCGATTAAGGCAAAGTCGCGTATGGTATAAACTACTATTTGTAGGCGTGACTGCTGGTGAGCTGGCTGCGTACAAAGCTGATAATAAACACGGCACTCCATATTCGTTGATGTGTCGTTGTGGGGCGGCGCGCCACCAGAGAACCTGCAAAATATATTTAATACGCCCAGGCTCGGCATTCTTAGAGTTTAGTCCGCAACTAGCGTCTGATGCAGCGGAGAGCAACTACGCGCATGCCTATACTTTGGTAACGTCCGGGACGCTTGCAAAGCACGCTAGTGCGGGCCCCGCGGAGGTACCTCCCGATGCGCACGCTATGGCTGCGCCCAGGGTATGGGAACTACAAGCAACATTTGCGCCGGCGTTCAGATGGTTAAATGTGGCAAAGCCATCCGGGACTAATAATGGGAGCTCCTACACTGCAGGCGCGGCAGCCGTTTGTAAGTATTCGCTCGATTACTACGCCATTATTGTTTAGTTGGCGTTCCGCGCCTGTGGCATTTCCCAGCTATGCATAATGGTGGATGATGGTAGCTGCGGGACTGATGGGCAGCAGGGGTAGGGTTAAGCCGAACCGCATGTCTTTGCGTGTTTTTACATAGCTCTCAGTGACGCAAATAGTAAACAATAGGTTCTATTATACTGTATCCGCCTAAGGGAAAGGACACCACACTAATATTATATCTATTGTAGTGCTAAACTAGCAGGCTCAAAAGCAGGGACAATGCCGTTCTCCTTCACCAGTCCGCATTTACCCGCACTTCAGCGCCCGGTATACTTTAGGCAAGTGTGCAGGACGGAGTACTAATATTACCTTCAGTCCCCTTTCCTCAAGGAGAGAGACTAAGAATACTTCTGTAAGCAACAAGTGGAACTCGACAGGCAGAAAAGAATTCAGGCCAAACACTCTTTAGAGCAAATACGAGCGCGAGAGGGCAATCCCTTGCTGGGGTTTCCCCAGGAGCCGTCGTACCGTTCGCTCCACGAATACTATTTAGCCAACACGAATATTACCAAAGAGCAAGTGCAGGCCAAGTACGAGCAGCCAGGGTTCGGGAGATCCTTTCGGCGGAACTTTATGCTGCTGAAGCGAGAGGTGGTGACATCTGAATCTATCAGGCTAAACAAGAAATCAAAGAAAAGGATTATAATGACACTAGAAGAGAACGAATGAGCCGTCACTTACCAAATTGACTGCATTCTCAATCAATTCAGCGCACGGCATTTTCCATATAGCTCACTGCCCTCAACGCCTCCAAATTTCGCTGAGAACTGCTCCGCCAGCACCGGGTTTAGGCTAGGATTGGCCGCCTGTGCCGCGTACAAGGCCCGCAGACATGCTATGGCGCACTCCCGCCGCCGGCGTATTTTAAGAGATTCGTTAGCGGGGGCTTTACCCTTTTGGAGACTTTCTAGGCACTCATTTTGTGCAATGCGTCCAAATATCGTTTGCTATATGCTACAGCACTAATTGGTGGAGATTATGCATTCGTACGCGTATTTCATCCCTTCCACATTTTAAAAATGCTTTCCCTGGCATACGAAATCTCAGAATCCAGCACCGCGATTTTCGTAGTAGTCGCGCTGCCCCCACAGCTGCCGCCGACGGACATCGAGATCACGCTCACGGACTCCTACCTCTCGCTGATCGCGCCCTCGCACCAGCTCGTGCTGGACTTCGCGCACCGCGTTTCGCCCCAAAACTCGGTATGCAGGGCCAAGAAGCAGCAACTGAGGCTCGAGATCCAGAAGGGCGCGGACGGGAGCTGGGGCGAAATCGTCCGGCACCTCGCGCAGAGCGAGCAGCTCGCGGTCAGGAACGCCGCGTTCCAGCGCCTGCAGCTGCAGAACCAGCAGCTGGCGCGCGAATCGAACGACATCAAGGCCCAGGCATAGCACGAGGCCGAGGAGAAGCAGATGCTCGGTAGGCAGCAGGAGCGCAACGAAATGCGCCTCCTGAAGTAGCGCCAAATCGACGACGCGAAGCGCATTCTGACATCGAATTTCGACCCCAAAACTGCTGCTATATAGCAGCTCCCAGAGCCGCGAAATTCGAACACCGTAAGCCTCACGGCGACCTTCACGAAGCGCAAGTACGCCGTCCCGGCGCGCGACAATCGCGACATGTACTTTGACGACCAAACAGGGCCGATAATTCCGGATATCAAGTCGCAGCCGGTCCAGATCATGCTCAAACAGGCCAAGAACTACGCCAACAGGCCGACACCGGAGTTCGAGTCCGCGCTCGATTTGTGCGCGCAGATCATCCAAAAGGCGCCGCTTTTCATGGACGCGACGGTTTTCATGTCCCAAATTTACCTCCGGAAGGGCCAATTCGACGACTCGCTGATTCTGACGTCGCAGATGATGAAAATCGTCGAAAATAAGCACGAAATTCAGCTCGAACAGGGCAAATCGAGCACTTTTTCGCGGGAGCTGCAGAGCAAAATACACGCTATGCACGCTGCGAGCCTCTGCGGCGGCGGGAAGGTCAGAGAGGGCCTGAAATATATGGAGAGCGCGAGCCAGCTGAACAAGACGAGTAGGGGGCTTCTGAGGGACGTTGAGGTCATGAGGAGAGTGGTGGGTCTGGTCAATTAGTGAAATTAACTGGTTTGTGCGAGATTAGATCGTATTGGGTTATTTGTGTCTTAAAAAGTAAATATTATTATTGTATAATATGTGATAACCTAGCTTTATTCATTTCTTAAATCAGAATGGACTACGAGGCTGACATGCTCAAAACGCTACAGTTCTTGCAGAAATCGCGTCAGGACTCCGCACTGCTCTAAGTTATTATCAGCAGCTAGAAAAACCTCTCGTCGGCGATTTCTGCGCTGCAGCCTCACATCAAATCGCATAAGGAAGCCTACAGAGTGCAGAAAGCAGTTTTCTGCTTTAACGACATCAGCACACAGCAGCTTATTGTGTTCCACAAGGATCTGGACTACTTTATCAGAACCTCTGAGGCGGTACTGCAGAAGTACCGCCGGCAGCTGGCGAGCACCGAGCAGGCCGTTCGCAAGGCCCTCTTCCGCATCGAAACTGGCGTTCTTATCCAGTAGAAACTGGTAGCTCGCATTGCCTTCTTACCGTGCTCCGTCGCGGTTGCCGTGTAGGGCAAGTTTTCAGTTCTTGATATCCGCACGCAGCAGCTCCGCAAGGACTTGGAGACGCTGTTGCAGCGGCGTCAGTTCGAGCATCTGCAGTTCACGGACCAACGCGTGGTCGTGCAGCTACAGGCGGCGGCGCGAGCGCGCGATTTGGTGCTGTTACTGACTGCGGGGAACTACCTCGCGCAGGTGGTAAGCGAGCTGAACGCCGTGCACGTGGCGTGGAAGGACGTCAGCCCGTACCGCCGGGCGGAGGAGCTTGCGCGCGGGGACGTCGCGGAGCAGACTTAGCGCGAGGCGTTCCCGGACGAGAGCGGGCGCAGTGCGGACAATGAAGAGGAGGCTTCATTACTGGAGTGAGACCTGTTTGCGGTTAAGGGCGCTTTCAGTGTGCATTTAGACAATTTTCAGGATCAGACTGGATGAAATATCTGGATGGAATCTTCGCACGACAGGGACGTCAGTTTGAAGAAGTATGATGGTCAGTGCCAGGATTTTACTGGCTTGCGGGCGCATGCTCTTGGCTGTCGTTGGGCATTTATGCTGAAAGACCACCCGCCGTCTTTTGGAAAAACATGTTAGGTTTCTAGTTTGTGTAGTAGACAATACTAGACATTAATATGCAAAATTATATTTCCATTTTAATAATGAAAAAATATTGCACAGCTAATAGAAGATATGAATATATTTATCTGCAGAAATGAAGAAAAACTCTGCAATAGATTATGCGTTTAACTAGGAGTCAAAGTTTATAGCCAACATCTAAAAAATACACCAAATTGATACTTCGAAATTCACATGCGACTACCCCTTGGTACTATTTCCGATATAAGAAATTCAAATCGAGAAACAGGCCATACGGAATAAACTTGAAAATGTAAAGATTCAACGTCTTAAAACACAGCAAATTCACCAATTTTTGCAATAAAACTAGTGCGAACCATTATCAGACAAAGAGTTGATATCTGTAGAAAAAGCTGCGCATAAACTTACGTAAAATAGACTATTAAACTCTCATTCTAGTCTCAAGAGAAACACTTCATACTCATCCATTGTAAGATCCTAGAATGCAAGGAAAAATTCTTATGATAATCTATAAGACTTGAAGATTTTTGGAAGATAGTGAATACGCATTTTATAGTTAAACCAAGCCCACAATCGGATCACCAGCAGTAACACATCTGGCAGACCGTTAAACAGTTATAATGAAGGGCACTGAATAACATCGCTGTCCAGTGAGGTTTACGTCGCACTTGTCTATCTTACGGGCCGTAGTGGGCGACGCAACAGAGACCCAATCCCAGGAAGGTAGCTGTGCAGCATCCGGCGCATCTGTGGCATGGGTAGAACTGGAGTACCAGGCATCTGCAGTCGATGTGTGCACGTAGATAGAATGAAACTCCTGCACCTTCTGGATTTCGACTACCTCGTTTGATACGCCTATGGGGCAAACCCTAGCCAGGGTCTTATGGCGTATTCATAAGTTCGGATTGGCCTACTTATAGCGCATCTTATATTCAGCGATTATTTATTTATCATTGCAGATTATGCTAATCATTCTAGTAAAAAAGGGGACATACTTGGCTATTCTATCTGCAGCATGTAGAATGAATATTGTGTGCGGTATAGTATTATATACTGCGGGATTAAATAAACTAAAACTGCGCCACATAATATATCTATACTATACGGTAGCCTGTACATATTCCCAGCCGGCTTGTCGTAAAATATCCAGAGGCTCAAACGCTAAATGGCTGCGTATGCGGGGCAGCCCACGCATGCGAGGGTCCTCCAGCCGATCACACCACTTAGCATATAATATACGCCGCACCGCAGAATGAAGCGCAACCTATCCGCTAGCACCAAGCCCACCCCGCACGACCCACGGCAGCTAGACGCCCTCCTCCGCAGCGCGGCAGGTGCGCTCCAGCAGGCGGCTGGCTAGAACGCGCACCTGCGACAAGAGATCCAGCGGCTCAGCGGCGGCCCGCAGCAGACCCGGGGCGACACGCTGCGCCAGCTCCGGGGGCAGACCATCCTCCATCAGCAGCGCGAATACGAAGTATAGGAGAAGATGCACCTCCTCCAGGCCCAGCAGGGCGAGGTCTTCGCTCTCGAGACCGCCGTCGAGGCCCGTCTGGAGGCCCTAAACGAGGAGGGGTGCGCCGAGCTGGAGGCGCTGCGTGCCGAGTACCGCGCCACTTCAGCGATCCTGGAAACCGTGAACACCCAGATCGAGGCCCTCGCCGCGACCAGTGCGCAGACCATGCAGCTGTCCGCGGAGTTCGAGACGCAGCATGAGCACGAACTGCTCCAGAACCAGGAGCTGCAACAGCGGACCTCCCGCATCGCCCAGGACCTGCACTCAGCCCAGCGACGCCGCGCGGCCTTCGTGGCCAGGCAGCAGGTCCTAGCGCAGCAGGTGACGGACACCCAGACCGCAGTGGAGAAGGAACGCACTAATGCAGCCTCGTAGCTGCGCCAGATGGATGAGCTTGCGGCATACGACAAGGTGCGGACCATCATGCTCGAAAACGGCACGCAGCACGCCCTGGAGCAGATCCAGCGCTGCAGCTGGAGCATATCGCTGTCTGCGAGGAGGTCCAGGCGAAGGTCGCCCAAAACGAGGATCTGCGCGCGGTGATCGACTCCTAGGCAGATGCCAGGGCGCGCATCGCTCACCAGATCCGGCAGGAACAGGAGCGCGGAGAGTCCCTCCAGCGGCAGCAGGAGGAGCTGGAGCGCCGCACACGGGCCTTCTGCGAGGGCATTCTGGGGCGGCCGGTCCGGGAAGGGGACGACCTGGAGCGCGCGCTGGAGCAGGCGATGGGGGAGCTCGCCAGCAGCCAGTGAGCTTTGGAGCTGAGCATGGAGAGTGTGAACTCCCTCTAGCATGGCTTGGACTTGGCCCGTTTCGCTCATTTTTGGTGCTCGGAGCAATCGCACCGAAATTCAACCGGACAGCTTCTGGAAGTTCCACCGTCAAGGCCCATGCGAATTTTGATTTTACGATACGAAAGTCTCTTAATTTGGCGTTCCCAGTAAGGCAAAAGCACTCATTCTGAATCTTGAAATACCGACAACTGAAATTACGATTTCAGCAGAAACTGTACTTTCAGGCAACGGAATTAGTTGCGAAATGCGGACCAGGCGATTCTAAACTTTTTTTGCGCTAGCATAACGAGCTGGAATTTGTAGCAACATTAAGTATCTCCAATTTAGGGCAAGCTGTTTAATGTTGATTTGTTAAATCTTCAGCAATATTCTTATAAACAATTAAAATTAATTAGAGGAAAATGATTGAATATTGTTACCTATTTAAAATATATGAGATTATAATTATAATAAATAATAGTTCATTCGAGTAATTATAGTTTTTTAAATGTATGAATGGTAAAATATACTTAATTTTCGTATATTATTATGGTCACTAGATAACTTCGTATTCAAAACCTTATTCAACAAAATCAAACACTTTTCTTAGTAATAAAGCTAATATTACCTCCTCGCAACTCACTCCCTCAGGTTACATTTTTAGGTCCATTTTGATTGATAAAAACTACATTTAAGATTCTAAATTTGTACAATAGCCTAACAAAATGGTAAGCAGTTTATATCTTTTTATAACTTCTAAAACGTCCAATTATGGAAAATCATGATCCAAAAAAGGTTTATAAGCAAAACTTTAACTAGCAATAAGGCTTAGAAGTTATTTTAAGGGAGGTGATGGAGTAAAATTTATATCATCAAAACGATTAGTAAATACCACGTCTGTAACATACATTTTATGTTTAATGCATTTTTAGACTGTTTTTTCTAATTTTTAAGATCTGTCAAATTTAGCATTATTTCCTCGAATTTATAGCGTTGATGCTAAATTTTCTATACCTCTTGAAATTAAAAGATTAATTTGAGACAAAGGCAAATAATTATCTTTTACCTCAAGAATAACAAATTTTATTTTATTTTCGAGGTATAAGTCATAAATAGCACATAGAGGTTAAATAAATGGATTAGGTGATAAATTGTAAAGGATCTACGTGAGTGATGGTATATTTTTAATTGGTAAGGCAGTATCAATGATGTTCATTTTATCATATTCTAAATATAATATTAAACAGATATTATTAGATAAAAGGAAGAAAAAATATATATAATATATCATAATGAAAAACTATTATAAACAATTAATCGCCTAAAAATGGATTATAATTCTATGTTAGATAAGTTCTCGAAATAATAGCTTGACGAGCGGCTAATTTATCTAAAAGATACAAAACCTGAAATAATAACTCCACAATTAAATTAACTTGACCAGTATGGCTTTATTTAGTCTAATTCTAAATCGAAATAATCATAGATATATTATTCTACTTTAAATGTATAAGATATTCAATCTTCTCACAATAGTGATAAAAAGGTTTAGCACTACTTGAATACATATAAAAAGCTATCTGCAAGTAAATAATATGATTTATTAAAACAAATCTGCAGAAATGGAATTCCAAATAACTATAGAAACTTTTTCTGGCAACAGGCTTTACATTCTTTTCCATCCGATAACGAAACTATAGAATCTAGGGAGTAGGTCTACTCTGAACTTTTAGGATAAGGAATTGAAGATATTGTTATAATATAAATCAATAAAGATATAGATAGAACTATGCCATCAATTCAATATTTTTACAATCCATCTATGTTATAAGCTCTTTTTAGGGTGTTAAAAGCATATGCATCATATAATATATAGATTTCATATTGTTAGGGTATGGGTTTTATAGCTGCAATTTTTATTTATTATATGACTGAAATTGACTCATTTTATGCTTTTAAAGTTTTTATGGACAAATTTAATGATATGTATAGGAGAGATATGAAGGGGACACACATTAGATGCGAAGTATTTGAAAAGTTGATATAAAAATTATTTCCTACCGCTTTCAAAGCAATATAGAAAAATTAGATAAATTTTTTATTTGCTGCCCCATGGTTTATGACTTTATTTTCATATTCTTTGCCTTTTCCTGTTCTTTTACGTGTGCTTGATATGATATTTTGTGAGGGGGAAAAAGCACTGTTTAGAGCAGCAATTGCATTAATTTAATAAGCTTCATATGGATTAGTTTTTCATCTACCGAAAAATGTTAGCTTTAATTCAGATAATCATTCAGAATTGTTTGACAAATTTCGAAAGAATGCGGGTCCTTAACACGATAATATTAGTATTATTAATATGCCTGAAATAGATTGCAGACTTGCTTTGTAAGGTATAGGTTCTGGAATTAAAAATTAAAACTAGTTTATTTAATCTTGTTTAAAAATAAAATTTAAAAGTTGTTATCTATAATAATTAATAGATGAGGCAAAGCAAAATTTCAAGTGATCAAATATAATTCACATCTAATTATTATTTTCTTAATCTACTAGAAATTATTTAATAAACATTTCATTTTGCTGTAAAATTGCAATATTTTCTAAATGATCATCAATTAGCTAAGAAATATACTCTAATCGTTCTTCTTCATAATTTAATTCTTCAATACTACTCTTTATCTTACATTTCTGGCTCATTGCTAATGCAAATGGCGCAACTGTAAATTCTGATGATTATCTTTATCGGTCAATTGTTTTACTTTTTCTTATAGATGACTTCCGTTCTGTAAAAGATGGAGCTTATAATAATTTTGTTATTTTACAATTGTTAGACTAATTTTAATCAGAATCACAAAGTATTAACCTCTCTTTTACAGGCAATTATTACTAGATTTAATCTGACGATTGGGGTTCAAACGTTTTATCAAACGTTAACAGCACGGTTGCTGGAATTGCAGAAACATTTGATTATGATAATTTTTTATCGCTAGATCGTGTTTCACAGTATGTATTTAAGGTTTATTAAAATAGTTAAAAATCGATGTTACGTCCTTATTCATCATCTGAATAATCATATGAACTTTCCTTTGAAATAAGTATTTATGGTAACTTTTAGTTAATATCATATTTCTTTTGGCTTTTTACCACCCCTAAAATACCTTAGTGCACTTTCATATTGGAAAGTAGAATAATAATATTACATATATACTTTTTATTATTTTAATTCTACTGATGACAGTATACATGTAAAAATATTTAATATCAGTTTTATTCTAAATAAATGGGTTTTAAACATATACAGGAAAATGTAAAACCTTACTTATTAGGTATTATAGATTTTAAGTAGATTAGTGATATCTTTATCTTCCAACTTTTTAATACAATATATTAATTGCCGTAACCTAATTTAGAAAAATTATGTTAATGTTTTAAAAATGAAATATATAGTTTTATTAGATTGATTCGTATTGGTTTAGTAAAATCCTTCTATCTAGTAATATTATATTTAAATAATAATACTAAGAATGTATAAATTGTAGAATTTACATTACAATTACAGTGTACTATTTTTGAACATTAAGTCATATATCAAAAATGAAACACATAGCCATCATATTTACTTAACAGTTAAACTGGTTATCAGGAAAAATTAGATTTACTCAATCCTAAGCTAACCTTCCTTCGTTTTTATCATGTCAAAGCAGAAAAATAATTTAAAGTTAAAAAGTATGCCACTATCTCCATCTGCTCAAGTAGGCAGACCAAAACTGGGCATGAATAAATCCAGAAATAGGAATTTAGTAAGATTATTACTGCTTTGTGAATTGAAATAACATAAATTAACAATAAAATAGTGCAAAATACAATCACTATTGTTGCAGATACTATGAAAATTAACTAATTATTTTAAGATTTTGCTCAAATATAGATTTTTTAAAATAATATGATATTAATTAAATAAATACGAAATCTTTAGAAAAGTATGGCTATATAAATACTATTATTATATTTATTATTAAATATTTAATATAAGTTAAACAATAAATAGCATCAAATACTAATTCAGACTTCTTAAATAAACTGTTTAAGTAGTGAAAACCAACTTAATTTTCAGAACATGTTATGACAGGCAATAGTAAAAATCATATTTTGAATTTAATAAAAAATTTAAAATTCAACGAGAAGTAACATCGTATTTTGGATATGGCAGGATAGTTAAGAAAAATATTAAAAATTCGGTGACATATTGTATTTTACCTTATTTAGTAGTAATTGAATAAAACTTATTGATATTCAAACTAAATGAGAATTATATTTTTAAAATATTTTCATAGCTACTACCTCGGAGCATTATCAAAACCTGTGAATAGTCAAAATTATTAATAATTTTATAATTCATATCAATACCGTCATACCATAATTAACATTTTCTCAGAACGCTAACTCATTACGCATAGTCTTTGAATTTCGGCATCGAAATTTTTACCAATAATAATTATATGATATATAAGCCAACATTCAACACTTTGGAATTAGATTAAAATCTAGCTCCCAACTCACTCGCCAGCTCATCCCATAATGTCCGCAAATCCATCGATTCCGACGATCCCAAATTCGCACACGATCCCACTGATATTTTGGTGCTCTAAAATTCCGAAAACGAAGTCCAAATTGCTGCCTTCAGAAACCGCATTTCGGACCGTCGAATCCAACAAAATTTGGCACGAAAATTTCAGTTTTTCGCACACCAAAAATGAAGGAATTTTGTATTTTGCGCACATCTGCGATATGTACTGAATCTGTGAAGAAACCAGCGCATTTCCTGTGTTGGAAAGCTCGAAACAGTTGAAGAAAAACTTCGAAATTTGAGTAAAAGGAATGGAGTGAAGTTAGCATTATTATATAGTAATATTAGGAATATTTTGTAACAGCTACTTGGCCTGGTTCGGAATTTTATCGGTCAAAATAACGTTAAATGTGGTTTTCTTGGCTGCAACAATGATTGCGCGGAAGATGAGCTGGCTTTCGCTCGAAATGAGGATTGTGCAGTTTGGTTCAATCAGCTTGATCAAGTGCTTGTAAATCACATTTTCAGCGTCAATGATGTTAAAATTGATGTAGTTTCTGCAGAAATTTGTTAGCTGCGTTTGGTTTTCGAGCTTTTCGAGCTTAAAAAAATCGAGAAAATGCGAGAAACAGCGCGGGATGAAGCCGTAAAACTCTGAAATAATTTTGGTGTACAGTAGCGTTATCGATGTGATGTCTATCTCGGTGAAAGAGTCCGATTCTGAACGAGAGGTATCTTCGTTGCGTTAAAACTATGAAAAATGCTCCTTAACGGCTCTGACAAGTTGAATAATTCGCAGATTGATACCTGCAGAGTTATTGGAAAGCATGTCGATGAAACGTCGGCCTTCCATGTTGAAAGGCTATAGGTTACCTTAATAAGGCAAGTACATCTGGTTTGGCTCTACCTAATATCCTAGGTAAACTGTATGTGGAATAGATGGGTTTTAAGATGCTATTAGATGTTCAAATCCGGGAATCTCACATTTTGGAAAATTAAATACTTTTTACGTTTTTGATATCTCAAATGAGTGTGTCTCAACTAAATTTACATCTTCTGTATTAAAGATAGAGTCGTCCATTTTAATAAAGTGAAAACAAAGAAGCAATTATGTATAATTTATATAATAAAAAAGTAAAATAATTGGAATCTATTACATATAGGATAAAATCATTCTAATATATTTGTGAGACTTCTATATCTCTTTTTCAATAAAACTCTTCTGTAATGTTAAGATACTTCAGGGCCAGTCCTCTTATGAACTAAAGTTTAATTATGCAATAATTTGGCAACTTATTCCCAAGAAATATTTGTATTATTTTAGAGAATACAAAGAATAATACTGTCTTCGTCCTATGTGAACTTCTTATACTTTTTAGAAGGTTCTATTTGCTGAAAAGACTCTGATCTGTTCAACTATATGGATAAATTCTCTGAGGTAATGTCAACTTCGCAAAGAATCGACAGATATTCATAGTCTATCATTTTCAATGAATAGTGATAATGATATACATAATAGTAAATAACTAAATTATGAAAAAAAATGATGTTTTTTATAAACTAACATATTAATTTTTAGTATATTATATTTATATTATAAGAAAGCTAGGAATCAAATCGTAAACACTTTAATTAATATATATCCATAATATTCAAAATATATATGAAGAACAATACAAATCTAGTATTTACTGTTGTTTGTTATTTATTACGAAATTAACATAATTAATAATAGTTACGTAATTAGTATAAAAATGTAATTAATTACTTTAACTATTGCAGAAACTAGTACTACACATACCCATCTCTAAATTCATACTATAGTATATTTTGTACTTCGGAAAACTTTATATATATGATTTTTATTAATATATTATTACAATCTATTTTTGGTTGTTGTAATAAATACCAGTATAATATTTTACTCTAATACTAATTATCATATGATTTTAAATAAATTTGAAATTGATATTATTTATTTCCTTTCCCCATAATGACATTTTTTACGCCTGAAAAGATTTAGCAAGTTAACGACAGATTTGCAAAAACATTCACTGAAACCATCGTAATCGGGCCCTCACTTCTCATCCAGCTCCCCGAGGAAGACAAGCTCTCCGTTCAGTACCAAATAATCAAATTTTATACGTCCAGAAATGTAGACAAACACTTGATTCGCGTCCTGGGCGAGCACGGGATCGTAGCAATCTACAGTTTCCCATACCTTTCGAAGCTGCAGCACTAAATCCCTTCCATAACACCAATTGTGCACGAGGACTACCCACACCGGCCCCCGTTTTCGACCGAGAACGCGCAGATCTTTGACAAACTGGACCTGGTGCGGCCGCTGCCAGTGAAAATCGACCCCCCGAACTCCGGGATGTCCCATGGCGCGTTCTTCGCAGAAATGCAGCACTCGATGAAGAACTTCGCCAGCGACGCCACAGTAATCGATTTCGAGGCGTTTGCGACCATGCCGCAGCCAATTCCGTCCGAAGTTGGCGCTGTGCGCATCAGAAACGGCGAAATAACGCGTTTCCACGGCTTTTTCGCGCCCCTGGAAAACGCAGCAGCCCACCCGCATGCCCAGGAAACTTTTGAGCTCACGTCCATTCCTCTCCTTATATCACCAAATTTGCCTTATATCACATGCTAATAATTGCTAAAATTTGTAGAAAATTCTACAATTTTTGCAAAAAATTTCGACCTCGAAAAGCGGCTTTTGACAAAGTTTTGCGGCCGGAAAGTCCGCGTTTTCGAGGTCCAGCCGCTCCTTTTCGCGCTGGATTTGGCGAAAGTGGAGGGGCAGCGCTGCGCGTTTCACAGCAGCGCACCGGGGCACTGCGCGCTGCAGGACGCGAGCGCGTGGGCGAACTTCGCCCCGTCGACGACTGCGAGCGTCTGAAAGGGACACGAGTTCGGCCGCTGGCGCCGAAACGCCACAGGAACTGACGATTTTGAGGGTTTTGAGGAAGATAATTTTGAGGGAGCGAAAAGTTGGTTTCGAATTCGAATTAATTCAAGTTTTTGGGCGTTTTCGGTTTTCCAGGACATAAAAAGTGCGTGCTGGTGCGCGTTGGCGGCAGCGGCGGCCTGGGACGTCAGCTCTGTTGGTTTGTAGAACTGGTGACTGGGTGGAGGCGCTTGGCTGCTTAAATGCATCGTTTAGCTGTTGGGTGTGGAAAACTGATATTAATTTGCAATTTAGTCGATTATCGGGGCGATTTTCGGCTCCAGTGGAGGATGCTTTGCTGAAAGCGCTGCAGGTAATGCGATGAAGGATTTTCGCGGTTTCTGGGCAGTCAGAATCGCGAGTTTCGTGTTCGGCTGCGAGACGTTCATTTGGGGTTAGGAAGTTAGCTATTTCTGATATAATAATGATGATGATGAGTTTCTTCAGTTTCTGTTTTTACGCGTTTCTGTAGTAATTTGGGAAGCATTCTTGGTTGTTGGGGTAGCGGATAGCAGTGTGAAGTAAGGGCGGGTAGTGCGTATGATAAATGCAGAGTAAAGAAAAATCATATGGACTGGAATTTAAATGGTATTATATGGTTTTTAGTGCAGATAGAACTTAGTTAAAAATGTTAAATTTAATTTATAGGCACATGTTTCTAGCGCGATTAACTATAGCTATAGAAGCTACTGCTAGATTATTGTAATATTAATAGAATTAATTGATATATTTTCGCTGAAAGTTTAATCTTGTGCGTTAGCATCTGAATTCGAATTTAAATGATACTGACTATGTACTTTCACAAGGATATGTAGTGATCGTATGATGATAGATAATATAATTTAAATTGAATTGTTTGACGACTCAGCTTTTTGAAAGCTTGTTTCAGAGAAACAATTAATGTATCTAATACTAAATATATTTAATATTATATTATTTAATAGAAACTGTTCATTAAAATAACATTTTGATTCAAAATGATCGCGATATAAATTCAAATTCGTAATATTTAAATTTTAGAAATAGAATCTATGAAAATAAAGGCGTTCAATACATTAAAATCATAAACATAGATTTTTTGGTAGAGAACTGTAAATATGCAAATATGACGAAAAAATATGTTAGCATTGTGAAGATAGCTACTAGTGAGAATGTAACAACTGTGTAAAGCTTGATCCAGAATCACAAAAACGGATATTATTATTACTGTTTTAATGATAGTAGTGGTTGCAAGAATCTTATGTAGTCTGATAGCATATTCTCTTAAGAACAAAAATTACTAATTAAAAAAGTATTATCAATAACTACCAAATTATATTAAATTATTAGCAATTAATTAATTAAATAGCTCCTAATATGATTTTGAATGTTGATACGAAATAATGAATATGTATATATTATTCTTTAATAGGAAATAATCACCAGTAATTTCCAAATGATATTGTGTTTAATAGTTTTATAAAAAGTTAGATATTTTATGGTTAGCAATGCGAATTTAAAATATCTTATCTTTTTTAAAATCTTCCAATAAAATTCATGCAACACTTAATGATAGATACTACTGAATTTCTATAAAAATCGCTAGGTGGTACTAAAATTATTTAACCTTTTACCTATAAAAATTTATACTATAGGTTTGCATTAATAAAGTTAATAAATATAATTTTATCTTTTTTATAATATCAAAAATATACAATTTTTGCTATTACTTTTTATTTTAAAACTTCTTAACTGAAGTTTATCAATTAACTTAAGTGTTAAAATTTATATTTGATGGAAACTGAGTATCTAATAATGTAAGTTTACTCGAGAGGATATTCTATAAAATTAGGTACTTTTACTATTATAGTTAAAAACTTCAAAACAATAAATTTATAGAATGGTAAAAATGCATAAGATGCTTTAAAACTAATTCTAATTAACTACTTATTTCATTGTGCTTTGTTTTTAGTCATATTTATTAATCTTTAAAATAATTTTAAATTACATCCACCAAAATGTGCTAATATTTTGAAATTCTTTATCAAACTCAGATTTAACGAAATAACTTAATACACTATTAATGATAAATAGCTTGGAAACGATATAAATTGAACAAAAAGGATAAGATTAAATTTTAAAATATTCATACTATTATATTTCTAACTGGAAAATGACTATCACTTCTTGGCCTTCTTGACAAAATAATAAGCTAAACCACCACCTACTACTCCAACCACAATCAATACTGCTACTACAATTCCCGCTACAGCCCCTCCTGAAAAATTAGAACCTTCGCCAGAGGATGATAATGGTAAACAGATTCCAGCAACTGGTTCATATCCATATGCACAGTCAGTACAATTACCTAGATCATTAGTAGTGTATCCCGCTAAACATGTTGCACATTACGTTTTATTATCATTACATGTAGCGCATCTAGTCATCCTACCACATTTGCACTAAGAAGTAGAGGATGTACTGCAAGGAGTTGAAGTTCCATCCTAGCAGAATTGCCCATCAGCAATATCAGCACACTTTGCAATACATCTTCCATCAATAGTGGTCACAGGTTTTGCTTTGTCTCCTTCGCATTCTAAGCAAAAGGTAGCAGATGTGCAGAAAGCACAGTCTTCTTAGCAAGGCTTGCAATGTTTAACAGAGAAATCACAATATCCAAGATGCTTACTATTGCAGTCTTTATGATTGACACATGATTTTACACAGGTTTTAGATGTTGGCTCTACAATAAATCCAGTTTTGCATGCAGTACATTCATTTTCCTATCCTTCACAAGATTCACAGTTACTGTTGCATATGGTGCATTTTTCTACACTATCTAAGAAATATTTAGCTATACAAACGGAACATTTTCCATCTTTACACTATTAACAATTTTTAGTCGATACATTTTATTTACAATTACAACCGTAGCCAGTAATAATTGTATTATCAGCACAAGGTTTACAAGCAACGATATCTGCATCAAGAGTAGGACAATATGTATCTGTTGCGCACTTATTATCATTTTCTTTACATTTTCCACTTTCTGTCATTTTATATTTAGTATATTTTTATAGATAGATAATATTATATATATGGAATTTTATATTATTGATTTTAAAATAATGATATTAATTATAAATAAATGTATATTATTGTATTAAAAAACTGCGGTCAATTATATTTTTATCCATTTATATATAAATATAAAATATTTATATATTTCAAAAATTTTTGAATGAACTGAAATATTAATTAAAGTGTACAAATAAACTGAAATATTGTACATTATTATAGATAGTGTGGTAAAACTATTAAAACTTAATAAATTACTTCAATTTCTATTTATATTCAATATGCTTTGTTCAAACATTTTAAAATATTGAAAAAAATAAGTAATGGATATTATTTTATATGACTACATGTAAATTTGTGAGGAAAATAAGTATTTATAGTAAATTCTATATAATTAATGTTAATTCGATATATTGATGATCATCTGGATATGCTATTATCAATATATTATAAGCCGATTAATGTAATTATTATTAATATAGATACGCGTAGTTTGTATCTTTAAAGAGTCGTTCGTAAGATCAAACAAGTTTCGTATTTTAAATTTGCATATAATAAAAATATATACATTAATTATTTATATAACTACTTACTTATCTCAAAAATAACATCTATTTTCAGGTAATTTAGATAGGGGAAGCAAATGATATACGTTTAACTTCTATTCTTGCTCTAAAACCTAACTTTATATAAAAGTTTTAATATGTTATCAATTAACTTTCAATATGATATTCCGTAACTAAATTCTAATAAATCTAGATAACGATAATTTTTAACACTTAATCATAATATTTTAAATTAAATTCGATTTTATTTATCTTTTATATATAATTACTAATTTAGATTAATGTGTTTATTATTAACCTAATACCAGGATTTGAAAATAATTTAAATGCTAATAAAACTGTAATTGAGTAATTTTATAGTATTACTAAATTTTAGATATAATACTATTTCATATTATTTACTGTATTTTAAGTCTTTCTACGAAAGTATAAATTAATGTAAAGGGATGCAGATGCTGATGACTATAAAATAATTTATTACTTTATTAAGCATTAAAAAATTTACAAATATAACTAGATAGCTAATTAAAACACTAAATATTATCATCTTTTCAATATTATCAGTAGATAATCACCATTAGTTTCAATATAAATTGCATTTAGTGATTCTAAAAACGATTGGCCATTTTATAATTTGCGTTGCGAACCATAAAATACCTAATTTTTTCGAAACCCGCTAAATACAAGTTCATTTGGAAATTAATGGTTCCCCTTTACAAGAATGTTATATTGAAATAATAATAATAATTTAAGTTTTTCAAATTAAGATATGCAGATACTATAATCCACTAGTAGGTATCAATTTAAGCAATGAATTATTTTGATATTATTATTTACAAGATATAAAATAATTGTCTATACTTTATAGTCACTTCATTTATATTTGAAGGTTAAATTCATATTTTTTTAATATTATTGTTTCTATATAATAAAAATTTGAAGATCAGAGCATTAGATTCTCCTTTAATACATAGGAGTCTATCATTAAGTAATTTATATTAATTATTTACATATGTTACATTTTATTATTTCTAATAGAGTAAAAATACACTATATTTAATATTTAAATAATATTAGTTGCATTATTTATTATTGTAGTATAATATGTAATATTGAAAATAGTTCAATTCTTATATATATTGAAATAAGTTACTCATTCTTAGTTTATAATACTAATAGCGCATACTGTAGACATATCTGATTACCCTACTTCTAAAGTATCACACGATATATTTGCACTATTAAAATCTATATTATCTTAAGCATCTGCCAATTTTTTAAAATGATAACTTTAATGCCAAATTACTATCTAAGAGACAACAAATCCGAATATTTCTGTAATTGTTGGAGCTAAAAATATCCATTTTATGTCAAAATATATGGGAATCACATATATCGCAGTGACGTTAACAATAAGCTTGTAAATCTAAAATGAAGTTGCGATCATTACTTTTTTACGCATCTAAAATATACCAGAAGCAAACATTATAGAACATAATGTAAACATACCACCAAAGCACATTCTAAGTAATGGTGTTGCATCATTAACAAAATTTTAATCTGCATCAAACATTTTTATTAAGTATGGCATTAGAACCATGATTAATATTTAAACAACTATTAAAATAAGCAGAGTTAGCCAATCAGCATACAATATTAATTTTTATATTCTGCGGTTCTTATCTTAGCCTATATTATAAGAAAGAATAGCTAAAAACCCAAAATAGACACCTAACGCTGGCTATACCATTAATTATATAAGTCTGAGATAAATACCCCATATAGCCTGATACTGAGTAGTTCTAGTGCTAGCATATTTAGATATCTACGAACTAGTTAATGCTTATGCGATAATAATTGGTATAGCGTTAAATGCGGCGGGAACAAATTATTTAAAAGTTGTACTTACAAAAAACCATCTTAATTTTATATATTTTTTATCAAATCTAATTACTGTAGATTTAACACCTCCGAAAAAGTCAAACAGAATCCATACATCAATTACCAATTATGATATTACCGCTGAGATTGCAGCGCATTACATTTTAAGTTTGTCTAAGAAAACATTAAATAGAAATGCATCTAAAATAATATTGAGAAGTGAGCTTACTATCAAACAGATCATTGCCTCTTTCACCTTATTTTCTTGTCGTAACAACGGAAGTAAAGCACCATTGATGGTATAAGCTAAGACCCCTACTGAGTACATAACCCACATATAGTTAGACAAGTACGTAAATACTGGTTCTGTAGTTGCACCAAGACCTCTAGCTATATAGTCTTTCAATGGAAGTATTATAGTGGGCATTAAGATGTTAAATATAACTACTAGCATGAAAAACTAGGTAGCGTAATTTCTAGCATCTTCTATTTTATTTTAACCTAAGGAAGGCCCAATAAGTGATATTGCACCAACTGATAATGATTAAATAATGATAACACATACTAAGAGCTCAAGTGAAGTACCAACCGATGAAGATGCTAAGCCAGGTTCTCCTAAATATTGTCCAATGAATATAGAGCCGACTATCATATACAAAGTCATAATAAGAAAGCCAATAAGATTGTTATACGACTAATAAATTAGTACTTTGAAAATAGGACCGTTACCTAAGTATTGAATATCTCTCTTCTCTTTAGTGTTTTCCCGTATCCTTTCTTTTCGACTACTAGATTCCTATGAAACTTCAATGGAACTATTGTTTATTTAAGGAACAGTCTCTTCACAAGTTTCAGTCATTTTATAATTTTGAAGCTTTTTCATAGTTATTTCATTCATTTAATGTTAATCATATCCAAATAACGAATATAATTTGTTTTCTTGTAATAATACTACATCGTTATAATAACAATATTTGTTTTCAAATTTTCTTTTTAATATTTTTATTATATATAATATTAATTATTTCTTAGCATAACCTTTAAACTTTCAATTAGCTAATTCTAAATATAATATTTCTTATTTAATTTATATTTCTCAGTAGAAATTCTTATTCATGAAAGAAATATTATGGTTGCATATAATTAAGCAAACTATTTAGAAAAAGTTTAAATTAGGAGTAACATAATGATGCAATAAAACAATAATTTTTATTTTAAGTTATCTTTATATATTAAAAATTAAGTATCGGCAAAGCCCATGGAATTGACACCTAAAGTTCCATATTCACATTCGAGGCGAATATTAAGAATTCCTGTATCATAAAGTATTGTAGATAATCCTGAATTTTTAAATGAAATAGTTAACTATTATATAGCAGTGTCCACTAGTGGATTTTCATCAAAGATGACCCTATATGTAGTAAAGCTATTTGTGATTGCTAGAGATGCATTTGTTATTATTATTGTTGAAAACGTCATAGGAAAATAAACTGTAGCTGTAAATATTATCTAATCATAAGTTACAGACAAATTATGAAAAACACTAGCATCTTTGTTGCGAGTCAATGTTATTTCTTAAATTTATTATTCGAATATTTGATTATAACTTTTTATTTTCATATGTGAAGCTTTAATATTGAAATACAGAGAAATATCCGACACTGAAATAGCAAACTATGATGTACTGCTATAATTAAAATTAATATCGACCAATTAAACATCCAGATCTTTATTTTGAAAGAATATTTTGACGATAATAGCACTTGGTAGCTGATTACAATCTGTATCCCCTGTAGGATGAATATGGAAAATAAGAAGATTTTCTACTTAAGATACCTCTAAATCAGTTACATCTGTATAGCATTTAGTAAGTTAGGTGTATTGTGAAAAAATATATAACATTTTACTGAACTAATAATCTATTAATACTATACACATATATGTAAAATGTGTTTGATATACACAGGCATTAATACACAATTATATAGTTATTTAGAGAAAAATTAGCAAATCTCTGTTACCATAAAATTGGATATAATTAATTATACACTAATAAATAATAGTAGGTATTAATATCTAATTTAATATTTATAACACTATTATTTTTAATTTAATTATAATACAATTCATTATAGAATATTATTATTTTCATAAGTATTAGTATCAATTCTTTAATATACCATGATTCAATTCTTATATTACAGTTTATATTTGCTTTATTATTAGATAGTTTTTCAATTTTCTACCGAAAAAAAATACACTACTCGGGATATTTATATTATTTTATACTTAAATATAACATATTTAGAGGCGTTAACTATTATACTAAATTAATACTCAAAAAACAGTAATAATTTCAAGCAACTATAATGCCCTAAATACTTAAAATCAATTGTATTTAAATAATATTGCTTTTATTTACAATAAAAACTCATTAGTTACTTTAGTATTTTATAAGTGATCTTCCTTTATCGTATGATATGCTTCGTTTTACATATCTATAAATATATTATAAAATAACTTAATTTATATGTCTTCAAAACATTAGAGAATGAAATTTTCTTAGTTTCCCGAATCTAAACAATTAAAGTTTATAAATTTATTATACGATAAAAGTGTATATTGTAAGAAGAGAAAACTAAATGTAAAGCGCATCTAAAAATTACCTCCTAACCCTAGCTATTTTGTAATTAATTGTGCAGTATTTTTATTATATCTTTAATATTATAAATCATAGAAAATGAGTCAATTTATTGATAATTTTTTATTCCTATAGCTAACTATAAAATATATTCATGTAAGTGCACCTTTTAGAATAAATCGTTTATTTCCTAAAAATTAATATTTCGATAATATCATCCAACTGTACTCGATATTATCAGTAAATAATTACTGATAGCAATATATCTACACACATAGTACAATTATTTACTGTTATTCAATAAAAATACAAGAGAAACTCAACCTTTCACTATATCACAATAATCATCTGCTATCTAAATAAATATTCCGCATCACTTAATGCAGCACATTATTTACTTTAACCAATTATTAATATTTTATAATTAAATTAATACTTATAATAATTTTGCACTAAATATTATAAACTATTAATAATACATAATCAGACACATTATAATATTTTTATTTAAGGTAACTACTACAGTAAATTTTTACGACAAGTCATAACTCAATATTAAATTATTTACAGTGTTATTATATATTAACATCTATTTTTATTTTGTTTATTCCCTAAATAATTCATATTTGCCGAATTTTTATCCTACATTTATTATTTATATACATTTAATCACATTTATGTTAATATTACCCCTCACTCGGTTTTAACTTTTTAATTTATACTTATATTTTTATATAATAATACTAAATTATTACATCAAGAAACTGATTTTTCCACATTAATTTACCCAATTAATCAATTTCTGCTAATCTAATTCCTCGCCGTTTTCTGATCTCACTATTATATGATAATACAACACTTCTAATTATACACTCCATTAAATGTTCAATTGCAGTATCGAGAACTGCGAAACTTGCATGATGTCTGAAATCGTGTGCGATTTTTGCAAAGAGGGGTTCCTTCTGCTTAAAAATACATGTGTCGAGAGCTGCCCAGAAACGCATTTCGTGCAGCACAGCGACATGTGCCAGTTGTGCGCCTGGAGCTCTCCAGGATGCACAATTTGCGCACAGGCAGACCCCACAAAAGACGACGTGACGTGCTCGGCCTGCTACTCAAATTTCACGCTAAACGGCACCGCCTGCGACTGCGCGATAACGAACTGCAGCGTCTGCGAGCCACTAATCGAGAATTAGTGCAAAATCTGCACGGCCCCAGACTACTTTTTGAACAACAAAAACGTCTGCGAGGCCTGCACTACGCTCCCGAACTGCAGGGAGTGCTTTTAGAGCCATGTAGGGGTTAGCTGCGAGGTGTGCGTGGAAAAATTCGTTTCCGTGAATGGGAGCTGCGTCCCCGTGCCGCCAAACTGCATTGAGTCGGCTAAGGAGCGCCCCTGCGTCCGCTGTGCGGATGGCTTCGCGCTTACGTAGGAGTACTAGTGTGAGGCATGTTTGGTTATCCCGGAATGTACGAAATGCAGCTTTGTGGCGCAAAAGCTTACTTGTAGCGGTTGTGCCACTGATTTTTTGATCATTGCGAACAAGTGCGTTCCGGTGGCGCCAAACTGCGCGGTTGTGACCGAATCGAACACGTGCGAAAAGTGCAATGATGGATTCGCGCTGAACACCGCAAATGCGTGCGGCACCTGCGACGCGATCATCGACTTTGCGAGCCCGGCCTGCGCCTGCGGAGTTGCTGAGAACTGCGGGAACTGCGGCAAGGACCTGGACGCGTGCGGGGCGTGCCTCGGCAGCTTCGAGATGAAGGACGGCAAGTGCGTGCAGGGAGCGTGCGCTGTTGCGAACTGCGAGACGTGCCGGGACAGACCGGACTCCTGCATGGCGTGCGCGGGCGGCTTCCAGCTCACGATTCTGGACTCTTGTTAGGAGAGCTGCGCGGGGGTTGGCTAGAACGGGCAGTTCTGCAGGGCGGGTGCAGCAAGAGCTGCCGAGTGGGTCGCGTGCCCTGCGGACGCCACCGGGGTTGCGCAGATGCTCACGGACTGTATCTGCGGGAGTGCGGAGAACTGCGGGAACTGCAGTGCCGAGGGCCAGTGCGGGGCGTGCCTGCCTGGGTACCAGCAGCGCAACGGGAGCTGCACCGAGTGTGCGGACGGCTTCCTTAGGTAGCCTTCCAACGGTCTTTGCGTGAAAAAGACAGAAGAAGCATCGAACAAGCTTTCCACGGGAGCAGTTGCAGGCATTGTCATCGGTGTGTTAGTTGTAGCTGCCTTAGCTATTGGGTGTGTGGTGTACTTTAGGATGAGAAAGCGTGCTCCTGCTGCTACACCTCTTGAGTTATCTCATTAAACAGACTGACTGTTCAATTGATTATTTACTGATATTCTGGGCATGCCCATATTTTAATTAGATTAATTTATGGCATCGTATTGTATAATATATGTGTATATATAACGTCTGCTTTGAGGTCCTAGTTAGTATGCGTTCTTTGAAGTCTGCTGAAAAAATAAATGCTTCTTTGCAAATTTCGAGATTTTAGCTTGTTTAACATTCAGTGGTTACTGGTTTTCATTTTTTAAATTGGCATTTTATCAGAAAGGCTAATTATAATATATAAGTAATTATAATATTTTATTTGGATGGTTAAAGACTAAAATAGTGTTTTCATATCTGATATGATAAATTAACATGCCTTAGCTTTACCGAATGCTTATATTTAAACTACATGAAGGGATGCTACTATTTCAAGTGAGATATTTGACTTATTAGATTACTGTAAATTCAAAACTAGCAGAGTTCTACGTCCAATATAAGCCAGACGCGTGATAATATACTAGGGTAGATTCTGCGAATATTAAAAGAGTTAATAAATTTTCCTAAAAACTAACAGTTATATTTTGCAACAGTATTATCCAATATATACTAAATAAAGTTAATTTAGTTCCACTGTTATTTTAATCATTTATAATTTTCTTCATTTTATTTTATTTACAAAATTACGCAACAGAAATATTATATTTATATAAAAATAATAAAAATATTGTGAAACTAAAAAGCATATTTTGAAATTAAAACAACCCAATAAATTATAGCATAGTTGAATTTTAAAATGCTGCATCTTTTATCACATTCTGTGTAACTTACTTAATGTTACGTTGATTAGACCAATTTAGAAATATCTGAAGTTTAAAATATGCTGTTTATTCAGCTTAATACAACTTATAATAAAAACTGTAACGAACTTCCCAGCACCGTACTAGTATAGATAACAGTTCAAAATTCCGATCTTGATGTTCAGATGGTAAATACTATTTTTGAATACAATAAAACTACCAAGTTTGTGATTAGTGTATTTAATATTTCGCAATACTTTGATGTTAAAGCATCTTAATTGAGAATAAAAAGCTACAACCAAGTTTTTGAATAACAGATTTAGGAGATAACTTTAACCAGGAGTAAGGATTCAAATACATTATACAACCTAACTGTAGATTATGATCAGAAGACATTTACAGCTACGATAAATTATCCACTTACATTTTCATCAATAGGTGTTACTGACTCCACTATGTAAATAACAAACGCTCTAAATACATACAACCTACCATACGATGGCAACCATAAAGTTGACAGTGGTACCAACACAGTTATAATTTCATATGACAATTCTTAATTGTCGCAAGTACTTTATGACACTGGAGTCAGAAGAATGCAGGTGAAGTGCTCGTATGGATCTGTAGAGGCTTATTCTATCGCTATGTGGATACAATTATTTTAATATACAAGGCCCGCCCTATCCTGGAGGAATACTGCAATTTACACCTTACAGTACCAGTCTTTATATGAAAATACAGCACTCGCTGTATTTCATGGAGTAATGATTGAAAACTGCATCGCTTAAAATCGTACTCACCGCTAATGAACAAGAATGTTCATTAGTTAGCAAACTACCCGCTACCTCTATTCTTATGAATATAAAGGAAAACAAGAAAATTTAAGTAAATTTTGATTAACTTGCCTTTGCATAATAAGATCCCACCGGTTTAACGTTTCGAGCCTGTATGAATATTTTTGAGAAAAATGGAAAGAATGCCCATGTGAGTGTGTCCTTTTGTGACTCACAAAACACGCCAATTGATAGACTTTATGTGATAATAACCAAATTACATCAATCATGCTTTGCTAATGTTAGCCTGAAGCTATAAGATAGCATAATAAGGATAACCGCCAATTGAATTTGCACATAAATTCCAAAATGAAGAGTGCATATGCTATTAAGACTTTATAATTCTCAGTAGACTTACTTCTTAGAGCAATCTGAGGATGTGATGAATATAGAATTTGAGCCTGATGGTGATATTGATGTTTAGTTTGTGTAGATAACTAGTGATGTTGTCAGAACAATAAAAGAAGCCTACAATTTCCGCTTGCTCATATTAACTTAAAAGAAGGCCTTTATTGACACATTGTGTCCAAGCTTTTTGACAGCTACGTTTAAAAAATTGTAGTTGCAAATACTACAATAGGCTTATCCTGTATGGCTGTTAGCAGTATTTTGGCGATCTTGAAATATTTTACAAGAGAAAAATTAAGCTGATAAAGAAGATCAAGCGGAATATCTTGATGGCTGATATATGAAAATAACGAGGTTGAGTGTAGGCAGTTTTATTATATATAGTAAAGCGAACTGTAAATTCGGTAGGTTTAGTAAATGTGATTTTAATTTGGCCATTTTTAACTGTTAGTAAACAATTATTCTATAATAATAATTATATATTAATAATATAAAAATATATTGTTTTCAAATTAAATTCTTTATACGGGAAAAAGAAATTAAAAAATGTAATATTCATTTCTTTAACCCTAGTGATCTGTAATTAACACTAATAATTGAAATATATAAGGCCTATCTTTTTTTAATTAATAAATATTAAAATAAGAAAAAACATCTGCAGAGATTCTTCGTATTTTCGTTTAAATTAGCATTTAATAGTAAGTCTACTAAAATTTCATATTACTAATACTATATTCATACTTAAATGTTAATTGAAGATGGGTATAATAATAATTTATTAATAATTATACTACATTCTCAAGATTTTTTCTATATCTAAAATCATATATTATTATTTGCAATAACTGGATCCATAGTATAATTAAATAATAAGAATTTCATAATGTTTCGATTGAAACTTAGACACACATACATTATAAGATTAGTCTATTTAAAGAATGAATGCTATTAGTTAGTCAATCAATTTAATTTTTTTTAGTCGTTTAAATTGACAAATTTACTACTCTATTTCTATCCTGATATTGTAAATTTAAAATATTACGTATTAGAAAATTATCTTTGAGATATATAATATCCATTATGGTAATAGAATTAAATTGATAATCAAAATATAATCAAGTATAAATAGATATAACAATATAAATTATTATTTTAATAGATATTATTTCCTAGTAAGAAATACCAGTTACATTATTATTGCGAGTTTTAAATAAAAATTTTACTTAATTAATTTAAAATTTATGATAGCAATTAGTAACTAATATATACGATAAATCATAAAATTTATGAGGTTATAATTATTTTAAAATCTTATAAAATTTTGTTTCAATAAAAAATATTTAAACTTTTAAAAGGCTTAATTTTTAGTTTAAATTAAATTAAATACTTATATTTCTAATATCAATTCTATTACTAGTGTTTGTTGATAGGGATAGAATTTGATTAACTAATTCTTTTTTACATAGATACCATTTATTTATATATGGATATTATATATATGTTTCTTCTACCCCTTATTAGTCATACTTGTTTTGTATAAAGTATATTGTTATTAGTAACGATTCACTTTATTTTAATTAATTTTATTTAGAAAGTTTACTCTTATTTTATGCCGATATGAAAGTTTAAAGCACCAAATTAAATGCACAATACTGTTCTTATATGATACAATATACTTTAATATGGATATTAGACTAACATTAATATTTTTATAATTTATCAATATATTAATATATTAATTATAAATATATATATAATTATTGTTAAATCTCTAATAGTTACTAGAATATTGTAAACAGGCAAATAAATTTCAAATAAATAGATCATATCAAATGAATTTTTAACCACTAGCTAGATCTTTAGTAACAGCAGAAGTCTTTTACACAGTATTATTAGGTTTTCTTCTCATAATAAAGAAAATAATTAGAGCTATCAACGATATCAAAATTAAAATACCAATGACAATCCCAGCAATGGCACCTCCGCTAAGTTTATTTACACTTCCCTCTAAACAGCGTCCATCTTTTAGTGAATATCCTTCAACACAGCTTTAACAATTGGTCAGGCTATCAAACTAATCATCACAAATACACCTGTGGTTGAGCCCAAGCTATCTGCAATGACCATTACCTGAGCATTCCTTAGCATCGCTAATACATGACTCGAACACACATTTACCTTCTCTAACCTTGAAAAAACCTTCGTTGCAGTCTTAACAAAACTTACCGGTTGCTCCAGAGGTACAACGACACTAGAATAAGTTGCCTTCCGCATTAATGCATTCTCCATTACCAGAGCACTCATATTAATCTCTTCCAACACAAACCTAGTTAACACAAGTATGATTGTTAGTTACTACGAATCCTAGATCAGTATTACAGTCATCACAAAATCTACCAATAAATCCAGGTTTGCAAGCACAACCATATATTTCGCTAACAATATCTAATACTTAACATGATCCATTACCAGAACATGGAAGCGGAGAAGATCTACCAATACAGTTAATTGATACACATTCATCTGTAATATTTTAATAGCCCTTTTCACAGTCAACACATCTAGATTATCCATCATAACCATTTTTACAAAGACAACGGGAGTCATCATTTATACTTATACAATGTCCAAATCCATTGCACTGTTTGTTGTTAACAACACATACTTCAGCTATACAATCGCCACCATCAACTTTATCAAACCCATGACGACAGCTTTCACAATGAATTCCACCGCTCATGCCATTACATACACAATCTCCCTACTCGTTACAAATACCATTATTAGAGCATGCGTGTTAATCATATTCAAAAACAAAACAAGAATTTGGTTAGCATCTTTAATCAATAAGTCTAAAATCTTCAGTACAGCTGTTGCATTGTAGACCCGTATAGCCTGTTTTACATGAGCACTTTTTTAAACTAATATTACAAGTGCCATTGGCCGAACATTCGTGCCCAGTAGCTCTATCAATACAAGCAGCAGGAATGCATTTTCCATCTGTTGTCATCACCTCGGATGTGTTTTAACACACTTCACATTTATTTCCTTGATATCCATCATTGCATTCACAACTAGATCCAAAGCAGTCACCTTCATTATTACAAACCTTATTCTAAAAAACACAGGAATCGATAATACATCCTTATTTAGTTTTTGAATACCCTGATACACAGCTGAAGCAATTATGATCAGGATCTGCAAATTTATCCTAGCAAACACATACATTTTTACCACTAACTAACTTAGAATTACACTTTAGACCTGGTAACATGCATTTGAGTTCACCTTTCACGGTAATACATTCTCTTAAACAAGATCCATCAGGTGCCTTAATACTACCTTGATCACAAGTATCACATTATTACCCAGTATAATTATTGAAGCACTCGCAACCGAAATCACAAATTCCATGTTCGCTACAAATAATATCACCAGCAAAACATGATTATGGGAGGCATAATCCATCGCTCATATTAAAACCATCCTTACAGTGCAAGCAGCTAAGTGAAGGGTCGAAGTTTTCAGTAGCACACGTGCAAACTTTTTTGCCTGGAACTATTCCGTCAGCGCATACAAATGCTCTTGGACAGTCACGTGAAGAGCATTCTTTCAGACAACCTTGTCTGGTTTGAGTGTATCCTTGGTCGCACGTTTTACATGCATCACCTGTATATCCTTAGTTGCACTAACAAACATTTTCTACACATGTGCCTTAACCACAATCTTTATCATCATTGCATGGCATTTCTAATGGATTGTTATTAAAATTAATTGCTTATATTATATAAAAATGATATATGCCAGTTCGTGTGAGCTAATTTAAGATTAGTAACTCATTCATCTATTAAAGCTTGATAATATATTAATATATGCGAAAGTTGGTTTTTAGTTTTATATTATGAATTTAATATAATCGTGTTATTATCTATATCTCACATTAGTAAAAATACTACATAAAGTTTATAGTATTATTTATATCTATAAAAATCATATTTTAATGAAAAAAATACTATATACAAATACGATGTTATTATATTTTTAATTTAATATTTGAGTACTATCTGAAAATTTACAAAGCTGTAAAAAATTATAATCTAAGTTATTAACGCAAAATTACGTAATCTTTTAAGAAAATTTAATAAAACAAAAGAATATTAATATTAATTAAAAATATTTTCTAATGATTATTATAAATAAAAAATTTGATTAAGAGTTTAATATTAATTGTCTTATCTTAAATTTAAACAATTTGCGTTTATATGAAACTATACAATATGTTGACTAAACTATGAAACCAAACAATACTTCATGATTACTATTATTATACTGATTTAATGGTTTATTTTATCAATAACAGCATCAATTAAATTAGGGTATAGTCATCAATATTAGAATTACGCAATTTTAAGGATTAATTAGATGTAATTATCAGTATACTATAACTACTAGTTTAACTCGTTAAAAGAGAAGGCAATATTTGTTTTTTGTGAAAATTTAGTCCTGAAAATACGTTATTAAAAATGAGAATTATTATATATAGAAAATTCATAAAATAGAAAATTATTAATAAGTTTATAATAACTTAATGTCAACCTAAACCATTTATAATAAAATATTTTTTTAAGAAATAGTTTCTCATCACTGATATTTTGATTTGTATAAAATTATAATTTTTGTAGAAATCCTAATATTTTCTAATAATAATACTAAATTATTATATTAATTTTTAACTAAAGAAATTTATAAAAATTTGATGTTATGTTCAATTAATTTAATAGTATGCTATATTGATTTAATTTAATTTAACTAAATTGATTGATTATCAAAAATATATATATGCAATTTTTTATAATATAACTGTTAATACTCCCATTTATGTATAAAAATTATTAATTAATTGATTCAACACCAATTTAATTAGTTTAATTTTTGAATTAAATTAGTTATTCAATAATAATTATTCTATTAAATAAGTAATATAATAAGATTCAATATGCTTTATAAATAGATTTTGTGTTATTTCTTTATTGTATAAAGCTACTTTCGTTCTAGCTTATGTATAATAATTAATAAACTGGACAGAATGTTCATTTTTTTAATAATAATACCTAACCTTACACTTTCAAATATAAATTTACTAATATAAAATTATAATTTGCATTACTTATTGATAATCTCAAGTGAACTTATTTTAATAACAAAGTTTTACTATGTTATATTAGTATTACCAGATTAAGTGTGATTGTTATATATAAAAATGGTTCAGTACTATTTTAATAGTAACTTCACTAACAAAAGATTACTTATAATTTTTACCAATTAGAGAAAAATTCAAAAAAAAAATTAAATCTAAGGTATACCTAAAAATAGATTAATATAAATTTATTTATATAAATAAAAATATTTTCGTTACTAGCATTTTTAAATAACTACTCAGAAAATTTAAATAAAAATGAGTCTTACAAATCTGTACTTGTATAGATTTAAATTACATTTTTAAGTTTAAAAATTACAATAAAATATTAATAATTTGATGAGTCATTACTTTATGATGAATAATTTTAAGTATTTCCTAGAATTTTTGTAGTTATTTTGTCTATAAATATTTTTTATAGATGACGATAGATAAAACTTATTATATTATCTTGTTATCCACCATATAATTTACTAATTGTATAATATTTATTCTTTTATATTAAGGCATAGCCTATAATTTTACTAATTTATACTAAAATATATCCGTATCATGTTTAATATATCTATTACTAATAATATTTATGGCTTTGCCGTATTCTTAATCATACTATTTCCTAATACAAGGAGAGTAATAAGCTATACTAGGATATAAAACAATATTTTCTTATATTTAATCATAGTAGACTTAATTTCTTGCAATTTAAATAATTAATTACTGCAAATAATTTTACACTAGATTTCGCTTCTGAATGCATAAGTATGGTAGAATAACTCATCCAGTACCTGTATTTATGGTTTAAAACTAATGTCTCATCCCACAAAACTAGCATAATCCTACCATAAATCCGACTTGCCAACTGATACGCTAACCAAATAAACCATCTCCAGCCTCACTCAATAATAAATATTACCCCATCATACATTATGCCAAAAAGTGTCAAAATAGACTATAGCTAACATTATTAAAATTATCCCCTATCCTAGACATACCATAATATTTGCTATCTTGCGCTACTTATCGTCTAACTCCGCGTACACTAAACATACTTGAAAATCAAGTGGAGCTCGATAGAAACCCACGCACAAAGCACACTCCCACTGCATTGCATCATTTCAACACAAATTCACTTCACTGTCTGCGAAGTCCTGAAATTTACCTAAAAACCGAACGAAAAGGAGCGAAAAGTTCAGGCGACAGCAGAATGTGCTGGAACGTGGAATTTCGTTCCAGGCGCAACGTGCTATTACGTATACGCTGCAATTTACAGTTTAATTTCCCGAAAAATCGATCAGCGCAGTTCGTGCTCAGCGGCAATATGTGCGGTTTCCCGAATGTGGATTTCGCCACTTTGCGGGATCTGCACGTTCCAGTACGTAACTTGCTAGCGCTGCTTCGATAGCTTCATGATTTCTGCTGGTGTGTGCATATGTGCGTCACGGAACTGTGTGGAGCTTGCGAGCAGACGCTGCCTGCCCACGCACTTCCTCAACGGCAACAAAACGTGCGTTCCGTGCTCGATAATGCCGCTCTGCAGTGAGTGCTTGTTTGCTGGAGGGATAGTGTGTCGCAAGTGCATTAGCGGCTTTATGATGGCGAATAATGAATGCACGGCCGTCCCGCCCAACTGCGCCCAGCCGGCTGACGAGGTGGTGTGCGCCAGGTGCGAGGACGGGTTTGCGCTCACGGCCTAGAATACGTGTACATCCTGCTAGGCGGTGGCGCACTGCGAGAAGTGCATCATGCGGAGAGGCGTGGTGAGCTGCTACCGATGCGAGAATCAGCTAGGGCTGACGCGTGATCGATAGTGTGAAAAGTGCGATGCCGTGCTGAGGTTCGACAGCCCACAGTGCGTCTGCGGGGCTGCTGAGAACTGCGGCAACTGTGATGCGAGCGGTACGGCCTGCTAGGAGTGCTTCCGCGGTTACCAGAAGATTGGAGGAGTGTGCGTCAAGGCTAAATGCTAGGTTGAGAACTGCTTCACGTGCAGCGACAGACCTGATTCCTGCATGGTGTGCGACAGCGACTATGATCTTACTAACAGGGACACCTGTCAGCACAGATGCAGCGGGCAGCCGTAGCAGGGGAGCTTCTGCAAAGAGACAGCGAGCAGAACTTATGAGTGGGCGAACTGCCCGTTCAAGCCTGAGGAGATATCGCAGATGCTCATGCCTTGTGTCTGCGGGGAGGAAAATAACTGTGCGAACTGCGACTTCATGTTTTAGAATAGGTGCGGGAAGTGCCTTAATGGATACCAAGAGAAGATGGGGAGGTGTGTGGAGTGCGCCGCAGGCTTTGCTAAGCAAGAGTCAAATGGGATCTGCGTGAAGGTAATTATACCAGAAGAAGTGAAGCCAGGGCTGTCTGCTGGGGTCATCGTAGGCATCGCTGTTGCGGTAGTGGTATTTATAGGTCTGGTTGTTGGAGTCGTTATCGGTGTTTGCGCTGTTGCAAAGAGGCGCGAGCCAGCTCCGATCGCGCCGGAAATTGTTATAACCGCAGACTGACGATTTATTTTACAGCGGTAAATTAGTGCGCTTTCCTTCAGAAGTGGTGCTTGCCTAAATTTAACTGTAGCGTCACCATTACTTGAACTTTTAGATATTTATAATAAGGGGTGAAAACGGGATGGCCAAGGGTCGAGTTCAGGTAAAAATGAGCTCTTGACTGGAAAATATTAGAGTGAACACTAGCTGCTTTAACTCAAATTTAAGCAAAGTGGAAATTAGATGGAGTCTATTTTATTGAAATTTTTTGAACACAAACCTAATATATACTATGTTTCTATTTACTACACTCCAAATTTATAATTATATTATATTTGTGATAACATTAGCCTAAGGAAGTAAATGCAAAAGACCTTTAAATTCTTTATTAGCAATAACTAGCAGATCTTACAAAAATAAAAACAACCCCCTAAGTGGTAGATTAGCTATTTTTGCATATCATATGCAAAATGACCAAGCAGTGCACCAAAGATGACACCGAAACGTGCACGGATCCCGGCACTTACTGCCCGTACGATATCGGAGTTGAACCACCCGAATATAAAACTATGAAGTCTGCACTGGTATCACTCCAGACACCTCACCTGCCTAAATGGTGCGGCCAACTACGTTCATGATGCAGAAGTCACCTGCAAACCCTGCACATCACCGTATCGCACCCAGTGTTAATGCAACGGCGCCACCTGCGCAGACGATGCTGCAGCGTGCCAGGAGTGCGTAGCAGGGTTCGAGTTGAAGGGCGGGCGTGTTAAGCCTGCGCCCAGGGCTTCTACAAAAGCGGCGACGCATGCTATCCCTGCGGCCTAACCTGCAAGTCGTGCAGAAGCGGGCTGGATTGTGACGTCTGCACGGACTTCTACGCGCGGAACGACGACGGAATCTGTATGCCTGGAACGGGCTGCTAGGTAGCCAAAGACTGCGGCCCTGGGCACTTTTGCGGTCAGACGAAAACTTGTGCAAAGTGCATGGGCAGCGGCAAGGAGTGCCAGAACGACGATTCGTGCGACGTATGCGATTCGGGACTGGACGAGACCAAGGATTGCCAGGAGCGCAGGCCGGGTGGGTTAACAATAGTGGAAAATACCACCAGTGCCACGCCAACTGCGCAATGTGCGAAGTAACTCCAAGACGCTGCACAGCTTGCCACTTCTCCTATGAAATAACGACAGAGCAAACGTGCGTGCAGAGATGCAAGGATAAGTAGGACGGCATGACGTGTCAGGACGGGAAGCTAAAGGAATGCGACGCGTACCGCTAGCTCGCGTAATGCTGTTGTGGGACGAGACTGCACTGCTTAAATTGCAGTTAGGATCGCTCGGCATGCGGTTCATGGCAGCTTGGGTATAGTCTAGCGAGTGGGGCGTGCTCCACATGAGTGATTGGGACCACCAAGTTTATGGTTACTACTTTCCGGATAAGCAGGACCCCGGCTAGGACGAGAGTAGCCTTTCTGGAGCGGCAATAGCAGGAGTCGTTACCGGAGTACTTGCCATGATATGCCTGTGCGGCTTAGCCACATGCTGCTGCGTGATGAAAAAGAGAGTGGCGAAAATCTAACAGAGCTAGTCGGGTGAGGTACTATAGTGAGATATTTTCCAGGGAAGCTTTTGGGTATAAATTCTATAGCGGCATGTCAGGACGATAAAGTATAAGAAATCGCATACGGACGGGATATGATTGCGTACACTTATATTTAGCAGTCGGGAGTTATCATATTATGGAATAGATAAATATTTCATATCGACGAGCAATTGAGATGGCCGCCCAAGCGTGCTTAGATTTATATGCGTAGGCCCATGGATGAACTAGCTCTTGCTGAGGTTGGTTTAGCGCATTAGAGCTATAGCAGGCGTTACTAGGTATTGTGCTACGTCAATAATATGTGTCAGAAACGTATTCATTGCTATGTTATACTACAAACGGATATAAATTTGTAAATGGCTTCCCACCGAAGGCCAAACATAATGAAAACTAATACGCTGGTTTGTACGCATAGTGTTAGCTATAGCCAGCTAGTTCAACGCAGTAGTTAATGTTTTAATTATGCCCACTCTGGTCGCGAGGAGAAGCACTTGATAGTTAGCTATCCAAATATTTTAGTTCAATATCTGAATTACTAATAACTAGCAGCAAGTAATCCTGCTGGTATCAAAAACGTCCGCCTCTGGTCAGAATTGCAAGTTTATCGGATATAGGGGTTCTGTTCAACTAAACAGCGTTTACATTTCTAACAATAAACCCATCAACTAGGCGTGTTCTCGTAATATTAGGATACTTTTACTATTAATACTACGCCGCCATATGACATATTTCTGTAAAATATCGCACAGGCGAGCTGCTTCCAAATCTGGCATGCGGGAGGTCGCGTGTGAGTTTTCCGTTTTGCACTAAAACTTAGCAATGCTTGTGAATTGCTATGCATTTGCTGCCTATCCCTGTTTTTGTCTACACCACCTTACTATGCTGCTCATGGTGCTTACTGCAGATAGCGAAGGTTAACAGCACCGGCATTGTTTACCACCTATTGGTAGAGTTACTAATTTCTATTTCCGTAAGAACACAACTTTAATTTTCGTAAAATTAGATATTAATACATATTATTTTAAATAATTTAACATTTTTGCTAAAATAGTTTTAAGTTTATTTTTCCTTATATTCATATTAATTCCTATAACTAATTGATGGAATTTTTTTGTTAAGTTTATTATATCCTCAGCATGCTTTATCGACACGTTGGTAAAATAAAAATAAGCTACCCACAGAATTTTACAATTATCCCGAGCTTTACCTCTCCCACTCCACCCCAAATGACGAAGCAGTGTTCTAAAGCCTACCCCACCACATGCACGGACCCCAGCACGTACTGTCCAGAGGACGTGGGAGACGACCTAACCGACTGCCTAAATTGCTCCCCGAACTGCATTGTGTGCACTGGGACGATCGCAGCCCCAACTGCGTGCACCCAGTGCGCAGAGAATTATGCCTTGTCTGCGGCCGGCCAGTGCGAGGCATGTTAGGCCATGTCCATCGTTCCCTGTACATGCAAAGCGTTCAAAAACTGCGCCACCTGCAAAACAGCCCTCACCGGGTGCTAAACGTGCATCGTGGGATTTGAAATATTTATGCAAACGTGCTCTAAATGCGCACCAGGCTTTTATAAGGACAAGGACGCCTGCCCAGCCTGCCTTGCGAACTGCATCAGCTGCAAGGATGGGGCTAAGTGCGAAACATGCAGCAATGGCTACGAGCTCACAGATGATGGCCAATGCGTAGAAGAGAACGTGTGCGAGCAAAACGAGGACTGCGCCGCTGGGAGTTTCTGCGGTGCCGGGAAGAAGTGCGAGCCGTGCAACGCCAGCTGCCTGACCTGTGCAGATTCGGAGCACTGCACTTCCTGCGGCAAGGGCCTGATTCTGCAGGACTGGGTCTGCGTCTCCTGCGACGAAGCGTGCGGTGAGTGCGCTGGCGCACCTAGCAACTGCACGGCGTGCAAGGCCACTCACGAGATGACGACGAAGCATGAGTGCGTGGAGAAGTGCGCCGGGATTACCACTGGCACGGCGTGCGTGGACAGCGCCGTCGTCGAATGCGGCGGACGCCTGCAGATGACCCAGTGCGCGTGCCAGAACGCGGTCAACTGCCTATCGTGCAGCGAGGACGGAACGAAGTGCGGCAGCTGCCTGGCTGGGTACGAGCTCGAGGCGTTAGCGTGTCTGAAGTGCGCGGCCGATTTCTACCAGGTCGGGGTGTTCTGCTTCTCGGACAAGGTGGACCCAGTGAAGCC
This sequence comes from Spironucleus salmonicida, assembly GCF_000497125.1. Classification (NCBI taxonomy): domain Eukaryota; phylum Fornicata; order Diplomonadida; family Hexamitidae; genus Spironucleus; species Spironucleus salmonicida. The sequence goes on from NC_090598.1 coordinate 645,154, forward strand.
AAATAGAATTTCGACCGGCGGGATAATCGGCATCGTCATAGCGATTCTGGTAGCAGTAGGTGTAGTAGGCGGCGTAGTCGGCTGCTGCATGAGGAAGAAGAAGCACACCGCGGTGGTGGCGGACGCAGAAACGGTCGTCGCGGGCCAACAGTGATGGTGTTACTGGCATAAGCTTCAGAGAGACAAACTCAACTCGCCAGCGGGCCCATTCTAGGCCAGGGTGGAAACGCCCGGCAAGGGTATAATAACTATGGTTATATTCCTTTCCGTTATAAAGAGCGGTTGCCTCGAATATACCCACTTGAAAAGGATATAATACATTACAAATAATCCCAATAAAATGGACGGCCAACCCCAGCTGCCCAGCTTACCACCGCCTGATTTCCAGCTGCAACCTGACGACGCCGGCGCCTGCTCCTCGTACAGCGGATGGGCGTCCGGGAGCGCGCAGACCGTTGCGGCAGGGATGGGCGAGGTCCTGTCGGTGAGGGGCATATTCTGCAGCTGCGCACCCCCGAGGTACCAGAGGTGCCAGAAGGAGGCCGGCTTGCTGACCATGGCTGTTCCCGGGTTCGGGTTGCTCTGCTGCGTGTCCTGCTATGGCGCCGAACGCCTCGATCGCTGCAGTGTCGTGTTGGCGGGCCTGCTCATGCATCTGAGCTCGTACGTTCTAGTCGGTTGGGTCGTTGCTTGCATGGTCGGATGGCGGATGATCGTATTGCAGTGACGGTTTTGAGTGTATTGAATGTTTGCTGCACCTGCTGTGGCTGCTTCGAGGATACTTGCTCACATAGCAGTATCACAGAAAGCGTAAGGATAATTATAAAGTTTTTCAATAAAAAGCAAATAATATATTATAGTAAAGTGTAGGAGTATATTTGTGATTTCTAATCATCCAATTTAAAAATATTATAGAGCATCATTGCCTATTGCTTTCTGTATTTTGTCGAAATATTCAAAGAAAATAAGAAATTCGTTCTAGATATTAATAATTTTAAGTTATAAATAAGTTTTAATTATATTTGTATATATAATAAAGTTTAAATATTATAATATTAGTCTTCGAAATTAAACAATTAATAGAAATATAATACTATACATAAGTTTATTGATATTGGGATTGTAAAGTTTATATTTATCATATATATATGCGATTACCATTCTATGTACATAACAACTTTACTACAATCTGTAGGGTAATAATATGATTTATTCTTAATATTTATTATCTATAATAGATATTCTTTCTATAATAATGCTAATATTTTTTAAATAAAATAAAGTTACAAAGAATAAATTTACTAAGATAAATGACATATTAGTAATATAATATTTCTTGTCTATGTATTAAGGAAAATCTATAATAATAGATATGAATGGTAAATTTAATTACAAACATGCAGCATAATTTTACAATCGACAATCAATTGTAATATAATTGACATTTTTAAGTGATTTATCCCCATTATTTTAAAGTTTGATAAAATGCCTAATAAAATAAATGGATTATAATTTATTTAGATATTTTTATAATAAGCATAACCGACAGAAACTTATTTATAAAATAATACTATATTATCTTAATATATCATATAAATTTTTACAATTACATTATCTTAATAAATTTTATTTATAATTGTATCGTATTTACACTAGAAATATTATATTAATATTTGCATAAATATAAACGATATTAATTATTTTATTTCGTTATTTTTATAAAGTTATACTTTAGCTATAACTTAATTTTTATAATTTAATTTTACTGTATATTTAAAAAAAAACATTTAATATGTAATATTTATTAATTTTTAGATAAATCTGTAAAAATAATAAATATTATTCATTTTAACTAATTTTATTTTATTATATATATTTAATACAAGAATAATTTTATAGCTTTGATTATAATGAAAATTAATATGAAAAGTATTTTCCACTCCATAAAAAATGAATAACTGTACTATTCCTAATTGCAAAGAATGCATGGAAATGCCTGACTCTGTGGAATGCATGGTATGCGAGGATGGTTACTTAATACTCGGTACTTAATGCACTTCCGAATGCCCCGATTCACACTTTTAAAAAGAAGGTGTATGTACGTTATGTAATGTTCAACTGAGTGGTTGCAGTAGATGTGATATTACAGGTTAAATCTGTAATACTTGCATAGAAGGCTTTGTCATAATTGAGTAGAAATGTGTTTGTAATCTTTAAAATTGCAAACTTTGCGACTTCTATATTGAAAATTAGTGTAAATAATGTAATCAATACTACTACCTTGACGAATTAAAAACTTGTGTTCATTGTAGTAACCTACCTAATTGTCTCGATTGTTAAAGTTCTCATGTTTCTACACATTGTACGTAATGTTAACCAAAATATACATTGGACTAAACTGAGCAATGTGTTCCTTGTTCTACTATCATAAACTGCAAATAATGCTCTATATAATCTGAAGCATTAACATGCTCAGGCTGTGAGAGTGGTTTTTAGCTTAATAATAATGAATGTGAGAAAATGCCTGATAATTGTTCCGCTGTTACAGAATCGAATATATGCACCAAATGCAATGATGGATTCGCGCTGAACACCGCAAAGGCGTGCGGCGCCTGCGACGCGATCATCGACTTTGCGAGCCCGGCCTGCGCCTGCGGAGTTGCTGAGAACTGCGGGAACTGCGCAAGGACCTGGACGCGTGCGGGGCTGCCTCGGCAGCTTCGAGATGAAGGACGGCAAGTGCGTGCAGGGAGCGTGCGCTGTTGCGAACTGCGAGACGTGCCGGGACAGACCGGACTCCTGCATGGCGTGCGCGGGCGGGTTCCAGCTCACGATTCTGGACTCTTGTTAGGAGAGCTGCGCGGGGGTTGGCGAGAACGGGCAGTTCTGCAGGGCGGGCGCAGCAAGAGCTGCCGAGTGGGTCGCGTGCCCTGCGGACGCCACCGGGGTTGCGCAGATGCTCACGGACTGTATCTGCGGGAGTGCGGAGAACTGCGGGAACTGCAGTGCCGATGGCCAGTGCGGGGCGTGCCTGCCTGGGTACCAGCAGCGCAACGGGAGCTGCACCGAGTGTGCGGACGGCTTCCTTAGGTAGCCTTCCAACGGTCTTTGCGTGAAAAAGACAGAAGAAGCATCGAACAAGCTTTCCACGGGAGAAGTTGCAGGCATTGTCATCGGTGTGTTAGTTGTCGTTGGAGTAATTTCCGGTGTGGTGGTATTTTAGATGAAGAAGAAACATTCTACGGTGCTAACATCAGAGAAGGTAGCCCATTAAAACGATTGATAAATTAGAACTATTATATATTGAATCTACTTATATATAATATAGCCGTAGTATTTTGATATATTATATTCTGCTATCATCACTAATCCCTCACTACTCCAAATTTTTCATTTCCAAACGACACAACGCTCTAATGGTCACCTACAACGATCCCGAAACCAAGCATTTTATCGAAATTGAATTCTGAGATTATATCATTTACACTCAAAATCGCTACATTTTCATTCCCTGAAACGCTCCAAACGACACCGTTTGCGGCCAGCAAAACGCAGTTTTCGCCCTTGCAAACTAGGCAAATATCACTACTTTGCGAGTGAAAAATAACGATCTAAGGACTCGAAAACGACGCAGTCAGCTTCGGAATCGATACCAGACTTAAATTAACATTTTCCCAAGACTTAAAAAATTTGAAGGAGTGAAAAGTCGAAATTGAAGCAACTTTTCGCAATTCCATTTCTGCGCTAAAAATATAAATAAATGTCTGTGAAAGTGCATAAAAGTGCGTTTCTGAGTGTTCGAAGTTCAGAATCGGTTTTCCGTCGTAAAGTGGTATCTCGATTGTCTTGTTCCACTTCAATAACCAGAGCGAAAATCCATCAGAAACGACGACTTTTGGGGCTAATTTAACGATTTTAGGTTAAATTGCCAGCTAGTGAATTTCTATACTTTTAGAAGAAGGAGTGAAAAGTTGATTTTGAATTCTAAACAAAAAAGTGGAAAAAGAGTCGTAAACTTCGTCAACTTGAAGAGTATACGATTAGTCTTATACTTCCATATTTACAATTTGAGCAAAAACTCCGGATTTTACAAGCAGGAAAGGAGCAGAAAAATGGACAGATTCTATGGGAAAAGAAGTGCTTAAAGATAAATTAGAGCCATTTTCGATGTCGAAAAGCGAGATTTCGCAGAGGTTTTGGGTGAAAAAAATCAGACGCCCATCTTGATATTTTGTGTGCTGAGAATGGGATTTTAGCCGGTGCAACAGTTAAGTTTCTAGATAAATATGGATGTGATCGTATAACTGCTCGATTTGGTACCGTTCTGCAGGAATTGATTTGTGGATATTTTGGAATTTGGATAGCATTTTTAAATAGCTCTTTTATAATATATAATATTATTTTAGTATATATGAAGTTAAAACATATATTATTATTATTATATATTGGTATATGTATTATTTTTACCATTCCTCAAGCAAAATGAAAAAACGAGGAAGACCCAGTAAGAAATAAGTAGCCGAATCTAAAGCAAACGCTTAAGAATAAATATAAAACAACTATTAAATAGTTTAAATTGTTGTAAATGATAGATTTTTGACACCTACCAATTATCCTTTGCTTATTCATGCTACACCATAAATTAAAGTGCTTCGTGCTAAGTTAAATCCAAATACAGGATTTCATCAAAATACTACTCCAGAAGACTTTTAAAAAATTGTTTAAGTCAGTTATTAGTAAAATTTTAATTCATTCTTGTAGGCTAATATACTTCATCGTAGAAAATAAATTTTACAGGAATATGAGTATAAATAGGCAGTATTTAAGCTTATAGCGACACAACTACTACCAATCTAATAAAAAATTTAGCTTTAAGCTCTCAAAAGCCATGCAATTTAGCGACCAGAATATCCGTTACTACAAGAGATAAAACAAATAAGATAATTACTATATAATTCAGGAAAACGCTTAAAATAACTATAAAATGAAGAAAAATAGGCGTTGCACCATTAAAAAATGCGCAAAGTCAAAATTAACTTTGTTTTGTAATAAACACAGCTTATGTGCACATAAATCACAAACTAGTTAAGCTTACTTGACAAATCACCACCAAAACTGCTTTCACAACTAGAAGGTACCTTGAGGCCGTATCAAATCAATGGATTTAATTTCTTATTATCTTGCACCTTGCTTGGTTTCAATGCAATTTTAGCAGACGATTTGGGTCTCGGAAAGTCCTTGCAAACGATCGCACTATTAGCAAAACTTTGTGAATACGGCATATACGGTCCGCATTTGATTATCGTCCCGTCAACGCTCCTTTATAACTGGGAAAATGAGTTCAAAAAGTGGTTTCCAGCCTGTAACGTTCTGGTATATTTTGGATCAAAATAAGACCGAGATAAGCTCAGATAGGGCTGGAGTTACGAAAAGAAGTTCAGTGTGCTCATTACGAGCTACAATATCGCCGTTTCCGACTGTCAGATCCTTAAAAGACGTCAATTTTACTTCCTGATCATGGACGAGGCCCATTTGATCAGAAACTCGACTTCCAGAGCCTGGAACGTCTTAATTTCTTTCAATTCGGTCCAGAAGCTGCTAATTTCGGGCACACCAATTAGTAACTCTGCCAGCGACATCTGGTCGCTCCTGCACTTCGTTCTACCAGGATTTTTCGCCTCAAAAGTCGAGTTCCTGAAGCTCTTCGCACGCGACGTCGAGCGGATGGCAGACGGTGAATTGGGCGTTAGCCAGAAACTCATTAGGAGCATCCACTCGCTATTGCGGCCTTTCATGCTCCGGAGGCTCAAAAGTGAAGTGGAAAGCGAGCTGCCCGCAAAGCGCGAATACATCATCCCCTGCCCGCTGAGCAGACGGCAGCTCTACCTGTACAGCGAGTACATGCAGAACGGCGATCAAAACAACTATTTATAGGTCGTGAATGTACTCACACAGCTGCGCAAAATATGCAATCACCCGATTTTGGTTGAGGAGCAGAGCGCCATGAGCGGGTTCGTTTTCGAGGGCGTTTACTAGTAGCATAATTTGGGATACTTGAAAATCACGCACCATATTTACAAATGGGACTCTGAACTAATTTACAAGCGCAGCAACGGTTTCTGGAACAATTTTGGCACGTTTTTGCCAAAATCGATGCGCTAGACCCAATTTGTGACATGTAGCGGCTGCCAGAAGCCCGAAATCAACAAAAACGACAACAAATTCGCAAAAATGAGAGCCTGCAAAGTCGACTTGGAAAGCCTCTTTTAAGAGGTCGATGACAGCGCGAAAAAGGCCAGAAAGGTGCTCGTAGCGGGCCTGGATTTTGAATTTGCGACGCAAAATTCGTACCAGCTGAACGTTCTGAAAGCGTATAAAATGATGCGAAATTACGTCTAAAAACAGCATTTTTGCGGCTCATGCGTCCACAGCAGCCAGCAGGATACGAACAATGTGAACATGCAAAAGAGCTAGATTCCAGGCTTAAATTAGTTGTTTTTCGAGCAGGAGCCGTTTTTCGGCAACATTTCGGCGTTCAAGACGACTAGATCCGCGCACCTCCTCAAGGTGCTGAGTTCCGACGCCTTTTTAGCGCGCGGATGCGCGTTTTCGATGTCGTCGAATCTCGCGATTTCGTACGTTTTTGAAGCGGAAACTTTGGTAAAATTTCGTGATTTTGAGGACTTCAAGTTCCTGATGTCGTAAGAACATTCTTATAGTTACGATAGTAATTTGGAGCGGAAAACTCAGCAAATGCAATCTGACGAAATGCTCAAAATTTAGCATAGGAGGAGTGTGATATAAGCCCTCCATCGGCCGTTTTTTGATTTCTAGGCCTTTTTGGCGGTTTTTGATGCAAGAATTGTTCTGCAGCTTTCCAGATTTTCTTAGGCAATGAAAAGGGCGTTTTTGGGAACTGAAATTTTCAGAGATGCTGCGTGTGGTTTGACGAGTATTTTGGAACTGATATAAGGGTTGCGGGCTGACTATGCATAATTTGAGATTTTGGTTGAAAACGCACTTCTACCGCTTAATCGTACAGTTCCAAGCACGCCGAGTCCTGCAGGCTAATGGCGTAGCGGAAATTATCTATTAAATGAAATTTTTACAATCTAAGAACAGGATAGATTGAAATGTGAAAGAGAGTTTGGTATTCCATTCCCAAATCCAGTTTTTTACAATCATTCTAAAATTTAGACATTGAAATGGAAATTTAATTTGAAATTAATGCGAAATAATTAGATCGCTCACATTTAGTTTTATAATAATACGCGAAATAATAATGTTTCATAAATAGTCAATAGTTTGTTAACACCTAAAGCAGACGTTATTGATCAAAATAACTTGTAATCGAAAATACCGCTACCAGATTAGGACGAAATATTGCAGTTGGACAGTTTTGATATTCAGACTAAACTGCAATACGTTAAAAATTAGTTAAAAGTAACATCGTCAGTGGATAAACAATAATATAAGAAATAATAGCTATTTAGAATTTAAAAACCACCTGAAAATTCTGTCAATTTAGGTCGAGTGTTGCTACATCTAACAGTTCCTGAACTGAATTATTTTTCGATGGTCAATGCATTTATACCTTAGTAAACTATGTTTAAATAACCTTACTGTATACTTCTTGTTGAATCGGGATCACAGTGTAGTGCTATTGCGGATTATTCTTTCCCAAACGCCCCAAATTCATACTCTTTTAATGATCATACATTCACGTTTAAAAAAATATCACCAACTGAATTATTTACAGATTAGAATCTGTATTTGGTTGCAGAAACAGCATGTTATGCAGACTTAGATGAATTATAAAATATTATTTATAGACCTCGTGTGCTAACTAGAGCAAATCAGAAGGATTAGTTTATATAAAAATCAAGCTTAAACAAGTTTTTATAATTTCCTTCCCCTAGAGATTTAATTACAGATTCTGGAAAATTAACAGTTTTAAGGTAATTACTATTAAAATTACATAAATAATAATCTAAATGTTTGATATTCACACAGTAGACCAAATTTCTAGATATACTAGAGACTTTTCTTTCTTCTCTAGCACTATCATTTTACAGAATGGATGGAACTACCCCACCTAAACAAAGATAACTTTTAGTTGATAAGTTTAATGCTTTTCCACAAATATTTGCTTTTATTATGACTACAAGAACAGGTGGTATAGGTTTAAACCTAACTGGCGCAGATAGTGTTATATTTGTTGATACGGACTGGAATCCTTAAGTCCACTAGTAAGCAACGGACCGTGTGCATAGAATCAATTAGGTAAAAGAGGTGTCAGTGTATACACTAGTAAGTGAATTCACAGTAGAAGAAAATATTGTAAGACGTGCAACTTAAAAGAAAAATTTAGATAAAATAATACTAAGAAATGGTGCATTTGTTCCTCAATTTTTTGAAGAAAATGATGAATTTCGTAAATAAATAGATCGACGTAATGAAGTTAAGGAACGTTAGATTTAATTAGTTTATACCAGCCTTGTTAGCTAAAAATCAGCGTAGAATAGGCTTAGCGATGTTTTAGAGGCCTTCTGTGACGACGATGATAAAGAGGCTAAAGAAAATCTCCTAAATGAATAACTAGGAGATTTTGAGATCGAAAAAAATGATGAGGTTGAAGTAGTAGAAACTGGTAAACAATTAATGGAACAAGTTGAAATATTTACGGCTATTGAATAAGCTCCTCCGTGCTATCTGCGATTTTTTGAAGAAGGATATGACGCTGAAGCAGATGTGCATATTGAAAAGGATGAACGGGTAGAAATTTTTGGATTCCGGTAAGAGAAAAATGTTATGCTCAAAGATCGTGATTTGAAGCCTTTCCAACATTATGATGTTGATTTTGCAGGTTTTACAGATATAAAAGCAGATCTCGAGAAATATGCCGAAGAAGAGATGGAGAAGGATGTCGCGCTGATTAGCTAGGATGTTAAAACAGTACGCCATAAAACTAGAAAGCTAGAGGTTGTAGTACGTGCTAAGCAGACATTTTTGTAGTGATGTATTAATAACAATAATAAGAATATCTTCAGTTGCTAAGCTCCGAAACGTTAAGAGGAGTCTCGGCTTTTTCCAATTTTCTCTTCTTATACACCATAACTGCTCCTATGCATGCACACACTATTAAAATTACCACAACCACTATGCCAATAATAGCTCCTGCTGTGAATCCGTCTTTCGGCTAATCTGGAGAGCTAGTGCGGGCACATAATCCATTAGAAGGCTACCTAAGGAAGCCGTCCGCACACTCGGTGCAGCTCCCGTTGCGCTGCTGGTACCCAGGCAGGCACGCCCCGCACTGGCCATCGGCACTGCAGTTCCCGCAGTTCTCCGCACTCCCGCAGATACAGTCCGTGAGCATCTGCGCAACCCCGGTGGCGTCCGCAGGGCACGCGACCCACTCGGCAGCTCTTGCTGCGCCCGCCCTGCAGAACTGCCCGTTCTCGCCAACCCCCGCGCAGCTCTCCTAACAAGAGTCCAGAATCGTGAGCTGGAACCCGCCCGCGCACGCCATGCAGGAGTCCGGTCTGTCCCGGCACGTCCCGCAGTTCGCAACAGCGCACGCTCCCTGCACGCACTTGCCGTCCTTCATCTCGAAGCTGCCGAGGCACGCCCCGCACGCGTCCAGGTCCTTGGCGCAGTTCCCGCAGTTCTCAGCAACTCCGCAGGCGCAGGCCGGGCTCGCAAAGTCGATGATCGCGTCGCAGGTGCCGCACGCATTTGCGGTGTTCAGCGCGAATCCATCATTGCACTTTTCGCACGTGTTCGATTCGGTCACAACCGCGCAGTTTGGCGTCACCGGAACGCACTATTAGCCTTGCAAAAAGAACTTCTTCTGGCACTTCGTGCAGGCGGCTGTGCTGTGGCTCTGGGCGCACTCGGCGCAGTTCGGGAGCGTTGTGCACGAAATGCAGAGCTTCTGGATGTTGAGGAAATGCGTCGGGGAAACGCACATTTTGCACTGGTTCGGTACGGCCGGATCGCATTCCTAGCAGTTTGGGAGGTTGCACTTGCAGGAACCAGCGGCGAGCGTGAAGTTTTCGAAGCATTCTGTGCATTTCAAATGTTGACTTGTTATATCGGCCTGCGTGCACTGAATGCACCCTGGGGATCCGCCTGAGCAGGGGACGCATACTGCGTACTCGTTGGCATACTGGGTTTCTGGGCATTTCGTAACACATTTATTGTTATCTAGTATGTAGCCTGGGCTGCAATTGAAGCACTCGTCAGGCCCCATCTGGCAGTCGTTGCAGTTAGGATCAGTGCAATTAGACATTTTGTGGAGTGGAAATATAAATACGTGTTAATATATAATTAAACAAAATGTTGCTTAATGAGAAAAGACGAATTGAATAATAAGGGGAACTTTCGTGTTAGTATTGATGCAGGGTATTATGGTTGAGGCAATGATAATAAAAGTGGACGGTAGTTAATTAATCTATACTAGTAGAGTGCTTTTTAGCTTAAGCTAATAATGTGGGCTGAGATGATGGCAGAATAATAAACTTATTCGTGCATAGAGTCAAAAGACATAATAGTGTTTAAACAAAATATAATATATGTTGAAATATTTATTAGTACTTTATGTAACTTGTAGGGCAGCTCCTCTCAAAAATATAGACTTAAATTATCTAGATGAAATTAATATAAAGCACGTTACACATATAAACATTTATTAATTAATCTAATAATGAAAAATTAGAAATTACATGGTATTTTCGTTTTTTAGTGCAAGTTACGATTGCATTTATTGATAACAATTATTTGCTATAACTACAGGCAACTATACATCGAGTTAACCTTACCAGTTAAATATTTACTATCATAAAATTTAACCTCTAGAATGTACTCTCTATGTAATTTCAGCTTGGGAAAGGATATTGAATAATGCATAATGGAATATGCACTGTAGGTCTCAAGCTAGGTAAGGGTCAAAACAATTTTATGGAATAAGCAGTCATTGCATACACACTTAAAAACTTAATGCGAGATATAACTAGCTTATCATATCGTAACTTGCTTGCATATTACCATGAAAGTAAGATTAGCTTCTATTTTTATTATAATAACCATCTCTAATTTACACGGCAGGAATTGGTTAAAATTACTAATTACTCTTTATAATTGATTGCTCAATTTCTAGATAGATCGAATATCTCACGACGCTTCTATCGAAAGGACAAATACTTAAACACTAGTAGCTAAAAATTATTATAACCCTATTAATTATTTTACACAATAGGAAAGTAATGAGGCGCAATATATGAGAATAATGTCAATCATTATATACTGAACCTTTAACTTGCTGAAGTACTATCACTTTTTTTGTGTTCTATAGTATGTGCAATACTATTATTCTAAGCAGCTGAAAGCAAAACTCTAAACTGTTGAAAGAATATTAATATTATCAATATTGCTCTTTTTGCTTTGAGTTATACTCCTCAATTCGGAAGTATCGATTGTTACCATGCTACGTGTATTCTCGGAATCATATTTTCAAATTGTACGAGATTCCTTCAGCTAAGCGGTTACCGCTAATCCTAAATACAAAATAGCAGTAGTATTCCTTCTTATTATTCTAACAACAGTTCACTTAGGAAATACAACACTGCCACACCAGACTTAACCTGGGCATGTAATATCTGTTCTGGCACCATAATATTGTTACTCCATCGCAAATACTGCGTGCCTTGCCAAATACGGCACATACATTTTTACTGCGGTATTTATCTTCAATAGGATAAATTTATCTGCATAGTAAACAGCCCATAGTTTAACTCGTTCTTTTAGCCAATTTTTCATTATCATGCTTTTAATCTTCAGCTAAAGTATTGTTAATGATGCCAGTCACCTCAAATGCCGCATCTAATCTCTCACTTGGATTTTGACGTTAGATCACTAAATCGAAGCGGATATGCAAACCATCATTTTATCTTCCAGTGCTCCTATTTACTATCTGTACAAACCAATTTATATTTTCTCGCAAATCCAGATTCCTTTCACGATCTCTTCTGTTCATTAAATTCTGCCCAAAACATGTCATCGCGACAGAAAATGCCAAATCACTATTATCGAGTGCTAAACCTAACTTTCTCACTTACTTTGCACAAAATACAATACCAATTTTGTAGAATTTCCATATGATGTAAATATATCCCAGTAACTAAAAATGCTGCATCCTGCGGTTCTTGATCTGGAACGTTGCTGTGGAATTCGCAAATTTAGCGGCCAGCTCTGATGCAGAATTTAGCAAGATTTGATACTTTGAAAGGGTGCTTTTGATTTGATATAGTCGGTACATTCGCCTCGTTTCGCGAGTAAAATGAACCAGATATAAACTAGTTTGCTTGTGAGCTAGCTGGGTACTATACTGGGGTATTTCTTGATTTTAGCAGTTGCGATATGATAGAGGTTTCAAATAGATTGGAGCCTTAAAAGAGCGTGATATTGTGATGTTCCTATACAGTATAAAGTAAATCGGTGCAATACATTCTTAAAGAGGAGTTAGAAGGATGGGACTCAGTACTTTTATAGGAACCGCGCTGTGGATGCTGGACTAACTAGCGTTTGGGTACTAGGAAAAATTTATATGGATAACAATCGTCACTTGTTCTAGGTCTTTGTTTTCTTAATTTCAACTTAAAATTTGATAATTAAGTATACAAATGCAAATGCCAGACTGGACACTAAGAATATCCAACCTTCCCAAAATTACTCGGCTTCTATTAAACCATCAATTTGCTTTATTACAAATTAATGTTCTAAAATGTATGCGATTCCAAAATAATCATAAAAACTAATCTAATTTATTAGAAGCTCCGTAGGGTCATCTATGCGGTAGCAATAGACATTATCCACTGAGGGGTATTAAAAGTTTTCATTTTCTATAATGTCAATTAGTGTTTTCTAGAAGTGTTGAATACTTTTAGAAAGTTTAATATCAATCTACACAAATTTACTACTAGATAATATTTAATAGGGTAATTTTAAGCATAGCATGTTGCGATATAAGACGGCAGTGGCTTCTCCACCAGGTATTATCGTCGAAGCAAATATATAAGAACCAGCGTAGGATTTGTCTTCATTATATACCTTGTAGATAACGCTTAACGATACATGGTTTATATATTTAGATACTTATATTAGCGCATTTTAACAGTCCTCCATACTGCCGTAATCCGATATCTCCCATGTACTGCATGTAACATAATCATCTAACTCAAAAGGTGTACTCACATAAAATTAAATTTGGAATGTGTACCCTCTATTATCTTGAGCTACAATCCAATACTATTTATCGAAATACTCTTAAAATGGGCATTCAGTTTTTTTAGTTTAAATTATGTGAATAACGTTATCAGAAAATGATAGCTAGGAGGAGCTTATACAATCGCCATCGGTAACTCTATCTTATATCTGAATGCTAAATACTAGGTTAAATGGAATTTCAATTGATATATTTTTTTCGTTTCCGTATGAATCGGTATACACATTTTAAGTATTAATCTTATTCGGAATTACCAAGTAAAGCTAGTAATCTAAAAAATTGCTCGAAGAAATCGTGACGCTAGCATTTTTACATTACCTATTTTCTACATCTGTTCCACTTGCACAATCCATCCCTTATAGTACCAATTTCGTGAAATCAAATTTGTCCTATTTAATTGTTTTGCTATAAAGTAGTTGACCAGCTATTAATGAGAGGTATTAAGGATCTCCGGTTGTTCCTATTATGCAACTTGGGTTAATTTGAATTATGGGCAGTATTTACGAATACGTTATAAATTCAAGTACTGGGTGATAGATGCATTCGTTATAGTTGTAATATGTGGTGATAAGCTGACCTACTGCTCCACTTTAAATCAGGTTATCATTCAGAAAACTGATTGTGTACTGGGCCAATACAAATTTAGCAGCAGAAGCGGCATTTTTGCCGCCTTGGGGATATAACGTTATATTAGCAGCAATAAATGCGTTGTAGAACGTAAAGTTGGATCTGAAGGATACGGAGCCAACTTGCACATCGTATACAGCAGTTTAGTTGGTTTGAGCCATACATGTTTATAATTCACTGTATGCAAGGCCGTATGCGGGAGTAGTCATTAGGACCGCCTGATTGGTCTGTGGGTTTATAATAACACTAGAGGAGGGCATCTGGCAAGTAAAAAATAGCATGATGATCATTTTTACAAGTGAGAATTATAAAAGTACCTGATATATTTATTAAATGTAACTTTTTAAACTGATGTTTTTAGTTATATTGATTTAATAATATCATGCAAATATTAGTCTATCTATTTATTGAATGATATTAAATCATATTATTATTTATATGTTATTGTCTTTTAAATGTTTCGTAAAATTTCTGTATCAATTAAATTAAGTATAGAAATATAAATAAAGAAAAAATATTATGAAATACAGGCATTCAATTAATATTATTAGTTTAAACGTTTGAGATAATAAGGTTTTTAATCATTAACAAAAATAAATTTCGTCGTATTTTGTTTTTCATTCATATAAATTAAATAATTTTATTTGGCCGGTTAAATTTTTAAATTATAATAAAAAGCAATGATAACAATTCAAATTTAAGCAGTAAAAGAATTTTGTTAAAACAATATCATAAAATGAAACCTTTTATTATAATAAATAACTGAATATTATATTATTGAGTTTTTAGTTTTATAATTATTAAATATTGCAAATATATAAATTAAATTACTTTCATAAAACGATGATTGTATTAAACTATTTAAGACAAATAATAATGTATAAATAAGACATATTTAGATTTTAGGGAGCACCTTAATAGGAATTAAATTAAGAGTCTAAACACGCAATGTTTAAAATATATCTCTCTTAAATGAACATCAAAGTTATATTATATTTATGTAGTGAGTAGTAGTAAGTTTAACATGTAAATATAAATATTTTAAAATATGAATATTAACACTTTATAATTATCCTTACGCTTTCTGTGATACTGTTATGTGAGCAAGTATCCTCGAAGCAGCCACAGCAGGTGCAGCAAACATTCAATACACTCAAAACCGTCACTGCAATACGATCATCCGCCATCCGACCATGCAAGCAACGACCCAACCGACTAGAACGTACGAGCTCAGATGCATGAGCAGGCCCGCCAACACGACACTGCAGCGATCGAGGCGTTCGGCGCCATAGCAGGACACGCAGCAGAGCAACCCGAACCCGGGAACAGCCATGGTCAGCAAGCCGGCCTCCTTCTGGCACCTCTGGTACCTCGGGGGTGCGCAGCTGCAGAATATGCCCCTCACCGACAGGACCTCGCCCATCCCTGCCGCAACGGTCTGCGCGCTCCCGGACGCCCATCCGCTGTACGAGGAGCAGGCGCCGGCGTCGTCAGGTTGCAGCTGGAAATCAGGCGGTGGTAAGCTGGGCAGCTGGGGTTGGCCGTCCATTTTATTGGGATTATTTGTAATGTATTATATCCTTTTCAAGTGGGTATATTCGAGGCAACCGCTCTTTATAACGGAAAGGAATATAACCATAGTTATTATACCCTTGCCGGGCGTTTCCACCCTGGCCTAGAATGGGCCCGCTGGCGAGTTGAGTTTGTCTCTCTGAAGCTTATGCCAGTAACACCATCACTGTTGGCCCGCGACGACCGTTTCTGCGTCCGCCACCACCGCGGTGTGCTTCTTCTTCCTCATGCAGCAGCCGACTACGCCGCCTACTACACCTACTGCTACCAGAATCGCTATGACGATGCCGATTATCCCGCCGGTCGAAATTCTATTTGGCTTCACTGGGTCCACCTTGTCCGAGAAGCAGAACACCCCGACCTGGTAGAAATCGGCCGCGCACTTCAGACACGCTAACGCCTCGAGCTCGTACCCAGCCAGGCAGCTGCCGCACTTCGTTCCGTCCTCGCTGCACGATAGGCAGTTGACCGCGTTCTGGCACGCGCACTGGGTCATCTGCAGGCGTCCGCCGCATTCGACGACGGCGCTGTCCACGCACGCCGTGCCAGTGGTAATCCCGGCGCACTTCTCCACGCACTCATGCTTCGTCGTCATCTCGTGAGTGGCCTTGCACGCCGTGCAGTTGCTAGGTGCGCCAGCGCACTCACCGCACGCTTCGTCGCAGGAGACGCAGACCCAGTCCTGCAGAATCAGGCCCTTGCCGCAGGAAGTGCAGTGCTCCGAATCTGCACAGGTCAGGCAGCTGGCGTTGCACGGCTCGCACTTCTTCCCGGCACCGCAGAAACTCCCAGCGGCGCAGTCCTCGTTTTGCTCGCACACGTTCTCTTCTACGCATTGGCCATCATCTGTGAGCTCGTAGCCATTGCTGCATGTTTCGCACTTAGCCCCATCCTTGCAGCTGATGCAGTTCGCAAGGCAGGCTGGGCAGGCGTCCTTGTCCTTATAAAAGCCTGGTGCGCATTTAGAGCACGTTTGCATAAATATTTCAAATCCCACGATGCACGTTTAGCACCCGGTGAGGGCTGTTTTGCAGGTGGCGCAGTTTTTGAACGCTTTGCATGTACAGGGAACGATGGACATGGCCTAACATGCCTCGCACTGGCCGGCCGCAGACAAGGCATAATTCTCTGCGCACTGGGTGCACGCAGTTGGGGCGGCGATCGTCCCAGTGCACACAATGCAGTTCGGGGAGCAATTTAGGCAGTCGGTTAGGTCGTCTCCCACGTCCTCTGGACAGTACGTGCTGGGGTCCGTGCATGTGGTGGGGTAGGCTTTAGAACACTGCTTCGTCATTTGTGGTGGAGTGGGAGTGGTAAAGCTCGGGATAATTGTAAAATTCTGTGGGTAGCTTATTTTTATTTTACCAACGTGCCGATAAAGCATGCTGAGGATATAATAAACTTAACAAAAAAATTCCATCAATTAGTTATAGGAATTAATATGAATATAAGGAAAAATAAACTTAAAACTATTTTAGCAAAAATGTTAAATTATTTAAAATAATATGTATTAATATCTAATTTTACGAAAATTAAAGTTGTGTTCTTACGGAAATAGAAATTAGTAACTCTACCAATAGGTGGTAAACAATGCCGGTGCTGTTAACCTTCGCTATCTGCAGTAAGCACCATGAGCAGCATAGTAAGGTGGTGTAGACAAAAACAGGGATAGGCAGCAAATGCATAGCAATTCACAAGCATTGCTAAGTTTTAGTGCAAAACGGAAAACTCACACGCGACCTCCCGCATGCCAGATTTGGAAGCAGCTCGCCTGTGCGATATTTTACAGAAATATGTCATATGGCGGCGTAGTATTAATAGTAAAAGTATCCTAATATTACGAGAACACGCCTAGTTGATGGGTTTATTGTTAGAAATGTAAACGCTGTTTAGTTGAACAGAACCCCTATATCCGATAAACTTGCAATTCTGACCAGAGGCGGACGTTTTTGATACCAGCAGGATTACTTGCTGCTAGTTATTAGTAATTCAGATATTGAACTAAAATATTTGGATAGCTAACTATCAAGTGCTTCTCCTCGCGACCAGAGTGGGCATAATTAAAACATTAACTACTGCGTTGAACTAGCTGGCTATAGCTAACACTATGCGTACAAACCAGCGTATTAGTTTTCATTATGTTTGGCCTTCGGTGGGAAGCCATTTACAAATTTATATCCGTTTGTAGTATAACATAGCAATGAATACGTTTCTGACACATATTATTGACGTAGCACAATACCTAGTAACGCCTGCTATAGCTCTAATGCGCTAAACCAACCTCAGCAAGAGCTAGTTCATCCATGGGCCTACGCATATAAATCTAAGCACGCTTGGGCGGCCATCTCAATTGCTCGTCGATATGAAATATTTATCTATTCCATAATATGATAACTCCCGACTGCTAAATATAAGTGTACGCAATCATATCCCGTCCGTATGCGATTTCTTATACTTTATCGTCCTGACATGCCGCTATAGAATTTATACCCAAAAGCTTCCCTGGAAAATATCTCACTATAGTACCTCACCCGACTAGCTCTGTTAGATTTTCGCCACTCTCTTTTTCATCACGCAGCAGCATGTGGCTAAGCCGCACAGGCATATCATGGCAAGTACTCCGGTAACGACTCCTGCTATTGCCGCTCCAGAAAGGCTACTCTCGTCCTAGCCGGGGTCCTGCTTATCCGGAAAGTAGTAACCATAAACTTGGTGGTCCCAATCACTCATGTGGAGCACGCCCCACTCGCTAGACTATACCCAAGCTGCCATGAACCGCATGCCGAGCGATCCTAACTGCAATTTAAGCAGTGCAGTCTCGTCCCACAACAGCATTACGCGAGCTAGCGGTACGCGTCGCATTCCTTTAGCTTCCCGTCCTGACACGTCATGCCGTACTACTTATCCTTGCATCTCTGCACGCACGTTTGCTCTGTCGTTATTTCATAGGAGAAGTGGCAAGCTGTGCAGCGTCTTGGAGTTACTTCGCACATTGCGCAGTTGGCGTGGCACTGGTGGTATTTTCCACTATTGTTAACCCACCCGGCCTGCGCTCCTGGCAATCCTTGGTCTCGTCCAGTCCCGAATCGCATACGTCGCACGAATCGTCGTTCTGGCACTCCTTGCCGCTGCCCATGCACTTTGCACAAGTTTTCGTCTGACCGCAAAAGTGCCCAGGGCCGCAGTCTTTGGCTACCTAGCAGCCCGTTCCAGGCATACAGATTCCGTCGTCGTTCCGCGCGTAGAAGTCCGTGCAGACGTCACAATCCAGCCCGCTTCTGCACGACTTGCAGGTTAGGCCGCAGGGATAGCATGCGTCGCCGCTTTTGTAGAAGCCCTGGGCGCAGGCTTAACACGCCCGCCCTTCAACTCGAACCCTGCTACGCACTCCTGGCACGCTGCAGCATCGTCTGCGCAGGTGGCGCCGTTGCATTAACACTGGGTGCGATACGGTGATGTGCAGGGTTTGCAGGTGACTTCTGCATCATGAACGTAGTTGGCCGCACCATTTAGGCAGGTGAGGTGTCTGGAGTGATACCAGTGCAGACTTCATAGTTTTATATTCGGGTGGTTCAACTCCGATATCGTACGGGCAGTAAGTGCCGGGATCCGTGCACGTTTCGGTGTCATCTTTGGTGCACTGCTTGGTCATTTTGCATATGATATGCAAAAATAGCTAATCTACCACTTAGGGGGTTGTTTTTATTTTTGTAAGATCTGCTAGTTATTGCTAATAAAGAATTTAAAGGTCTTTTGCATTTACTTCCTTAGGCTAATGTTATCACAAATATAATATAATTATAAATTTGGAGTGTAGTAAATAGAAACATAGTATATATTAGGTTTGTGTTCAAAAAATTTCAATAAAATAGACTCCATCTAATTTCCACTTTGCTTAAATTTGAGTTAAAGCAGCTAGTGTTCACTCTAATATTTTCCAGTCAAGAGCTCATTTTTACCTGAACTCGACCCTTGGCCATCCCGTTTTCACCCCTTATTATAAATATCTAAAAGTTCAAGTAATGGTGACGCTACAGTTAAATTTAGGCAAGCACCACTTCTGAAGGAAAGCGCACTAATTTACCGCTGTAAAATAAATCGTCAGTCTGCGGTTATAACAATTTCCGGCGCGATCGGAGCTGGCTCGCGCCTCTTTGCAACAGCGCAAACACCGATAACGACTCCAACAACCAGACCTATAAATACCACTACCGCAACAGCGATGCCTACGATGACCCCAGCAGACAGCCCTGGCTTCACTTCTTCTGGTATAATTACCTTCACGCAGATCCCATTTGACTCTTGCTTAGCAAAGCCTGCGGCGCACTCCACACACCTCCCCATCTTCTCTTGGTATCCGTTAAGGCACTTCCCGCACCTATTCTAAAACATGAAGTCGCAGTTCGCACAGTTATTTTCCTCCCCGCAGACACAAGGCATGAGCATCTGCGATATCTCCTCAGGCTTGAACGGGCAGTTCGCCCACTCATAAGTTCTGCTCGCTGTCTCTTGCAGAAGCTCCCCTGCTACGGCTGCCCGCTGCATCTGTGCTGACAGGTGTCCCTGTTAGTAAGCTCATAGTCGCTGTCGCACACCATGCAGGAATCAGGTCTGTCGCTGCACGTGAAGCAGTTCTCAACCTAGCATTTAGCCTTGACGCACACTCCTCCAATCTTCTGGTAACCGCGGAAGCACTCCTAGCAGGCCGTACCGCTCGCATCACAGTTGCCGCAGTTCTCAGCAGCCCCGCAGACGCACTGTGGGCTGTCGAACCTCAGCACGGCATCGCACTTTTCACACTATCGATCACGCGTCAGCCCTAGCTGATTCTCGCATCGGTAGCAGCTCACCACGCCTCTCCGCATGATGCACTTCTCGCAGTGCGCCACCGCCTAGCAGGATGTACACGTATTCTAGGCCGTGAGCGCAAACCCGTCCTCGCACCTGGCGCACACCACCTCGTCAGCCGGCTGGGCGCAGTTGGGCGGGACGGCCGTGCATTCATTATTCGCCATCACAAAGCCGCTAATGCACTTGCGACACACTATCCCTCCAGCAAACAAGCACTCACTGCAGAGCGGCATTATCGAGCACGGAACGCACGTTTTGTTGCCGTTGAGGAAGTGCGTGGGCAGGCAGCTTCGGCACTGACCCGCAACCTCCGGTTCGCACTCCACGCAGTTACGTGATGCACATGTGCACACACCAGCCGCAAGCGTGAAGTTAGCAAAACAGCTCTAACACTCCACTGTCGGTGTAGCTATATCTGGCTGTTTGCACGTTACGCACCCAGGGGACGCGCTGGCGCAGATTTAGCACCCACTCCTGACAGCTAAATGCGTATTCGGACAACTGCATACGTTGCCACTGAGCACGAAAGGTGAGGTACAGGTATCGCAGACAGCATCGGATGTCATGCAGATAGTGCAATTTTCGACTTTGCAAGCCGACATTTTAACAGAAATTCTACTGGGGAAAGGACGAGTTGGGATGGAACCTAAAGATGTTTACTCGGGTTGTATAGTTATTAGCAGAGTGATATTTCTTGTAAAATAGTGATTATATCCCCAAAATATATTGCGCAAAACTGTAAAATTGGAGCAGAAACTTAGTGCGAACAAGCCAAAAATATATTTCGAAGCATCTTAAATAACATGATACTCCTCAGTTTGCGCAGGTCGGTTTTCTGGATTTGGGTCAAATGTGGAAAAAGAGGCTGATAGATTAAGGAATAGACCCAATTTGCGAATTAACATTTGAATCTAGCAAATTAGCTTGGACTCATATAACATTATCTAGATATACTGATTTTTGCTTAAACTTAGTGTCTACATTCAACAATCTTTAAAAAAATTTATTCGGAGAACTAAATATATATTATTTTTCAAGGGTTCTATATTTAAAACTAAAGATAAATAAGTAATGCAATATAAATATCTAGATTTGTGAATACTGTACCTTAAGTTTCTTGCTTTGTTCAGCATCCGACTTTTGTATTGCAATCAGTTGCGAGGAATATATGTTAGCGATTTAAGGTAACTGAACGAATAACTGTTATAGTTCATATGAATGTTGATAAAATTATAATCGAATAGCTGGCGCGTGTGATAAAAACAGCACTTCAGACTACAAATGTTATAATGCATAAATTTTTGTTACATATTCTGAAGATATTAGTATCTGTGTAGTTTGTTTGAATGGATTAGATAAAAATAGTACCGGTTAAATATAATAAATTTAATGGAGGATAAGTGATGATCAATAGAAAATCTTGTGTTAATATTGAAACCCCTATTAAGCCATTGAAAAAATATAAACCTGTTTTAAATGAATATAATCTCACTGTTGGTGTGATTACTGGTATTATCATGTGAACATTGGTAGTTATAGGTTTCATTAGTGTTATGGTGATGGTAGTAATGAGGAAAAGTAGGAAGAACTAAATTAAAAAGTATATTGGAGCTATTAATCTTGCTCAATTCATGATTGATAACTAATATATAATGGTATCTGATGATTTTTTTTCATTATTTTTATCATTGATAAAAAGAAATTGTCATAATTAATTAATATATAATATCAGTCTAAAATATTAAGGACTTGAATAATAGATAGAGTGTTGCATAACGTTTTTATACTTATCTACTGATAATATTATAAACTAACTTACACATCATATATACATATGTTTATATTTATATCTCTTAATATATTTTTATATTAAAATTACACTTTAAAATTTCTATCAACATAGAATCGAATATTTATCTATTATAAAGACCACACCATATGATTTACTATTTATTTAAATAAACATTGATAGGTAATGTACTCTAGAATCTTAACTACTCCCATTTATTTTTAAAACATTAATTTCATAATATAATATAAACTTAGAAATTTTATTTGCTCTGTATCGTATTTAAAAACTAATTATTATACATTAATTGTCTTATTATAATTCTTAAAATGGTTTCAACAAATATGACTATTATTCACTTACTACATATATTGTTATTTAAAACCTCAATTTTCTATCACCTCTCAAACACCATTCCCATAAGTATACCTTATTTTTAAAATCCCTAAATTTCACCCATTCACCAAATGTGAAAATCACTACATAACGCCACTTGCGCAGCATAATACCTTCATTATAAACTAACCAGAAAATTACAAACCCTACAATCTGCACAAAACCTGCTCATCCAATTCTTCACGCGCCAAACACTTTTAATGCATCATTGACGCATGCGGCAAGTGCAAAAAAAACGAATTTTTCCAGCTGAAACTCGTCAGAAACCGCTATACTTCTGAAATAGAGAAACTACATTCACGCCTACAAGATCAGCTTCGAAATGAGCTCTGCGCGAAGCTGTACGGCGAATCGCGTTTGCGGTAAAAGATGGTTACAGAATGCTATCGAAACCAGCCTGCAATTGCGATACGCAGCTTGAAGCTTCTCAGAATCTGAAGAATTGCTAGTAAAGTATCTTCAGGTGGACGCTCAAATGTAAAAGTGGAGAAATCGTGTAGAAGAATTTAGAAAAGCACGCGCTAAAGGTTAGGAGGCGATATGGCTGCGTTTTAGGGTCATGTGAATAATCTTGATTTTAGCGCGTTTGTAAAGAGTCTAGAAGCAAAAGCAGTGTAATGAGAGTTTTTTGGTGATAATATGATTGTTTATAGCGAGAGAGAGGAAATTATGGAAGGTTTGGGTTTAAAAAAATTATTTTGATACTAGTTTAAGATGTAGAAATTAGAAATATGGATGGAATAAATACGGTAGGAGATAGGTGAAAGAGAAGGGTATAATTATTAATTTGCTAATTTTATGATTATACTAATATCTAAATGCAAAATAAAATATAAAGGATCCTGGCATATAATTATCTGTAAAAATTCAAGTTGCAAACTGTGTTAAAATACTCTAGATAAAAATTAGTAAATTGTTTGCTATTATTTTATCTGAGAAATTTTGATTAAATCGCTGTAATTGTAGTTATTAGAAGAAAACTTTATTCTTCGTAAAATTGTCCAATAACAGGCACATATAATAAAATATACACTTTTGTAACCACTATCGAATGTTCTAATTAGTAATATAAAATAATATACGTGCTATCTTGGTTTTAATGTCACATAAAATGAGTTTATTAGGCGATTTTCACTTAAGCACCAAGTTGGTTACAAAGTATATATATGATAACTAGTAATAAATGGCACAAGATAGAAGTAAAAAGAACGTGTATTGTTTTTATTTTTATTAAAATCAATCATCTACAATTGGTTTTAAAATATTAAAGCAGTAATCGAACTTTATGTATCTATAGTGGGATCCTTACTACTATTTTATAGTTAGCTATAGGAATAAAAAATTATCAATAAATTGACTCATTTTGTGTGATTTATAATGGCAAAGCTATAATAAAAATACTGCACAATTAATTACAAAATAGCTAGGGTTAGGAGGTAATTTTTAGATGCGCTTTACATTTAGTTTTCTCTTCTTACAATATACACTTTTATCGTATAATAAATTTATAAACTTTAATTGTTTAGATTCGGGAAACTAAGAAAATTTCATTCTCTAATGTTTTGAAGACATATAAATTAAGTTACTTTATAATATATTTATAGATATGTAAAACGAAGCATATCATCACGGTAAAGGAAGATCACTTATAAAATACTAAAGTAACTAATGAGTTTTTATTGTAAATAAAAGCAATATTATTTAAATACAATTGATTTTAAGTATTTAGGGCATTATAGTTGCTTGAAATTATTACTGTTTTTTGAGTATTAATTTAGTATAATAGTTAACGCCTCTAAATATGTTATATTTAAGTATAAAATAATATAAATATCCCGAGTAGTGTATTTTTTTTCGGTAGAAAATTGAAAAACTATCTAATAATAAAGCAAATATAAACTGTAATATAAGAATTGAATCATGGTATATAAAGAATTGATACTAATACTTATGAAAATAATAATATTCTATAATGAATTGTATTATAATTAAATTAAAAATAATAGTGTTATAAATATTAAATTAGATATTAATACCTACTATTATTTATTAGTGTATAATTAATTATATCCAATTTTATGGTAACAGAGATTTGCTAATTTTTCTCTAAATAACTATATAATTGTGTATTAATGCCTGTGTATATCAAACACATTTTACATATATGTGTATAGTATTAATAGATTATTAGTTCAGTAAAATGTTATATATTTTTTCACAATACACCTAACTTACTAAATGCTATACAGATGTAACTGATTTAGAGGTATCTTAAGTAGAAAATCTTCTTATTTTCCATATTCATCCTACAGGGGATACAGATTGTAATCAGCTACCAAGTGCTATTATCGTCAAAATATTCTTTCAAAATAAAGATCTGGATGTTTAATTGGTCGATATTAATTTTAATTATAGCAGTACATCATAGTTTGCTATTTCAGTGCCGGATATTTCTCTGTATTTCAATATTAAAGCTTCACATATGAAAATAAAAAGTTACAATCAAATATTCGAATAATAAATTTAAGAAATAACATTGACTCGCAACAAAGATGCTAGTATTTTTCATAATTTGTCTGTAACTTATGATTAGATAATATTTACAGCTACAGTTTATTTTCCTATGACGTTTTCAACAATAATAATAACAAATGCATCTCTAGCAATCACAAATAGCTTTACTACATATAGGGTCATCTTTGATGGAAATCCACTATTGGATACTGCTATATAATAGTTAACTATTTCATTTAAAAATTCAGGATTATCTACAATACTTTATGATACAGGAATTCTTAATATTCGCCTCGAATGTGAATATGGAACTTTAGGTGTCAATTCCATGGGTTTTGCCGATACTTAATTTTTAATATATAAAGATCAGCCATCTTCTGGCGATATTCTTACATTTACACCTTATAGTGAAAGTATATATATTAAGATAAAAGAATCATCTTTCTTTAGATAGGAACTAGCAAAAGCATCTTAAGTTAAAATAGTTGTAACTATAAATTAAGAAGTTTGCTAACTTGTAGGGAAACTTCCTGCTGCAGCCTTATTATAGAGTATATAAGTAAATAATAAGCTTTAAGCAAATTTTGATCATAAAATATTTCAAAATTTAGCACCTCCAGCTTTATCTTTTTAGGAGTGTATGCTAATATTATTAAAAGATGGATAATACGCTGATATGAGTTTCGTATTTTATGATTCAAGTGGTGTTCCTATAGATAGACTAAGTATGGTAACAACATCCATACATTAGTCTTGTTTTGATAATATTTAAATGATTTTGCAAGATAATAATATATAATTAACTGCTAAATGGATTTGTCCTCCAAAACCTAAATAAAAAGTTAAAATGATGTTAAGATTATATAGTTCTCAGCACACCTACTTTTTAGAATAATCAGAAGATGTGATGAGTGTTGAATTTTATCTTGATGGAAATATTGAAGTTTACTTTAGATAAATTACTAAGGATATGATTTAACGAATAAAAAGTGCTTATAGTTTTAGATTACTAATACTAACAACAGAAAAAGGTTTTGTTGATACTCTGTAACCATATTTTATTACTACTACATTTTAAGTTATAATTACATCTAATATTATTATTCTTAGTAGTAGTGTGTCATTAATATGTGCTCTTGGAGGAATAAATATATTTTATAAAAAAAAGGCCAAATTATCAAAGTAAATAAAATAGACTATGGAAATGGATGATATATGAATTTTTTGTTATACTATTTATTAATACTTCTTATTTTAGTCTAGCTAATATTTGTCTTATAAAATTTAGTTTATAATTGATAAACTTTACTTGGTAGAATTAAAATATTCCACATGTCAAGATTATAGTATAAAGTAAATATAATTCAGTAAATTTTAAAAAATTAGATTTAATTGATGTCTAATATTTTATAACTAACTAAATGTGATGATAAATGGAATTTTATCTTATTATGAATATATTTGAGCTAATTGTTATTTGTTAATTTTAATTATAAATTTAGATTTTATAAAGTAATCAGCAACCGTAACTTATTTTGCCAATTACTAGTTTAAGTATAATTTATTGATTAAGTTTAGTTGTTAACGATAATGAATTAGATACTAACACTAGTAGATCGTGATTTAGTTAATATAAATACGGTATTATATTCAGTTGATCTTTACAGTTGCATACTAGTAACTATCTATAAATTTTAACAAAATACTAATAATATATTATTTAAAATTTTTTAGAAACATATAATGTTATTCAAAATTTACCTAACAATTACAATAAAATAAATTTAAATTGAGAAATATCATAGATTAGATGGTTATAGTTAAAGTATTTGATTCACATTTTTTAAATTATCATCATTATTACAAATTTACTATAAACGCAAGATTAATTTTAATCTATCTGTTATTAAATATAGAAATTCTTCAAACTGGAGCTTATTATAATTAAAATAGTTAGAAATTTTTAATATTTTTTAAAGTGCTTCCAAATACAAACTAGGTCATAATGTATTAATATATTGCTAATATTATTATTAGTTAACATATTCATAGATATTTTAATTTAAAATGTAGTATACTTAATGTCATTTATAATTTGTTAAATCATAGTAAAGTCCCATATATAATCAATATCTTGCATTTATTTTTGATTTAAAAATAACAACAAATTAGATAGTTATTTGCTATTATACTATTTAAATGCGAATCGTGTTAATATTTAAAAATTAAAGATATAGTCTTGAATTGAATAAATATCATGGTTTGGTTAGAAAATAAAAATATGTATTATATAACTTAATATTAATTGATAGAAATAGAATTAAACAATATTTATAGTAATTAAGCAATTTGAAACGTATAATCTATGTTATAATTGAAAGTTTAAAATGGAATAAAGTAAAACATAATCCCAATTAGAAGATATTGAAAATATCATCGAAGTGTCTTGTGGTACAACTATTAGAAAAAGTAAAATAACCGCATAGACTAACCTGACAAAGGATATCTAATATTTAGGTAACGGTCCTATTTTCAAAGTACTAATTTATTAGTCGTATAACAATCTTATTGGCTTTCTTATTATGACTTTGTATATGATAGTCGGCTCTATATTCATTGGACAATATTTAGGAGAACCTGGCTTAGCATCTTCATCGGTTGGCACTTCACTTGAGCTCTTAGTATGTGTTATCATTATTTAGTCATTATCAGTTGGTGCAATATCACTTATTGGGCCTTCCTTAGGTTAAAATAAAATAGAAGATGCTAGAAATTACGCTACCTAGTTTTTCATGCTAGTAGTTATATTTAACATCTTAATGCCCGCTATAATACTTCCATTGAAAGACTATATAGCTAGAGGTCTTGGTGCAACTACAGAACCAGTATTTACGTACTTGTCTAACTATATGTGGGTTATGTACTCAGTAGTGGTCTTAGCTTATACCATCAATGGTGCTTTACTTCCGTTGTTACGACAAGAAAATAAGGTGAAAGAGGCAATGATCTGCTTGATAGTAAGCTCACTTCTCAATATTACTTTAGATGCATTTCTATTTAATGTTTTCTCAGACAAACTTAAAATGTAATGCGCTGCAATCTCAGCAGTAATATCATAATTGGTAATTGATGTGTGGATTCTGTTTAACTTTTTTGGAGGTGTTAAATCTATGGGAATTAGATTTGATAAAAACTATATTAAATTAAGCTGGTTTTTTGTAAGTGCAACTTTTAAATAATTTCTTCCAGCCGCATTTAATACTATTCCAGTTATTATTGCATAAGGTTTAATAAGTTCATAAATATCCAAGTATGCAGAAATTAGAACTACTTAGTATTAATCAATCTGGGGAATATTTTTAAGATTAGTATAATTGATGATTTAACCAAGGATTGGCATATATTTTGGATTTTGAGCTATTTTATCTTATAACCTAGGATAAAATAAATATCGCCGAATATAAAAACTAATTTTATATGCTGATTGGTTAACAATTGGTATATAAATAATAATATAAGTATTTATATTAATGCCTTATTTGATAAAAATGTTTGATTCTGATGAATAGTTTGTTAAAGAAGCTACGCTATTACTTAGAATAGGTTTTGCTGGAATGTTTTTATAAGGTTCCATTACATTTTCATCTGGTGTATTTTAAATGAGAAGGCAAATAGTAGCAGCTACTTTACTCTAGGTATTTAGGTTAATTATTAATGTTATAGGTATCTACGTTATTCCATTATATTTAGATATTAAATGGATTTTTATTGTGCCTACAACAACAGAAATAAGAGGTTTTATTATGTCTTAGATAATAATATGGTAGTAAAGTCACTATTTTAAAAAATTAGCCGATAAATAGGATGTTGATTCAGAAGAATAAGAGAAAAATTAAGATGCCAGCATTTCTCCTTGTAGATCTCACTTATAAACGGCATAATGTGTCAATAATAACAATTAAGAATGAGTTATGTATTTTATTTATTCTATACTCTTGATTTCTATATTTAAAAACTGAAGCTTAATCTAAATATCAATATGATTATATTCGTATCTCTATGTCATACATATAAATTAATGAGTTCCATGAATATAAATGAAATGATGAATTAGATTAAAGTCTATATTATAAAATTTAAGTAATATATTAATGAAAAGTATATTATTATTGGAGTCAAAATATTATAAGTCTTAAAAACTATTTAATTAATTTTTCTTATCCATCAGTCTATAAAATAAATGACTAATTTTTGTATATTTTTATTAATATATAATATACTAACAAGTTAAATTAAATTAGATTGATGTACATTTGTTTTTATACTTACAGTTGATCTTGTTTTTGTTATGCAACTAACACTAATGATAATAATCTTTATGTTATTGTTGAATTTTATATTCTTATATACATAAAATAACTGTATATTATATAGTGTTAACAAGTAATGCTATAGAAACACTATTATGATTATTTAAGTAATTGATTGATATTTTACTATCTAGATTATAACCAAAGAAATAATTGGATATAATAATTAAAAATAAGATGCATCTGCACTCACTCATGCTTTGTTGCTGCTTTTCTTAGCTGCAATATGTTCGTCAACTTCTTCGATATTATCATGATCATTTTCTAACAACGGCTATCTCTCTATATTAGTTTTCTTATCATTCTTAATTTTGTTGAGGATGGCATAAATTAGCATACCGACTATGAATCCGATAAACACGATTCCCATCACAATGCCAATAATAACGTCAATTTTTTACTATTCAGGGTTGATTTCTACGCATATATTGTACTCTAGCTGGTAACTATCGTTGCAGTGTTGACAGGTATTTATGTCGTCAGTGCACAAGTAACAGTTCTCTACGACGCATTGCTCCATTTCTAGATTTTTAAATCTTTTAGTATTCGTATTATATTATTATATTTCTAGCTAATAAATATTTTATTTTATTAGTGTACAATATTGTTATCAATGCGACAGTTCCGTTGCTCTACACGTGCTAACACAGGCTAAAAGGCTATTTTAATGAATTTCTCAAAAGCAGCTTTGTTTAATCTGGGCTCTAAGTTCTGCTCATTAGATGAGGGAAAACTTTCCGCACAATACCACTACTTTAGTCTAAATCTTCCTGTTTGACCTATTGCGACTCTAGCATCCAAAGACAGCATTTTTCAGTCTGGCCAGTTTAGTAGATTCGATTTTATTTAGATTCAAAAATTTCTAATATTTCCTTATTCTAGTTCAATTTAACCCATTGTCTAGTTCAATTTCACTTCAACTTTCATTATATCACTTACCACTCCATCACATTTTCACACCTATTCTCACTTATATATCAAATTTTTCAAAAAATTAAAAACGTAAAAAACGTAAAACCTTAAAAAACTTAAAGAAATAAATTCAAATTATAACAATAAAACCTAAAACCTAAAAATTTAACCCCCTCACAAATCGTCAGCTTTCCTCTAGTACCCCTTAACATAAATGCTCTCCTGCCGCATCGCCTTCACAGGCAGCTTCGCGTCGTACTCCCACTCCTCGTTTTCCTTATCGACGTACCGCTCCCACGCGTCGCCCTGGTGCATTTTTGCGAGCCGGACGGCCTCGCAATTCACGATTTCGAGGTTCTCGAGATGCGCCTTTTCGCGCATTTTGAGGCCCTGCGTTTTGGTCAATTTCCGGTACTTTTCGCTCTCCGGACTCGCCCAAAACGCGACGAATTCCTCGATTTCCTGCGCGAAATTCTCGAAGTCCTCGCGGAACTTCGCGCTCTCGGCGCCGAGGATCCAGAACGCGTCCTGGAGCGTCGGGGCTTCCTGGCCCAGATAGTTCCCGAAATTCTCGTCCTGGTAGAACGAAATTTCGGTGAAGTCGTCAAAAACGTTAATTAGAATTGAATTTTGGATTTCCGCTTCCTCCTCCAAAGTTGCCAAAAACTGCCCAAAAACGGAAATCGAGAGCGCGAAGTTGTCTTTTGATGGTTTTTGGGCCTTCACGGCAGCATGCAGAGAGTCGTTCCAGACGTCGATAACGTGCAAAACCAGCGACCTCTGAACGGCTAGGTTCTTAATTCTGGGTGGAGAAAATATCACTAGTTCGAGCGTTTGGATGTACTTAAAATGTTGGTTTCCCTAGTCTGAAAAGCCTGAAATCATCATTTACAAAATGGCTTAGCGGGCAAGGTACATGAATTTTGATTGGCGGAGATAGTCGACTGAGTTCCATTCCCGGATGAGCGTTTCGAGCAAACAGCGGAAAAATAGCGTTTTCGGACCGCCGTAGTCTTTGTTTTACACGATTTCGTCGTCCTCGCCCTCGTCCTCTTCGGGCTCGAAGGCCTCTTCGACGCAGAAAATTTCTTCCATTTCGCGCTGATTCGGGCAGGCATGGATCAGTTCAGCGACGCCTTCGGCGATGCTCCGCTGCAGCGCAATATCGTCCTCCTTGTAGAGATACAGGTATAGGCCTTTGAGCAGTTGCATCATCTTCAAATAGTCGAACGGGAGTGCCTTTATCGCGCTGTTCAGCTCCCTTTGGACTATCGCAAATGCTGCGTTCCGGTCCGCCTTCTCCTCGCACTGGAGGTACCACAGGAGCTTCTTGAAGTGGGGCTCGACGAATGACATTTTGGGGAGTGTGGGGTGGAACGGAATTAGTGATTATATATTATATTAAGTAATTTATATAATGTGGAAGGGAGATAAAAATGAAGGTTTTAACAAGACCAGATAGATTAAATTGGGCACGGAATGCTATTGTAAAAAAAAGACTGAGTAAAGGGACGTATGCTGGTGATATTTTGAGTACGGGTGAAGCGGAAATTATGACATGGGTAGTGGTCAAATATGATGGGATGCTGCACTACCGCATGCTACCGCTCAATAAGGCCTCTGGAGTGCGGAAATAGCAAGAGGAAATAAAATACTAGATACAATTTTATACAGCTACAACGCGTAATATCCATATGAACAAACACCAAATAATTAGAGCGAAGGCACACCGCAGCGCTCATTAAACCTGCGCGAGCCTCAGCTGCCATACCGCATTTTCTTACTTCCAGATGGCGCACCGAAGCGGCAGAGCGAATTCAGCCAAAAGTGCTTAAAAATCCTCAAAATCTGACCGCCTTGTTCCCGAATTTCCAATGCCAATTTCTTCTCCCCCGTTTAAACCGCAAACCCGCAAAAGTCACATTTTCGCACTCCCAACACCAGAAATTCTGCGAAACCCCAAAACTCGCTCACTCGGCGTCCATAAACTCACCAAAGTACAGCCCGGTCAGCTTCTGGTCCTTGTCCTTGCTGCTGTTCAGCTTGTTCACCCTGGGTCTCAGGCTCTCCGCGTCCCTCCTGAAGGTGACGCCAACGACCTTCAG
Source organism: Spironucleus salmonicida (assembly GCF_000497125.1). Taxonomy (NCBI): domain Eukaryota; phylum Fornicata; order Diplomonadida; family Hexamitidae; genus Spironucleus; species Spironucleus salmonicida. The sequence goes on from NC_090598.1 coordinate 677,575, forward strand.
GAACTGATTCATGCCGTCGACGAGCGAAACCGGCGCGTTGGCTGTGCAGTCGACGCCTGGTTCGCCCTGGAACACGATCACGCGGTCGGCCAAATAGAGGCTCATCAGGAAATCGTGTTCGACGATGTAGCAACATTTTGCGCACGACAAAATGAAGCGCTTGATGACCTTTGCGACGATGAGACGCTACGTCGCGTCCAGATACGCGCTGGGCTCGTCGATGAGGTAGACTTCCGCCTGCTTTCCGAGGGCCAGGATCGTGGCTACGCGCTGCAATTCGCCGCCTGAGAGCTGCTTGAGCTCTCTGTCCAAAAGGTGCTAGATTTGGAGGGGTTTGACGACGCTTTCGACGAATCCTCTGTTATTGAATGTTTCTGGGATTCTGTTATTCAAGAAATCAGATACTGAGGAATCTGCGTTTGGTGCGATCGTTTAGGGCTTGTAGGACACTGGAAGCTTGGGAATGGAGTCGCCGGGTTTCAAAATTGGGTCGTATCCTTTTGCACCTGCGATTGTTTTCACGAAAGTTGATTTTCCTGTACCATTTTCACCTAAGATTAGGACTATTTGTGAGGTCATAAAATCTCCACCGGTTATATTTAATGTAAATTGGCCAAGCTTGATTTGCATATCTGGATAAGAGGTAATATAAGTTGGTTTGACTTCTGGCAGCTCTTCTTCGGCTGGAGCTTCAACTTCTTGCTATTTTTTGCCTTTTTTAGCTGGCTCTTCTTTCTGTTCCTACGCCTATTAGATTTTGAATCTAAGTTCTGTGTCACGGAAACGCATGTTTTCTGTGGGAATATAGCCTTTTAAGAAGATATTAATTCCATCGCGAACAGAAAATGGAAGAGTAATAATACCGTAAACACCTGGTTGGCCATACAGCAATGAAACAAAATCTGACATATAATCTAGAATAGCTAAATCATGTTCAACTACAATACAATATTTATCAGAATTGTTTTCAACGAGTTCGCGGATGACTTAACCAACCGCAAGTCTTTGCTTTACATCCAAATAAGATGAGGGTTCATCAATTAAATAGCAATCGTAATCTCTTACAATAACATAGGCTAAAGCAAATCTTTAAAGCTCACCGCCAGAGAGTTAAGCCACTTATCTTTGCATGAGTCCTTTCAATTACAATTTCTCTAAAACACTATTGGTGAATTCTGAATTTCGTTTAATGTACTTTGAAAACATCTTTTCGACTGTGTTTTTAGCTTTTTCAGTTTTATTGATAGAATCTACATACTATAGCTTTAATCCAACATCCATCTCAGAGTTATACAATCTCGCAAAATAAGTCTATAGTTCGCTACCTCTGAATCTCTTAATAATTTCTTATGTATCCCAGTCAGTTTTGAAGTCTCCAAAGTTTGGTCTAAGCTCATTGCAAAGAATCTGAAGAGCAGTAGATTTACCAGTACCATTCTCTCCAACAAGTCCTAAAACTTGACCTGGACGAGGGGTTGGTAATCTATGAAGTCTGAAAGAATTTTCAGCATAACGGAATGATACTTAAGAATCTAAAGTAGAAGGTAAGTTAACAATTCTAATAGCATCTGTTGGGCATTTTTTAACACATATATCACATCCTATGCACATATTTTCAGATATAAGAGCACGCTTAGAAGTCTGTGTAACCACAATACACTTCTTCTCGAGCTTATTAACAGGGCAAAAAGAACGACACTAGAGACCACATTTTTGAGGACGGCATCTATCAGGGTTAACTACTGCAATACGAGTAACTTAATCAGTTTTTGATTTACCTTTTTATGACATTTCACGAGGAGTGGAGAAGGAAAGTAAATAATAAATATTTATTATTAAATAATAATATAATTCGTGACTATGTATAGTTCAGATCATAAAGTTCTTTCTTTCACCTTCTACAAGAGGAACTTCTTTCTGTACATCTACCTGTTCTTCAACTTGATATAATTATTACTATAATTAATCATCCTTATATATACTACCATATTTTTCAATATTTTCCTTCACTATTTCAAAATATTCTAAAGTCCTTTGCACTTCTATATTACTATCTCCTTCTTACTTAACTGCACAACTTAATAATTCTTACGCTTCTCCAGTTTAGCTCCGTATTCCATCAATTAAAATACCAAATTAACCTTTATAAATTGGAGTCTTCTACTCAACAGTATTATAATAATGAATAATTTTTTTAATGTAGCAATTCAATGTATCCTCATCTGCCTCTGAAAGTATGAAATTCTAGAAAATGAACTCGATATTACTGGTCGTAACTAAAAGAACTTAAGCTGCTTTAGCATATGCAGCCACTTCATTTGGTGTTGCAGTACGTAATAATGCAGAACAGATTTTAATTTAATTTTTATACTACTACTAGATAGGTATGTCCATTGGCACAGAGTGTAATTGTGGAAAATCCATTTTGCAGATTAAAAGGAAAGAATACATTATATATAATTATATTTGAAATATTATGAAAATTTTAATGAATCCACCAGCACCATAACCACACCCCAGAATTCTTAAGAGGAAAATACCATAAACTGCTGAAGTTATCTCTCATATACATGTATAAGAAGTCCGTTTGCCTTCACCTCCTAAACCAGAGCCATAAAATAAAATTACTTTTAATCAGACAAAATATAATAATTTACCTTCAGTAGAACTTGATTTAAATGATTCGTATATTGCTCCTGCACCTAAAAAAGTAAGAGCTTACCCAAACTCAGGTGTAAATAGAATGGAGCTAATTGAGATATAAATGTATAATTATGAAGATTTTAGATCCGGGCTGGGACTTTGATACATGTTATGATGATTTATTTGTAATTATCTTTTAAATTTAAAGTGTTATAGAACATTTCGTCTAAAAATACTATTTACTTTTAATAAATAATGACAGTAATGCAATACAAATATTATACTTATATCTATTAAAATCTTTAAATCTCTAATAATTAACTAGACTAATTATTATGTTATTCATTTACTATATATAATATTTAAATAATTATATACACAAACCTAAAAATATACGAAATTCTAACAGTTTTAATTAAATACGTTTATTAGTTAATATGAATCTGATAAATGGATGAATTTTAATGTACGTAGATCTGTGCAATTGAATGCACCAAACTAGATGATAAGTTTAAATGTGAATTAACTTTTGGTTCCATTATTGGAATTAGTATTTCCTTTATCATTTTTATTGTTAGCCTACTAATATTTTATTGGCTATATGGCGAATTTAAACTAGCGCGAGGTTATATTAGAAAATATAAAGGCAGAGTTTTTTATACTTGGGTATAGATTAAAACTAAAGATACAATAACCATATTGTAATAACTATGATCACTCATGGATAATTTCATCAATTCTTTACTAAATTTTTTAACAAAGTTCAGTATAACCAAGATCCTTTAAATGATTACAATCTATTTGTAGGTATTTTAATATTACTTATTTTTGATCATGAATTCCACTTATACCTAAAAAACTCATAATAGATAAAATAGCATCTTCTTTTACAATAAATAGTCCTTTCTGTTTAGAATTTTCTATATAGTGACAGTATCCTATCAATGAAGTCTTATACTAAAATAAATTACTTTATAATATATCTGATTCGTTGATAAATATAACAATAGTACTTTCTTGTGGAAACTAAATAAAATTTTTATGAACGATATAGGATAAATCTTCTGATTATAATTACTAAATCTAATTATTATTGAATATGCCATAAGACAATAATAATTCTTTTAAAAAAGGATCTGCGTTAGCTTTGTAAAGATTAGATGTGTAATCAAGTATTGAATTCTTAATCTAATATTTGCAAAACACTACGTTCTCAATAATATTAAAACTATCTTGATGAGTAATTAAAACTTAAAACTAAGACATTTTTAGTGTTAACCCCTTAAATAAATACAGTATTAATATAATTTATATAAAGAATTAGATTAAAATCAATTTTAATCCTATAATGTAATAAATTCAAATTAAAAGACAAACTGATAATAATCCTTATACTCGTAAATCTACAATCTAAATATCTTTTTAATTTATATAGAACGCCTCAGCTTCCGATCGAATATCATCATCTCCACTTAATCGGCATATATAGTAAATTCCTAATAAGTTTAAATTGTTTTTTAATGTTGATATTTTTTCTAATTATAGGATGATTTATTATGAAACTGAATTAAAGATCAAATTGTTAGTCATCTAAGATATCTATATGTAAATTAAATAATATTCCACGTCTTATGTTGGGATAACAAGTTTTGGTAATTAAAATATAAAATCTAATTCAATTTAGGATTAAATAGCATTAGTTGAAACATTTATTATATTTAGCAACTCAGAAAATGTTTATTTAGATTACAAAAAATGTGTGGTATACTACGTTATAAAGAATTTTAATGTAAATTTTAGATCATCTTTACGTATAATATTAGGATTAAAGGAAGTAACACTGAATAATTATATAAGGTTTTTTAAATCTTTTGTCATGAAACATTCAATGGCTAACTCAAGTAATTATTATTTAGATGGATAAGTTACTAATGGAATATAATGTGTAAATTCAATTTATTATTGTTCAATTTACTAACCAGGATGGCGTAATAAGGGCAATTTGTCAAACTATTAATTCATATTTTACGCCAGCTATATCATCATGTTACCAAATTCGTATGCAGGTGAAACCGTACCAGATGAAGAATTAAATGTAATACTTGACATTTGAAATGAGTATATTTTATTATATTATTTTATATAAATGAATATCTTTTAAGATTAAACACTCGCTAATTTAATATTTTAAGTAGTAAGGTTTACTCACATCACATTACTATTATATTGTACTATATTGTTACCATGGACATTAATATGAAAAATGAAATCATCACCATCTATTATTTTAAATGTGTAAGATCATAAAAAGGATAGAATAGGATTCTCCTAGTCAACAGTTAATCTTCCACGAATCCTATCCACAGCAACAAAACTTAGTAATTAATTTTTACAATACTCTTCTACAGCATAATCTTAACCCATTTCAAGGGCCATAACAATAAGGTCACCGATAAGGAACATTACTTAATTATAAACTGTTGAATCATATGTTGTTAATGATCGTAAACTAGTAAGAAAAATTGGAGAAAATACTATTGTTATTCATGATGATATTATGCGAATTAAATAACTTTTTGAAGACTTTGTTCCCATTGAAATTTTAGAAAGGTAGTATGAGCTGAACGAGTTCAACTAGATTGGATCGAAAGCATTGAAGAAATAAGGCGATCTTGGTCATATTTCTTCTTTTATTATAAAGTATTTTAAATAAATAAAGTAATACGTACAGTTAAAAGGTAGTATACATTATTTGAACGATGTTGAAATGCTAGCAAAGAATAATTCAATATTTAAGACTCATAAATAAATATAGTAATAGAGGGCTCAGTCTGAATTTCATGAGAAATTTTAAAAGATAAAATTTAAGGAAAAGCAGAAGCGTATCATGGATATGGTAAACTAATTTCGGAATTTATAGTAAAACCATTGAATTAATTATTGATATAATATTTTATTCAAAGTGTAATTAGTAAAAGAAATATTAAATAACATGTTTAATTTTGCTACATTGTGAATTATACACTATATTATATTTATTTATATATAATATATCAAATTTCGTATAGATACTTTTTAGAAACTTATTTTGACAATATACTATAACTATATACGTAATTTATTTCATTCAAAGTTTTAATGCAACTTCAACATTTAATACTATTGTATATTTTCCATTCCGTAAATCTTTAAATGGAACCTTTGAATCTTAAGGAGCATATAGCGTTTTGGGTTCTAGAAACATCCCTTCCAGGTACCCCAGTTGCTTCTGCGAGAAAACTATTTGAACCACCTTTTTCCAGCCTCATGCCCTAGCTATAACAGCTTTTTCAGACTACAATATAGATTGAAGTAACCGGAAACATATTAGAGCGATGGTTAGATGAGCTGCAGGACTAAACTTTAAAACAGTTCTTCCTATTTTGAACCAAATTTTAGCTGAGTGACATGAACAATAGCAAGCTTCCTTTGAAAAATATTTGTCATACACTAGTTATTTTATACTGTTATAAAGAAAATCGCATAATCGATGTTTCTGCCACCCTTACTAATAAATCATATATTTTACACCCATTATATCCCGTATTATTCGTGCGACAAATTATATTGGAATTATCATTTTAAGCAATATCTACTTAATATCATATAATAATACCAATTTCACCTCACATCACCTTACAAAGTCCCCGGATATCCTCCTCGTTTTCCCGCAGCAGCCCATCAAGTGCCTCAAAATCCGCTCCATCGAACCGTCTCTCGCCCATATCCGCGATACTGATTTTCTTTGTGCTTTCAAGCACCAGACGCTCTCCGCGCTGCTTTCGCGGATCGAACTGAACAAGTGGGAAAAGGCCGCTTTCAACCGCTAACTTCTCCTGTTTCACACTGTTGAAACCAGATACCCCGTGAGAAATGCATGGAGCGTACGCGATGACCAAGCTGGGTCCAGGGAATTCCTGCGCGGCCCGCAGAACGCGCGCGCTCCTCACCACGTCGTTGTTGCTGATTGTCGCCAGGAATGCATTCTTGTAATGCATCATCATCAGTACGAGGTTCTTCTGGACTAAATTGTGCCCCAGCTCCATCTTCGCCTGCGGCGGCGAGCTGGCGCTCTTCTGGCCGCCCGTGTTAGAATAGCCGTGCGTGTCCAGTACGAGGCAATTCACGTTCTCGCTGCTGCGCGCCAGCGCATCGATGCCCGCGAAGTCGATGTCGTAGGCGCTCCCGTCGCCTTAGATAGACCAAATCGGTGTCTTCTCGCCGCGGATGCGCGTGGCCGCTGCGAGCCCGATGGCAACCTCCGCTGTATCCTCGAAGAGCGAGTTGTTCCAGAAAATCTGCTGCTTGAAGGGCTGGTCGTTCACATCCCCCAGGTATGCCAGTGGACAGCCTGTACCCTGGATAATGCCCATTTTCAGGCCCGGCAGCTTGTCGTTAATTTTGGCCAGAAGGTTGATGTAACCTGTCTCGCCGCAGCCGGCACAAGCGGAATGATATTTCAGGTTCGATTCGATGAACTGGAGTGATTTTTCGGTAAAGGTCTTCGTTTTCGGCACTCTTTCTTTGTATTCGGTTTTTTATTATATATTATTAACAAACTCGAATAAAGTACTTTCATGCAAATTCGTTTCTGCTACATTTCGCTTCATATCCAACGCTTTAGTTGGGCAAACTTGCTCGCAAATCGTGCATCCAGTGCAATCTCGTGGTGCAGACTAAATAATATAGTAATATTATCCGATTTTTTAGCGGGATATTTTAGTTTTAGCCAATTTTTCGAAATTCATAAATTCGGTCTCCGTAAGCAAATATCCCTCGATACAAGCATGAGGACACGCTGCAACGCATTTTCCACACTAAATACATTTTTTATCGTCCCAGATTGGAATGGCAGTTGCAAAATTAAGTTTGTTCTCTCTGTTTGTAGCGTGCTTGAAGCCATTTCTCATGTTTTTGAAGTAGGATGTGGGTGTTTCGTCACTGATTTTATAATTTTGTGGCTAAAATTATTACAGATTTTATGGTTAAACAGTAGGTTTTTGGTAATCAAAATAAGATATTTTTTAAGTTAATTTATCGAAAAATTGAAGCTGCTAATCAATATTCTTAATATGTTTTTTAGAAGAAATGTTTGTTAGCTAGAGTTTCAGATTCTGCTTTATCTAATTAGTTTAATTAAATGTAAGTTTTCCTTCTTTTTCCATACATAATGCTATTGAAAATAAGAAGTGAAAATTCGATTTTACTTTAAAATCTAAATCTTGCATATCCACACAGTATACTTTACAGTTTTTTGTTGACTTAAAAGCATTCTTAACAAGATCTTACGGTCCGTTTACAATGACAAATCCATCTTCCTGAATTTTTTGATCTATTTCTTACGAATTTCTATCAAACAGCGTTAGGTTGCTCACGGCAACAACACCTTCAAATCCAGTGGGTATGTATTCACTACCAAATCTCACCTCAGTTCTGTTGTTTCCACCTGCTTTTTTAGCATCATAGTGGGCTCTTTGTGCTATAAATGGAAAGTCGTCTGAAAGCGATTGGGAAAACGTCTAAACAGCTGAAATAAGACCTTCAGATGCAATTGAAAACACGTTTAATGCTAATCCAGGATTACTATATTTTTTTGTATCAGCTTGAAAATATTAATTCAAGCTGGTAAAATTAAGATCATCATTAATTCCTACTGTAAAATTCTTCAAAGTCGAAGTTTTTGCGTTTTAGATAATTAAATCTACGTCTTTATAACTAAAATCTTTTCCAGATAGACCATATACTCCTGCTAAAATTTTATAATTACTAGGATGTATTTCCTTTGTTTTCAGCATATCCAAATATAATATTTCAGTATCTGGTGACGTAATTTCTCTATATCGATCTAAAATGGTAACAGTTTTCAAATTTCTATATTGTTATAGTATTTTAGCTAATTTTTAATGTTAAAATGGTCTGAAAAGTTTAATATCCAGATAATCTACATCAGGATGTTATTTAACGGCAAATTTAACACTATCAACACTACTACCAGTAGAAACAACTAAGTGTTCTATTTTATTTTTGTTAGTTTTCTCACAGCCTTCAAAAAATCCTAATTTTACTCCTATTTTATCTTCTAAAAAGTCATATACTTTTTAAATCTCATTTTAATAATCCCGAGCCTCAAATGTTTATGCTTCTGTCATTTAAAAATGAATATTAGAGCCTGCTATCATTCCTACATTTTTACTCTCTAGTTTTCCAGAAATATTAAATTTAGTTAAAAAATGAGCATAAATTCCTTCAAAGTCAATTTTACTACTTTTAAGATTAACAAGTTCGTCAGAGGTTATGAATCCATCATAAAAATGAATAACGGGCTATTAAAGTTTAGCACTAATAAGGTAACTAGCTAGAGCATCTATTTCGCATGACTTCGCATCCTTTGAAGATATTATTATAGCTCCTGAGTTTTATAGCTGAGCTATATCTTAGTGGTCTCCCTATATTGATAATGAATGAGTGGCTAATGATCTTGCTGCTACATGAATTACACCAGGAACTCGCTCACCTGTCATTTTTAGAATAGAAGGAAGCATTAAAAGCAAACCTTATGAAGCAGTAAAGGTAGCTGATGGAAGCTTGTAATGACCAGCTCCATGAACTCCTGCTATAGAAGCAAGTTCAGATGAGGTTTAGAATGTTTTTTCTGGTGCTAGAATACTTGCTGTCTTAGTAGCAGCTGTAGATGGTGTAATAGGGTATACAAAAAGCGTTTACGCTAGTTTAGAGGCGATTTATGAAGTTACAGTATTAGCAGTTATCATTTTGTATAACTCATAATATTATATTCAATATATAATAATAAAGTATTATATAAAAATTCTATTATACATAATTATTCACAGCTATACAAAATGATTAGTTATATAATTCATTATAACTCTACTATAATTAATAATGCTATTTAAACTAAAATTTATGGAATTTAATACACATAGGTATTTAATTTTATGAAATAATTAAGTAGATATATGGTATAATTGGTATATAAATATCTTTACATAAACTTGATACTGCTATATAAATTACTAATTCATTTTATTATGTAATAATACAATAGTAGTTTTACAAGAATGGACCCAAATAGTAATGATAGCTAAACTAATTTCATGAAGCTCCTACTCAAGCCAGAAGAAATCCCTATTCTTGATAAATTTAACATAAAAGAATTTTTAACAAAGAATGGAATTGAAATGAAGGAAGATTAAATGAAACATGCACTATCCGCATTTGAGGCAGTATGTAAACAATCAATGGCACCCACTGCTAACGAGTGAAACTATTAAATATAATCTTGCTTAAATCAGAATATAAGATATATCACATGTTGCTATTAGCTAATTTACTTAAGTTCATCATAATTAAAATGTCTAAAGTTATTGGAAAAGGTTATGATACACTAAAAATAGTGAATATGCTTGATTTTGAGTATAATATACCATATATTATGTATAGATAATCTTTAAAATATATGTATAAAATATGTTGATAATTTAAATATTAATTCATTACAGAGTATTAATATAATAATAAACATATAGTAAAGTAAATGAACTTCAATAATTGACATTTAGAATGTACCATCATAATAAAGTATCAATGATAAACATTTTTTATTATTTTAAAATTAAACAAAAAATTCTTAATGATACGCAGTTTATTTATCTAATTAGCAAAAATTAAGCTAGAACTATATTTAATTTCAAGTTTATCAATGTTATTGATTATAATTTTTATTTTCACCAAAGTTATTCATCAGATTTAGATCACTATTCTTTGAAATACTGAATAATTATTAAGACTAAGACCTTTTATCAGTTGACATTATAGTAATAAAGTATAGTTAAATTAATGCATTAAACAATAAATAGTATATAGATCTAAATAAATATCACTAATAACATATTACGGAACGCTCCAGTTTTTTCTTTAGATATGCTCTTACTATTACCCATGATAGAGATAGAATAAAACTAACAACTAATAATACCCATCCCTACCAAAAGTCAGCAAATTACACTAAAGGGTCTATGCTTGTTACTTAAAGTTAGTAACCAAGAACGTAAACTACTCCAAAAAATTAATAAAAACTTATCTAGTTGATTAACAGTTCATCTGTAGCATTTACACTATAGCAGTAAACGTTATCCACAGATGGAAATAAAAAATTATTTACTTCGGAAAATGACATATCAGCATCTTAAAATTGCTGCAAACTATCTGCAATTTTGATAGTTATTCCAGCAAAAGCTCTACTTGATGAGAGTTACTATTCAATATTAATACAAAGCTATCCTTATGTCAAGACTAGTTCTACCTCACCTCCGGGTATAATTGAAGATGCGAATATATAGGAACCAACATAGGTGTTATCTTTATTCCAGGCCTTATAGATAACACTCATAGCAATATTATCTAAATGGGAAGATACATTTGTAAGGTTTGTGGCGCAATCGGCAAAGCTATCAAACTCTGAAATTTCCCATGTATCGCAAGATACAAACATATCCAGATCAAAAGATGTATTAGAATGAAATTAAAGTTAAAAAGTGTACCCACTTTTATCTTACACTGCTATCCAGTACTCTCTTTTAAAGAACTCTTAAAACGGGCAAGCCACTCCAGGTGTTTGCTAAACGTGTACCACATTGTTCGAAAACGACAGATGGGAAGATGTGATGCAGTCACCTGATGTGATTCTATGTTAGATCTCTACTACAAATACTAAATTAAACGGAATCTCTACGCTTTAGTTCTACTCCTTCCCATAGGGGTCGATAAAGACATTCTAGGTGGATATTTTTCTAGGTATCGATATTAGCAGCTTGAAGGCAATGAAGTTGCTAGATGAAATGGTCACCGTGGCCTAACTACACCTTTGTTGTTCTTCAAGAGTTCCAGCTCCACAGTTCATCGATTCGAAGGTGATTTTTAGGAAATCAAATGCAGATTGTGCAATTGAGCCATTATAGAGAAAACTATCATTAAGAGTGGAGGTATAAAATGGGTCGCCAGTCGTGCTAATAATGCAGTTTGGGTTGACTTATATTGTGGGCTGTATGCTTTTATATGTCGTAAATTGGATCTCAGGGTTGAGCACACATTCATTATAGTTATAGTAAGTTTCTAACAACTAGCCTACTGCGCCACTTTGTATAAGATTATCATTCAAAAAAGTAATTTTATACGAGGCTAAAACAAATTTAGCGGCATCAGAGGCACTTTAACCATCTTAAGGATATAACGATATATTAACTGCAGTAAATGCATTGTAGAACTCAAAATTCGATCTGAACAATATTGAGCCGATTTAAACCTCGTATACAGCCGTTTAGTTGGTTTGAGCCTCACAGCTTGCTAATTCACTAATTTTTAGGTCATTGGCAGGCATTGTAATGAGAATCACAATATTAGTCTATGGGTTTATAATAACGCGAGAGGAATCCATTTAACACGTAAAAAATAACACTATTATCATTTTTAAAACAAACTTCAGATATTTATATTTCACATAAATATTGAAAATGTATAAATGTAAAAAAGTATAAAATCTATATGTTAATATTAAATGTTATTGAATCAGTGTATATTTTGGCAAAATTCAACCATCAATATTATACATCATTATATTAAATATATCAATTATTAGTATTTTTACAATAGTTAAATTATAATAAATATATGATGGTTATAAATGTGTAAAATTTTTTCAAAAGGTTAAGATTACATTTTGGATTACTAGCACAAATTAATATATAGTAAAATATATACTTTGTAAGAATTGAGTACTAATTTTAGTTGCCATCAATCCTTGTAATTATAAATTTTTACTGTAGGTAATTTTATTGACAAATTAAAAAATAATATTAGCATTGTAGTTAATATCACCTATATAAGATTATCTACTTACAACATTTAATATTAAACAAACTCCAATATTCGTACTTTGTATACTAAAATTTACTACATTTATCATCATAATGATATTAATTTTAATTAAAATCTACAAAACTAAAATCTTCTTACTTATTTCTACACCTATTAAATTAATTGCACAATCAAAATTATTCTAACTTAAACATAAACATAAAGTCTCTAGCGTTGTTAATAAGTGTTTTAAAATGTTGAACCATAAAGATTAGATCTAATATATACCAATGAGTAGTGTATAAGCAAGTATCATTAAACTGCCTTTTTAAGATGTAATTATGAATATTTTCTCTATGAAATCGCTTTACTAGCGCTAGTTACAATTTATAATGTGTATTACTTATTAAAGTATTAATATAATTATTATCCACTAATTTTATTCGTCCTAATAAGCAATTTCTTTAAAATCGTCCAAATCAACTTAAGAACTTATTTATGCTACTTTTTAAACTATTCTAATTTTTAATGATTTGCATTATTTTATCGTCTATTAATACTCATTATTATAAAAAATAGAACTATCTATCTTGATATTACACCTCACCATTCCTTTTCATTTAAAATCCATTAAAATATATTATATTCATTCATAAATTAAATGTTATAATAATATAATAATCATTTTATACAATATTTTCACTCCACTAAAAACACATATGCTAAAAACACCATTCTGACGCATATTTCTCCAAAAATAACTCCCACGACAAGTTGCCTCTTAGCTGCAAAATAACAGAATAAAATGGTTATCGCAGACCCTTATGCAAATGCAATTCTGCAGTACCGCCCCAAAATACTCTAATTCTTCAGCATTTTGTAAAAAGACGCCTTCATTTTTAGCCCAAAATGAGCCAAAAAATCATTCTGGCAAAGTCCTAAATTAAGACAGACCAAGAAGGAGTGAAAAACCGAATTATTTTGGAAATTTCGGTCGATTATATTGAGCAAAACTACAAAATGAGCAGCTGCCAAAAAAGCCGAAAGACAATAGTTTTGCATGAACTTCAAATTCGATTTTCCACTCCTAAAGTCCTTGAATGAAGTGGAAAATAGAAATTTAAGTGCAATTTATAAGATAATTGCAGTAGTTTAAAAATTATCTGTGAAGCGTTTTGCAGCGTAAGAAATTGCTAAAATATTGAGTATAAACTGCGCTAGAAATGCTGATTTGAGGGAGCTGGAAGTGAACTATTGCATGTTGCGTTCATGTAGTTTTTCAGCTACAGACATTATGTAAAAAGGAAAGATTAAATATTCTATATTAATGTATGTTATTATTATAAATTATTTTAATTTGACACTAGCTACTATTATATTAAAATTATAATAATAACACATTTTAATTACTAAGGAATAACCACAATGTTTCTTGTTATTAACTCACAAGAAACTATCACTATGCTCAGATTTTCATAATCTGAATCTGTTCAGGGACCAAATACTCATAGTTGTACTAAAGATTTAGCCCCCGACAGTCCAGAACACATAAATTAAGAAATTGCCGCATGTCCGGTAGCACCTTTATACGATTAAAAGAGATGTTCAGAACGCGCAGAGATTTTGGAGGTCGCAGGGTCTTCAATTTATTATTTGACACATCTAAAAGTGCTAATGGCGATGTGCTTAGATCTGGGAGTTCTACAAGGCCTGCGTAGCGTAAAGATAGCGATTTTAAGCCAACTGGATAACTATCTATTATCGCGAACTGACCGACAATGGAAAGGTGCTGCAAAAATGGCATTTTATCGAGCTTCAAGAGCTCGCAAGGTGACTATAAATCAAGTACACGGATCTTCGACCGGTCAATCAGCTCGTAGCTTACGGTACAAATGTTAGGTGAACCGCGGTGTATGGTCTGGTTCTGCGTATGTACGTCATTGCAGAGGAAATCCCCTGATTTAGTACGAATAGCAGCTGTATAATGGCCGCTAGTATCACTCCCTTGATGATAAATTGCACTATTTAACTTAAATTCATAATTATAAATGGATAGATTATTTTGGAATTTTATTTTACTACAACCTTGTATGTTCTGCTTCTACACTAAAACGAGTAGCTATTTAGGGGGTGTGAACTGGCTCAGTTTTAGAGTTACTGGCTTTCCACACTCACAGACGCGCTCTTCGCTGAAAAATTCGTTAATTTGGTCGTCTATAAATAGATTTTTATATAACACTATTTATATATCTTAATTATTAGTTTATTGATACCTTCCACAGGATTCGCATATACTAGAAATGGTCCAGTTGAATAAAAACTAATTTTCCAGACCGCATATATTTATAAGGTTTAGCAGTGCTTCGTTTGCGTCCTGCTAATCAAATCCTGTGAATTATTTATTATCTAAACATAACATTTCCTTGATCTCGTGTGGGTCGAAGGCCTGTTGACTTGTTCGGAAGCGCTATAATTCGCTTGAAAGTGCAGTTTCTGGGAATTTAATGTTAGACGCATTAGCAAGCACTTGAATTGCAGATGACAGGTAACATGTGTTGCCTAGGTTCTTGACACCAGGCATTCTGAAAATTGAAGAAAGGACGGCTTCGTGGGTTCGTATGGTTGGGAAGTTGTTGAAAATATTTCTATATGCCGGTTAATAGACTTTGAAACTGCAGGTTAAGTAGAAAAATTTATTTAGTAATTTTGAGTTAAAAAATTAATTCAAATTCCATTTTTTATTTTATTTTATATATGATATGCACTATGGTATTCTATAGTTACTCTGATTGTACATATTATTATATTAAAATAATTACATTATATATTTTCACACCAATCTAACCCTCATTCATCAACATACGGCTCCCACATACGCCCCTATAAACTTTCACGCAATCCTTCTAAGTCAATGTCGCGATCCATCAAATTGACTAAATCTCCGATCCTCCTTGGTTCTGCTCGGTCGTTCTTTCTAACAATTTAGCCATCAGATCCACCCTTTTTGCATATCATAACTGCTTGATATAAATTAATAACTTCTAAATAGACTTCAGGAATCTGCTTTAAATCGACGATATCTGGAACTTTTTCATCCTTTTTCGCACCAATAACAACTTCTTCTTCCAGATTTTCCCAGAAATTCTCTTCATCAATTTCACTTTTAAAATTATTAATACGATGTAGTACTCGCGCTGATCGAGCCATCGCTCGCGGAAATTTACGGAGAGAATCTCCTGGGATTAAGTTTGAAGCAAAAAGTGCTTCTAACGAAGGAAATTCATGCCGAATTTCAAGCGAATTTTCGAGTAAAACATCGCGTAAATCACGCATGTCTATCAAGTACTCCGTAGTTTTTTCTACTGCTTCGGCTAGCTGAAAATCGTATCCCTGACCAAATTCATTATCACGTAGGCGTGGGTGAGGCTATGTGAACTGAAGCGTGTAAAGCTTGTTTTGTAGAGGTGGAATTGGTGTTTTCTAACCATGAACGTAGCCATTGTTCTCTAAACGTGCAAGAATAGTTGATTTCGAGGGGAAAACTGCTATGAAAATACCATTAGCTGAAATAAGTTGGGAAACATTTCTGAACATTGTCATGGCCTGTTCTCGGGTCTAAAATGCATAATGGAGTGCGAACATGCACGAAATAATGTTGAACTTAATTGTGGGTTTAATAAATTTATATACTTCTTTCTAAAAGAAATCTGCCCATAGGAAATCTGCCTAGTAGATAGAATTCGCATTTTTAACAACGTTTCCGTTGTATCGTCTCATGGCTTCAACCAGACTTTCTAATGTTATATCTACACCAGTATAATAACTAATTTTTCCTTATTTATATTTGTTTAGATCACCTCCTTTCCCGCAGGCGATGTCTAAAACAGTAAAATTAGACCCTTTAAGTTATTTGATAGCTAGGTTTATAAGGGCTGATTTCGCCCAATTATTAAAATCTCGAATAGGTAAAATTTTAGATGCTTCACGTTCGGATCCTGTACCAGCGTTGGCAATTTTAGCATACATCTATGCGATTGACATTTTTAGTAAAAGTTAAATTTATTAATTAGTATATAATAATAGTATCCAAATAAAAATAATGATTATATTAGTTTGTAATCATAATTTTTATATTAATTCTAAGAGTAAATTCTACACTTCTTACTAAATATTTAAAGGATAAAGTATAAATTTATTGTGTCTCCATAATACTGTATATTGAATATGATTTACAATATGTTATATGAGTAAAAGATAATCATTATTTTATTTAGCCTAAGTTAAATATCTAAGAGTTTATCGATTCATATAGAGTAAATTCTTTGTATAACTATATCTAAATTAGTAGTTTATGTATTACATAGTAATATAAGCAGTTCACTCTAAATCCTCAGCTTTGATGGCTTCAGCGACTTCCTGCTCTTCAATTACAGATTGTTCTTTAACCTTATCAGACGGTTCTTTAACTTTTTCAAAAGTTTCTTCTACTTTCTCATCAGCAATTTCATTTTTGATCTCTTGCTTATTGTGTTTATTCTTCTTCGATTTTTTGTCCTTCTTTTCTTCAACTTTTACTTCTTCCTTAATTTATTCCTCTTATTTGATAGGTTTCTCTTCTTATTTGGAAGATTTTTCGTCAACTTCTTTACTATCACATAGACTTCTTGTCATCTCTAACGCCATCCCCTTTACATCCATTCCTTCTGCAAATTAGTTTATTTCGAGCATTTTTGACTGGTACTAAGTCAAATTTTATGTATCAGATAATATCAAAATAATCTATTTCTCATATTCGGTAATTTGTAAAAGCATGGCTTCTAACTACTCGTAGAAAGATTTCTCAAAATCTTAGAGAGAAAGTTGTTATTAAGCTAACATATCTTTGCATGCATTTACTTCGATCTCTTTACTTTCTTTTTGGGTTTTAATAGATTCAATTTTTGGATCTTCAGCAAGCTTAATTATTTAGTTCTCTAATTTTTCAAGTACAACAACTTATTAAGTAAGCTTTTTCTAAGCTTTTTAAACCAAATCTTCAGATTTTTTGTTCTATTTTTGTAAATTTTTCAATTCAGAGAAAGATTGCTTGATGAATTTTTCCAACTCTTTAACGAATTCAGAAAAGTTAGCACCATTAAGCTACTCCACAGCTTCACGAGCACTAATATATTAACCTATTTAATCATTTGAAGTTACAGTATTTTTAGTTTTAGATAATTATTTTTACAAATGTTCCGACGATTTAGATAAAATGTTAATAAGTTTTGCTTATTAAGTTTATTGATTCAATGTTAATTATATCTTTATAGTAAGCTCATGTATCTAGGAAGTTAGAGACGCCATTTTACTTAGATTTGAAAAGGAAAAGAAAAATGTGTTAAATTAGTAATATATATTATTATATTTAAATTAATTATAAATACCTAGTTTTCATTTATGTATAATATATCTTTATTATATATGAGATTTTAATTATTTTTAGTATTTAAGTAATATCAATTTTTATAAAAATTGATTTTATATCTTAATAAATATATCTAATATTTTATTTCTTAAAAGTTACTTATATTCATATTATTGTAAAAATCTATATTTTCTATTTCATCAATCTATCTATTTTCCCTATTCATACTTTGTAATTTGTATTTTAACTACTCCACTATTATTACAAATTAATATCATAAGTTTATGTTATATGTCTTGTTAAATTTATCATGAAAGTATATAAATGTATATATAAAACAATTTAATATATGAGTAGAAGAAGTTATTAAAATTATAGATTTTATGAATATTTAATTCAGACTGTATATTTGATTTATGCTTGAAAATATGCAGATTTGTGATTTAAATTAAATAATCACATTGAAAAATAATAATAAATATCTTGTTAACTTCATATTTTTAATTTTTCCATAGGTTAATTTATTAGAATAGAAATACGAAAATATTCCCTTTACACTTTTCCTATAAATGGGATCAGGTACTCAGACATCATTAGAAACCCCTCAGTAGACTACCTAAATCTCTAAGTAAGCTTAATTTAGTACAAAGAAGATTGAATTTAATAATCCTGAGAAATATGACTTCGAAATAGACATTGATCGTTCAGGTACTAACTCTATTAAAATTGAAGTACCTAGAGATACTTTCAAGAATCCTACACTTATTTCACTAGGAACTGCAGATTTTGAAGTAACTGTACCTGCACCAATATAAAGAGCTATATAAAAGAGGCTGGATCATCCAATTCACGGATATACTAGATACTCAGCTGAATTGATTAAGTCAGTATAAGATTACTATTAGCGCCATCATAATATGCAACTAAACTAGGAGGATATGTTCTTTACTCCAGGAGTAGTGCCAGCTGTTGCGCTTGCACTAAGATGCGTAGTAAACCCAGGTGACGCTGTTTGCATGATGCATCCAGAATATCCACCATTCTATCATATTGTTGAAGTTGGTGGGTACAAAATGAACCTCTGTCATATGACTAAAACATCCACAGGATTTGAGTTTAATTTTTAGTAGTTTGAAGAATAGATCAAAACCTCTAAAGCTTTCTTATTTTCTTCTCCTCATAACCCAACTGGCACAGTACTTCCTAAGGCTGATATGATTAGAATAGTAGAAATTTGTTAAAAGTACAACGTTGCAATCCTATTTGATGAAATATGGTCAGACCTTGTATTTTCACCTGCTAAGCATGTTCCTTTAATGACTCTTGCTTAGAAAAATATATTTACTTTTTATGCTGCATCTAAATCATTCAATATTGCAGGCCTTCATATGTCTCTAGCATTTACAAAAGATCCCGAACTTTAAACTAAATTCCGTCTTGAGTAGGAAAAAATGCACATGACAACATCTAATGTATTTGGGTTGGTAGCTATGGAAGCTGCATATACGTAATGCGATGATTATTTAGAATAGTTTAAATTCCATATTTCAAGCAATCTGAGGATGTGTTATTCATATTTTGAGAAGAATATGCCTAATCTTTGGACATATTTACCTCCATCCACTACTGTTTTATGGATAGATTTTGGTAAATATTTTACTTCTACAATTGATGCAGAATAATGGTGCGTTGATTAAGGAGTCTATTTGTAAAGAGGCAACGATTTCTGTAAATGTCCTGATCATATCTATATGAGAATCAACTGTGGAAGCCCTAAAAAACTTCTAGCTGATGCACTTGACAAGCTATTCAAGGGATATTAAAAATTATAGTTAAAATGAGAGTGATCGTTTTGTTCTTAATATATATTATAATATTAATAATAATGCTAAATACTAAAAGATAGTAATAATTATATTTTTAGCTTTATTTACTAAATATATTACTACAGAGAATAATTACTTAATTTCCTAGAGTATCGAGTATGTCTTATCGTAATTTCTTTCATAGATAATTCTTAAAATAAATTTATGATACAATAACTAATTAAAAAACGAAAATGAGGTTTGTTACTATCAATAAATACATTAAACCATAATAATTTATGTTATTTATATATTAAAATAATTAATAAATTAGACGTTTCACTTCAAGTAAAATGTTCTTTTAGTTGGTTCCTAATATTTCAATAACAGGAGAAGTAATTTCCTGCATTTCTTTCTTTATTTTTTCTATAATAGCTTCCGCAGGTGGTATAGGAGGCGGTGGAATCTACACCTCAGTACTTATTGCTTTTGGCTCTGGCGTTCATGTGGCAATTCCACTTTCAAAACTAGTCATCTTCTCGGGATCATTTATTTTATTCTGTTATAATATATGGCAGAAGACTCCATAAGGAACTCCAAGAATTGCATGGGACTTAATTTTTCTCACTGAGAACGCTGTTGTGCTAGGTGGAATAGCTGGTGCCATGGTTAATGGTGTACTACCTCAATGGGCACTTTTAATTTGCGAGGTAATCTTCCTCATTTATCAATCGTTTACAATGATTAAAAAGGGCGTTCAGAAGCTAAAAGAGGATTTAAAGAAATTCAAACAAGAAAAATAGCACAACGAGATAAAACTTTAAGCTGAAGATAATTTACCTCTTCCTACTTCAACAAATATAAGCTAGCCACTACTTTCATCAGACGCAATATTTGAAGAGGAAGAACCGAAAGTTACAAAACTTGGCCACTTACGTCAGATTAACATTCCTAGGCTGTTTAATTTCGTGTTTTTCTATTTAGTTCAGCTTGGATTGACCATAGGCCGCTCGATTGTTCCTACTTGTAAGACTGTATATTGGGTTCTACTAACACTTAACCTAGTTGTCGCTATGCTAGCTACATTCATTAATTATTTACTTACATAACGATCTGTAGCTAAAAACTAAAAACTTCTTCTTAATGCTGACATCAATCCCCCATATGGATTTTGGAGTTTCTACGGACGGTTTGTAGGAATAAGCATCGTCGCTGGTGTAGTAGCAGCTGCTTTCGGGTTGGGAGGTGGTTTAGTTAAGAACCCGATGTTCATCTCCATGGGTGTCCCCCCTCTAGCTACACGAAATGTCAGTGGTGCCATGATCGCTTTTACTAGCCTGGCAAGCCTGATGCAGTACTGGGTGCAGGGTCAAGTCGATATTTCGTATAGCTGGGTATTCATGCTCATGCTTGTAGTAGGCTTCCCTGGAGGCTATTTCCTCAGCGATAAGATCATCAAAGTTGTGAAAAGCACCGCCGTGATCCAGCTGGCGATGGGTTGCACAATGGTCGTTTCTTGCGTCGTAATCATGGTTCAACTAGTGAAGGAGATCATCGAAATGGTGAAAACTGGCGTCGTCCCAAGTTTCCGAAACTTCTGCAATGCATGAGGAGCATTTTGGAGATTTTCAGCTGATACAACAAAAGAAGTGGGATGCAAAATTTAAGCCGATTAGCATGTTACCTAGAAGTCGCTGGCTAACATCGATACGGCCGCTTGTGCAGAAACGCATAAATTCGTCGGCTTTGTAGCAATTTAGAGATTTGCTGTATATGGTCGTTGTTTTATTTTGCTATTTGGGCTGAAAGACGGTTAGCAGAGGAAATAATTTAACGTGAACTAAAATTTTGGCACGTTTGTTGTCTAATTTTTGCAACTTAAGAATGAAAATTCCTGCATTAATTAATTATATTTAAAAATTAAAGTGGAAAATCAAATTCAAAGTGAAATTTCAGCTAGTCACTATTTCAAACACAGTCACAAAACCAGTTCGGCACCGAAGCGACGGCTCGGAATGCTTTTATCGTAGAATTTGCATTTCCGCTTTAACTGGTACTGAAATGATGCTAAAAATCACATGATAAAAAATTTCCAGGAATTGAAAGCGATAAATCTCACTCTCTGGATGCGCTACCTAGTGCGGCATTGCGTCTCAACTTATACGGGAATTATGCGAAATTGATATAAATCGTGAGGGCATACGGCAGGGAAACCTCGCGGTCACATACAAATTAATCATCTGATGAGATTGGTTCCCAGCTTTCCCTTGGTGCCAGAGCGTACACTGTCCCTTTTTTGCAGAGATAATAGCAGTACGCTTTAGCTAAGATGTAGAATTTCAGATTCTCTCTAATCGTGAAAGATCGCAGAAAGAGGGACTCCAGCTAGTATGGGGACACAGCAATGTATACATACTTAATGTAAATATTGGTGATGCTTCTAGTCTTTATCACGGTATAGATTGAGTTAGTGACTTGGAGATCACAAAGTTTAAGACTCTTCAGATTTGGCAATGTCGTTACATATAAAGTTCTAACTGCTATATCTATTAAGTGCAATACCACTAAAGAAGGAGACAAATAAAGTTCAATATAGTTATTCTTAAGTTACTCCATAAACCCTTAAATTTTTAAGACTTCTAAAAGAGGTAAATGAGATAGCAGGGTATATATATTACCCAATGACTCTTTTTAAAAACAACTAGCACCAATAATGATTTCTTTCAATATTAATAGGTTATCATTTAATTAAATATTAAAATTTATATTACACCTATATAGATTAAGAGAAATAAGTTTAGATGTAATCGGAATTTCGGTATCAATTTTATTCAATATTAAATGTTTAATATTTTTCGCATCATAAATTATTTGACAATCTGTATTACTGAGATTTAAAGTATTCAAATTTTATAGCTGGGACTATGTGTAAGATTTCACGCTTGACTGACACAGTTCCAATGAGGTAGTGGATGCTGTTAAATTCAGATTTTTAAGACTTTAATTGTAATAACTTAAGCTAACCATATTATTTTGCTTCCTATTAATGACTTACAAATAACCAATTTAAGTAAATTTGTTCTATTTCTAAATATAAATATGTTCAGGTATCATCAACTTATTTATATTATTTATAATAACTAATTTTGGATCAAATATGCACAAAGCATTAAAAATAATATCTACCTATATGCAGCTTATAAATATATATTCTAGAATGAGATATTCAAGACTACTACAATTTATCAGCTGATTTACTAAATAAGAATCGTTTCCTATATTTTCTTTATATTTTTATTCTTCCTATGATAGTTCTTACTCTTTTTATTTAATGGTCAGACGTCTAAATTGATCAGGATAAGCATATAAAAAGTTGTGTATTTTGGTATTCTCGAGCTCATAACTTTCAACAGGGCATAAAATTTCTAATTTTTCAACATGATAGTCTGTGATTGAAAGCTCAATCAATCTGTCAATATTCTCACCGATTTTTATTTCTTTAATCTCTTCAAACCTATTACCTACATTAGGACATGGATAGTGACAACATATGTTGACTTTACGAAGATTACGAAACTAATTTAAGGCTGTATAAATATTATCGTAAACAATTTATTAAATAGGATCTGAACCAAAAATAACACTTTAAACACGACTTCCCAGAATTGTAATAGAATCTATACTCATTATAGATGGAAATAACATCTAATTGATTTGAGCGAAATTTATGTCCAATTACTAGATAAAATGAGATTATCTTTCCAATCCAACTAATTGAAAACTTTCTACTTTATCTTTAACAATAATTACACCGTTAAAACTGCTCTAAAACAATAAAATTGGCGTATATAATATTTAATATTTTTCTTATATTTCAATTGTTTTAAAGTTTTGAAAGTATATCAGAAACGGTTCATTACTTATTATACTAATATTTTCTGCTTTTTAAAAATAGATATCTTCGGTTGATTAAATAAATGTATAATTTATAATTTCACCTAGATGTAATATAGCTCCATGACACATATTTGATAATACTCGATTTGAGTTTTCCTATGAGGAGTCATCACACCTAATAAAGTTACAGTAGTTTAAAAAGTTGTCCGGAAATTTAGATAACTAAGAATTGGATAAAGTAATAGATACTGGTTGAATAGGATACTGAGTGAATACCTTGCCGTCATTAATACAGAAGTTCTAATTAAAAATAAGAGTAATGCCATTAATCAGCAGTGTTTAGATACTTAAGGCTTTAGTTATGGCTATTTAAGCTACATTATTAATTTCGCAGATAGCTGCGTTGGTTAAGCCTAGGTCAACTTAGCTTTTGTTTTGAATTACTAGAACTTTGAAACAACGTAATAAAGCTTGGCCAAAAAAACATAATCTTTAATAAATATTACAGTTTAAAAATATTATAGGTAAAGATTGTGGCAAGATAGTAGAATAATCAATTAGGCAATGATCATTATCTACAATCTAGATAGCCCTAAACTCCCTAAGATCTAAGCTTTCTTTTAACATCTAATTATTGAATTATACCTAACAAGGATTCAGGATAATTATTTCCTTCTCAACTTTACTCAACTAGACAGTCTTTCCGCAATAATCTACAACGCTACTATCATAATCTATATTCATTTTAAAATTGCTTATTAGTAATAATTTACACCATTTAGTATATAATGCTCAGCTTCTGATATAAGATAAATAAACAAAATTAGCAAACTCAATTGACTATTTTACTTGACATATTTTCGAAATATTTAATTAGCATTATTATACAGTATAATTAATTATTTATAAAATAAATTCGACGGGAAACGCATTCGGCGTAGCTAGTTGCTCCCAAACTGCACCAGAGGTATTTTGCACTTTTTAGCTGAAATAGTCCCAAAACTCCATTTTCATCACACCGTCCAGATCCCTATAGCGACATCCCAGATTTGTCTTGGTAAAGTCCTGGGCGGCTTGCGCGCCAGCAGTGTCATTTTGGTCGTTTATAAGGGTATGATTTGTTTTGTGTGCTAATCGGTTGTTTGGGTCATTTGAAGACTTTCATATTTTTGATGTTCTTATAGTCAGTATAGTTCTAAATGCTTATATCACTTTAAGGACTTTTAGTCATAAAAGCCCGTTAAAGGCTTTAAGTAGAGCTGTTCTACCCTCATCTTTGCAGCTTTAGATGGTATAGCGCAATTTAGTTACAAAAAATGAACTGGACATGTTGAATGGAGTTATAGGGATGCAAGTAGCGGATGGGTGTTTGATAGTTGTACATCACAGTCAGAGGAGGTAGTTGTGTTTTCGCTTCTTTGAGAATAAGCTTTTGTGGGCGTAATTTATATGTTTAATATTATTTAATAATAGGCATTTAATAGTATACAATTGGGTAAATTCAATTAAAATATATATATTATATATTATACCGTATAAGATAAAATACTTGAAAATCAATAAATAGTTTCCTATAAAGAGAAGCAGCGTTTAGCTTCAACATAAGTTTTTATTATTTGTGGATAGTGAATATTTCAATTAAGTTTTTTAACTCCATAACTGATCTGCCTCTCTTACCAGTTTCACCAAACTTAACTGAAACTACAGTGATATTTTTACTGGCCAGTAACGTTATAGTTAGGGCGTAGTCGTGCTTAGAGCCAAAAGTAGGATCCCTATCAACAACAAGATAGGCTGAAGTTCTAACCGTTATTAGAATTTTGTTTGAAAATGCGCTGCTCCGCGCTACGATAGGTGTTAGAAGCTTGCGATCTACTGTACCGTAAATATCCCCGGTCCTGCTCTGATGAGTCGCGGGGCTCGCTATCCACCTGAGCTCGTAGTTCCTGCTGGGTTGGGTGGTCGCCTGCATTGTTGGCTGCAGGATGCTTTGCCTGGAGTGAAATTTTAGTTACTGGAGGGGTGTATACGGAGAACTTGTTGATGAACTATAGCGAAGCCTCTGCTAGGTCAGGTGGAAGGTGGCGGACCTCCGTACTCTGCTAGCTTGCTTCGTTCCGCAGAAGCGCACAATTTTCGATGCTGATAGCAGGCAGCGCATGGGCACACCCTTATAGGCACTGTCGGGCCCACCGCGACGCCGAATCTGGCTGCATCTGCCGTCTGTTTCGGGTAAAACTAAATTTGGAGTGTGGACGAAACCTCCCGCAATAGGGACATAATAGCTATTCTCGAGAGTTTTTTTGTAAAATATATTCAACCCGATATGCGGATGCATACCCCCCATAGCAAAATAATCCCGCTCCCAGGTTTTGTTTTGGCGCTACAACTGAGATTTGGTATAATTTAGAATGCAAATATAAAGATTGTAGACGGTAAATTAGGCTGCCACAAATACTATATAAGGCCGCGCAGTAGCTATTCCCACTCCACAAAAAATGACGGAAACTGAACCCAACATGACCAAGATAGCGCAGCTAGCGAAGAGCTGCACCGACAAAATCAGTGAGCAAGGGGTCCAGGCGTAGATGCTGGAGATCATGTCCAAGCAGTCGCAGCAGCAGTCCAAGGCCTTCTCCAAGCTGCACAAGAGGATCCCCAAGGACTCCAAGTTCAACGTGTACTACGAGGCCAAGTACCACCTGGAGTCAACCACATACCAGCAGATCCACAAGTTCGACAAGCCGTTCCAGCACCACATCAAGCAGGTCCAGCTGCTCCTGAAGGCCAACAGCAAGGTCTACGGCAAGGTTCTCAAGACGAGCCAGGCATCGCTGAAGAAGTTTACCAGCGCGAAGGGTGCCCTCGCAAAGACGCAACAGGCGGTGAGGGACACGCAGAACCTCTACAATCTGGAGCCCAGCCAGAAAGTGGAGGAGCTGCTGAAGAAGCTGCAGGACAAGGAGAAGCAGCAAATTACGGTCGTTAACGGTCTCAGCAAGCAGAGCAATGTGGACTCCAACACGTGCGAAAACACAGGCATAGACTACCTGAACAAGCTCCAGACGGCCTACGGCAACATCCTGAAGCAGGAGAAGCAGTTCTACTCGCTCATCTCGGACATCAGCGAGATCCAGGCCTTCTTCGAGAAGCTGAAGTAGCTAAACTCCTACGCGCAGACGTTCGACGTGGAGGACCTGAGCACGAAGTACCTATTTGATACGCTCAAACTCTCCCCAAACATGGCCAAGAAGTAGCTGGTGCAGCCCGAGCCGGTGGCGGCGCCGATCCTGCCAAACTTCGCAGATACGCAGAGGCTGAAGCTGGCGGACGAGAAGCAGAGGCTCGCTGAGGAGGAGGCCTTCAAGGAGGCCGAGCGGCTGCGACTGGAGGAGGAAGACCTCAAACGGTAACAGGAGGAGCAACAGCTCGCTGCTGAGGCAAAGGCGTAGGAGGACAAGGCCCCGATCCAGCTTTAAGAGCAAGAGCAGGAGACGTACGAGCAACCCGAGACGGAGGAGATGCAGGCTGAACCCGTTGCCTCCCACGACGGTTACGAGCAGCAGTACCAGGAGGAGCCACAGCACGCCCCCGAGACGTACGAGATCCACGATAACGTGGACGCCGACTACCAGGTCCTTTGAGTGAATCCCTCCATCACTTCGCCGCGGTGACGATCTGCACCAGCCACCTCGCAATATCAAGTTTGTCCATCACCCCGCTGTGGTGCTCGCCACCAAGTCGGTCCAGGAGCATGATCTCGTTGCTACTGCTCTGGAAGCCGACCGCTCCGCCGATCTGGTTCACTGCGATGAAGTCCAGGTTTTTGCGGCGCAGCTTGTCCTCCCCGTAGGCGCGGAGGTTCTCGGTCTCTGCCGCGAAGCCGCACAACACCTGGTGCGTCTTAGCGGCCCCCATCTCGGCCAGGATGTCTCGCGTCCTGCGCATCTCTGCAGCCTCCTCCGTCTTCTTTAGCTTCCTGTCGCTGCGCACCGGGGAGAAGTCGCTCACGGCCGCTGCCATGAACACGAAGTCCGCCACCGGGAAGTCCGCCATCAGCGCGGCATGCATGTCCGCCGCTGAGCGCGTTTTCGTCCACACGCCGCCGAAGCCTGGGTAGCTCTCGGCGGCCACCAGGTGCACGCGTGCGCCCAGCATCTCGCAGGCACGCGCGATATCGCGACCCATCTTCCCCGAGGAGTTGTTGCTCAGGAAGCGGAAGGGATCGAAGTCCTCCAAAGTCGGGCCGGCGCTAACGACTACAGTCTTCCCTGCAAGAGAGGTGCCCCCGAGGAGCAGCGCCGCGACTCGGTCCACGATTAGCTGCACTGGCGCCAGCTTGCCATCTCCTACATCTCCGCAGGCAAGCATGCCTGTCTAGCTCGCAACTACGACGGCGCCCCTCCCGCGAAGGATGGACAGGTTTTGCTAGGTGGCGGGGTGTTCAAGCATGTTTGTGTTCATAGCGGGGCAGACCACCAGCTGCGCTCTGGTAGCGAGTGCAGTTGTGCTTAAAAAGTCGTCGCAGAGGCCGTGGGCGAGCTTCGCGATGACATTGGCGGTGGCTGGGGCGATGAGGAGCAGATCCGCGGCCTTGGCGAGTGCCACATGCTCCACATTCATCTCCACGCCGATGTCAAACTGCTGGGTGATGACCCTGTTGCGGGTGAGCGTCTGCAGGGTCAACGGCGTGATGAATTCCTGCGCTGCGGCCGTAAGAACCGCATGCGTGGTGACCCCAAGCTTCTGCAGAGAAGATGCGATATCGGCAGCCTTGTACGCCGCGATGGATCCCGTGACTCCCAGGAGCACCGTCTTGCCTGCCAGCACGGAGTGGCAAGGAGAGAAGTCCATTTGAAGCGGAGTGCGGAAGGACAACTCACTCATGCAAGCCCGCTCGCAGCAGCGCATAACGTATCTCCTCAGGGGAGTAGCATGCACTGCATGACGCCTGGGGGGTGTCGTCCCGGAAGCTGTCCCCGCCAGCTCCGAGCTCGCAGGCGATGCAGTGGGACAGAGTGGCCTGGCGGGGCGGCCTGGCGGTAGCATTGGCGAAACGTACCTTCCGGAGTACGGCCAGGCCGCACAAGAGCTGTGAGGACCGATTCGGGGGCATTCGGAGCGGAGTCGGCTTATTATGTACTGAGTAGCGCTAGACCAAAAATGCCTCACAAGTACGCCGAGAAGCCGCAGCTGCAGAACTTCCTAGGGCATCGTGTACACCTCTCGCTGCACGGGGGCGGCTGGATCGATGGAGAGCTGCAGGATGTGGACCCCTTCCTCAACGCCACAATGCACGACTGCACGAACGATAAGGGGAAGCGCATGCCCAGCGCGGTGGTGCGAGGCAACGCCATCACGAGCGTCTCGTGTGACTGAATTCCTCACTTCGCCCGCACGGGCATATTATGCTGCACGAAAAGGTACAGGCCCAGGAACACAGCTGCGAACCCAAGTGCCAGGGAACCGAAGAGGGCGTAGGGAACCGCCGCCGCCTCGTCCTCGTTCACCACAAATTCGCACAGCAGGTTCCTGAGTGAGTTGCGCGACATCTCCTGACAGCTATAGTACGTGACCCCGTTCTGCGCCGCGTAGTCCTCCACTGCCTCGCGGCTCACAAACCTGGCGCCCTTGCGCGGGGAGATGTCCAGCACGGCAGCCGTACGCTGGACCCCGGATAGTCTTACAATCTCCTGGTGCGCCAGGTTCCACGAGTCCTGGTACTGGCCACTGAACACGATCAGCGCACACTCCGCTTCAGGGCCAGCCAGGACGAAGCCGAGGTCCCCGTCATCTGTCGGGATCGTGAGGACGCCATCGGAAAAAAACCTGGTAACCTGCACCTCCAGTTGTGGGGAGGTCGGCCGAAGCTCGAGCCGGATGGTCTTGTACAGCAAGCTCATTTGGAGTGGCCGATCTAGGAAGGGCAACAACGGGAACTTTATCCCGCGTGTTGTCTTCTCGGCTCATGAAGCACAAGTGGCCGTCTGACCCTGCTGGAATGGCTGCATCAGGACCCCTCACTCCTGCGTCATGACTATGTTTTCTGGCTAACCGTATCAAAGCTGGCTAGGTTCCCTAGCGGAGGAATGCGTCAGCCCTAGCAGTGCTCCTTCGAAAATAGCATGCGAGCACCTTCGCTGCTAGCACGCCGAGTAACTCCCAGTCCGGGTACGGCAAACTGGCCGTGGAAGGTCACGGGCACGGGTCCACCTGGGCGTATGGTGGAACAGGCGCAAGAGGATGCAAAAAAATTGGCTATCGGTACACAATTGGTTGCTTTGATTTTGGACTACCCCTAGTCTTATCATGAAATTGGTCTCGATGGGAACTGCATACCTGTCGAACCGCCTGACGGAGAATTATAATTTAGCAGCATGCGGGACTAGCTATCCCAGGATATCTTTCACCTATTGTCTAGCGAGCCGCTGGGCTCATACTGCTCTGCCGAGGCAGCACTAAGCTGGCAGGGTCCCTGCAGCTATACCCGCAATAACCACCAGGAAACATGATGCTTACTAAACGAGTGTGAGTGATACTAGGTCAACGCAAGGCAGCCTTCGCAGCAACGCCGCATTACACATTCTACCTCACCACCGACACCCCAGCAAGCCGAGCTCCAGCTGGTCGATGCCCCGGCATCCCACCTTTACCGCGTCCCAGTCCACAGGTCCAGACTGCCATGCCTCCGCTACGGGTACTCCTGTTAGCCACTGGCCGTTCATTGCAGTCCATATGGATGACGCCATAGAAAAGCGGTCCAGAGTTCTGGCCTCGTCTACAGAATTCACCTGGCGCTGCCCCATAAACCCAACTGCGAACTGGGGAAGCAGGGATGGGAGGAAGGGTCCAAGGGGCTGAGCCTTCCCAAAATCGATTATCCGCACTTCCCCACAACCGTTCACCATGACGTTATCTGGCTTCAGGTCAGCGTGGCAGATACCCGCCTCGTGCAGTTACCCTAGTGCGGATAGCGCGTTTTTGGTTAGGATACCGAAGTCAAGCCGCCAGTCCCCGAGATTCCAGAGAGTTCGGTAGTCATTGAGGAGCTCCAACTCGAGCCCCTTGACCATACCATGCCCACAGATATCGAACAGTCTCGGCACGACAGGACACCCAGCCAGACGGCGGTATACCTACAATTCCGCTCTAAATTACTCTGCGAATCGCACTTAGGCCCGCGCGTTAGCTGGACGCGGGATCTTTCGAACGCGGCCTGGTCCTGCATGAAGAACTACTGCAGTACCACCATTTGAGACCACTGACGGCGTCAGTCCATCAAGAGCAAATTCGCGATAATTGTTGGTCGATACCGTGGCATACGTTTCGGTAAGGAACCCTGTGCAAAAGGACCGTCGGATCGACATTTTGGAGTGGTTATTAGATCACTCATCGAAGTCTTCGCTGACCGTACTTAGTTCGTCCAAATGTTCATGGCTTTCTAACCGTGGCGAGGGATCTTCGTCGGGAATTCCTCCTCCTACTATTACCGGCTCCTCAGATGCATTAGGAAAATGCATCTGTAGAATACTCTCTTTATTAGCCGTCAGCTGTGCATCTTGAAGTATTGCAAAGGAAACCTGCTTGCCGGGAATTGGCTGTAAAGATGCTTCGTCGGATGCTTCGTCCTAACTAACATCATCTAGTACATCCCCTGATTCGGATATCTCGTCGACTGTTTCCTACGTTATTCTGGCTGTGACCTTCAATTCGTCATTTTCTGGCTCCTATACATCATAATGGGACTGAGATAGCTACCCAATAATGCTTGCAGACCCATTATCATCCAGTGAGTCATTACATCCGCTATAACTACTGCTAAGTCGGCCCCGCTTAGCTGATTTCTTAGCCTTTCCACGATGCTTTTTGGGTAACCGAGCATTCGGCTGCATTTATGGTACAGGAGCCTGATATTTTGGTGTTGCCAATCGAGCGAATAGGCTTACCTACTGTTACGATTTGACAGAGCTAGCTGACTCAGTAGATGCATTGCCAGGCCCTTGTTCGTATTCAGGCATGCTATCTTATTTAAACAAATTATTGATTGCTGCATCTGGTAGAGTAGATTATTGTGGTAAATCCTGAGACAATGGTTAATCAACTAGTCTATCTATAGCAGACTACGGCCGTCTATATGTTGGGGTTCCTAACGGATGAGTTATAATCTCATCAGATTTATTATTAATAACTTCTGGTTATGGACTAACACTATCATCGAACTCTTCCTAATCGTCGCGACGCTCTTATTCCTAAATAGTCACATTGGCTCGTATAACAACAATATCAGTTTGAGTATCTACGTTAAATTTAAATATTTTCATAGTCTAAGTTCCGGTTTCACCTCGCTCTTCTGAAAACCCCAGAGATGCGGTTAATTTTTTCTCATTTTCAAGGTCTTGCTCCAAACGCTCAATTTTTGCTACCATAATTGCTGATTCTTAGATATAAGATGTTATGTCCTACTTTAAATTGTCTAGTTATCCTACATATGTGGCTTCAAGTTACGTTATTTACTAGCTAAGTCTATCATCAAAACTTTATTACTAAACTGAAATAACTTATTATAACTGTTATATTTTAACCTACAACATATTTGTATTATTTTCTTCACGACTTATAACACTAAATTATCCTTTACTAAATCTGCTAATTTAATTGAGGTTCATTTTGAACTCGCTTTTTCTCTCTTTATTGTAGTTAGATATTGTTAGTTTTAAATCCTTTATCATAAGATCTTTATTATAAGCTAATTGTTGTGCATGCTATAATGCTTCTTGTAAATGTAGAATATCATCGTTTTTCAATCAAAATCATCCTCATAAGATTCAGGTAAGGTTGTTAGACTTGCATTTAATGCTTGATGCAAATTATAGATTTTATCGTCATCTTAACTACTATCAAAATCATCTTTAGTTTCTTTATCGAAATCATCACTACTTTTTACTTAAGGTAAAAGTAACATATTGGGCTCAAATATTTAGTTCCTCCAAGGATATTTATCAGAAGCTTTAGTTGTTTATTAATTTACTATTAAATCTTGGCTCTGTTATTCATAATATTATTTTATTTTATTCAAATCTTTAATATACTATTATTTTACTTCAGCTAACTATCTAGTAGTTTCTGCCAACTTTCGCTCAAGTGATTTAGTATAATTTTCTTACTATTAAGTTATTATGGCTAAGAGAGTTGAAGTAAACCTAGGAACCTAATTTAAAATAGGTTTGATTTCCATTTTATAATAATAATAATTAATTATTATGTAGTTATATCTTATTAAAAATAAAATATTATTATAACAAATAATGTAACTAATAAATAAGATATAATCTAGCTCCACAATTATAGTAATATTATAATTTTTAAATTAGTAATAATTAAACTAATAATATTTTATCATATTCATGGTATAAGTTATTATATATATAAATTTTTGTGAAGTCCAAATTAGCATTAAAATGTAGTAAATGGAATCAATGAATATCTATATATTATTTAAATATAGATAAATCTAAATATATCATAATGAAATAGTAATATAGCGAATAATAACCACATTAATTTCAGTAAGTACTTATAAGTAAAAATAGAGTAAAAATAATTATTCTTATAATTATAAAATAATAGTTTGCAATAATTTCCAAACATGAGATTATCTAATGCTAATAAGCAACGACCAAGCTCAGCCGCATTTCCTGGAACTAACAAGCATTTATAAATATCATTAACAAAATTATTAGATGATGGATCACGATCACGGGCTATTAAGTCAAAAAACGATGATATTCTACATTTACAAGAAGCATTATAGCATGCACAACAATTAGCTTATAATAAAGATCTTATGATAAAGGATTTAAAACTAACAATATCTAACTACAATAAAGAGAGAAAAAGCGAGTTCAAAATGAACCTCAATTAAATTAGCAGATTTAGTAAAGGATAATTTAGTGTTATAAGTCGTGAAGAAAATAATACAAATATGTTGTAGGTTAAAATATAACAGTTATAATAAGTTATTTCAGTTTAGTAATAAAGTTTTGATGATAGACTTAGCTAGTAAATAACGTAACTTGAAGCCACATATGTAGGATAACTAGACAATTTAAAGTAGGACATAACATCTTATATCTAAGAATCAGCAATTATGGTAGCAAAAATTGAGCGTTTGGAGCAAGACCTTGAAAATGAGAAAAAATTAACCGCATCTCTGGGGTTTTCAGAAGAGCGAGGTGAAACCGGAACTTAGACTATGAAAATATTTAAATTTAACGTAGATACTCAAACTGATATTGTTGTTATACGAGCCAATGTGACTATTTAGGAATAAGAGCGTCGCGACGATTAGGAAGAGTTCGATGATAGTGTTAGTCCATAACCAGAAGTTATTAATAATAAATCTGATGAGATTATAACTCATCCGTTAGGAACCCCAACATATAGACGGCCGTAGTCTGCTATAGATAGACTAGTTGATTAACCATTGTCTCAGGATTTACCACAATAATCTACTCTACCAGATGCAGCAATCAATAATTTGTTTAAATAAGATAGCATGCCTGAATACGAACAAGGGCCTGGCAATGCATCTACTGAGTCAGCTAGCTCTGTCAAATCGTAACAGTAGGTAAGCCTATTCGCTCGATTGGCAACACC
Source organism: Spironucleus salmonicida (assembly GCF_000497125.1). Classification (NCBI taxonomy): domain Eukaryota; phylum Fornicata; order Diplomonadida; family Hexamitidae; genus Spironucleus; species Spironucleus salmonicida. The sequence goes on from NC_090598.1 coordinate 711,892, forward strand.
AAAATATCAGGCTCCTGTACCATAAATGCAGCCGAATGCTCGGTTACCCAAAAAGCATCGTGGAAAGGCTAAGAAATCAGCTAAGCGGGGCCGACTTAGCAGTAGTTATAGCGGATGTAATGACTCACTGGATGATAATGGGTCTGCAAGCATTATTGGGTAGCTATCTCAGTCCCATTATGATGTATAGGAGCCAGAAAATGACGAATTGAAGGTCACAGCCAGAATAACGTAGGAAACAGTCGACGAGATATCCGAATCAGGGGATGTACTAGATGATGTTAGTTAGGACGAAGCATCCGACGAAGCATCTTTACAGCCAATTCCCGGCAAGCAGGTTTCCTTTGCAATACTTCAAGATGCACAGCTGACGGCTAATAAAGAGAGTATTCTACAGATGCATTTTCCTAATGCATCTGAGGAGCCGGTAATAGTAGGAGGAGGAATTCCCGACGAAGATCCCTCGCCACGGTTAGAAAGCCATGAACATTTGGACGAACTAAGTACGGTCAGCGAAGACTTCGATGAGTGATCTAATAACCACTCCAAAATGTCGATCCGACGGTCCTTTTGCACAGGGTTCCTTACCGAAACGTATGCCACGGTATCGACCAACAATTATCGCGAATTTGCTCTTGATGGACTGACGCCGTCAGTGGTCTCAAATGGTGGTACTGCAGTAGTTCTTCATGCAGGACCAGGCCGCGTTCGAAAGATCCCGCGTCCAGCTAACGCGCGGGCCTAAGTGCGATTCGCAGAGTAATTTAGAGCGGAATTGTAGGTATACCGCCGTCTGGCTGGGTGTCCTGTCGTGCCGAGACTGTTCGATATCTGTGGGCATGGTATGGTCAAGGGGCTCGAGTTGGAGCTCCTCAATGACTACCGAACTCTCTGGAATCTCGGGGACTGGCGGCTTGACTTCGGTATCCTAACCAAAAACGCGCTATCCGCACTAGGGTAACTGCACGAGGCGGGTATCTGCCACGCTGACCTGAAGCCAGATAACGTCATGGTGAACGGTTGTGGGGAAGTGCGGATAATCGATTTTGGGAAGGCTCAGCCCCTTGGACCCTTCCTCCCATCCCTGCTTCCCCAGTTCGCAGTTGGGTTTATGGGGCAGCGCCAGGTGAATTCTGTAGACGAGGCCAGAACTCTGGACCGCTTTTCTATGGCGTCATCCATATGGACTGCAATGAACGGCCAGTGGCTAACAGGAGTACCCGTAGCGGAGGCATGGCAGTCTGGACCTGTGGACTGGGACGCGGTAAAGGTGGGATGCCGGGGCATCGACCAGCTGGAGCTCGGCTTGCTGGGGTGTCGGTGGTGAGGTAGAATGTGTAATGCGGCGTTGCTGCGAAGGCTGCCTTGCGTTGACCTAGTATCACTCACACTCGTTTAGTAAGCATCATGTTTCCTGGTGGTTATTGCGGGTATAGCTGCAGGGACCCTGCCAGCTTAGTGCTGCCTCGGCAGAGCAGTATGAGCCCAGCGGCTCGCTAGACAATAGGTGAAAGATATCCTGGGATAGCTAGTCCCGCATGCTGCTAAATTATAATTCTCCGTCAGGCGGTTCGACAGGTATGCAGTTCCCATCGAGACCAATTTCATGATAAGACTAGGGGTAGTCCAAAATCAAAGCAACCAATTGTGTACCGATAGCCAATTTTTTTGCATCCTCTTGCGCCTGTTCCACCATACGCCCAGGTGGACCCGTGCCCGTGACCTTCCACGGCCAGTTTGCCGTACCCGGACTGGGAGTTACTCGGCGTGCTAGCAGCGAAGGTGCTCGCATGCTATTTTCGAAGGAGCACTGCTAGGGCTGACGCATTCCTCCGCTAGGGAACCTAGCCAGCTTTGATACGGTTAGCCAGAAAACATAGTCATGACGCAGGAGTGAGGGGTCCTGATGCAGCCATTCCAGCAGGGTCAGACGGCCACTTGTGCTTCATGAGCCGAGAAGACAACACGCGGGATAAAGTTCCCGTTGTTGCCCTTCCTAGATCGGCCACTCCAAATGAGCTTGCTGTACAAGACCATCCGGCTCGAGCTTCGGCCGACCTCCCCACAACTGGAGGTGCAGGTTACCAGGTTTTTTTCCGATGGCGTCCTCACGATCCCGACAGATGACGGGGACCTCGGCTTCGTCCTGGCTGGCCCTGAAGCGGAGTGTGCGCTGATCGTGTTCAGTGGCCAGTACCAGGACTCGTGGAACCTGGCGCACCAGGAGATTGTAAGACTATCCGGGGTCCAGCGTACGGCTGCCGTGCTGGACATCTCCCCGCGCAAGGGCGCCAGGTTTGTGAGCCGCGAGGCAGTGGAGGACTACGCGGCGCAGAACGGGGTCACGTACTATAGCTGTCAGGAGATGTCGCGCAACTCACTCAGGAACCTGCTGTGCGAATTTGTGGTGAACGAGGACGAGGCGGCGGCGGTTCCCTACGCCCTCTTCGGTTCCCTGGCACTTGGGTTCGCAGCTGTGTTCCTGGGCCTGTACCTTTTCGTGCAGCATAATATGCCCGTGCGGGCGAAGTGAGGAATTCAGTCACACGAGACGCTCGTGATGGCGTTGCCTCGCACCACCGCGCTGGGCATGCGCTTCCCCTTATCGTTCGTGCAGTCGTGCATTGTGGCGTTGAGGAAGGGGTCCACATCCTGCAGCTCTCCATCGATCCAGCCGCCCCCGTGCAGCGAGAGGTGTACACGATGCCCTAGGAAGTTCTGCAGCTGCGGCTTCTCGGCGTACTTGTGAGGCATTTTTGGTCTAGCGCTACTCAGTACATAATAAGCCGACTCCGCTCCGAATGCCCCCGAATCGGTCCTCACAGCTCTTGTGCGGCCTGGCCGTACTCCGGAAGGTACGTTTCGCCAATGCTACCGCCAGGCCGCCCCGCCAGGCCACTCTGTCCCACTGCATCGCCTGCGAGCTCGGAGCTGGCGGGGACAGCTTCCGGGACGACACCCCCCAGGCGTCATGCAGTGCATGCTACTCCCCTGAGGAGATACGTTATGCGCTGCTGCGAGCGGGCTTGCATGAGTGAGTTGTCCTTCCGCACTCCGCTTCAAATGGACTTCTCTCCTTGCCACTCCGTGCTGGCAGGCAAGACGGTGCTCCTGGGAGTCACGGGATCCATCGCGGCGTACAAGGCTGCCGATATCGCATCTTCTCTGCAGAAGCTTGGGGTCACCACGCATGCGGTTCTTACGGCCGCAGCGCAGGAATTCATCACGCCGTTGACCCTGCAGACGCTCACCCGCAACAGGGTCATCACCCAGCAGTTTGACATCGGCGTGGAGATGAATGTGGAGCATGTGGCACTCGCCAAGGCCGCGGATCTGCTCCTCATCGCCCCAGCCACCGCCAATGTCATCGCGAAGCTCGCCCACGGCCTCTGCGACGACTTTTTAAGCACAACTGCACTCGCTACCAGAGCGCAGCTGGTGGTCTGCCCCGCTATGAACACAAACATGCTTGAACACCCCGCCACCTAGCAAAACCTGTCCATCCTTCGCGGGAGGGGCGCCGTCGTAGTTGCGAGCTAGACAGGCATGCTTGCCTGCGGAGATGTAGGAGATGGCAAGCTGGCGCCAGTGCAGCTAATCGTGGACCGAGTCGCGGCGCTGCTCCTCGGGGGCACCTCTCTTGCAGGGAAGACTGTAGTCGTTAGCGCCGGCCCGACTTTGGAGGACTTCGATCCCTTCCGCTTCCTGAGCAACAACTCCTCGGGGAAGATGGGTCGCGATATCGCGCGTGCCTGCGAGATGCTGGGCGCACGCGTGCACCTGGTGGCCGCCGAGAGCTACCCAGGCTTCGGCGGCGTGTGGACGAAAACGCGCTCAGCGGCGGACATGCATGCCGCGCTGATGGCGGACTTCCCGGTGGCGGACTTCGTGTTCATGGCAGCGGCCGTGAGCGACTTCTCCCCGGTGCGCAGCGACAGGAAGCTAAAGAAGACGGAGGAGGCTGCAGAGATGCGCAGGACGCGAGACATCCTGGCCGAGATGGGGGCCGCTAAGACGCACCAGGTGTTGTGCGGCTTCGCGGCAGAGACCGAGAACCTCCGCGCCTACGGGGAGGACAAGCTGCGCCGCAAAAACCTGGACTTCATCGCAGTGAACCAGATCGGCGGAGCGGTCGGCTTCCAGAGCAGTAGCAACGAGATCATGCTCCTGGACCGACTTGGTGGCGAGCACCACAGCGGGGTGATGGACAAACTTGATATTGCGAGGTGGCTGGTGCAGATCGTCACCGCGGCGAAGTGATGGAGGGATTCACTCAAAGGACCTGGTAGTCGGCGTCCACGTTATCGTGGATCTCGTACGTCTCGGGGGCGTGCTGTGGCTCCTCCTGGTACTGCTGCTCGTAACCGTCGTGGGAGGCAACGGGTTCAGCCTGCATCTCCTCCGTCTCGGGTTGCTCGTACGTCTCCTGCTCTTGCTCTTAAAGCTGGATCGGGGCCTTGTCCTCCTACGCCTTTGCCTCAGCAGCGAGCTGTTGCTCCTCCTGTTACCGTTTGAGGTCTTCCTCCTCCAGTCGCAGCCGCTCGGCCTCCTTGAAGGCCTCCTCCTCAGCGAGCCTCTGCTTCTCGTCCGCCAGCTTCAGCCTCTGCGTATCTGCGAAGTTTGGCAGGATCGGCGCCGCCACCGGCTCGGGCTGCACCAGCTACTTCTTGGCCATGTTTGGGGAGAGTTTGAGCGTATCAAATAGGTACTTCGTGCTCAGGTCCTCCACGTCGAACGTCTGCGCGTAGGAGTTTAGCTACTTCAGCTTCTCGAAGAAGGCCTGGATCTCGCTGATGTCCGAGATGAGCGAGTAGAACTGCTTCTCCTGCTTCAGGATGTTGCCGTAGGCCGTCTGGAGCTTGTTCAGGTAGTCTATGCCTGTGTTTTCGCACGTGTTGGAGTCCACATTGCTCTGCTTGCTGAGACCGTTAACGACCGTAATTTGCTGCTTCTCCTTGTCCTGCAGCTTCTTCAGCAGCTCCTCCACTTTCTGGCTGGGCTCCAGATTGTAGAGGTTCTGCGTGTCCCTCACCGCCTGTTGCGTCTTTGCGAGGGCACCCTTCGCGCTGGTAAACTTCTTCAGCGATGCCTGGCTCGTCTTGAGAACCTTGCCGTAGACCTTGCTGTTGGCCTTCAGGAGCAGCTGGACCTGCTTGATGTGGTGCTGGAACGGCTTGTCGAACTTGTGGATCTGCTGGTATGTGGTTGACTCCAGGTGGTACTTGGCCTCGTAGTACACGTTGAACTTGGAGTCCTTGGGGATCCTCTTGTGCAGCTTGGAGAAGGCCTTGGACTGCTGCTGCGACTGCTTGGACATGATCTCCAGCATCTACGCCTGGACCCCTTGCTCACTGATTTTGTCGGTGCAGCTCTTCGCTAGCTGCGCTATCTTGGTCATGTTGGGTTCAGTTTCCGTCATTTTTTGTGGAGTGGGAATAGCTACTGCGCGGCCTTATATAGTATTTGTGGCAGCCTAATTTACCGTCTACAATCTTTATATTTGCATTCTAAATTATACCAAATCTCAGTTGTAGCGCCAAAACAAAACCTGGGAGCGGGATTATTTTGCTATGGGGGGTATGCATCCGCATATCGGGTTGAATATATTTTACAAAAAAACTCTCGAGAATAGCTATTATGTCCCTATTGCGGGAGGTTTCGTCCACACTCCAAATTTAGTTTTACCCGAAACAGACGGCAGATGCAGCCAGATTCGGCGTCGCGGTGGGCCCGACAGTGCCTATAAGGGTGTGCCCATGCGCTGCCTGCTATCAGCATCGAAAATTGTGCGCTTCTGCGGAACGAAGCAAGCTAGCAGAGTACGGAGGTCCGCCACCTTCCACCTGACCTAGCAGAGGCTTCGCTATAGTTCATCAACAAGTTCTCCGTATACACCCCTCCAGTAACTAAAATTTCACTCCAGGCAAAGCATCCTGCAGCCAACAATGCAGGCGACCACCCAACCCAGCAGGAACTACGAGCTCAGGTGGATAGCGAGCCCCGCGAGTACCACGTCGTAGCGGTCCAGCCTCTCGGCCCAGTAGTATCCCACGCAACAGAGCAGGGACACGCCTGAGATAGTGGCAGTGCAGCATCCCGCACATTTGTGACATTTTTCATATCTAGGCACCGCACAATTGCAGAAGATATCGTAAACCCTGATAGTCTGAGGTTGTCCTACTGAGGCTACCACAATAGCATGAGGTCAACCAGGGGACTATAAAACTTCTATACTATTACCCACAGGCAAAAACACAAGTTAATTATCAGACTCTTTCTATATAAAAAGCATTACGCTCGTTTCTGTCAGTTTTGAAACGGTGATTTTCACTATTTACATACTATCCTTATTACTGACATAATTTAATATCGCGGTACTCTCTTTATTTCGAAAGCAATAATCGATATTAATATTATTATATAATAATTATTTATAAATTAGTTTTGAGAAGTGGAAAAACTAATTCCACTAAACCTACTTAAATACGTTATTTTTAACTATATTCAAAATCTACCCCCTCCAAAATCTAACCAGAAACTCGCAAATTTCCCAGAGTCTTAATTTAGCCCAGAACGTAACCCAACCTATAATAACGCAAATCCGCTGCCCCTCAAATTTCGCTTTAACGCAGTTACCACAAGACGCACTTTTGAATTTCCCGCAACTGGCATAACGCAGAACCTGCCGAGCAGCATTCTGGAAGTTTCGCCATCTGTATTTTGGGAAATTCCTGCACCAGAAAAAACATTATGTTGAGTGGGTACTGATATAATGATAACATCAATTTTTTCAAGTAAAATGAAGTAAAATTTTATATCTTTTGCTGATATAACGAAATTCAGCCTCAATTTCAACTTCCCGCTCCAGATGCAAAATCACAAGATACACCAATTTCAACTAGCTGATAATCATGAAGTAACTAGTGATATAGCCAAATTGGTGCCAACGTATGCGTCCAGGCTCTGCGATTCTAGTGATATAAGCTTTTAGATCTACTACTCCTTCCCGTTGACGTCCTGTACTGCTCAAGCTTCCAGAACTTGCAAGATGGTGATGGATGCAATACGGAGAGTGGACGAGTTCTGGAAGAATCAGAACGCGATTTCGGCGAAGAATCAGGACTGGAGAATCCGGTACGGCACGGAACTGATGGAGGAAAACTAGAACTGGAAATTGAGTCAAAAAGAACGTCACAAGGCAGTTCTCGTTCGCAGTGGATTCGTCTCTTGAAATATGGCGTTTCTTCGCTAATTGAGCAAACGATGCGTGCCTCGAGCTTCTTACGATGGGCAAAACTGGTTTTCAGTAGGCCAGGAATTTGGATTGATTCCAACGATTGGCTAGGTATTAGAGCGTGTTGGATATTAGAGGTTATGGTTATTACTAGGTTTATTAGAGTTGTAATAAGCTTCTAAACGGTATCGGGCAGGGCCACTTGGCTTAGCGTGCTATCTAAAACATCATTTTATAAGAAGTGATTACCAATTTAGTAGCGCATGACGCAGTCGTATCGGTTCATAGGAGAATTGGAGTAAGGGCTATGCGAAAATCTTATAAATAGAGATTTTAACGAAATATTTCTTCAATCTAGGCATCATAGAATGCAGTTTAATTTGTTTATCCATTAATAGTTTAAATTCTGTGATTACTTAGTTAATCATGTAGCTGATTTTGTAATATAATTTAATTGGTTAATATATTAATAATTAGACTCGATTGTCTCATTTAACGTATGAAAATAATATTAAAATAATTTTTGGCGAATATGAAAATTACTTAATTTAATAGATAGCATTTACTCTTCAATATACAAAACTATACTTTATTAACTTAGTTAAATCTATAAATCTGACGACTAACTATTTTTAAAGTCTTAATCGAGAGTATTTTATAATACACATTTATCAAAAAAAAGATATTTACTAAAGGTTCCTTTATAATTTATTAATATTAAATATGAGGTTTATATATTAGAATTGACATAAATAGAAGCTTATTGTTAATGGGATTACAAACTTAAATCATTCATACAATAAAAAATAATCCTCTAAAAATAATCAATTTAAGTGTTATTAGTCCCAATAGATAGTTTTTATTTCCTATTTTCTTAGAGAATGGTTGTATATATAATTCTAAAATTGAATACAATATTTTTTTGTTATATTATTATTTTTAGTTATATATTTTTAATAAAATATAGCAATGCCATATTGTTTAACTGTATACCAATATAAAATAAATATATTAAACTCCGTTATACAATTATTTGATCTACATTTATTATTAAAAATTAAATAACTGAAGATATTATTTTTAAAATTTAATTTAATGATACAAATTTTTCTAATTGATTTTATATTGAGAGTAATTTTGATAATTATTTGTCTAGTAAAATATTATTTAACGTATTTCTAATGTCGAATACAAGTTAAAGCTTATAAATGGTGGAATTCAGTGTAATCTAAGATTAAAAGTTTATAATAAATTTTCAGATTTTAGATAGTTAATTAAAATAATAATAACAATAATAATACTTAGTTTAATAGAACGAGTATAATACTACTATGAGATAAAACTATTTTAATCAATACTCTATATTATTTCTATATCTTACATAGATTTATTATATATTACTTATATAAAATTAAAAAGTATTTCCACCTAAACAGTGTATAACTTTGATCACCCTTAGAGATATGATAGTTTCAAATTCAATTCAAAAACCTAGCATTGTTAGAAAATTTTGATAAATAAATAATTTATTATTAAATTGAAATAAGTAAATTTTATAATATAATAATTAACTATTATAATTGTAGTTATAATGAAGAATATATATTTAAATTATATTATTTATTATATTATTATTTATTTGTAAATTGTAGAAATAGAATTACCTTAAATTTAATGAACTATTTTTAACTTGATCGATTAAAATCTCATTGTAGAAATAAGAATTTAGAAATCTCTAGGTTTTTTCTGAGTAGTATTTCAAATTAATACAATTTTTTCGTAATAAATATACTATTATTTTATATAATAAAAATATATGTTTAAAAATATATGTTTTCCATTTCTTTAAATGATCACAGTTCATCCAAATCTTAAAACAGTAGATCCTGTCCAATAAAAGTCTCAAAATAAGATATCCACTACAAAGTATAATATACTTACATTCCTGCCACTCTTTATTTTAAAGTATTTCTCATAGCCTAACAATATTTATTATGTTTTAAATGCTATTGCCGGTTACATTGTTTACGTAATAGAGCCGATTGGTAATGTTATGCCAATCGTTATTGTATTAGTATTTGGTGCGATAAGAGAAATATATGAAGATGCTAAAAGGTATCAGTCCGATAGAGAGTAGAATCTTATGAAATTCGAAATAGGGCGTAATGACATTAAAATACCCACGCTATCAAAAAATATTAAATAAGGAGATATATTGTATATTAAACATGGTCAATAAGTTCCTGCTGATGTTATAGTGCTTGAAGGTGATGATGTAGTTTTTATATCAACTGCAAATCTAGACGGGGAATAAGCCCTTAAACCTAAATATCCCACCAACATAATAGGTAAAGTGGAGATCAATCTAGCTAACTCAGATTTAAATTCTTTCAGAGGTAAAATTAATGGTTAAGTATTTACAGAGGAAAATGCTATTTTTAGAGGGTCTAAACTTTAATCGTGTGATATTAAATGCATGGCTATTTATTGTGGGAAAAAGACCAAATTATTTATTAACAAACCTAAGACAAGTTAAAAAGACTCAAGACTTCTACAAAGATTGAACAAATTAACTCTTTATTTAGCATTATCCTCTCTATTTATCATGATTTTATTTCCACTAATTAATGTTTTTTCTGATAGCTATTACTAATAGTTTCCAGATTATTAGGCAGAACCATAAGATTTAGGACTTAATTATATAGAAAAGTTAATAATTTATTTTTCTCTTCTAGCTTATTTCATACCAGTTTCATTATTCGCTTCAATAGAAGTTATTCGCTTAATTTAAGGCATTCTTGTCTAAAATGATCGTAATCTTTTAGTTCAACCTGTCCAGCTGCTTATTGAAAATAAGTAAAAGGTATCATCTTCAGAATATGGAGAATATAATCCAGCTGAACTTTCATGTATTGTGAGATCATCAGTTTCTATTGAAAATTTAGCCGAAGTTGATATAATTTTTAGTGACAAAACAGGCACCTTAACAAAAAACGAAATGGAGCTCAAAAAATATAATGGGACTGAGAATTTGAAATTTGGAATGGCAATCTGTGCTAATATTGTGATTAATCACGGGGAATATTTTGGTGAAAGTCCTGATGAAGTTGCTTTAGTAAATTATGCCAGAAATAATGGTGTAGAACTCATTTCACGAACAGATAAGCTTATTACTATTCAATATAAAGATTAAATATCCGAATTTGTCATTATTTCATCTATACCATTTACATCTGAAAGAAAAAGAATGACAATTGCTCTTTCGCACATTTCTGGGTTAAAACTGTTTGATTTTATTGAAGATAAGTAATCATTTGTTTTGACTAAAGGTGCTGACACAATAATGTCAACAATTATTAAAAATTTTGATAATACTTAGGAAATAGTAACTTCTTTTTCTACAGAAGGGTATAGAACTTTAGTTTTTTCTGGAAAGAAAATTGATGATTCTTGGTAAGGAGTCTGGAACTAGATAAAATTATTACCAATAATTGACTACAAATATACATAATCTATTCAGTAAATAGAGTCTAGTCAGTTACTATTCGGAGTTAGTGCGGTAGAAGATAAACTATAAGATAACCTGCCTATTTTTATTAACTAAGTATAGGAAAACGATATTAGACTATGGATTCTTACAGGTGATAAAACAGAAACAGCTTTATTTATTGCTAAAAATGCAGGTATTGTTGATAAAAATACCTAAGTATTGTATTTAACTGAGAAAGAACTATTGAAGGGAGGGTTAGAATCTTCTGTCTAAAATCTTAAAACTGACATCGAAAGTACTGGTCTTTCGATTTAGTATCTGAAGCGCGTGAAAACTTCTAAAATTGGAGATTTTTTGAGACATTAACTTTCACCTAAACCCGTTTTCCATCCACCTACTAGTTTTCCTGATATCTAAAATTTCGTAATTGTGATAGATGGTGAATGTGTAAATCAATTAAAATAATAAGGAATGTTTTATAATTTTTACAATATAGCAAGATATGCTAAATCTATCATTGTAACTAGATGTTCCCCAACTCAAAAAGAACTGATTGTAGAAACTTTCAGAAAATTTTCCCCGGAATCAACAACACTCGCAGTTGGAGATGGCTAAAACGATGTTTAAATGATCAGAGCTTCCCACGTTGGAATTGGAATTGCAGGTCGGGAAGGTCTTCAAGCATGTAATAACTCGGATATTAGTATCCCAGAATTACATTTTTTGGGCAGGCTAATGCTCGTTCATGGCAGAATGGTACACATTCGAAATGCCGAATTCTTTGAATATTCAGTATATAAGAATGCAATTTTGGCTATTATGCATATGGTTTTCGCATTTTTCAACCGTTTCACAATGTAGATCGTTTTAGACTCATTTTTACTCGTTCTTTACAATGTTTGTTTAACTTTGTTTGCAATTGCATTTTAATCAATTTCAGAGAAGGATATTGACGACAAAATTTTGATGGACAATGCTTATATGCTAAAGGCATTTTCTCGCCGATATCATCCAAGTTTAGCATCTTTAGGTATCAGAATGGCGCTAGCAATTTATCACTCCTTGGTAATCATTTTGGTGCCTTATTTTATGTATGAAAATGGAATTTACTCTACCAATGGTTATCCTTAAGAGTTGTATGCAACTGGTTTTGTGTTTTTCAACATACTGATGATTGCCACTACTGCAGAGCTTTTCATGCATTAATTCCGTTGGACTTATTTTGGCGGAGTTTCAGTTTTACTTTCAATTGGAATGACAATTATGTGCTCTTGGTTAGGCAACTCTAGTACCAACTATGGCGTTGCCTTATTAGGAATTACTGCTACTCAGTCCACCTAGTTCAGCTACTACTTAATTGTAGCAATCGGTGGCTTGTTTTGCGTTGTCCCTAGTATGGTAGCTTATTATGTGCAACAGCTCTGGTTCCCATCCGTTAGCGATGTTGCCAGGCAGCTTAGCTGTGCAGGAAGACTGGGAAGCGAGGACATAAAACCTGATTATGAGTATGTTCAAGACTCTGAACGATTCGAATAGGACGTGATCGCCGAAATTGAAATCAAGTGAAACAATTTACCATCCGACATTTTTCATTTCAACTATATATAATTATTATATATAATTAGTTCTTTTCACCGAATGAATAGACCACAAATAGCATCTCTGCAGCTCCAGAAGACGAGCAATCTTTTACAGCCTGCCACAAAATAGCGCATCATCCCACGAATGCTGGCGAATATTCGGACCGGTCGGCGCTCCGTAGTTATTTCTGTAAGTATAGGCCACCGCGTAAATATATTCTCTTTCCTGCTTCCTACGGTGCAGCTGGTAATGGAGAATCAGGTCGCATTTGGGGTGCACGGGCGGTTACGACCGCTGCCATAAGGGCTTATGGCACATTTTTCGGAAATCGCACGTGGATTCGCGGAGTTCCGGCTGGAAATCGTGTCGCGGCTGAACCTCCAGGACACGATTTCATGTATTATCGCACTTACAGAGTGCTCCTGGGCTGAGGTGCATGTAAGAGAGTCCGCAGTTGGCACGGTCATCAGGCTTCAGGAGTTCTGCCAGCACGATGCGTAGGCACGCCTGCAACGGCTATATGACCTCACGAACCTCCTACGGCCCGAAAAATCAATTTTTAAAATTATGGAAATATGCTTATCGATGAAGATTTTTGATGTATTTTAGAAAATTCACTTTGAATTCAATTTTTCTCTCCCTCATATTTTCGCAGTACTGGCGCGCCAATCTGGGTTCCGTGCGTGGCCATCGAACCCCACTTGTGTCGTTTTTGAGCTGCAGGACGACATTTTCTACGAACTGAATTTCGAAGGCAAGGACCTCTTCAACATCGGAAACGGCGGCTTGAATACGCGATCTTTCGGTCTCCAAATTGCATGCGATCCGGTCTACGACGAGCTAGTGTTACGCAATCGGGCCAAGTTCCTCTCAAAGACGATCCTGATCCGCACGGGCGTCAATAAGGATATTTATGAACATTTTTACACCAAAATCCGCACGAACTGCGAGCTGACAGAGGGTCCCAAGTTCTACATCGATGGTGTGCACTCCATAGGCCGCTTTACGCTCCTGGAAATCGTTTTCACGGGCGTTTACGGAAAGTTCCAGAACCTGAACCACAGCATCCGGCACGAAATTCTGCTATGGAAACGGCTCGACAACAACGCCTTTTTTGGCATCCCGAACGTGTTCCGCGCAATCCCCTCGCGGCTCTACGGACCATTTTCGCGGATTTATGGCCTCTTCCTAGGCGGCGGCGGAGAGATTTTGCTCGAAAACTGCACCGAACGCGACGCACAAATCGCGTTCGACGCGATGCCGGAGGCGTGCTTCCAGACGACCTTCACGGCGCAGCGGATGGCTGCAGGGGCCTTGCTTTTCAAGTTTCCGGTGCTCTCGCGTGCGCGGATTTTGCAGGTTCTGGACTTCGTGAACGAACTCGTGCGCCCATTCTAGGGCCTACCATTCCAGCCGCGCGTGCTGACGGCGCTGGGGGTCGTGCTGGCGCGGAATCCGGTTGACCTGACTACCGAAAACTGGCAGAATTTCGCGCAGAACCGCTCAAACCTGACCGTTTTCTTCCACCTGCTGTTGCTTAAAATGTCCGTTTTCAGCTGGATCGTGGGCGCCGAGCTGGTGGTTTTCGAGGAGAAAGGCGCATTATATCAGGTCAATTTTCGGCAAAAATACGACATTTTCCAGCCCAAGGTGCCTGTCATTCAGGCCAAACTGGTTGAATTCTACCGAGTTCCGGAACTATAATTTTAAGACTGGAAAATTATTTTCCATTTGCAATTGATGCCGGAAATCGTGTTGTTGCGCCGTGAAAAGTGCGAGGAGACCGTGCGGCGCATCGTCGCGCAGCTTCTGGCGCTGGACGTGGAAGTGACCCCCAGTTTCGATGTCTTCAACACCTACGTGAAGCTTGTTTTCCGCACCTCACGGCTCGCAATAGTGCGTGCGTAGCCTCCCTGCGCCGCTGAGCTCCAGCCGCGTCCAGAAATGACCCGCAAAATGGCGTTCCTGCGGTATATAGCGTACAACGCGGCCCAGACCCGCAGCCTCGTCCGTACACTCTTCGGCCTCGCCCCGCCGCTCGTCTCTGCGGAGCTATTCGAGTGCGTCACTCAGATCGTGCGGCGTCGGCCCTTCTTCAGCTACGCGCGTGCGGTACCAAAGCGCGAGCAGGCTGCTGGCTGGCTCGAGGTGAGCATGCGCTTCGTGGACGAGTTCCCGACGATCGTGCCTGATGCGGTGCAGCGCGCCGTGGCGTGCATCTTCGAGGACGACATCGCCATCTCGAAGATGCAAGCGCTACGGTGCGTGCTACAGATAGTGAAGGGCGCCCAGCAGGCACGCCTTACTGGCACGATCTTCCAGGTGAAGTGATGAATAGTGATATTTAGCGTATCACTCCTCGCTGAAGCCCTCGAAGGCTTCCTCTATCATTTCCAGAATATTATTGCCCACAAAATCGCCTTCGCCGCCCTGGAGAAAAAACGAGCAGCTCTACTTCTTGGCAATAATTTTGGCGTAGAGCTCATTGTACTTCTCAATCTGTTGGCACAGCTTGGCGTAAGGCTCACTGGTACCGGCCAGGATCGCTTTGAGTTGACCCGGAGTCAGTTCGACCTGGGCTGCTAAAGCGAGGTTCAGGCCCTCGCAGGCGTGGCAGTACCCTGCGACGAAATCGACTGACCCGCAGCCGCAGTCGTTGCAACTGTAGGAAATGAGCAGATTGGCCCGCGAGCTGAATTTTCCGACTAGCATCCACTACACGAGACGCATTTTCCATTCCACAAGCTAGTCCTCGTCGATCATCATTTTGCGGCAGAGTGGGCAACCCACGGTATGCTACGTGACGAGCTTCTCGAAGCATGACATGTGGAGTGTGTGACGTGATGAGCATTTGAGGCGCTTCAGATCCTGACACGCGCTGATAACTCCCTGGCAGACGGGGCAAAATTCTGGTTCAGTGGAGCAGTAGTGGTCACCGAAATCCTACAAAGAGTGGCACGTCCCGCACGTTGTGCAGTGCTGCGAGATGTCTGGGAGTTGCTTGATGTGGCATTTGGCACAGATGGAGCAGTGGAAGTAGGGGGCGTATTCCGGATCGTTCATGTCCAAAATATGGCAAATATCACACATATGGTTCGTGAGCTTTTGAGAGCAGTTTGTGCAATGCTCCGCATAGGACTGCTAGTGGTCGCAAAATGAGCACGTGAGGGTGCTGAACGAGAAGGGGTGCATTTCCGCATCATCATGGCACATGACGCATCTATACGAATTCTAGCAGTCAGTGCATTTGATTGTTGCATTTGTGGGAATGTGTTCGCAACCGAAGGACTCCTCTAGCCTGTATTGTCCGTAAACATAAGGGTTTTAAGACTCTATGTCTTATCGACGCTGAACTGATACAAAAGACTTCCCCGTCATCGGAAAAAACTAGTCCGTATTGGGAACTTGCTTCTCATGGGTGTTATCGATGTATTTTTATAAGGAATCACTGTATCTTAATTGCAAAAACTGGAAGGGGTAGTCATCAGTGGTTCGTTAGTTTCTAAGCTTATCGTGGTTTAGGCACAAGATTTGCCTATAAGATAGTTTTTCGTCGTACATTTACAGTGGGAACAGTGGCTCTACCTTGGCCATAAATGATGGATTTTTGTACAAGGATACTTCATCATCTGTTATAACTCCAAATGATACAGTTCTTAATTTTGTTCTATTTTCTGGACCGTATGATCCTCTTGTATCGGTAAGGTGAAATAAATCTACTTAAAGCGTATATACTCTGTTCATTATGAAGTGGTAAATATTAATATCATAATATTTATTATGTACTATAAAATTTATCAATCTTTTAACAACCAAGGCGTTGGTATTGTCGCAAATTTTTATTTTTCAGTATTTGGTGTACTTACATACTTTACATAACGTTATTTCTTGATAACCGGCTCCATGCTTGTTATTCGCAGGGTCGTAATAATACTAATACGGTTTTATTATTATATTTAATATCTAACATATAATATAAACCCAACCTTATTTGAAAGGAAAACATTTAAATGATAATTTAATAAACATAGCTACTACAATTTTAAATTATATAACTAAAGGCAATTATGCGCTTATAAATTTAATAAACTGACATAAATAAAATAACATAACATATATTCATGCAGCCTATGAATTATATGTTGTATATATTCAGTGAGGCATTTCAAATTCTACGAAACGGCTGAATATCAATGCTTGTAAAAATAAGATTAAAATGTATCAAAAGTTATTTATTTGAGCGACTTATATGGAACAGTTTAAATAAATTGTTAATGTTGGTTTCTGTTAAATAAAATACTATAAAATTAAAGATGAAGCTAGATATAGCGTTTAATGCTAAATACAATAACTAATAAATAAGTAATATTATTAACAAAGGTAACTAACTAGACATCACTAAATCATCCTTTAATTTATCGTTAAATATCTTATACAATCTTATGGCACTGGCTTCATACATGATTGATTTATATCATCATTTTATTAAGTTTATTTCTATACTTTTATAGGATTTGATATATACTTGTTAATGAACAATTGGCAGGGATCTGTCTTTTCACCTAAGAAATTGAACATTCTCAAAAATAAAATTTTTTATTTCAATTGATGTTTGTAATATAAATGGATTTTTAAATTATTAAACTTAGATTTATAATTTAACAAATAAAATGTAAAATAATTAGTTATGCAAAAAATTTAGAACCAAATGTACTCTCCAAAAAATACCAAATGATAAATAAGTAACAATATTATTATATAATAATAAATATATATTAATTTACAATATATATGTTATTAAATTAAATAAATTTATATTTGTATAAAAATGAAGTGTCTAGCAAATTTTGGCTCTACGAGAAACTAGAATTTTAGTCTACCTACTCTATAAAAAGTGAAAAGCAATGATATGTTGGTGAAAATTAAATATTAACCATCGCCTACCAATTCAAAGCGAAATTCCCCATCCCGGCATCCGTTAATTGGGTTACATCCTGGAAACCTTGTGAGATAGTTAAACAAAAACACCTTGATCAACGAAGACAAACAATATAGCTAGTGGAGAGAACTACTAATGCATTAGATGAAATTCTGACCATAGTTTTTTATTCAGAAAATCACATTTATTTTAATTTCCTTTATATATTATCAGTCTCTTTTATCCTATACTAATACTATCCTCATTTTAATCATATTTAACTTTTCACCACTCACCAAAAAACAATCTATAAGTAATATCATTATATAATAATTATCGCAAACTCCTTCCACATTTATTTCACCCTCATAATATATGGTATTTTTATATAAATATTTTTATATAGTCTATTTCTTAGGCTTTCCGCAAAAATGTCCGAAGAACATAAGAAGTGCGTTGAGTGGTACTCCAACATACAGCAGGTATACAAGACACACATCAGCGGAATTGGTGTCGTAAAAGCTGATATGAATGCTTTCGCACCTATCTCGTCTCTGATGATTGACCTGGTATAACAGTTCGACATAGCAAGTCTGAAGGTGGTGGGATCCATGAAGCTGGGAAATTTTGCATACTTCAAGGCACAGGAAGGTTCAGATTTCGTCAAATTTACGACGTCATAGGACGCGGATTTTGCAAAAATATTCGCCTTCCCAGAGCCTGAGTTCGAGTTCATCACCATCGTGGCATGCACTAACGAGTAGCCCGACGAAAATGCGATTAAGGTAGGACAGTTGGCGAGGGATCTTGTGGTAGACGGATTAAGCCAGTGAACGAATGCACGAATTTTTATAATCATAAGTATATAAAATTAAAAGACAGTTTTTATGTTTATTTATTTAAATATATAATATAAGTATTTTGATATTTGAAAATGTGGGTATGAAATATGAAATATTGATAAAGGGCACGGAAGAGGTTTTGAAGGGATGCATAAAACTAGTATATCTAGAGTAGTAGTTTATTAACATATTTTTATTGTAAATTGGAGTTTGTTGATCGGGAATAATATTTGCAGGTAGTTTACTATTTGGCATATCAATTATTTTCTTAGTATTTAATTAAGGCTATTTCAAAAACATAAGTGCCGTTTTAATGAAGTAAATTGGTTCAGTCCTAATAATCGTTTGGAGTTAGTAGATCATAAGTTACTCTATCAATTAAACTTACAGTATTTATGTTAATTACTGGCTATAGCTAAAGACAATAGCCATTTAAAAATTGAGTTTAGTATATTTTCAGTAATTGCATTCTATAATAGCCTAATGATACCTATGAAATACACGTTAAGTGTAAGGTATTACTCAGCAATAACTAACAAGCTTTTATTGTGGAACGTATTTTAGTAAGGTATAACCCGACAAAATTATATTTTGTATATTTTTATGCAACAAAGCTGACAAACAGTAAAAAATCGTATATCTTTGTTGGAGTGTAAACATATTTTGATTAATCATTGCACTAAACCTACTATAAAACTAAATTTTCTGAGATAGTTTCCCTAATTCCTATACTAAGTAGAATATATTATTTGTGTAAGCAAACTAAACAGTTTCTTATTGTTCTACTAAATACTTATAGGTAAAATTTATTCTCTTAGACTTATATCTTTCCATTTACAATATATTAGAAACTGCAATTCGAATTTGCATTAAAGCGAAATATCCTCAAATTATATTATATACTTTTAATTTTCCTATATGATACTTTTATCTTAAGTCTATAGAACTCATATCATCTCAGCTTGCTAAAATCTACAACAAACCAAGGAAATTTTTTCACCTGTCCTACAAATAGTGTATTATTAACATATATAAACGAATTTTTTCTTGTATAGAATTTTTTTTGACTCAAGTATCTAATTCTCATATATCTGCAATTTCCTAAAATGCTCGTTACATTGTTTTTCACGTGTTAACTAGAATCTTCACGAGTTGTCATCAACCCGTAGATGAATAGCATTCTCCTAATAACCATGCCAAACCACAAACTAAAGCCCAGTGAGCATATTACTTGCACCGCCCAGACGGACTAAACCGCAGTATACGAGGTCCAAATTGGCTCTATAACATTCAGGTCCGAATTCTAGTTCTACCGGGCGTTTTCCCCCGCAAATGTGACGCTGCTTCCGCTAGGAAGCGCCACAGCCATGGATGCCACCCGGTTCGTTCTTGCATCCTACAGCATCACATTTCTGAGTGATACGCTAGTACAGAGCGGCGCAGCCGGGCAGATGTTGGCGACGATTTACGACTACAATGACTGCATCGAGACCTCCGAAATAGCGTTCACGACTAACATCGGCATTTAGCCATCTGTCCGTACTAACCCGAACTGCCTATTGTCCGCCACTGGGGACGTGCTTTACAAATCATTGTTAAATGACCAGTTACTGTATAGCTAGACTGTGAATAAGGTGGATTTCGACTTCAAGAAACTGGCAATAAGTGGGATGGAATGTAAAACTGGCGATGCGAGCGCTTAAACTAAATGCACTGAGGCTACCGTCGTGATTTCATCCAGCAATTTTGTGTCATATCGGCTGTTTCTGGTCATCCCACGGGCAATATCGACTAAAAACTTGTACACTGACCCTTACGGGATTGCGCAAGTAGACAAGGTCGATATCCCGTTCAACCTGATCTTTGAGATCGTGATCAAAGACCGGATCACGTCTGGTGACTGCGTGAACTCGTCGTAGCTGACCTTCTTTGGCACCATCATGCACGTGTTGCAGACGCCCTTGAAGACGTGCCCATTCCAGGAGTTCGCCAGGAAGGAGTACTGGATAACGGTCTCTGAGGTCTCCGGATTCACATTCTAGCTATAGTTCTTCACAGAGATCCCGTTCAGTCTGAACCAGTACATTACATGCGCCACCTGGGAGATCTCCGATTTTACGTCCCTCGAAGAGTGTAGCGCGGCGATGCAACGCGTATCTGCTAACATAGAAGGATCTGCAATCAGCGTCATCTACAAAGCATGGAATGCAGGTGGTTCATATATCGGTGCTTATATTTTTTCATCTGATGTTATGCCTGGAGGGGAAGTAGATATCACTCTTACGGAGGGATAGCTATGTGTTGATATTAAAAAATAAATCTCTTCTACAAGAACATTTGCCACCATATCCATTAAAATTAGCTAAAATTTGTAATTATTTTAGAACAATGAGATTTAGTATTAATAAGTAGGTAATTTTAATTTTCCTTCTATCGATAGTGTTTATTGTTATATCGTAGATAAATCCACCTAGTTTTTGATAAATTAAATTAGTTTTAGGCAATAATTTGGAGTTGTAGATATACTTGGTAACTAATTTTAGATTAATACTATCAATCCATTAGTAGCATATTAAGAATTTTGGGAAGGATGGGTATTATGGTTAGTAAGTTTTATTGTGGCATTAATATG
Source organism: Spironucleus salmonicida (assembly GCF_000497125.1). NCBI lineage: Eukaryota > Fornicata > Diplomonadida > Hexamitidae > Spironucleus > Spironucleus salmonicida. Next base: position 732,589 of record NC_090598.1, read on the forward strand.
GGTTATTACTAGAGTCTTATGTAGATAAATAAAGCAGAAGAAGCGTTCTTTAATAAAGTGAAAATTATGTATAATCAAATATAAATAAAGAATAATGTATTCAATATTGTTAATTTTTTCACACTAAAAAATACTAATTTCATAAAATTTATGTATACAAATATAAATAATTAAATTATGTTATTATAAACCTAATAGATTTAACTGTTAAGACATGAATTTTAGGAGACTTTTAAGTTGATTTACAGATAAGATTTATCGTAATTAATTTTATCAAATGATCAGATATTTAAACTTATGATGACATTATAAAATTTTATGAAAAATAACTATTATTTTTATTTTTTCATCACTAAATATTAAAGAGTAAATGAAATAAATATAATTTATTTTTAAATTTAAATCTTGATTACTTTACTTATATTAACAGCTTAGTAATTTTTCTTTAATATAGAAATTCTTTTTTCATTTTTTTGTAACTTACTTTTTTATGTGTAACAATTTCATAATATTGTATTATTTTAATAAAATTGTTTACAAATCACGATTTACCAACTTTTATACAAAAATTTCTTTATTATTAAAAATTAATAGTCTATATTATGATTGGCTTAAATAATACTATATTTGATTGAAACAAATACCCTATAGATGTCTTTATTAAAATAAGATATTGAACACTAGATGACAAAAATAATAATAAATAGGTAGCCTAATTTATAATAATTTATTTAGTCTTTAAATCATTGTAAAGTTAATCTATAACTAAAGATTTTCAATTTGTTTACTGATTTCTGATAAAAACTTAAAAGCATAGATATCAAACCTGATTGAAATTCATAATAATAGTTAATTATTAACTAAAAATCTCGTTTCAATATAGTTTAATATAAATTGCTAAAAAATTACCTACTTATATAATAAAGTGCGTCTTCCTTTTACAATCAAAATTATTATATTAGAAAAGATTCATAAAAATTTAAAATACATTAATAGATGCATCAATCATATTTATATTGATATTAGAATTAACATTTGTTCTTTAGCATAACTACAATAGCCCAATACTATGGTTCAAATAATAAATTTCAAAGTTCTGAGTATGCTAAACATAATAATTAGAATTAAAGAAAACATATATAAGAATTTATATTTTTTTAAGTTGTGTTAATATTATTTGTAAAATTATTCAAACTAATTATATGAATTAACTATATAACATTTCATATATTATTATTAAAAAAATATATACCCTTTGATAAGTCACCAAAAAAGCCACGTTTGAATAATAAAATAAAAGTTGCACATCATTTAAGATTAAAATTAAAATCATATTTTTGTTAATATTAAAGATTATTATTTAATGCAATAACTCTAAGATAAACGTGCTGATCTGTTTTTATTATACTATACTTTATATTAACCTATATAAAATAATTTCCATCTACGCATTATAATCTTTACTTACAACCTTATCAATTCAAGAATGATACTTATTAATAATTTATGCGATATAATTAAGCATCATTTAACGTTTAAATATGGTATTATCTACTAAATTATGCAAGCATATTTTTGCTATAAATTAACTTTAATATTAGTGCTAAACAAAGTCCAAATGTATCACAATTCATAGCTAAATTTTAAAATTCTAGCATTATTATTACATAAAATTTGACTTAATTTACTATCTCATAACTATTATTCTTATAATATGGGATGAGAGACCATATCTATTTTAATGAATTTTCGTAAATTTAAATTTATGGATCTTTAATATTTATTTGACTAAATGAAATTTTTCTACAAAGATTATAATCATATTTATGTAAAATAGTATTCTAATTAAACTGGATATATAAATCGTAATCTTAAAAAAGATATCTTTTAACCATTGATATCTGCAGCAAATACCCGCTTCCCGGATAAAAAGAGGCGCCAGTAAACTATACATAGGCCACCGAAACTTTCTCTCCCGCTCCTAAGAAATGACGGATGCACCTCTCATCCAGGAGCTCCCCCTCGGCTCGGACATGGTTGCCGAGCGCGGGTACGGTGCCTCGCCAGCTACTGCCCCTGTGCAGCTGGTTGACGGCAACAAGCTGCTCACGGTCAGAGACATATTCTGCCGCTGCGCTGCCCCCAGGTACGAGCGCTGCCAGAAGTTGGTCGACATATTCATTTCACTCCTTAAATGCCCCTTCCCCAATTTCCGCTCCTCCAATGCAGGACTTCGTGATCTCGTTTGCGGACCCGAAGCCAGCCAGGCACAGCGCCTCCAGCAAGGGCAGGGGCCTCGTGTCCACCTCCTTCGCCCCCGTCACGTACACGCAGAACTTCAAGAGCCAGCAGGACGTCAAGTTCGAGGCGAAGCTCAAGGACATGGAGGCGAGGGACCAGCGTGCCCCCAAGCGCCCTGGCACCGGGAAGCCGAAGCCTTAGGCACAGCAGCCCCCCGCGGTCCCCCAGAGGGCCGCGCCCGAGGAGTTCAGGATCACGATAGACGCCCCAGTGCCAGCTGGAGCAGCCAAGCGCAGGGCCGCCAGGAAGGTGCCTGAGCCGCTCCCCGCAGCAGCCCCCGCCCAGGAGGCCGTGGCCGAGAGCGGCCCTCCGGCCAAGAAGACCCCCGCGCCCGCCAGGAGGAGCTCCGAGCAGCCCCCGGGCCAGCGCAAGGCAGCGGACCCCCAGAAGGCCCCTGCCAGGACAGAAGCCCAGCCGGCCCCGAGGGAGGCAGCGGCGCCGCAAGCGACCGCGACACCCCCGACGACTGCCGCGTGGCCTGCATCATATTAACAGGCCATGCCCCAGACGGTGCCCTACCTGGCCTACCCGCCGCAGTACGCAGCCCCGGCCTACCCGCCGCAGTGCTACTACGTGATGGTGCCGTTCCAGGCGCCCCCGAAGTGACGCTCCCTTTCACTCCCATTCCCGCTCCGCAATGCCCCAGTTCTCCTTCAAGAGCAAGAACGCGCGCGTGCTCCAGAAGATCGCGGCCCAGCGCGTGCAGGGCCTGCTGGAGCCCGACATGCTCGCCGGCATCGCCCAGCGCCACCCCGAGCTGCAGGCCGCGCTCCCGCCCGCCCCAGAGCGGAGGCCCAAGCGCACGCGCGAGCAGGCCGTGCTCCAGCAGCGCGAGGACCGCGACGCGCAGCGCCGGGAGCAGCAGGCCGCACTGGACGAGGGCCGCCGGCTCAAGCGCAAGGAGTACTTCCGGTCCCACGCCAAGACCCGCACCGGCCAGCCCAACTTCAACCGCGTGATGGAGCGCCTCTACGGCAAGCTGGAGCAGGACCTCCAGAAGTGACAATTTCCCTTCCCTTTCCGCTCCTTAGATGCATACAGAGCTCGCGTGCATCGCGTGCGGTTCACGCACCTACAGCGCCCGGCGGGGGTGCGCCCCGGCCGGCAGAGTCTTCAAGTATTTATTTTATTAAGGGCATAGCTATAAACTTTCATACATCATTATTTTACACTCAGCTCATATTTCCTACCAAACAGCTTCTGCACCTACTGGTAGCTATAGTAAGTTAACTATTTCATGTACTCTATTTCACTATGTTCTTACAGCCCAACACCTTCCATATTCCATTAAAACTGTAAAGCCAATTTTTACTGTCCCTATTTCAAAATCTGACAACATACCTCTCACCAAGCACCACAAGCAGCCAAATCTCCCAAATTCCTTTTTCTACTATCGCTCCCATTTTCCCACTTCACGACTTTATTATTATATCTTTTTATATATATTTATTTTCTACAGCAAAAACGCGGCAGAAACTTGCAAATTTCGCATTTTGGCAACGAACCAATTTACAGTATTTAGCAAAATTCCACGTAGCGTCCTGGCGTTTTGTGGTTTGAAAGCTGCATTTTGGCTTATTACTTTAAATATATCAAAAGCGCCTTTTGCCGTTTCGAGCAGTTTTGTGCAACTCATGCGAGTTCCTCCCTCTGCGATACCGCCAAAAAATTTTATTATATAATAATAATAATATAATAATAATAATTTAATATAATTCTACAGTAAACTTATTTATATATAACAATATTATATTCCCTAAAATCTCATGTTCACCTCAAACCATCCTAGTCAAAACCTTCTCTAATTCAGCCTACACGGCCCCAGGAACGCAGCCAGCGTAGCCCTCGATCAAATCGGCCAAAACATCAGCGAATTCTTCATCGGTTTCTGCGTCGAAAAGCGTCATAAACTGAACGATTTTTGCGGGTTCGACAGCGCCGATTTCGCCAGAAACTGCCGTCAGACCCTTCAAAATGCTCAAAACGATATGGTTTGAGGGCTTTCCCTGCTTCATAATTTAAAGCGCAAAGTCGACCAAAAACGCGTAAAACACGGGAAATCGCTCCTTCAAAGCGATTTTTGCCTGCGAAATGTACGTTTTCGTCGCGCAGAGGCGCGCCAAGAGCGCTGACATGCCAGGGAGCTCTCCGAGGAGCCCCTCGACGCCGCTGAGGCTCTCCGCGAGCTGCAGCACCGCCAGCGCCTCAGGCTGAATCGCGAGATTCGGCCACTGCGCGAACGCGCGCGTTTCGGTGAAATACGTGAGCGCCACGTAGCAGTTTTCGAGGTTCTGGACGGCGCTGCTCATGCTCTAATTGATCAGTTGGGATGCAAAAAAATGCGCAACTTTGAGCAAAGGAAGGAGTGGAAAATCAAATTGAATATAGCTTTTATTTACTGGCGAGCTCACTGCGACGACCTGCAGCATTTGCGCGATTGTGCTGTTGATCGGATTCGCCTGATTCAGATCGAGGAACCTGAAGATTTTCTGCATAAACGCGCCATTTTCAGCCAAAAAACTGCTAATTTGGACGCTTTCGGGGCTGATGGCCACAAACTTGATAATAATTTCGGAAACGATTTGAATTTGAATTTCCGTTTCCTCAAAATTCTCAGCAGCGAATTTTACGAATTCCAGGCACGCGATATCCTTCGTTTGCGGTATCAGGCAGCCGTGCAGGACCATCAGAACGTTAAAATTGACGTTTTTCTGGTCAGAAAACTGCTTTTCAAGTACGGCGAAAATCAGATTTTTGAGCTAAATAGGAGCGAAAAATGGCGAAATTATGTCGTAAATCGACTGCTTCCCAACGTCGTTTAAGTTGAAAATCAGCGAGTGAATCAGCCCCAAAATGCCACTGCAGACCTCAGAATTCTCCGTTTGCGCGAGAAACTGCGAAAAAATCAAAAGACCGTTCAAGTTTACAAACTTGATCTTGTACTCATCGAAAACGAGGAAAGTAGCCAAAATTTCCAAAATCGAGGGAGTGGAAAATCGAATTTGATTTGAATTCTGAAAATGCTCAAAACTCTCTAAAAGCAAATTGACCAATTTTTCGATGCCAAAATCTGGCAAACTGAGCGATTTGAGCGAGCAAACGCGCGCAACGGACTGGAAAGTCGACGCGTAGAGCCGCTGCGCCTGCGGGGCCACCGTTTCGCAGCAGGCGAAGGCGATCGAACCCGCGAAAATCGGCTCCAGAAACTCGAATTCCAGCGCCTTGCAGGCCTGCGAAACGAAGATGCAGAACGTCGTCTGAAGTTCCCGCTCCGGAAACTGCGAAAGGAGCGGAAATTCGAACAGTTTCTTCGCGAGTTTCGCGCCCCGCGAGCGCACGATTTCGTCGAAAAGCGCCTTGTCTTCCGGGGCAGCCGAAACTAGCAGGTCGCGGTAGGCCGAAAAGAGGGTCTCGTAGCTCGCGGCGTCGCTCAAAAATGCGTCTGTGAGGTCCATTTGGAAGGGTGAAGTGGCTGGTCGAAAATTGGGGAATATCATTATTATATAAAAATAGAGGTGGAGTGGTAAAAAATTGAAATAGGTGGAAGGGGAAGTGATATAATGAAAATTGTAGATTTGTGGGGGGTGATGTAGGGGTAAAAGTTAGCGTGAGAATGTAATTAGGTATGATAAATTGAGTTTGGGGCAGCTAAATGGCTGGGTTTAAAGAAATTTATTCTTCAGCGGCTAGCTGCTTGAAGAATAGCGTATTAGCTCGAGAATTCAATAGTAAGAATAAGAGAATTTTAACTGTCGAAAATTTGGCGTGCGCTAGGGATAATATTGATAAATGCGGGTCTTTATAAAATTGAATTACTTATATTAATCGTGGAAGTTTATTTACAGAAGAGTTCTGCATTTGCCATCATATGGTGTCTATGACCCGTACATTCGTCTAACGTCCAATTAAATATTTTTATATAACGAAAATAATATGATATAGAACACAAAATAATGTATATGTAGTATTTCACTTCATTACTAAAATGGATAAAGCTCCAATTATCATCTCTCTCAAAACTATTGTTCAAGCTAAGTTAGAGCGGTGTAAAATCAGATATTAAATATATTACACTGGCCACTTGCAGTCAACAGATATTATTAAATTTTCCACACTGTAATAGTTATAATAAGCTCTTCCCACCAGCTCAGATTTCATATCTAAACCACTTAAGACGTAGTCAGGTTTATATATCAAATTTTCAATGCAGGCATAATTCTTCTTATTGCATTTTACCCCTTCTTCTTCATCTGGTTATGAGGCTCGGTGTTTGGCAACCACCACCTAACAACCAGGCAATTTCCAGCTAGCAGTTCCAAAATTTGTTGATGTTTTAGAATAATTTTAAAGAGTATGTGGCCTTAAAAATTTATAAGTACGTAGAGAAAGTTGTAAAATTCGTTAAATTAATGTGCAACTATCATTTAAATCAGGATCTTATAAGCGTAATATAGAGCTAATTCGTTCCCCAAATGATTTTTACGGAGGTATTGTAAAGTTAAGCAAGGGGGCAGAGGCTATCCATATAGCTGGTAACGGGAAGGTTCTTGACGAGGGGAAGACATGTGTGGTTTGGTACGTGTAAATCATCCGGGTTGATTTCGATAATATGATACAAAGCGTTGGTGAATGTCTAGACGCGGTGTTTGATAGCTGGGGAGAGTGAGGGTCTTGAGTGTAATAAGGAAAAGCTTCACTTAAGCATGAACATCTTGAATCCTACGATACAGGCGACCACCCAGCCTACCACGAGGTATGAGCTTAACTACAGCACGATACCTGCAAGTACCACGTCACAACGGTCCAGTCTATCGGCACCATAGCAGCACACACAGCATAGTAACCCCGCACCAGGAACGATAGCAGTAGAGCATCCGACCAACTTCTGGCAGCGCTCGTACCTGGGGGCAGCGCAGCGGCAGAATATGTCTCTGACCGTGAGCAGCTTGTTGCCGTCCACCAGCTGCACAGGGGCAGTAGCTGGCGAGGCACCGTACCCGCGCTCGGCAACCATGTCCGAGCCGAGGGGGAGCTCCTGGATGAGAGGTGCATCCGTCATTTCTTAGGAGCGGGAGAGAAAGTTTCGGTGGCCTATGTATAGTTTACTGGCGCCTCTTTTTATCCGGGAGGCGGGTATTTGCTGCAGATATCAATCGTAATATAAAAATAATATTTCCTATTATTATTTAATTTAATTATTACATACATTATATTTCACAAAAATCTTGAATATGTAAAAAATATAGTGTAAAATTAAAATATAAGCGTATTTATTAGTTTTTAATAATAAAACTGTAGAAATCAGATAGTTAAAAGAATGTAACTTTATAAAGTTCATACTTGACTTAAATATGTAATGATATGATAAAAAATTAGTTTTTGCTCGATTTTATAATAAACGACGAGCTAAATCATTTCACAACGAAATTTTGCTTAAAGTTTAGCTTAGTCTACTTTAAAGCAAATAATTCTCTTTATATAGTTTGTAGTTAGTAATAATCAAATAGAAATTATTATTTAAGCTATAAATTTCAATTGGACAAATAGTTTGTAAATTATTTTTAATTTTCCAGCTCTCTGTTCTCTTAATTAGTGAAGCCGATTAAAATCAAGAATCAGCTTATATGCTAATAATATATTTCATACTCCGTGGTTTTAACACCACATTTAACTATTTTCAACACTTTATACATTTAATACTTATTTTCCGATACCACTTAGTACTAAAAACATGTTCATTTCATGACATTTTTATATGCGTGGGGAATTATATAAATCATAACCAACCGCTTTCATATATCACTCATTACCAACAATTTTCTATTTCTATTTTCGACTGTACGCCGCAAGGCTCGTCGTCCAGAGCACCATTACAACAACTCCAAGTACCAACAGTACCCATCCCTCCCAAAACACCCCATATTCCACCAAAACATCAATACTCTGAACGTGTAGCTCGCTCCCCAGCACATAAAGGACACCAAAGAACGGTGTAAAGCTGACCTGGTTGATAGTGAACTCTTCGGCAGAGCTGACCCGGAAACAGTAAATATTATTAGTAGATGGGAAGACAAAGTTGTCTGCGGCCTCGAAATCGAGCAGCCTGTCTGCAAAGTGCTCTAGATTAACCGCCAGCTTAAGTTCGATGCGCGCAAATGCGCGACCTGTCAGAATGCGTGTTTTAACTTCTACACACAGCTGCTTCTGCACCAAGACCAACACAACTTGCCCACCGGGGAAGGTTTAAGCTCTGAAAATATAGGATTTCAAGTAGGCACCATCTTCGCTCCATGCCTTGTATAGGATGTTCAGGGAAGCATTATGCGCCAAAGTTTAAATACGATATAGTGCTGCATTGCAGAGCGCCAGGGACCCAAACTGTGAGATTTCCCATGTCTCACATGTGATATAATCGTCTATGTCAAACGGGGAATTCGGTAGGAACTGTAGCTAGAAAGTGTTGTTCCTTGAGTCCTGAATCACTATCCAGTACTCTGTTTTATAGTAATTTTGGAAGGCACAAGCGATGCCTGGTGTTTAGAAGACATGTATCACATTTTCAGAAAATGATAGTCCTGACTAGCTGACGCAGCTGCTGTCCGAGATCCTGGTATCGATTTTTATCTGAAAAACTAAGGTAAAAGGAACGTCTGTAAGGATAGTTTCAAGAATTCCATACGGGTTCTTGTAAATATTAGTTGAAACTATCTTCATGGGGAGATTGATTTCTACTTCAAAATCAATGAAGTTATCAGATGATATGCTGACACTCTGTTGACGGCAAGCTAAATTCTCCTCATTCGTGCCAGATATACAATTCTTCTCCTTAAACTTAAGATTTGAAAAATCAAACAAAGCTAAAGGCACTGTTTCTCGTTACAAAATTTCACCTTTTAAGAATACGACTTAGGTTATATCGCCGGTAGGTCTTATCACACAATTCGGATTGATTTTAACAAATGGTTAAATTTTTATATTGGCAGAAAATTAAATTTATGAATCTTGAATACAATCGTTATAATTATAATATGTTTCCAACAATTATCCAACAGCACTACTCTAAGCTAAATTATCATCTAAAAAGGTTATTTAGTATGAAGCTATAATATAAATCGTTGCATCTTCAGCAGAATCCCCACCCTGTGGCATTAACAATATATTCGCAGGAGAAAATGCATCGTAAAATTCAAAATTTGATCGAAACAATACTTTACCTATTTAAACTTCATATATAGCAGTTTTGTTTGTCTGGATCTGACATGCTTTCAACTCACTAGCTTTGAGGTTGATCTTTGGAATAGTTTAAAGCGTGATCAAGTTTGTGATTGGGTTTATAATAACTTTTGATGAATCCATTTAACAGGTGAAACACAATATAATCAACATTTTTTAATCAAAAGATTGCGTGTCGTTATGTAATTTTATATTATTGAGTTGTTTAAACATTAAGTTTTTAAAACATAAATATTAGAATTTAGTAGTTACTATTACGTGGAAAAAACAATCTAAATTCATTGAAAATTATAGCAAAAGATGTAAAATATTGAGTTAAAGTGATTTTTCTGTATTTTTAATTCGCAATTTATATACTAGGAACTGAATTTTATTTTATTTTAATAAATTCAAACTTTATTATGTAGTAAAACAATTTTTGCAGATAAAATTTAGATAATAACTAAGTTATTTTATGTAGGGATAATAAAACACAAAATTAAAAAATAAAATTAAGTAGTATATTATTAATATAAAAAAGTATTATCAAAAGCAGAACTTAAATAGTTGGAAAATTATGTGTTATAGATGATAAAAAGTATATTAGTACACTATTTATTCTAACCTGTACTATACTAGCTCTACTAAGACAATATATGGAAAATATTATAACTTTGTGCCTATTAGTTCAAGGTTATCAACATCTAAGTAATACTTATATTAAGTCACATGAAATAAGTGTATACATATATAATAAAAATATTAAAATATTTTTCTCATAAAATATTGTTATCTTCCCAACCACCTTAATCCGTATTAGAGCACTATAATGACATGATGATTGGATTAGCACCTTAATATATTATTAAAGAGAAATATATAAATGAATTAAAGAATTAAATGTTTAAAAGTAACTCAAGCATAGTTACGAAAAAAATAAAGCTTTTACTTATTTATATAAAATAAGTAATTAGTCAACATATTACGTTATTGACTAAGGCAGAGTAGCTATTTAAATTATATCTTATGTGTAAAGTTATATTCTGCAATGTACTTTGTATTTTAAATAGATTTTTCGAGAGTTAGTAAAACAATTAACTCATAAATAAATACTTGAAGACTCTGCCGGCCGGGGCGCACCCCCGCCGGGCGCTGTAGGTGCGTGAACCGCACGCGATGCACGCGAGCTCTGTATGCATCTAAGGAGCGGAAAGGGAAGGGAAATTGTCACTTCTGGAGGTCCTGCTCCAGCTTGCCGTAGAGGCGCTCCATCACGCGGTTGAAGTTGGGCTGGCCGGTGCGGGTCTTGGCGTGGGACCGGAAGTACTCCTTGCGCTTGAGCCGGCGGCCCTCGTCCAGTGCGGCCTGCTGCTCCCGGCGCTGCGCGTCGCGGTCCTCGCGCTGCTGGAGCACGGCCTGTTCGCGCGTGCGCTTGGGCCTCCGCTCTGGGGCGGGCGGGAGCGCGGCCTGCAGCTCGGGGTGGCGCTGGGCGATGCCGGCGAGCATGTCGGGCTCCAGCAGGCCCTGCACGCGCTGGGCCGCGATCTTCTGGAGCACGCGCGCGTTCTTGCTCTTGAAGGAGAACTGGGGCATTGCGGAGCGGGAATGGGAGTGAAAGGGAGCGTCACTTCGGGGGCGCCTGGAACGGCACCATCACGTAGTAGCACTGCGGCGGGTAGGCCGGGGCTGCGTACTGCGGCGGGTAGGCCAGGTAGGGCACCGTCTGGGGCATGGCCTGTTAATATGATGCAGGCCACGCGGCAGTCGTCGGGGGTGTCGCGGTCGCTTGCGGCGCCGCTGCCTCCCTCGGGGCCGGCTGGGCTTCTGTCCTGGCAGGGGCCTTCTGGGGGTCCGCTGCCTTGCGCTGGCCCGGGGGCTGCTCGGAGCTCCTCCTGGCGGGCGCGGGGGTCTTCTTGGCCGGAGGGCCGCTCTCGGCCACGGCCTCCTGGGCGGGGGCTGCTGCGGGGAGCGGCTCAGGCACCTTCCTGGCGGCCCTGCGCTTGGCTGCTCCAGCTGGCACTGGGGCGTCTATCGTGATCCTGAACTCCTCGGGCGCGGCCCTCTGGGGGACCGCGGGGGGCTGCTGTGCCTAAGGCTTCGGCTTCCCGGTGCCAGGGCGCTTGGGGGCACGCTGGTCCCTCGCCTCCATGTCCTTGAGCTTCGCCTCGAACTTGACGTCCTGCTGGCTCTTGAAGTTCTGCGTGTACGTGACGGGGGCGAAGGAGGTGGACACGAGGCCCCTGCCCTTGCTGGAGGCGCTGTGCCTGGCTGGCTTCGGGTCCGCAAACGAGATCACGAAGTCCTGCATTGGAGGAGCGGAAATTGGGGAAGGGGCATTTAAGGAGTGAAATTATAATGCTGCTTGTAGTGCAAGTGCACAGAAAAGTACTTCGTGCGTTATGATGCATCCTTGCACAAGCAACCGTGATTATAGAGAGCAGAAACGTATCCTAAGAAGTAAGTGTTGTAAAGTATATGTATTAATTAAGCAATCGACGGTAAGCAATTAATACAATAAATTAATGTTATAAAGTTGTAATAATACTAATTAATAATTATATTAAATTAGTGCTCATCTTGTATAGTAATTATCATTCATAAGTTGAAGTTATTATACAGATATCAACTATCTTAGTTCAATTTAATTTTTAGGACATCTATTAATTATATTAATAATATCCCTTCTATATCTAAAAAAATATTAAATAACAAATATTGGTTTATAAAATATTAATTTAACGTTAGCCCTTGAAAGTAGTTTAGATTTTTTAGCAAATAGTGAATTATTATAAAATAACATTATTAATTGACTATCCTTTTTAATAAATGTCATTTCGATGGAAAAACGAAGAGCGTGATACTCTTTTAGAGCTTGTAGCGATGAAAAAAGATTGGAAGTCTATTGGATAAGCATTGAAAAAAACTACTAGGCAATGCTATGATTTTTATAGAAATTACTCAAAGAGCAAACAGCTTAATGATTTCAAGTATGTTTAGCTGTTCGAGAAGGTAAGTTAACAGGTTGCCTAGAAGTAGTACTAACTAGATGATAGCTACCTTTGTATAAATAGTATTTTTAACGAGTGATGTTAAAATGTGTTGTGATACTTGAATGATTGTTTAAGTCTAAATCACAAAATAATTTAAAATCAACAATACAATGCATAATAACGTAATTATTAATTATTGTTATTACAATTTACTATCCTTTAATTATCTCAAACAATATTAGATATTTAATTATATCCAATTAGTATCAATTACTGACATTTTTTCTGACGATTTAATACTACGATGCAAAGTATAAAAATTATCCAGCAATTATAATATTGATTTTACATTACACAATCTAATTATAGTTATTTATTCTAAAATATTATTATATAAATATAATCAATTATTTTATTCGCGCTCTAATAAAAATGTACTAACTAATTTTGAGTTTAGTTCTATTAGGATTTAGCGCTTTTGCCTGTTTTATTTACGTTCGAAATATTATTGAGGTTAAAAAAGCTTGCTTAATAGAGTAAAAACTAAGGAAAATGCTACAAAATAGACACTAATCTTGCTAAGAAACTTTAAATTGTGAATTCATTATTGAGGGATGGTGAAACAACTCGCAATTATATTTCAAGCCCGCAACACGCATTTTCACAACTTTATTATGACATTTGCGTTAGCATGCCTAGAAACTCTCTTAGTGATTTAGTCTTAATTTTACACTAACAAACTCAGTTTCTTATTTTATATCATATTTACTACTCAAAATACGTATTAACCAGTTTCTCACTTTTCATAATTCTCTATTTATTCATCATAATTTTTCTAAAGCAGTTACTGACCATAAACTCCAACCTCATTATCCGATACTATTTTTAATTATCGCATTTTAAAGATACCAATAAATCACTTTAATCCTACAAAACCATTATTATCTCCTAATAATCACTATAATAAACAGAAAACCCTCAATTATCAAATTTTTATATACAAACTAATACAATAACCTCGGAAACTTAAAATGCCACGCCAAGCCTGGTCCCTTTCGGAGGTAATCGTACTGAAGCAGCTGCTGAAAGAAAACACCGCAAAGAGCTACGCCGCATTTCTGCCCAACAAGACGAAGAGGCAGATCTACGACAAGATCCGCATCGAGGTGGCCAAGAAACCGAGCCTGACGGCCCAGCTTTTCGACATAGCAAGTCTGACGGTGAGGCTCATGCAGAGCTTGCAATGAATCCAATTTTTAACATTTTAACATTTTAACATTTTAAGACTCAAAAAAGCTCACTGGGGCCTCCTTTCCAATATCGCCCTAAAGAGCCGCATTTCGTCCAAATCGACGAGATCCGAAAACGTGCACAGGACCATCCGCTGCGCGATAACGGGGCTCGCGAGGGCGAATTCCGCCCCCAGAAGCCTGGCCGCCGCGAGCCAATTTATCGCTTTCGGCGCCTCCGCGGAACGGCGCAAAACGCTTCGAATTTCGTCGATTTCGGTTTCTGAAAGGAGCGATTTTGAGTATTTTTGGACACTTTTGTCCACAACTTCTCTGGGTAACTACTCAAACTCGCGATAAAGAACAACTTGTGCGAATTTGGAAGGGGTAGATTTTTCAAATTCGCTGATAGCTGGATTCGCGTTTTGTGAGTAAAAATTAAAAATTTTTGGCCTCCGCTCCAAAATTTCGTTTAGCATATTAAACTGCGCCTGCGAAATGCAGTTTTGGGCGGTTGCGAGGAGCAGAGTTTGGATGAGAAAGGGGGCTGTTTTTGGATGTTTCTGCTGCAGCTGGTTCGCTGCGGGGAGGGTTTATAGGAAATTGTTACTTGATATAATGTTTTTCTTTACTGATATAACGATTTTATTATCTGCCACAACATCTTCATTAACTGACACTGTCACAACATCTTCTTTACTTGCCACAACATCTTCTTCTTCTTCTTTACCTGATATAACGAAAATTTCAATATAGTGGAAATCGCCGAATTTTTAACTCTCAAAACTGCACTTTAAGCACTGCTAAACCTCGCGCATTTAAGAATTGACCTGCGCGTCCGTTCCTTTTCTGAAGAAACCGAATTCGCGCAACTGGAGTTTCTGCGCCATTTCGATGATATTCTGCGCGCAAATTTCGGTTATTTTGGCGTTAATTTTAGTATTTTCTACAGCAAAATCATCATTTTATATATCTATATTAATATTGTATATCTTAGAATTATCATTTTCTACAGCAAAATCACAATTTTAAAAGTGGAAAATATCATTTTATATCTAAAATATACAATTTCCGCGCATCATAACCAACCCAAAAACCTGCTAAAAACTCATTTTCCAGCGCTTAAAAGTCGAAGCCAACGCCTCCGCGATCGCAGTTTCTTGGACCAGCTCGAATTTCGCGCGCCGCAGCGACGCGTTAAGCTGCGCAGAAAGCGCCTGCAGCGCGCCCCTCTAGGACGCGCTAATCATGCTCTGCGCAGTGAATTTGACGTCCTGCGCGAGCTGCTGGCACGAATATTTTGCCCAGAAAAGCTCAGGAAGCCGCGAGAGCAGAAATTCGGCTTCTTTTACCTGCAAATGTTGGACCAAAAACTCGCTTTAAAGGCCGTAAACTTGCTCCGCCAGAGCCGTAAAATGGGGCGTTAGGGCTTCTGGAATTGCTCTGTAAGCGTTGGGGATTCCGAAATAGCAGGTGTTGAGATAGTGGGGGGCAATTTAAGGCGTTTTTAGGTCGTTTGATGTTTTTAGTTCATTTGATGTTATTTTTAGCTCATTTTAAGGCATTTACACCGCCAGCCTGACGTCGAAAACAACGTAAAAATCGCATTCTACGCACTCGACGTCCGCGACGATTTGGCGCTCCAAATAGCCCGCGATCAGGCCGTGCCGCGCCGCCTCGGCCCCCATCACGCAGCTGCGGATCCGCAGCCCCGCGGGAAGCGCCAGTTCGGCAGCCAGATCGAACTTTTGCACCGGAAACTACGTCTGGAAGAGCCGCAAAACGTCCGCTGTGAAAATCTCGAACATCCCGCCGTCGAGCTCCACCGCAACGCAGCTTTCGCCCGCCAGAAAGGCCGGAAAATCGTTACGCAGCAGCAGAAACTGAAGAAATTGAGATTTTTGGAGTGGTGTTTTGAAATTGAATTCAAATTTGTAAAACTACTCCAAAACTGAAGTCTGCAAATTAACGGATTTAGAGCGGTTCAGCGAGGTGGCTAAATTGTTCAAAAACGCCAATTGGCGGTCCCCGACGATCTCTACCTCGCAGCCGGAGTCTTTAGAGACGATTTTAAAGGTGCAGAAAAGCAGCTCCGGCATCGCAGAAATGAGCACCAGCGCGCGCTCCGCACTAGTCGATTCCATGCAAAAGCGGTCTCGCGTCAGCGCCGCTCTCGCAAACTGCGAAAAATCACTACGCTCCACAGGCCGTTTCGAAGTCAGAATTCCAAATTCTACGGTATTTTCAAGTTTATGCATTATTTATGTATATTATTGATATAAAAATTTTTAAAAGTGGAGTGGGCGGGTTTTGTAGAATTTTGGGGTCGTTTTGGCGATTTTTATGAGCGTTTCGAGCTGTTTTTTGCTGTAACGCTGCAGGAAGAGCATTTTGCGCATCAATTTCGGCGCAAAATGCGGTTTCAGGGCCGCCAAGACCTCGTCTTCGGAGAGCGAATTCGCCTGCGCCTGGCGCTGCAGCGCGGCCGCGACCTGCGGGTGGCGGATTTGAGGCGGTTCAATTTGAATTTGAATTTGACTTTTCGCTCCTTTTGAAGTGGAATTTATCGCTTTCTCCTCAATTGGCTTCAAAACGCCGTAGCTGAACTTGCCGCCGGTGTCCTTTTTCAGCCTCCCGTCGACGATTCCCCGGTAGATTCGGTCGTTTTTCTTGATTTCCTTTATATCACGTTAAATTTTAGCTGTTTTTGGTGCAAATTGAGTCAGTTGAGGCGCTTGAGGCGCCTGATTCAGTTAATGCGCCTGATTCGATTAAAGCGCTAATTAACGCGCCACCTTCGGTGACGCTTTTGACGCTTTTGCCGCTTTTGCCGCCACCTTCAACCGAAACTGCTCGCGAATCGCCTGCGCGCGCCGGATCTGCTCCTCGTGGCGCAGGTTCTCGCGCAGAATGCGCTCCTGCGCGTCGGCGTTCAGGAACCGCTGCATCTGCGCCTGCTGCTGCCTAATCCGCGCCTCGCGCTGCTGCTGCGCCTCCCTGGACATCTGCAGCGCCTTCTGGAACTGCGCGTCGTCGAACTTCCGCGGGAGGCGCCCCTGGAGCTGCCGGGCCTGTTTCTGGACGTTTGCGGGCGGGGAAACGCTCAGCTGCTGCGTTGCCGGCAGGCAAAAGGCGGGCTGCGGGGTGAAAATTTAGGGGTCGCAGACCAGCACATTCTGATGCTGCTGCGAGGCTTTTTGGGGGGTTTCGGTCGTGAACAAATTGGACATTTTGCGGTTAGTGGGTAGGTGATATTATATGGTAGGGATAATTAGAATTATGGTGGAGGGGGAGGGGGAGGGGGAGGGATAATTATAGTGGTAGGAAAGTGAAAATGTCGGTTTGAGTAAAAAACGGATAAATGGTATATAGTTATATATGTGGTATATAGGATAATATGGGTATGTGGGTATATATTGTATATATTTGTATATATTATATTATTATATTATATTATTATATTATTATATTATTATATTATTATATTATTATATTATTATATTATTATATTATTATATTATTATATTATTATATTATTATATTATTATATTATTATATTATTATATTATTATATTATTATATTATTATATTATTATATTATTATATTATTATATTATTATATTATTATATTATTATATTATTATATTATTATATTATTATATTATTATATTATTATATTATTATATTATTATATTATTATATTATTATATTATTATATTATTATATTATTATATTATTATATTATTATATTATTATATTATTATATTATTATATTATTATATTATTATATTATTATATTATTATATTATTATATTATTATATTATTATATTATATTATTATATTATTATATTATTATATTATTATATTATTATATTATTATATTATTATATTATTATATTATTATACAAAAATTCTAAATTCAAATGGACCCTATAAAAACTTATCTACGGATCAAAGGCCCTGAAGCTGGTGATTTGGAACTACCAGAAAATTTGCCTTTCAACAAAATTTTAGACCAAAATACGACCGAAGACGATTTATAGGAAGTTATCAATCCGCTATTTTCAAAATTTCTAGATGGGTATTCTGCAACTTTACTTATGTATGGATAATCAGGGTCCGGTAAGACATTTTCCACTGCACAGTTTATAAATATAATTATGCCTCAGATTGTCCCGAATTAGTTGGAATTCGCGTTTTTAGAAATATCTGGAGACATTTTAAAGGATCTGACAACATAGTCTGAGTAGTTAAAGATTTACACTAAGCCTACGCTTAACATCATAAATCTTACATTTCATACTTAGCACTTTTAGACTTTCTTGAATTAGGCGTTGTAAGCGAGAAGGACAGAAAAGACTAATTTGAATTCAAATTCATCCCGTTCACACTTGCTAATTATATTCCGAAAGTCAACACAGCTTTTCATTCTAGCAGATTTGGCAGGTTCTGAGCGTCAAAGTAAGGCGAAAACTAGCGCTCACTAATTATAAGATGGCTGCGATATAAATTACTCACTTTTGGTACTTTCTCGAGTTGTAAATTCGCTACGAAATTAACTTTTCGTTCCTTTTCGTGATTCCAAGTTGACTCAAATTTTGTAATTTTCAATTGGTGGGACTGCTGCAACAAGTGTATTTTCATGCATTTCAAATAATTAAAGTAATAATTTGGAAACACTTAATACGATTCAGTTTACTAAGAATATTGGTGGAATTAAGAATCAAATTGTGAAAGCAAAAGTCGTAAAATCGCACTCGTTAGAGCTCAAAGAGATGTAGGAAAAGTATCAGAAATTGGTCGAAACCAGCAAGGAATGTTTGTAGTAGGTTATAGTCAGAGCAAAGGAGCGTGAAAATGAGCTGCTGAAGAAGTTTAAAAAAATTTATGACGATTTGGTCGGATTTAATAACAATATTATACATTAACAAAACTAGTTCAATTAAGAAATGGAATTAGATTAATGCACTGGCGACGGCTTTGCGGACATCATCGGATTTCTAGGTGTTAAAGAAGATGAGATGTGATACACAGTTTCTAGTCAAGGCAAAATAATAATAAGCAGCTTAATTTAACTCACGTCACCCGCTCATTTTTCGCATCAATAAGAACCTGAACGATCTGGATAGTTCCTACTAATATTCCTCCAAAAATTCCACCAAAGACGCATATAAATGCAATTGCAAACGTATTGTAAATCAATGCCTAATTTACATACTCCGTTACAGGCAAAACTATGCTGTCATATCCAACTTCGCAGTAAATTCGATCCTGAATTACAAGCCCTGAGACGTACTTTATAATAGAGACATCTGTTATATCATCAAAGTTAATTGTAATGTTTGCCACAGAAAAAACTTTTCGCATGCTGATTGAAAACACAGGCTGTATCAGAATATCTATTATTGAACCGCCAGAAACTGTCTTTTCATAACAATTTAATTCTATCAAATGCCGAATAGGAAATTAAAAAATACATTCCTACATATCAAGTACTTGGTTTTTTAAAATAAATTGGCCGATTTTTGAATTTTTATGATATAAAAGTTTTAGTTATATTACATTGAAACAGTTTTAGTACCTTGTTGGGTTCAAAATTATGAACGAGAAATGGTCGTTCTGGTAGATTTTTATGGTAACGCGAGTAGTTAAATCAGACTATGCTCCTAAAAATTTCAGTTTATCATCTCAGCCTGCCAGGTTGATATTTTTGCATTCTATGGATACCTTAGCCGTCTGTTCGGAGAATGACGTGTGCGTGTACTCATATACGAATGTATTGGCGATATCGGGGTCGCTGTCATCCTAAATTCCTATTAAAATGTCAATTCTGGAATTATCGAATTGGCAGTTGCCGTTTGGCTCAAAAAATAAGACCAAAACTCCATTATTTATCTCCACGTGGGATCCATCGTAGCAGTTAAGCCTTGTAGGGTCTAGAATGTTCTTAATTTAGCTGACTACAATGAAATACTGATCTTTGGGCTCGTTTAGCTGGTAATAAATGGTCAGGCTGAACTAAATTAGTGAAGAATCAGTTAAATTCTTGATAATGTTATAGCATGATTATCCTAAATTTTTGCAGTCGAAAGTTAAATCAATATCATCGTTGATTTCTGCAATTTAAAGACCAATGTACTGTCTTAACACCAGATTAAATAGACTTAGTTCAACGATAATAGAGGTGTTCTTTTCGATATTAGAGATAGCTGAATCTGCTACAAATCGAGTTATACTATAGTTGCACCCATTTTGTTTAGCTTTAATTATGATCTAATCCATTTGTATTTCGGCAACAATATTACTTAAGCAATCACCAGAGTTATAACTTAGCAAAGAAAAGTAAGATAATGTTTATTTAATTTCAGCATCCATATCAATTAATACAATTTTAAAGTTAGATTAGCTAGTATCTAGAGCAGCTTACTGTAATTCTGATGATGGAAAATCAATTTAAATTTATATATTTTCTCTTACTTTGTAAATAAAGTTTATAGAAACTGCCTCTAACTGATCAGATAATTCGATAACTGCTTGAGATAAGTGATTATCTATCTCTTCACAAACTTTGTATCCTGCTGTGTTAGAAGATGGTAAAAATGTAGCTTCTAACAAACCTGTGTTAGTAATAGGATTATAGATAAATGTTGCATTTGGGTAATAACAAGATACTGTCAAAATAATAATCATTTTTGGTAGTTAAATTGTATTCTATACAGATACTAAATTATTAAATATTATAGTTGTTTCTGTAATAATATCATTGTTTGTTATTATTTATGTTATGATTCTTTACTAACATTTTAATCTACATCAAACAAAAATTATAACATTATAGTATAGTGTATTAATAATTAGTGTGGTAATACTAATGTCAAAGAAACTATTGGTCAAATAATAATTATATTTATTACATAAATTCTACAATTCTCAGTCAATATTATTTACTAAATTATTTTTTAATCAATGTTTCATAATCCCATTACATATTGTCAATAGTTCGTATTAAATTTAACCATTCTAGAAAGATACATGTGGAGCATTTATTCATATTTATTTTATCATTTACGTGATTAAGATAGATTAGTGACATTTATGAACATATATTATTTAATTATATAATATTAAAAATTGTTAAAATTATTCATATTCTTTATAAAAACTATTGCTACGTTGAACAATCTACCTTTTTAAAATTAAAACATAAGCAAATTTATTAAATATATTTATAAAATTTGATTGCAAGTATAACCGTAATATTTTTATTCTTCAAGATAATCTTCAAGTTAGACTTAATTTAATATTATAAGTAAATTCTATTCACCTTTTCTAAATAACTGAATAAATTTATTAACATATTGTTCTACATAAAATTAATTTACAATTATTTATTAAAAAAGTAGTTTTTATAAATTATTTAAAGTTTATTTTTCTTTAAATATTAAATTTTGCAACCTTATAATTTATTTTCATTATTTAGTATTCTATAACATGAAAATATATTACTCTTTAGCAGGTTTCAGTATTTATATTTTCAAATCCCATTTACATATTTTTCTCAAAATTTTATAGTATCATAATATAATAAATTATATTATCTTAAATCTTTATCTTCTCTTTATCATTATAAAATGGCTACACACGTAACATTAATCGATATCGACCACATTTACATCACTGATAACCAAAATTTCGCAGAAATAACGTAAAAGCTAACAAAATCTATAAAGAACATACCAGCATCCATCCCAGAAGTCACATAGTTCTACCAGCAGTTCAGAGAGCGTTGTCGATCCGTAAACTACCAAGAACCTGAAATTTACATCGGTCTCATAAATTACGCTTCATATATCATGAACTCGCTTAACTTTTCGAAGAATCGTGCTCAGCTCACCTGGTCTAAGACGACTACTGGAAATGGCCCCGCAGTAGACGTAGCTGCTGCGTTCTATAATCTGGTGGCTACAAATCTGAAATCAGCACAGCGTGCAGCAGACTTCAAGCTCAAGTCTTAACTTCTTGGTAAGGCTGTGTACTATGTCCATGAGGCACTCGTCCTGGTGCGTAAAACCTAAGTGAACTCACCAGTCCTGAATGCCCCAAACTTAGCGTTCCTTGAGACATTCTTAACAGCGCAGATGTACGAGACGCTTGCTGCGTTGTAATGGCAGACCAATGAATACAAGGGTTTCACGGTGTGGGCAAAGTTCATAAGCTCTGCAATACAAATGTATGAGAAAAGCAGCAAAATTGACGAGAAGAGGAGCAGCAATTCAAGTATGAGGTTGAGATAGCTTCAGTACCTGACGTCTGCCCAGTACTAGCGGAAATAGGGCAACTCAAAGTAGGCGAGGAAGGACGCCGAGTTTGCTTAAAATCTAGGCGCTGATGTGAACTTCGCCGAGTTCTTCGATTCACCCTGTGAACAGGAGAGCCAGTTCCTGCCGCACTTTATTGATCTAGACAAGAAGTTCGAGGAATGGAATGTCAAAATCTAGCTTAGAAAAGGCGAGGTGTTGCTTGATAAGGAAGGTCAGGAGTGCGTTTCAGAGGTCCAGAGAATCTTGTGCGCACGTCAGGCTGACTATATCTCCATACTGAATGCCAAAAACGAGCTGATTTATAATTAAATGCTAGAAGCTAGCGTGAGCACGAAGCTAGAGTCAGATATCTAGCAGGTAGAAGACTACGCAGCACGCTACCAGAACGCAGCTGCCGCGCTCCCCCTCGGCAACGAGCTGGTCGAACAAGCTCTGAAGAGCCAGGCAATCTACAACGAAATCCTACGCTCAGACAACTAGAATCTAGCAAAAATTGGAGCTCTCTGGGACTCGCAGAAGTACCAGACGCACCTGAAGGCCCTCGTGCAGGAGCTCGAGAATGTGGTCCAAATCGGCCGCTAGCTCCCCACGTGCATGCAGTTCCTACAGAAGCACCCTTTGTAAGACGTCTGCAACGCTCTAACTATCATCGCTGGCAAGGACCTCTCCCAATAAGTCTCCCAGAGCGATATCGAGGGCTGCACGTGGCGCCACGAGGCCTAGACCGTGAACCCGCAGCTCATAATCGAGAACGCGCCCCTCGAGCTGACGCGCAAAAATGCGAAGCAAATTGCCGAGGCGGTAGCGCCAAAACTGCCCCAAATCGACAATTCAGCCGTCGAAAAGCTGGCGCAGAAGCAGGCGCTTTCCGCTGCCGGCAGCGAGCACTAACTCGCCCTGCACTGCCAGGCAGCGATTCAGACGATGTGCAGCGTCGAGAACTTCCTGCAGAAGGCGAGCGAGAAGGTCCAGCGGCACGGCAGGACGGCTGAGCTTGCATTTTAAGACTACGTCGCGCAGGTGCAGGCGAAGTGGGACGGCGTCAGGGAGGGAAGGGGGCTCACTGTGGAGTGGAAAGAAGTGGAGTGATTCAAAGTACTAATTGCCTTTATAGAAAGGTATTACTATTAAAAAATATATGCTTAATATGTACGAAAAGTACGGTTTTTATGCCTGGAACAACTCGGGACTGACGGTGGGCTCAATGGCTGAAGTAGGTGGTCTTTTCGAGGCGTTGATCAAGAACGGCGATGGTAAATTTTCTAAAAATGGCAGAGACTACATGCACCAGTTTGGTAAGTTTGAAGCCTTGAGAGTAAGAGATATGAGACAGCCCGGGTACGATAGCGAGTGCGGTGTTCCCAAATTGCCAGTAGGGGGAAGCGAAATGCTTAGTTTCTACTGCGGCGATGTCAGCTGCACCTTTAGGCCCTCTGGCACTGAGCCGAAGGTGAAGTACTACGTCGAGGCGACCAGCAAGGTGAGCTGCGAGGACGCGCAGAAGAAGGCGGTTGAATTCACCAAGGAGTTCTTGAAGGCCATTGGCAAGTGATCTTTGCACTATTGTATATGGTTTTCCAGGCTCGAATGAGAGCAGGCGCCAGCTGAGCGCACAAATGTGCGGGTAGCCCTCTGCTGGCGCCTTCAATAATAAACAGTTCAGTCCTAATCAGACCATAGCTCCTGCCCGCCGCCGTTGTGCCTGCCCAACATTCCCATCTGGATCCCTTGCCGCTAACGCGCAGCAACCCTAACTTCGGAGGGTAAACAAATGGGATGACGAGCGCATCTGTCTAGATGCTTCGAAACTAAATCTAGCCAACGCCGTCGCATTGTGGGCGCTCCCAGGGCTACATGGAAACTGAAACCGAGGGCTCTGTAGGGCCCATTCTTGCCACTGCGAGGGGACCCTTGATGCAGGAATAGATGCCGTAGGTCCAAGCTGGGGCTAGACACCGGTTAGGGAACCACCTGAGCGTATTCTGGGCCACTCCGGCAGGGATGACACAAAAGGCGTCATGAGTTTCTTGTGCTGGGGCTGCCAATGAAGGGCCCTGTCCACAGCCGGCAACAGGTGCAAGGAAGCTCCTGCTATCCTCATATTAATAATCTATGCTATATAATATAAAGCGTCACTTCAGATGAATCTCTGGCCACCGACGGTGTCCTTGGTAGCACTGCTCTTGGCCTTAGAAGGTCCAGTAGGCTTCCTCCTTATAGCAACGAATACGATCAGGACGATCAATGCCAGCAAAGCCAGCACACCTATGACAATTCCGGCAATCGCACCACCACTCAGCTTGTTACCGTTCCCCTCTTAGCAGCGCCCGCCCACCAGAGAATATCCACCCAGGCAGCTCTTGCAATTAGTCTCGCTATCAAACTAGCCCTCGCAAATGCACCTGTGGCTGAGCCCCAGCTGTCTGCAGTGCCCGTTTCCGGCACACTCCTAGGCCTCGCTAATGCAGGACTCGAAGACGCATTTCCCCTCTCTCAGCTTGAAGAATCCCTCGTTGCAGTCATGGCAAAACTTCCCGTTCGCCCCAGCCTAGCAGCGGCATTCAAATACTTACTCGTAGATGTGGACACACTCGCCATTACCAGCACATTCGTAGCCATCTCGGCCAATGCACGCCTTATTAGCGCAGGTGTGATTGTTGGTCCAGGAGAATCCTTTCTCGGTGTCGCAGTCGTCACAAAATCTGCCAATGAATCCAGGCTAGCAGGCGCATCCTTCAATGTCGTTGACAAAGTCTAACACCTAGCAGGTTCCATTCCCAGAGCACGGGAGCGGCGAGGCCCTTCCGATGCAGTTGATGGAAACACACTCGTCTGCTATACTCTGGTAACCTTAAGTGCAGTCGACGCATCTACTATCTTAAGTATAACCAACTTAACACTAGCACAAAAACTCATTGTTATGATGCTCACAATGGCCCTAATTGTTGCATTAATTTTTATCAACAACACATTCTTCTGGTACACAATCTCCATTATTAACTTACTCAAATCCGATACGACATTATTCGCAATGAATTCCGCCACTAAGTGGTCCACAAGTACAATAACCGTCTTACCCGCAAGAGCCATTACCTGCACAAGGGAATTGATCTGATTTGTGAACATAGCAACTTTCTTTGTAGCAACTTCCTTCTGACTACACATAACCAGAATCACAATTAGCACATAAATTTCCATTATGACCTTCTTTGCAGGAACAAGCTTTTAATGTCATATCGCATGTACCATTACCTTTGCATTCTGTTTACGTTAGCTTATCTACACAAGCACTTGGTAAGCATTTTCCGTCCTAAGTCATAATTTCTTAACTGTTATTGCACAATTAGCATTAATTTCCGTTAACTCCCGAATTGCACGTACAAACACCCGCGTTGCAGGTCCCTTAACCATTGCAGACCTTATGCTCAAACACGCAAGAGCTCACAACACAGCCTTATTGCGTCTTTGAATATCCCAGATTGCAGGTCAGGCAGTTGTGGTCAAGATCTGCATTATCATCTTAGCAAATGCACAATTTTGAGCCTGAAACCAATGTGGAATCGCATTTTTAGCTAAAAATAAAGCAGTGATCGCCCTGTACTGAGTCTTGGCACTGACGATAACAATAGCCATTTGGTCCTTTAACACTACCTTCTATGCAGTTCTAGCATTATGCGCCTTCATACTCATTAAAGCACTAACAGTCAAAATCGCAGATTCCGTGGCCACTGCAAAGGGATTCTCCTTGGAAACATGTCTTTGATACACAAATTCCATCGTAAACCTGCAGATCCCCCAGACAATGTAAGCACCCTCTCGTAGGATCCATATGTTCAACTGAACACGTGCATACTTACTTACCTGGTAAAATTCCTGCGGTACAAGTGTATCCTCTACCGCAGTCCTTGCTAGTGCATGGCTTGAGGCACCCTTATCTAGTTGAGATGTATTATTCTGCGCATTAGATACAGTTTTCACCAGTATAACCTGTGTAACATTCACATTTTGTTTCTACGCATTCACCTTTACCACAGTCAGCATCAGTAGTGCATGTCATTTTTAGTAAAATAGTGGTAAAATGTTTTAAATATTTATGTATATCTTTAATAGTATTTTTGCTAATGTGGAGTAAACTTAAAAATTTATATAGATATCAATATTTCCAAATAATAATATTTAACCTAATTTTAATGTGATTTTTAACTCAAAAATAAATACGAATTAATACTATATTATATTGATAACATAGCAGAAAAATCTTCAAAAAATATATAGATTAATTTATAGTTATATATTAATGGTCATTACTATATTTGCACACCATGTAATATATACAACGATGTATATTATAAATTAATATATATTACTATATAAAATATAAACTAAACTTAAATTTAACTCACGCAAAAATAATATTATTCGCTAGAGTTCTAAATTAGACATGAGTAACTATAAGAATATATGTGATCTTTATCCTAATAATCCTCCTTTTATTACCCCATGATAAATTACAATCAATTATTCTTCTCTGAATGCCTGTATTTCACTGAATCTATTACTGAACTTCCTAATTCGTTCTCAAAGGATACTGGTAATCTAGGAGGATCAAATAAGATATTTAGTGTTGGATTCAGCCTAGTTCGCTTTATTCTGATCTTATCATAGACCTGCCGTCACGTTTTACATGGAAAAAACTATGAGCACTCTGAGGGTGATAAGATCTAAAATAACTACCTTAGAAGAATATCCTCACCAATTTTTCAAGCATGTTTGTTTATTTTAACCTGATTACTAAAAGCAAAGCAGATCGATTATTGTGAAATAAAATTATGAATTTTAATTTGATGAGTTTAAATAATTAATATATCTATATATTGTTATCTAATACATATAAATATATATTTATTTCTAACCTAAAGGAGAGTCAAACGTGGATTACAATATATAAAAATATCATACACTAACTATAATATTTATTCTCTAACAATATCAATTTTTAATTGATAATTAGAAATGTAAATTTTTGTTAATTAATAACTATTTATACATAAGTTTTTATTTGCATTTATTCAGTTTTATAAGTTTGGCTGTTTAACATTATATACGTGTATAGCACGAATTTTTAAAGAACTTAGTCACGAACAATAAAACACTATTTATGCACACATAATTATATTATTTTTATTTGAATAGATATTATAAAAGCATAACCGCAAAACTCTACTCTATCTGTATAAGTGTATCCTTAAAGAAATATCACAAGTATTGATGAAACATGATTGGATCTGCGTACTACCTATTGAGTAATATTAATATTCTTACTATCAAACTATATGATAATTCCTTATTTGTTAATGAGCTTAAGTTATTTGCAAAAATTGTAATAGCATCAATCAGCGACAGACTTTTCAAGTTAATCATTACTGATAAATTACATTCCAAATTATAGTTATTCTTATTTTATGAAGTTTAAACCTATATACAGCCATAAATATGTTCTACCTGCTTCCATTTTTAAACCACAAATTTTGCTCACTGAATAGGATATACTTGCCTATGAAGCATATAGAAATGATTTAATCAGAAATATGAGTTAGTATTAGTATACTCATAAGTAGGTTGAACCAAATAAATTTAATTCAATTGTAATAATCTAGCTTGTCTTGATGCACCAGCTAGTTATCAAGAGATTATAAGTTTAATAAAATGCTGAATTAGTTATAATCCTTCCTCTAAACTAATAAACAATGTAAAAATAATGCCTTATATACTAGAAAGTAAATATTAATGTATTTAGTCATGCAAAGTAAATGGAAATAATAAACTATCACCTACACTGCAAAATCCTCCATTTCTATTTTACTTTGCAACTAATTACTTCTATGAGACTTATAAATCCTGCAGTTAACATAATCATCAGAATGCCTATGCAAATTAAAATAATATAGTTTGATATAATTTAAGATTAAGTGTTTAGAATTTCCTCCACATTCCCATATGTTACACTAACTTATGTAAAAACTAAATCACTTTTTATTTTGAGTGTGTATATTTGATTTTTATTATAACTCTGCTAGAAAAAATGGCTTACATCATCTACTAAAACTTTAAATAATTAATTCTTTGGAATAAAACAAATATCATTTGAAGAGTATATATAAAGTACAGCATCCTACCTGGAATAATGAGTGAAACAATTCGATAAAGCGAACAGCATTTTTCATTTTTATATATATGCATATAATAATATATCAATTTTAATTTTCAAATACTAATTTATAACTATTATGTATTTAGATTAGTTTTTCACTTCATTCCGCAATTTTTCAAATGGAGCTCAACTTCGCTTTGCACGCCCAGCGCCTGCAAACACTAAACATCGTCCTATCCCCTGAGGAAATAGCGATAATCGATGCTGCCCGTCCGACGCTGAAGGTATAATTCCAGCTCTCAGAACTTAAATTTTTCGGCAGAATTCAGACCATAAAGCAGCCGTACAGAATCCTCATCGGAACACTCGAGAGCAAGAAGGTTTTCCTGGCATCAGCTGACCTCAAAACCTGGACTTTGCTGCCAGAAATGAATGCTAAAATCGAGAAAAAATTAGCTGAAATTGGTTTCGGAATTACTTGTAGAGAGCCGTATTTTGGCAAAATTACGAAAAAGCTACCCGTTTAAGAAGTGGAAAATGAGGAAGAGAAGGAAGAAAAAGAAGTAGTAGAGGAGAAAGTGGAAGAAGAGGAAGGGGAAGAAGAAAAAGAACAAGAAAATGTTGAGTAAAAAGAGGAGGAGTTCAAAGTTAAGATGCTGGAAGCGCACAGGCTCAGTTTTATGATCAACAACATCAGCAATAGCATGCGAATCGTGTTTCTAGACGCGTTCATCAAAAGCGGCAGTCAGGAGGTCCAGAACTCGCAGTTCAGGGGCCTCGTGAAGCCTGCTCTATAGAATTTAGCCCTCCAGGAGGAGTTCGATTTGTACCTCCAAGGAAAGGTTGAAAAGGAGGCCATCAGGACGCTCGTGGACGAACCCGCCTGTCACTACTACACCGGCGAGTTTGACGTCGTCAGAAACTGCTTGATTGTAAGGAACATCTACTACAAGGGCCTCATTTTCTATGTCTTCAGCGGTACGCTCGTCTGGGGCGTCGCGTATGACGGGAACGGTCTGGCGTACGATGTGGTTTGAGGGGCTTAAGTGAGGGTTATTGGGTTTTTTGGTGAGATGAGTTGAAATTTGGGGTTTGGGAGCCAGGATTTGTACGCTTAGACCTGTTTGGTGAGAAGAGGTGGTTCAGGATTGGTTGGGATGATGTGAAGAATGTGTATTAAATAGATAAGTAGTGATTAGTTTTTGATGCAATTGAGTGTTATAAGAAGGGTAGGTGAAAATACACTAAATTGGAGATAATAATATAGTGAGTTTACCTGACGTGGATCAGAGGAGGATGATTTGATAAATTAATCTCGCAGAATAAGCATGGTTGGGAATGTTAATTTATACAGAGATTGAACAAATGGATGTTGAGGAATAAATTTGGTGGTAGAAATAGATACTTGACAATTCTTCTTTAATTGATTACAGGAGGACTTAGAAAGCAGTATTTGGGGTGAAATTAAGGTTGTGATTTGCAATCGTAGGTTTGTATTTTCTTGGTATAATCAAGTTGGGGAACTTTTTAAATTTTGGTACAATGTGGCTGAATTTGGTTCAAGAAAGCTAGATATCAAGGAGATCGAACTTTATGAATTCAGAGATGTTTTAATCTATTGTTAAGCAGAGGGACAAGGTTAGTATCGGATATGATTGTGAGCTGTTGGTATTAAGTGTGAATTTAATTTGCTAATTTGTGAATTTTTATTACCTGATAGATATAAAATTTCTATTTTAACATATATTTAACGTCAAAGTATTTACCATGTAAGTGTTAGAATTGTTATATGAGATTTAATTTATATATGCAGTTTTTTGCTAACTAAAACGAATTAATAAGATGTAAAACTATACATTTAAGACTAAAATAATATATTTAATACTTAATATTATATCTATATAATTATGTATTTTCAAAATGTTTACAACTCCCTCAGTTCTAGATTTAAATACAGGATCGAAACTAGGATCAGGGACAAAAATACTTAAATAACCTGCATTGCATAATTATAAGCTTCCTTAAGTTAGGCCAACCCCTAATATCTCTTATGCGACTTAGTAACTGTAAATCTTACCAGTTGTTCAACATTAGTTCATATATCGACCAAATTTTTAACCAACAAGATAATAATAGATTGAATATGCAGTATAACTTCTAAAAAATCGAAATAAACGACTTGGACTAAATGTACCTGTCGATGACTCTCTGACATCTGATTAAGCTCTTTTGAGTCTGTAATAATTTAGAAAACAATTTATTATTAGAGCAATTTCAATTTTGGACCTGATAACATTGAAAGATGTAGTTATTCTAACAAAAGTTCTTTCCAAACCTCCATTTATAGGTAAAAAAACTAGATTTATTACTAAAGAGTAATTTACTTAGATATTGTATCTGTAATTTCCAACACTAGCTGTTATTCGAAATATGGTTAATCTCTGTGGAGATAAAACCTTTCTATATTAAAATGAAGCCGATAAATTATAGTAAATATTATTAAACCGACCGAAATACAGGTAGTGAGTTATAGTATATGTTAATTTTATCTTATTTCCGTATAATTGGATATTGTCATTAAATAATGATACAAACAATGTATTTAGTATATCATTTATTTACAGATTGTTCCAAATAAAAAGATAGATATAATGTACATGATATTTCTAAGCGGTAACATTAATTTGAAGCTTAAATTCTAAACGCATACAAAAATAAATAATTCTTTCATATTATTAGATTAAATTTTTATACTAATAAAATAATTTATGTTAATAACTTGCTAAGTAGAATATCTTAGCTGATTTATAACCAGATTTAGAACGTGTATTTCATAATCGATAGAGGTTTGATGGCAATATCAAAAAATTAGTGTTTTATCTTATAAAATGACTTTGAATATGCAATTTTTATTAATTCGTATTCAGTGAATATTAGTAAAAGTATATTAATTTTGTTATTTTATAAAACTTATAAGCGATTTTTACTATAAAGAAACCAGCAAAGTTTTTAACCTGAAATTATACCTATTAACATAAAATGAAAATAAATCAGTTTTTTTATCTAACAAAAAAGCTAATAGTGACATAGCATAGGGAAAATAGAAGAGTGCATGAAATAAAAGTGTACAAGATTGTAAAATTCGACTGTTTAAGCTTCATATTTGGAAAAGTAATTGTATAAAGAATATCAACACAGGCTTAGCTTGTTAGATTTTAAAAAGATAAATAATTTTACATTAGTTTTGTAGTATTATTTTATTTTTTGCCAATTTAAACATATAATGTTTCATTTTAAAGCTTATTAGTGTCAATTTCTGCTACATCAAAATAAAAATAAACAGAGTTTAATGCGTTTTAATCTGATGATAATTTATATGTAAAGTTATTCTTATTCTATTTAAATTATAACGAGCCATCAATGAAAAATCTTGTAAATGCTTAAATTAAAATTGTATTACCACCCAAATAAAGATCTGTCGAAAACTCCATTTTTAAAAATTAATTAATTATAATGATATAATAAATATATTATTATTCTACAAATTTTGTAAATGCGAAATCAATCATTACCAAATCTTCTCCCTTTAGACAAAGAAGTTTATAACGAAGATGTTTCGAGACGTATTATTCACAGAAAGTCATTTTTGTGCAACAAAATGATTAATTTTGAGCATTCTTAGGAGAAACGAGTTTGGCGAAATTCATTTTCTCTCTTAAAGCAGAATCAGCTAACACCAGAGATGACGTACGATTTTGAAGCAGATTTTAAGGTTCTAGAGTCCTCATAGGATGAAAATTCGTCTGAGGCAGAAATCATGAAAATCTCTTAGATAAAAAGAAAAAATACAAAGCTTATAAGTGATTTTAGGAAGCGAAATCTGAAATGAGCATTCTTTGTCACTCGACCACCTGTTCTTCTTCGTCATCGGCGGCCTTTTCCTGGTCGGCGGCGGCAATCTCTTTAGTGCAGATTTCCGTCCACTGCGCAAGATAATCTTTGTCCTCAGCTACGAAGTCGGACTTCAAAATATCGGCAAAAGTTGGTCTGGTAGCGGCATCCAGAGTGAGCATTTCCTTGATTAGTTTGACCGCAGAAAGTGGCATCTGCCCATTGTCAATTTTGGCTTGAGGGAAGGTTACCTCGCCCTTGCATATAACTTCCTGTAGCTGTTCGTGCGTTGCAGCATCAAAAGGATATCTTCTCAGTAACATCAGGAATAAGAGAATACCCGTTGACCAAATATCGGCTTTCTGGCCGTCATAATCGCGACGTTTTAAAACCTCCGGAGCAACGTAGTACGGTGAACCACAAGAAGTACGTAAAAGCGTTCTCTTTGACTATGACGCAATATCTTGGTCTTCGTTATAAATTGCAGATAAACCAAAGTCAGATATAAATAGCTGATTGTGATCTTCAGACATTAAGATGTTTTCGGCCTTGATATCTCTATGGGCAATCGAATTCAGATGGCAGTACTCCATTGCAGAAGCGCCTTAGATGAACAACCTACGCACCTGGTGCAAAGGGAGTCGCTGCTGCTGGAGCAACTAGAGCAAATTACCTCCACCAATAAAGTCCATAACGATATAAAGCTTGCGTTTAGAGGCTAAAATGAAGCGAGAGCGCACGATATTAGGATGCTTAAGCGTTTTCATGACCTTGATTTCGGTTTTGATGTGTTTAAGTTGGGAAGGGGTTAAACGATCAATATTCTTAATAACCTTCATAGCAAACATATTGTCCTCCTCATCTGTAACTAAATACACCTCAGCATAAGCACCTTTACCAACAGGCTGCTGAATGGTATATGGGCCCACCTTTTTCTTTTCAGCCATTTTTTAGATTGGAGCGGTAGGATTTTAACGAATAATACATTATTATATAATTTCTAACTACATTCAAACTTCCTAAGTTTTGCGTCGAAAAAACACTAATATATAAAAATTATATCCAGAACAATACGAAATTTCCTCCGGAACGGAATTTTTAATATTAAAACCACCACATAATAATCGATTTTTCATTCACCGAAACGCACCGGCCGGCCTGCAATCGCGCGCTCAATTCGCGCTACGTCGTCCCCAGCGACCGCGCGGCCCAGAGCGAGCAGCATCCGCTAGAAAATGACGTTATCGCCTTTCCGCTAAACCGCGAAGTGGAACCAGCTCGCACTCTCGTTTTGAACCATTTCCGGTCCAAAATTCGTTATATCAGTTCCCTTCCTTATTTTTTCCACTCCAAATGGGCAAAATCTCAAAATCTCAAAAATTTTAGAAACCTCGAAATTTTCGCTCCCAGAAAATATTTCTACGGCGTTTCGAATCGCCCTTCTACTGATATAACGAAATTCGCGGTAAAGCTGCAATTTGAGCATGTTGGCGTCCTGGGCAGCCGGCGCCGGCGGCAGTTTTTTGAGCCCAAAACGGCCGTTTTCGAGCACGAAAACCAGCGCTTTAAAAGTCTCGTTTCCGAGCGTTCCGTCCCGTCCCGCGAGCGCGAAAGCGCGCTCTGCAAGAACGCCGGAAACGCGTTTTCCGAGCCCCGAAATGAGTTCCGTTATATCAGTAAAAAATTTATTTTCTGGAAAAAATTATTTTCCACTCTAAATTTTGGATTTTCCGCTTTAATTTTTACCTTCCACTTATAAATTTGTAGAATTTTGCGAAATTTCGTCGTTTTTGCTCGAAAAAGGTAAAATTTCGTCTCGTGGCGCCTGGATTTCCTCGGTTTCTACACTTTCACTTTCACTCGAATTTTGTTATATCAGTTGGGAGACGAATTTCGCTTCATTTTTCGCTCCTTTTCCATTCCTATTTCCCTTCCTTTCCGCTCCTTTTTAACGCTCAAAAGCGATTTTCGAGAGCTACAAATCGCGCTGGATCCTGTCCTTCAGCTGCCGCTCGTCGGATTCGAAGTCCAAAATTCGACTAATTTCGTACTTTTGGCTCAAAATTTGGCGCCGATTTTGCATTTTCGCTTCAAGTTTCCGTAGATTTTCGATGTTTCTGGCGATAAGGTTATGCTTCGATTGTTATTATTATACAATTTTTGTTAATTACGGTTTCGTGGGAGCGAAGTTTTTGTTGATTTCGGGGAGCGCGAGGAGCGGGGAAGTTGGTAGTTGCGGTGAGGGCGTAGAGACCTTGCCTGCGTGTAAATATGGTTTTAGGTGCCGTTTGGGGGGCTGCAGCTGCGAAGAAATGCCGGGGGCGTCTAGCAGCATTTTTGCGAAATGGAGTGGAATTCGTATATAAATTATATAATAATCGTATTAGTGTTATTTTGAGTGTGGAAGGGAAATGAAAAAATGAAATAGGCTGGTAATGAATCGAATCTAAGTAAAACAAAATAAAAAATCACTGAATTTGGGCAGATATTGAAAGCTCGACAGTTCCGTGCTCTTAGTTGCTGTCATTTGTGTTAATGTTTACCAAAATGAGCTCTTCGGGTAGCTTGTTTTTGCTTTTTTTGTCAAAAATTAGCGTTTGGATAAAGGTTACACGGTCTACCCAGCTTAGCGTGCTTGCAACGAACAGACTGTCGGTTCTGGGGTACTGATCTGATATAACTTTACTGAAAAAGTAGGGGAAAAACACAAAATGGTATATGACGAATACAATCGTGCCGATGAGAAAGGCAGAAGCGTAACTAGTTAATATATACGGTGTTAGGTATTTTTTATTCTTTAACACTCTTTGTTATAGTGGTTGCAGTAAAAAATTATTAGAAATTGTGAATCCGTAATTTAAATGCGACTAATAGTGAATAGCACGTGAGTTGATAATAACTGGGTCTTTCTCAGTAAGCATCGCTAATTCTTAAAATATTATCGTGTGCAGTGCAAGAAGGCTAATAAAGATAATTAAACGATCAGCAGCGGTTAACATTTCCGTTGGCATAAACCTCAAAATATGGTGCCGGTAAAAGAATATGTAAATAGCAGATCGTACTGCAGCTAAAGGTACGTCAGGATTAACTATATAGTAAAATACCCAGCTCATAAGATACCAGAATACAATTTTTACAATGTATTAGTCGGCAAGAAGATGATGATCAAAGAAAAATAGCGACGCCATCACACAGAAAGTAAACCAATAACTGTGTAAAGTAATTTGGGTCATTGAACCTGAAAAATATCGCAAAGTAAAGAATGCTTCTAAAATAAAAGCAGTAATTCCGATACCAACTACAAGTATTGATATCAGAATATATTTTGTAGGATAGTTAAACTGATGAAGCCATTTACTATGTTCCTTAAAGATTTTTTAAGTAAGAATCGATGAAAGAGTAAGATTTGAAATAGCATCAGAGTAAAATTTATCGAACACATCTAGCTTAGTACCACAAATAAGAAAAACCATACCAAATACTATAATTGATATAGGAAGAGATGCTACAGCAGCAAAGAACGACTTAATGATTTAGAAAATTAATTTAGGCATTTATCTCTTAAATCTGATAATAAATAATATGAACTAAACTAGTATATTAAAATGGAGTGTAAGTTTATGACAGTAAAATAGCAATAAATTTATTTTATTCTATATAATATATTATTAAAAATCTGTAAAATTATATATATTATTAATTATGGAATTAATTGTATATATTTTATAATAATGATGATACTTTATACTAGTAGTCTCACTATGCTGAATCATCATCTAGTAAATAAAGATCAGCTCAAATTAACATTATAAATGTTATTCTTTAACTTTAAATCAATTAAACATTAATTAAGATTACTATTATGCTATTTTTTACTGAGTTGACTATTTTATACTGATTGTATTCTGATTTTCGCCTAATATCTAAATAGAAATATTCATTTAAGTATGATCTCTCATTATCAACGCCATTTAAATACAATATTACTTGTATCAATTTATTTATTACTACATATATGTCATTTAACGTTAAATTAGTTTAGATTTCTCAATTTAAATAATAATTATAGATACAAGAAATCCTAGCTTGAACTGCTGTCTCTTAACACTACATTTGATACTTTTCCCTAGAAAATCAACTATATCATTCACAATCATAAATTTTCCAAAATATTTATTCCAACTTTAATAAACTTTTTTCTTTACCTGATTTTGAAATTGCTTTTGTATTGTGATAAATTTTTTTTATGTTATGACAAAATTGCATAGCTCATTATCTTTTATACATTGATAAATCAATATACACCCAAATTCACAGCAAAATAATTAATCTATATTAAGCAAATTACAATACTTCAGTCGATTGAAAGCATCCGGATTAGTGTTTCCATCAAATCTTCGCAATAATGATGTGTTTTCTTAGGTACATCATCATGAACAACAAATCGTTTTAGCTCTTAACTTTTGGCGTATTTTCCTGTTGCTTTTCTGGAAAGATCATAATATTTTTGCTTTACCTGTGATTCAGATAGTTCCGGGAACAATGTTTGCTGTAAGTCTCTCCAGTTCATGCCATTAGCCTCCACATAGTTCAAAACCTGTTGGCATTCATACGGAGTCCACCTATGTGTCATTTTTATAAAGATTTATTTTTTAATGTGTATATCATCTTGATAATTGAAATATTATGAATTTTTAATGGTAGATTGTTGAAACAGTAAAAAATAAGAGTCTGTAAATTATCTTATATAATGAATAATATTATGTAAATAGTTTTGTTTCCGAATCAGAAATCTACACATTATCTCAATATATAAAATACTAATGTTTCAATAGTTATTTTTCAAAATTGTTATGAATACTCAATATTATAAAACTCATCTAATAACTTATTAAAACATAAATTTTAATATAAATTTTAAAAATTACATTTCTTTAATTCTAAAAAAAATACAATGAATGATAGTTAAAGAATGTAGTAAATTGCCATATTAATTTTGATTGTATATTTATTATTAAGATAAAAATGAAGTTAAATGTATGTAATATTTGTTATATAATTCGTTGAGAAACCATTAAACTTACTTAAAGTATATACTAAACTAGAAGTTTATTTATTTTTTACATGATTACATTATAAAAGTAGAATATGATACTTGATGATGAAAATTATTATTTTACTCTAATTGACTTTACCTGTATTTTTCGATTCAGACAAGGCTTAAACAAAATTGGAGAAAATCGATAGTAATAATATAATATACTCTGAATATTATGTAACCTTATATTAAACGATACAAAGCTAAAAACTAACCTATAACTGTTAATTTTTAGCCTACTAGATGCCTCAACTCAGTCTGATCGTCTACATCTTCCCGCGCAAGAAACGCATGCAGCCTTTCCGCACCGTCTCCAACCAGGCGTATCACGTATCTCAGAATGCTAGCTTGCCATAGTTATTGAACAACCCAGTGAAACTTCCACGCGGTTCACGCCCACCGCCATGAGCATGCCCACCGTCACCGTGGAATCCGTGCAAGCCAAGTTCCCAGAGGAGCATCTGTGTGAGCGGTTTAGCTCTATCCATCCTCCTCAGAGAAGACTACCTCTGATCCATAGATTCTATTGTATCCAGATGCAACCGCAACCAGGTTTTTGGGCCCAGTTCCCAAGGCTACCAAGTGGCCTAGAGCCGCCAGTGAAGCATCCTGGATTGACCGCTAAAACGGCGATCTGTGGGCGTGGTTCATGGCTGGTGCCTTTACCAGCCCTTTCTGTGAATATAAAGTATGCACTGTATCACGCCCCTTCTGATCACTCTAAGGGGTGGGCTGCACGCCCCTACGAGCGAGTCTCTTTACTTCCACGTTGGAACTTCTGTTAGATGGATACTAAACTGCTAGAAGTTGGCCTAGCCGCGTGCTTGCGCTGAGGAGCCCCAGGTTATGTCTTCGAGGAGCAAGCAGCTTATGCTCCGCCGTGCCCACGAGAATTCGCTATGCCCGCAAGCAAAGAAACGACGATCTGTGATTTTCTCCTAGACCCAGCAGCCAGTTCGGATATGCCCGGACCACTTGCTCAATGTATTTCTGCAGTGGGAAGGGGTCGTCATATGATAGCAGGCATGCGCACCCGCCGACTGCAGGTCCGCAAGCCCTTGCTAGGTAAAGCAGCGTAGTCGCTACGATAGGTGCCGGCTATGGTTCGTACTGCAAGGAGCTGATCCCCAGCAACTACTTATACCCAGGCAGCATGGTCCGGGCAGACTCTATCACCCCAGGATGGGCGGGAAAATGGCACCTGAGAGCCTAAATATGCCTTGGCCTTGCATCAGCACCGGACCTGCCAGTGTGGTTCCGGTCTGGCTGGTTGCTAGAGCCTAAAGTTAAGCCTCGGCTGCGCACGAGTGCTTCGGGCCAGGACGCAATTCGGACTCGGGTGGCATGGAGATGCCATAGATAGATTGCTAGAAGCACGCCGGACCGGAAAGCATGAATAGCTGACGACGTTCTACTATCAATCCAGCAAGGCTCCAGCGTCCACAGTTCCATACCCCTGGTCGAAAGACGTGCTGTCGGCAAATTAGCACAGACCATGCAGGTTGCACCGCTGGTTCTGGCGAGTGGAAATACGCTCCTGGGTGCGACGATACTCAAAAACTACACGCGAGCTCGCTAGACTAACTTCCAGCGGAATTGGTGCCTTGTAGGACCGGTTTTGGCATTTATCGCTAGCGGGTTCGGATACAGGTGCGTATCTCTGGGTCGAAACGGGCGCATACAACGCGGAGTGTAGCCAGCAGACAAGATATTATTCCGCTCCATTTCACTTTCCCATCTATATAATAACATATATAGTGTATTGACAAGTATTCATTCCTTTCTAAATAGTGAACTGCGATATACTTGTATAAATAGACGAAAGGCCATACCCAGCTAAAGTATTCTACTTGGCGTAGGGTAGAAAGAATCTATCTCCACTTGTTTATTTGGAATTCTAGCGAGAAGTAGACCTCAAACGAAAGATCACGACACTTCCGCCGATTTTTAAATAAAATTCCCAGGCGCAGTATCGGTTAATATCTAGCCGAGTATTGCCCAACTTTGTAAACCTCAAAATCAGAAATGACATGCTCTGCCGACACCGACTGCGGGAAAGGGGAGTGCATAGATACCGTGTGTGCCTGCTTCCAAGGGTACAGCGGGGACTAGTGCGCGAGCTGCGCTAGCGGGTTCTCCCAGACGGCCCAGGGATGCCTGAAGAACTGCACCTAACTGGATTGCGGGAGAGGTTTTGCCTGCACCGGGGGGCTGCTGCCGGCCCAGGCGGTCTGCACGTGCGAAAACGCAAACTTTGATCCGGCCCAGAGGTGCATGCACTGTCTGGAGGGGTTTTAACCCGACAACGGAATGTGCGTATCGGACCAGTGCTTCAACGCTGGAAGGCTGTGCAGCGGGCACGGGATATGTGACTCTGGCTGCGAATGCTTCAGTTTTTACACCGGGGAGACCTGCAACGCCTGCACCGAAGACTCTGTTAGAACAGCAGACGGCTTCTGTCTTCGCGCGTGCAGAGAGATGAACGGCAAGCTCCAGTGTCCGCTTTTCGGCTCCAAGTGCAGCTAAACCGTAGTCCCAGGCAGAAACGTATGTGTCTGTGAGGACAAAAAATCGGACCTAGATCACAACTGCCTCACCTGCTAGGAGGGGTACTCAAAGACTGGGGAGGGGTGCGTGGTGAGCACCTGCGTTCACAACCACACGGTTTGCTCGGGCAAGGGGACATGCCAGAATGGGAGCTGCGCATGCAACGCAGATTCGGGCGGCCTATGGTGCGAGCGGTGCCAGGGTGCCGCAGACATCATGACAAACGACGGCAGATGCCTCCCCGCTGGGTGCGTGGACTTAAACTCTGGCATCGAGTGCTTTGGCAACGGGAGCTGCGCCGGGGGCCATGGGGTATGCGCTTGCAACACAGGCTACAGTGGGAAACAGTGCGGAGATTGCGGCCCAGGGTTTAAACATTACAACGGAGGCTGCGCGGCGGAAGCGTGCTTCTAAAACCGCACGGACTAGGAGCCCTGTTCCAGCAACGGCACCTGTAGCCAATTTGGCGAGTGCGAGTGCAGTGGGATATCTGGCGGAAGCTTCTGTGACGAGTGCGTCTCGGGATTCTAAAAGGTATCCAACGGTGGCTGCATTTCTGTGGACTGCATCGTTAGCGCCGCATAGTGCAACGATAAAGGGTTCTGCATTCACATTAATGAAGATTTTAGATGCCTCTGCCAGAATGGTTACAGCGGGAATACTAACTGCGTCGACTGCGAAGAAGGCTATCAGCTCATTACCGGTGAATGTATCTCCATCAGCTGCATCGGAAGGGCCTCGCCGCTCCCGTGCTCTGGGAATGGAACCTGCTAGGTGTTAGACTTTGTCAACGACATTGAAGGATGCGCCTGCTAGCCTGGATTCATTGGCAGATTTTGTGACGACTGCGACACCGAGAAAGGATTCTCCTGGACCAACAATCACACCTGCGCTAATAAGGCGTGCATTGGCCGAGATGGCTACGAATGTGCTGGTAATGGCGAGTGTGTCCACCTCTACGAGTAAGTATTTGAATGCCGCTGCTAGGCTGGGGCGAACGGGAAGTTTTGCCATGACTGCAACGAGGGATTCTTCAAGCTGAGAGAGGGGAAATGCGTCTTCGAGTCCTGCATTAGCGAGGCCTAGGAGTGTGCCGGAAACGGGCACTGCAGACAGCTGGGGCTCAGCCACAGGTGCATTTGCGAGGGCTAGTTTGATAGCGAGACTAATTGCAAGAGCTGCCTGAGTGGATATTCTCTGGTGGGCGGGCGCTGCTAAGAGGGGAACGGTAACAAGCTGAGTGGTGGTGCGATTGCCGGAATTGTCATAGGTGTGCTGGCTCTGCTGGCATTGATCTTCCTGATCGTATTCGTTGCTATGAGGAGGAAGCCTACTGGACCTTCTAAGGCCAAGAGCAGTGTTACCAAGGACACCGTCGGTGGCCAGCGATTCATCTGAAGTGACGCTTTATATTATATAGCATAGATTATTAATATGAGGATAGCAGGAGCTTCCTTGCACCTGTTGCCGGCTGTGGACAGGGCCCTTCATTGGCAGCCCCAGCACAAGAAACTCATGACGCCTTTTGTGTCATCCCTGCCGGAGTGGCCCAGAATACGCTCAGGTGGTTCCCTAACCGGTGTCTAGCCCCAGCTTGGACCTACGGCATCTATTCCTGCATCAAGGGTCCCCTCGCAGTGGCAAGAATGGGCCCTACAGAGCCCTCGGTTTCAGTTTCCATGTAGCCCTGGGAGCGCCCACAATGCGACGGCGTTGGCTAGATTTAGTTTCGAAGCATCTAGACAGATGCGCTCGTCATCCCATTTGTTTACCCTACGAAGTTAGGGTTGCTGCGCGTTAGCGGCAAGGGATCCAGATGGGAATGTTGGGCAGGCACAACGGCGGCGGGCAGGAGCTATGGTCTGATTAGGACTGAACTGTTTATTATTGAAGGCGCCACAGAGGGCTACCCGCACATTTATGCGCTCAGCTGGCGCCTGCTCTCATTCGAGCCTGGAAAACCATATACAATAGTGCAAAGATCACTTGCCAATGGCCTTCAAGAACTCCTTGGTGAATTCAACCGCCTTCTTCTGCGCGTCCTCGCAGCTCACCTTGCTGGTCGCCTCGACGTAGTACTTCACCTTCGGCTCAGTGCCAGAGGGTATAAATATATCATTATTCCAATATAAATATATAATTGTTTACTGTGAAAGATAATAATAATAATAATATTGTAATGAAAAATTCATATAATTACTTGCGATTATATATTTTATTTATTTACAAATAATATTAATGATGTTATCATAATGTTATAAATGCAAAAATATATAAATTATTTTATAATATTTATTGTATATCTTCATTTTTAAAATTTGATTAAAATTAACTACAATTGTAAAAATAATCTGAAATTCATAACTAATTCTAATAAATAAACTTTCAATATATAATAATAATGTGTTGATAACTATTGCTTAGTACCACTCCATAAATCAATGGATCCTAAAACCTAAACTTTAATAGATAATTGGTTTGCAATAGATCGCGATGAAAAGTCTCGTAAAATGCTTGAAAAAATGATATAGGAGAAGAACTTCGAAAAGATCGAGAGAATTCTTTCTCCCTCCAATCGCTTAGAGTTTGGCACTGCTGGTCTTCGCGGAGAAGTTGCCCCTGGCTATTGCTGTATGAACACCGTAGTAATTATGCAAACAGCATAAGGTATACTTAAATACGTTTAAGAGAATTTTAAAAATGATCTTAACAGAGGTATTTGTATTTGCTATGATGCAAGACACTATTCAGATGTTTTTGGCGAGATTACAGCTGGTGTTTTTATAGCTGCAGGAGTTCCCGTACATTTTTTCAAGCAGCTTTCTCCTACACCTTATGCTGCATATTTCAGTGAAATCTTAAACTGCGTCGCTGGAGTTATGGTTACAGCTTCTCATAATCCATCTAATGATAATGGATATAAGGTTTATGGTATGAATAGAGGTGTATAGATAGTACCTCCTCACGATTCAGGTATTCAGTCTGCTATATTAGCTTCTACTGACATTAAGGAATCAACCTATAATTATAAATAATATTTAACTGCTGAATTTGCAGAGAAGAAACTTTATAATGAACTTACTGAAAAATCAGCATTAACATAAAAATATTATGATGCTATAAAGAATCTTTGTTTCCATGCGGATTCTAATAAGACTCTTGCAGTCTAGCTTTAATATTCCGCTATGTATGGTGTAGGATATGTACCATTTTTACGTGCTCTTGAATCTTTTAATTTTGATCCTAAGGCCGTTCTTCATTTCTCTGATTCTGCCTTCCCTGACCCTGATTTTGGTGGTGAAACTCGTCCTAATCCGGAAGAACGTCATAATATGCTGAACCTAGCTGCAAAAGCAGATCCTAAAACTTAAATACTCTTAGTCAATGACCCTGATGCAGATCGTTTTGCAATGGCTGAAAAATAGGACGATGGTGAATACTATGTTTTCCACGGTAATGAAATAGGTGCAATCTTAGCTGAATGGATGTTAGAAAATACTTCATAAATTCCCAATAGAGCTATTTGCTGTTCTACCGTCTCAAGTTAAATTCTTAAAACAATGGCTGAATATTATAAAGTTGATTTTGAAGATACGTTAACTGGTTTCAAATGGCTCGCTACTTAGAACTTAGAATGGAAA
The DNA here is from genome assembly GCF_000497125.1 of Spironucleus salmonicida. Taxonomy (NCBI): domain Eukaryota; phylum Fornicata; order Diplomonadida; family Hexamitidae; genus Spironucleus; species Spironucleus salmonicida. Next base: position 775,971 of record NC_090598.1, read on the forward strand.
GGACAAAATAAAAACTGCGTTTTTGCCTTTGAAGAAGCTATTGGTTATTCTTGTGGTGGGGAGCATGGTCTTTTTGTCGGTGATAAGGATGGCGTAGCTACAGCATGTGTCGCTGCTGAAATGGCAAATTGTCTTTATAAGAAAGGTCTTACTATTAAAAAATATATGCTTAATATGTACGAAAAGTACGGTTTTTATGCCTGGAACAACTCGGGACTGACGGTGGGCTCAATGGCTGAAGTAGGTGGTCTTTTCGAGGCGTTGATCAAGAACGGCGATGGTAAATTTTCTAAAAATGGCAGAGACTACATGCACCAGTTTGGTAAGTTTGAAGCCTTGAGAGTAAGAGATATGAGACAGCCCGGGTACGATAGCGAGTGCGGTGTTCCCAAATTGCCAGTAGGGGGGAGCGAAATGCTTAGTTTCTACTGCGGCGATGTCAGCTGCACCTTTAGGCCCTCTGGCACTGAGCCGAAGGTGAAGTACTACGTCGAGGCGACCAGCAAGGTGAGCTGCGAGGACGCGCAGAAGAAGGCGGTTGAATTCACCAAGGAGTTCTTGAAGGCCATTGGCAAGTGATCTTTGCACTATTGTATATGGTTTTCCAGGCTCGAATGAGAGCAGGCGCCAGCTGAGCGCATAAATGTGCGGGTAGCCCTCTGTGGCGCCTTCAATAATAAACAGTTCAGTCCTAATCAGACCATAGCTCCTGCCCGCCGCCGTTGTGCCTGCCCAACATTCCCATCTGGATCCCTTGCCGCTAACGCGCAGCAACCCTAACTTCGTAGGGTAAACAAATGGGATGACGAGCGCATCTGTCTAGATGCTTCGAAACTAAATCTAGCCAACGCCGTCGCATTGTGGGCGCTCCCAGGGCTACATGGAAACTGAAACCGAGGGCTCTGTAGGGCCCATTCTTGCCACTGCGAGGGGACCCTTGATGCAGGAATAGATGCCGTAGGTCCAAGCTGGGGCTAGACACCGGTTAGGGAACCACCTGAGCGTATTCTGGGCCACTCCGGCAGGGATGACACAAAAGGCGTCATGAGTTTCTTGTGCTGGGGCTGCCAATGAAGGGCCCTGTCCACAGCCGGCAACAGGTGCAAGGAAGCTCCTGCTATCCTCATATTAATAATCTATGCTATATAATATAAAGCGTCACTTCAGATGAATCGCTGGCCACCGACGGTGTCCTTGGTAACACTGCTCTTGGCCTTAGAAGGTCCAGTAGGCTTCCTCCTCATAGCAACGAATACGATCAGGAAGATCAATGCCAGCAGAGCCAGCACACCTATGACAATTCCGGCAATCGCACCACCACTCAGCTTGTTACCGTTCCCCTCTTAGCAGCGCCCGCCCACCAGAGAATATCCACTCAGGCAGCTCTTGCAATTAGTCTCGCTATCAAACTAGCCCTCGCAAATGCACCTGTGGCTGAGCCCCAGCTGTCTGCAGTGCCCGTTTCCGGCACACTCCTAGGCCTCGCTAATGCAGGACTCGAAGACGCATTTCCCCTCTCTCAGCTTGAAGAATCCCTCGTTGCAGTCATGGCAAAACTTCCCGTTCGCCCCAGCCTAGCAGCGGCATTCAAATACTTACTCGTAGATGTGGACACACTCGCCATTACCAGCACATTCGTAGCCATCTCGGCCAATGCACGCCTTATTAGCGCAGGTGTGATTGTTGGTCCAGGAGAATCCTTTCTCGGTGTCGCAGTCGTCACAAAATCTGCCAATGAATCCAGGCTAGCAGGCGCATCCTTCAATGTCGTTGACAAAGTCTAACACCTAGCAGGTTCCATTCCCAGAGCACGGGAGCGGCGAGGCCCTTCCGATGCAGCTGATGGAGATACATTCACCGGTAATGAGCTGATAGCCTTCTTCGCAGTCGACGCAGTTAGTATTCCCGCTGTAACCATTCTGGCAGAGGCATCTAAAATCTTCATTAATGTGAATGCAGAACCCTTTATCGTTGCACTATGCGGCGCTAACGATGCAGTCCACAGAAATGCAGCCACCGTTGGATACCTTTTAGAATCCCGAGACGCACTCGTCACAGAAGCTTCCGCCAGATATCCCACTGCACTCGCACTCGCCAAATTGGCTACAGGTGCCGTTGCTGGAACAGGGCTCCTAGTCCGTGCGGTTTTAGAAGCACGCTTCCGCCGCGCAGCCTCCGTTGTAATGTTTAAACCCTGGGCCGCAATCTCCGCACTGTTTCCCACTGTAGCCTGTGTTGCAAGCGCATACCCCATGGCCCCCGGCGCAGCTCCCGTTGCCAAAGCACTCGATGCCAGAGTTTAAGTCCACGCACCCAGCGGGGAGGCATCTGCCGTCGTTTGTCATGATGTCTGCGGCACCCTGGCACCGCTCGCACCATAGGCCGCCCGAATCTGCGTTGCATGCGCAGCTCCCATTCTGGCATGTCCCCTTGCCCGAGCAAACCGTGTGGTTGTGAACGCAGGTGCTCACCACGCACCCCTCCCCAGTCTTTGAGTACCCCTCCTAGCAGGTGAGGCAGTTGTGATCTAGGTCCGATTTTTTGTCCTCACAGACACATACGTTTCTGCCTGGGACTACGGTTTAGCTGCACTTGGAGCCGAAAAGCGGACACTGGAGCTTGCCGTTCATCTCTCTGCACGCGCGAAGACAGAAGCCGTCTGCTGTTCTAACAGAGTCTTCGGTGCAGGCGTTGCAGGTCTCCCCGGTGTAAAAACTGAAGCATTCGCAGCCAGAGTCACATATCCCGTGCCCGCTGCACAGCCTTCCAGCGTTGAAGCACTGGTCCGATACGCACATTCCGTTGTCGGGTTAAAACCCCTCCAGACAGTGCATGCACCTCTGGGCCGGATCAAAGTTTGCGTTTTCGCACGTGCAGACCGCCTGGGCCGGCAGCAGCCCCCCGGTGCAGGCAAAACCTCTCCCGCAATCCAGTTAGGTGCAGTTCTTCAGGCATCCCTGGGCCGTCTGGGAGAACCCGCTAGCGCAGCTCGCGCACTAGTCCCCGCTGTACCCTTGGAAGCAGGCACACACGGTATCTATGCACTCCCCTTTCCCGCAGTCGGTGTCGGCAGAGCATGTCATTTCTGATTTTGAGGTTTACAAAGTTGGGCAATACTCGGCTAGATATTAACCGATACTGCGCCTGGGAATTTTATTTAAAAATCGGCGGAAGTGTCGTGATCTTTCGTTTGAGGTCTACTTCTCGCTAGAATTCCAAATAAACAAGTGGAGATAGATTCTTTCTACCCTACGCCAAGTAGAATACTTTAGCTGGGTATGGCCTTTCGTCTATTTATACAAGTATATCGCAGTTCACTATTTAGAAAGGAATGAATACTTGTCAATACACTATATATGTTATTATATAGATGGGAAAGTGAAATGGAGCGGAATAATATCTTGTCTGCTGGCTACACTCCGCGTTGTATGCGCCCGTTTCGACCCAGAGATACGCACCTGTATCCGAACCCGCTAGCGATAAATGCCAAAACCGGTCCTACAAGGCACCAATTCCGCTGGAAGTTAGTCTAGCGAGCTCGCGTGTAGTTTTTGAGTATCGTCGCACCCAGGAGCGTATTTCCACTCGCCAGAACCAGCGGTGCAACCTGCATGGTCTGTGCTAATTTGCCGACAGCACGTCTTTCGACCAGGGGTATGGAACTGTGGACGCTGGAGCCTTGCTGGATTGATAGTAGAACGTCGTCAGCTATTCATGCTTTCCGGTCCGGCGTGCTTCTAGCAATCTATCTATGGCATCTCCATGCCACCCGAGTCCGAATTGCGTCCTGGCCCGAAGCACTCGTGCGCAGCCGAGGCTTAACTTTAGGCTCTAGCAACCAGCCAGACCGGAACCACACTGGCAGGTCCGGTGCTGATGCAAGGCCAAGGCATATTTAGGCTCTCAGGTGCCATTTTCCCGCCCATCCTGGGGTGATAGAGTCTGCCCGGACCATGCTGCCTGGGTATAAGTAGTTGCTGGGGATCAGCTCCTTGCAGTACGAACCATAGCCGGCACCTATCGTAGCGACTACGCTGCTTTACCTAGCAAGGGCTTGCGGACCTGCAGTCGGCGGGTGCGCATGCCTGCTATCATATGACGACCCCTTCCCACTGCAGAAATACATTGAGCAAGTGGTCCGGGCATATCCGAACTGGCTGCTGGGTCTAGGAGAAAATCACAGATCGTCGTTTCTTTGCTTGCGGGCATAGCGAATTCTCGTGGGCACGGCGGAGCATAAGCTGCTTGCTCCTCGAAGACATAACCTGGGGCTCCTCAGCGCAAGCACGCGGCTAGGCCAACTTCTAGCAGTTTAGTATCCATCTAACAGAAGTTCCAACGTGGAAGTAAAGAGACTCGCTCGTAGGGGCGTGCAGCCCACCCCTTAGAGTGATCAGAAGGGGCGTGATACAGTGCATACTTTATATTCACAGAAAGGGCTGGTAAAGGCACCAGCCATGAACCACGCCCACAGATCGCCGTTTTAGCGGTCAATCCAGGATGCTTCACTGGCGGCTCTAGGCCACTTGGTAGCCTTGGGAACTGGGCCCAAAAACCTGGTTGCGGTTGCATCTGGATACAATAGAATCTATGGATCAGAGGTAGTCTTCTCTGAGGAGGATGGATAGAGCTAAACCGCTCACACAGATGCTCCTCTGGGAACTTGGCTTGCACGGATTCCACGGTGACGGTGGGCATGCTCATGGCGGTGGGCGTGAACCGCGTGGAAGTTTCACTGGGTTGTTCAATAACTATGGCAAGCTAGCATTCTGAGATACGTGATACGCCTGGTTGGAGACGGTGCGGAAAGGCTGCATGCGTTTCTTGCGCGGGAAGATGTAGACGATCAAATTTAGTCTAGATTAATAAGTAAAATTGGTAGTTTGAAAGTATTAGCTTAGTTTGAGTTCATCACTTGTATAACCTAAAGCTATTTTCTAAACTAGGATGATCTTATTAAGTATAAATAAAAATCAGGAACGACGTCGGTCTTAGAAATTAGTTTATTCATTATATTGAAACAATATTGTCTCTATTTGTATAACATGTAATTGGGATATTGGTCAAATGTACAAGTAGGATTATTGATGATAAAAATGAGCATCAGTTATCAATCATTCGTATATATGAATAGTTTCTTACATAAATAATAATTAATGTATATATTTATTTCCAATTAAAATATAACAATATTTTTGCATATAATTGATAACAATTTACTTACCAAGTAAATTGTACTAAAATACATAACAATATACAAGAATTGATAATAAGTATAATATACTATCTATATAAATAAGGCATCGTTTTCTTAAGTTTAAATGTAATGTGAAATTAATATGCAGTACTTTATTTTTATAAAAAATATACTAGCTATCCAGTATATATGGAATATTGTATATTTATAAGATTTTTCAAAATTCTATCATTAATCATAAAATCTGTATTTAATTAGAAAGTAATTGTAGATTTCTAAGCGTAGAACAAAGCACATTGTAGCTTTATTTATGTTATCTCATGAATATAAAATCTAAATATAATCAATTTCTACAGCTAACGCAATCTAAACCTAAGTTCTTTAATTAGGATATTGAAGATAATGTCGAATTATTTAAAAATATAATTTTTATAAAAATGACACACAGATGGACATAAGATGAATGCCGACAAGTACAGGAATATGTGCAGAGACATGGTATGTAATGGGAAGATTTATAAACAACTTATTTTCCATAACTATCATAGTCTTAAGTTAAATAAAAATACTATGACCTCTCACGTAAGGCAACTGGTAAGTATGCTAGCAGTTAAGATTTAAAACGTTTCATAGTATGTGAAGATATGCCAAAAAAGCTTCATATTCGTTCAGAAAATTTAATGAGTACATTAATTCGGTTGCTAACAGTTGACTGATTCCTTTCCTTTTCCACTCCCCATGATGATTAGTTACAGCCGCCCCAGACTCAATACTGAGGACGCAAAGGTTTGACTGACGCTTTCAAGTATTTATATTTCTTTAGCCTGCGGGTACTCGTTACTTATTATACGATCTCTGCCGTGCTTATCGGGCACCGTAGGCGGGCTCGCCATAGGGCTGCTGCGCTACACCAGAGCGGGCTGGCCCCTCCGCTGCTCCAGAGGGCGCGAAGGCCTGCCCACAGTGATCCACGTCATACTCACTAGTCCCCAGGGTCGTCTGGTGCCAGCGAGCTCTCGCAGATACCGTCCAGCAGGCAGAACTCCTTGACCTCGTCCAGGCTGAACTCGCGCACGCACAGGTTGTCCAGGCTCATCAGCCGGCTGGCGAAGGCGCACCGGATGGGCTCCTTGGGCCGGGGCTTGAAGCTGCTCTGCCTCAGGTGCAGCGGCATTTTCCTTGGCGATGTGCTGGCGAAGGGGTATCAATATAAGGCGAGCCGCTCAAGAATGGAAAGGGCATTTGCGCGAGTGCAGATGAGTTAGCAAGGAAACCAGTTTCTCCGTTTTCCATACCTCATATTAGGCCATTGTGACGCCAGTTCCCAAACAAAGCGGAAAGTACAAAGTATACAGTGCGTATTCCCGCGTAATACGGCCATCTAGAAAGGGGCTGGGCAATGCTGCGCAGGGTCCGCCCTCTGCCGCTGGCCGTCGGTCCTGCTGCCTCCGGCCCGCTGAGCCACCCTGCCGCGGAGTCACACCAGCACCCGCACCGCCTTGAAGCCCTCGGGCCCCAGGCCGCAGCCCCGCAGGTCGAGCACCTCCAGGCCCTCCACCAGGCCGGTGTCGGCGGACCGCAGTCCCCTGCAGTCGGCCAGCTTCAGGACCCGGAGGACCAGCGGCGCCGTGGCGCTCAGCCGCACGAGCCGCGAGCCCGTGAAGTCCGCACCGTCGAACGGCACCCTGACGCTCGCGAGGTCGAACTGCAGCACGCTGGCGCCCCGGAAGTCGAGGATGGCCAGACCGTTGAAGTTGCGGTAGAACTTCATTCCGGGGGCATGCCTTATAATACAATATCCGGCCCCTCTACGCAAATGGCGAACGACGCGCAGAAGAAGATCGTCCAGCAGAACGCGGCCACCGTGGGGAAGCTGCGCAGCGCGATCGCGGCCGTCTTCGCCTTCCACCTGGCCCTCTCCTACGGCCTGCGGGCCCGCTCTGTGCGGCTCCCGCGCGTCTGCTGCTCCTGCCTGGCCATGGGGCCCGTCTGCGCGATATACCGCGCCCTGGCCCGCTTCGCGCAGCCCAGCATGGACGGCACGCAGACGCTGCGCAACAACTCGCCCATCACCCAGGGCCACCTCTTCTCGGCCCTCTTCGACGTGGTCTACGTGCTGCTGTTCTGCCTCGTGCTGCTCAGCTTCGGCGACGGGATGCGCTGGAGCTTCCTCCTCCTGCCGCTGGGCGCCGTGGCGGTCCTCTGGGTCAAGGTCGCCCGGCCCTGGCTGTTCCAGTCCCGCTTCGACGACGAGGGCGAGCGGCAGAAGCAGCTGGAGATGGACCAGGCATACGCGAAGGCCAGGGAGCGCGCCGAGCGCGGCAGGAGGAAGTACAAGTTCTGAGCTCACTCTTTTTCGTTTGTAGTGTATTCACAGATCCAGACTTTCTGCAAAAGCATTCACAAGCTAAAATCAGCAATCCAGCCACAATTCCAGATACCCCCGTTATACTATACACTAGCGTATTACTATATATTCTTGTCTGATCGAAAAACTAAATCACGGGAATTATGACTTGATCATATTATACAATAGAATAAAGCCTCTTGCTCGTAATTAGAGATGAAACTTTCTGTGCAGTGGCTCGGTCCACAGAATCTTCAAATGCGATAGAATAGTTTTGCACTGAAAAAATATCTCGTCGACTGAGCACTAGGAATGGTTCAGGCAAGATATCTGTTATTAAACCATTTTTAACCGTTTTTTCAAAAAATGATACTTAGATTAGATATCTGGATTATACTTGGAGTGTACATCCTATAATATAAATCGGCGCATTGCCTATTTAAATTGATCCCTCGACGGCATTGCTTTCGAACTAAACAGTCAGCTAAGTGTATTCATAACACGACTGATATCTTCTTGGATTTAACATTATGAAATCAAGCGCGCCGTTGTCTCTATATACGAGGACTGTGACTGAAACAAGAAGAGTCTCCTCCTTTCCTAGAAAGGATAGTAATTCAATGCAAGTGGGGTCTTCAACCTATTTGCACTCTACTGATAATGTGGTAGTTTCTTAGCGGAATTCCGACTGGTTATTTTAGTACGTCCATGTGACGCCTTCACCTGCAATTTCAGAATTTGTAATCCCAACAATAACTTCCGTTAAATTTGATGAAAACACACATTTGTTAGTAGGCGTAAAGTATAGGATTATAAGTTCTCCGTTAATTTGGTAAGAGGAGTCTGAGTAGCAATTAACAAGATTGGTATCAAAAATGTTATCTATTGAAGTTGTGAATGTAAGATAATCTGTATCAGGATTGTTTAGTTAGAAATAAAGATTGAATTGAAGGTCCACTATGGCGTTGTAAATAATATTATTTACCATCTAGTCGCACTCACTTACGTTGGGAAAATTATTACAGTTGAACACCACTTCGATAGGTGAAGATTCAGTGAGGGAGGAAAACTGCACGCCAACCTAAAATATAAGGGACTAATCGAATACTACCAACTCAGCTAACACAGTTTCATTTAACTACTCCGGTGCGAGCCCAGAGGGTTTCTTGCCAAACTGTGTAATCGAGTAATTACACCCATTTTGCTTGGCTGATATCGTAAAGACGTTGTCTGCTAGAGACGCCTTAACGTCAACTAGGCAATCATTCGCGTTGAAGCTTAGCACCGAGAAGTAGGCCAGGGTCTGCTTCACCTCGGCGTCCATGTCCAGGAAGGTGATCTTGAAGTTCGACTGGGTGGTGAGAAGCCCGGCCTCTTTTTCCGCATCGGTCTCAAAGGGAATATTGATCTGAATGTTCTGCAGATGGCGATACTCAAAATTCTCGGAAAAGGCTTCCTGGGCGTTGACCAGTTCCACTGATGCTCTGGTGAGTCTGCCGTCGAGCTTCTGACAGATTTCGAAGGCGCTCGATGTGGACTCCGGGAGGTACGTGGCCCGCAATATGCCCATCCCGGTAATCGGGTTGTACACGAAGGTGGCGTTGGGTAAATAGCTGCTGACGGCGGGCAGACTTAGCATTAAATAACGGATAAATATGTAACTAGTATGATGTTTTAATATATGATACAAGAAAAATAAATTCAATTTTGTAAAATGATATACATTGTCCTTCAATATGTTATTGTATTTTGTTAAAAATACAAATATGTAAGTTTTTATAAATTATGTAATAGTTAATCTGAAGCGTTGATAACAAATTACATTATATAGTAATTTCTCTATGTGAAATAATAGTATCCTCCTTATAAATCTAAATTATATATTAAAAATATTTATCAATCATAACACTAGTAAAAAAATGCTACATATATTGTCATTTAATTATTCAACTTGTAATTTATTTCTAGAATTCTATATGTTAAATACTAATTAGCATTTATTTCTCATAGTTTTTGCTGTTTGTTTTCTGTTAAGATAGAATTATTATTAATAATAGAAATAGTATAATCTTTATAGGGGTGCATTTCTATCCAGAACAAGATAATAATATTTTAATATCAAGTTTTATAAGTATTTTTGATTTATATGTACTCTTCAGCGTAATAAATTTAATTACATAGCAATGTAAAGCATTCAATGTTTTAACTAAAAGAACAGTCTTTTATATATATCTTAAACCATACGAACAATGAATATATTGATACACTTAATTAATAATATGTAAGTATCCTTTTATTAATAATAATTTTATTAAAACAGAGAGTAAAAGCTGAAATATAATTTTAGTTTGTGATGAATCTTATTATCATTATGATACTGAAATTTACTAGCAACTCACTAACTTAGATCTTACATCAAAAAATTATAACATTTATTTTTGTTATTATAATGTTAATAAATATATTAAATTCTAATTATCAGTGATTGTTAAGTACAATATAGAATATAAATTCATTAATTTATTATGTTAAACAAAGTATTATTAGCACATGCTTAATCGAGATTCAAATTTATAATCATTATATTTTACATTATAATATAGAATTGGATTTTATTTACTCTATTACTTGGTAGTTATTTACCACATAACAATAAGTATAATATATATCATATAACTTCGCATAAAGTTTAGTCTTCTGTTAAGAGGTCATTAAAATTCCATATTTTTTTAAGTCGTCTTTAGATTATAATAAAATATTAATTATTAGTGTAATTACACTATTGATTTGGGATATATTGTAAGATTGTAAATATCGTCAGGAACTTATAATATTCCAAAAAAAACTTTTCAATTAATTTATTAGAAAATCAGCTGAATAATTATTATTATCAGCATGTAATTAAATAATAATAATAAATAGCTTGGATAATATATTATTGCTTATTCTAATTTTTAATAATTTAACCTCAAATAAAACCGGTTGACGAACATATAAAATTTAATTCTAAGTTCCACTATTACTAAAAATTCTGCAACAACTATCTTTAAGTAAAAAACGACCAGCAGCATATTACATTATAACATCAGATAATATACATTATTATAATTCTATAAAAACAAATCAGAGGTCATATCAGCCGTTTGATTTTTCGCATAAAAATTAAAATTTCCAATCCGGCTATAAAAATACCACCTAATAATCCACCAATAATCATAATCATGTAAATAGGCGTTTAATCATAAAGATCTGCCTAATCTATCGTATTGAACACCGGAAGCCGGATAGTGCCATAACGAATCAGGGCGTAAAACATATCTTATCGGACCAGACTCGATATCTCTCGAATGACGTTCAAATCTGTCAAACTGAATTATATAGATGTGTTTGCCGTTGAAAACTAGTCTATAATCGAGAATTCATAGAATGGGGTATCCTCAATTTGCGTTATCGACCCGTCTGGAACTGTGTGCCGGTACAGAAAAAGGCTTATCGTCTACCTCGTTAACACGTTGAGTTAGCAGGTCTGGAATGCAATTGCATGGCTTTTCAGGATGAGTTTTGCTTCCACTGCACCCTTTGGGAAACTCAAAAGCATTTCAGTTGATGTATAACATTCTTGATACTTAGATGGCTCAATAATGATAAAATTAACTGTACCATCCGTATTATGGATCACAATTCTGAAGAACATAAACACGTTCTATATTTTTTCCAAAACTGAGATACTTGATTTACAAAATTTATCGTCTAGCTATTTGCATTCAACCGAGTATCTAGTAGATTCACTAGTAAGTTCTGCAATCTTGATATCTGCCGTCCATATCTTAGCATTTTATAAATTCATGCTATCCGTAAGGCCGATAATTGTTTGTACTCTTCCATCACCAAAGTTACATTTCCCTGTTGGATTGAGGTAGAAAACAACCATCTGAGTGTTCAGCTGATACGTGGTATTTTTGAAACAGTTGTCATACCCGACCTCGAAAATCTAGTTAATTTTGGTGTTTATTTATAGGAAGCTATGATCAGGGCGTTGCATTTAGTAGTTAAAAATGATGTTAAAATCTAGCACCGGAGTCAGCGCGAGGCTCCGTATTATGTCAAAGCAGATCTCCGCATCTATTTCATCTTACTGGTGCACACAGTCAAAGATGATTTCAAACCTGTTAGCATCCGGTTGATCCCGCAGCAAGAGGCCACTGGGCATATCTAACAGTTTATCAAAAAGTGACAAGCTCGCAATAACGGTTTTATTGAAGCTCTCGTCATCGATTCCTCCACCTGCGGCAAACTGTGTATTTGAGAGGTCGCATCCGCGATTTTCAGCGCGTATGACTATTTGTGACCCGTGGATCTCGCAGACAGCGCTAGCAATGCAGTCATCATGGTTGAACACAAGTAGTGAGAAGTATGAGAGCGTTTGACGAATTTCAGCGTCCATATCCATAATCTACACAAGGAAATTGGACTGGCGAGTGACAAGTCCAGCATTTTGCTGAGCGACCGAATCAAATGAGATCTGGAGGTGTAGCTACTCCAAGTGCCTGAAATTGAAATTTGAGGATATCGCAATTTCAGAGTTTGCGAGCTCGACTTTGGCCCTGGCGAGGTGGTTCTACAGTTACGCGCATAGCTTGAAAGGGCTGGAATCATCTGGTGGTAAATAGGAGGCGGTTAGGGTACCTTGGTGCGTGATCGGATTGTAGATGAAAGTAGCGTTAGGCTGGTAACATGTGAGACTAAGCGTAAGGAGCATTCTAGTATAATGGAACGCACGTTTGGAGCGGTAAATATAATGTTATTTGTGTTAAAAAAATTTTTATGATATATTAATATAAATTGAATATAGGAAGGTAAAAGAAATAGGGTTTTTAGAATTTTAAATACAGAATAATAAAAGGTTATTGGTACAATCTAATTTGTTGACAATGGAAAACATTACGTATATAATATACATTATAAACAGATTGCTAAGAAATAAATGTTACGAAATTCTAGTAAACTTATAAGTCTAGGCTTTCAATAGTGAGTGGTATAGTTTATTTTGTAATTATATCTGATTGTACTTGTTAACAATATGCATAAAGCAAAACACTAATAGTAAAAAACAATTCAATTATAAGACGATTATTGTAATTACTTTATAACTTTTGTTTGCATTACAATTAATTAAATAATGAGATTATAATGGAATACCTAATAAAATTTTCAAATTTAAAACTAATAGAGTAAATAGTATAAAACTAGGTTAACTATATATTGTGAATTTTTTATATTTAGATATAAAAGGTAACGACAATAAAAAGAAAATTCCTTGATTAGACTTATTCTAATGTTATTGAAAAACTAAGATAAATAAAAAAATAATTATCACACATAGCTATCCACAATTGATCTTTTAAACAACTCTCAAGTATCGTCTAAAATCTCAGAATTGTTATACCAAATTTAAAATGGATTATAACATTAAAATAATAAAATACTTAAGTCAGTTGTACAAGTTTTAACTACGTTATAAATTCAATTTTTAATTAATTCAAGAACATTTCTTTGTTTATTTCGACTTAGTAAATAAAATTAAAAAGATTCTGCTAAAATTATATTCATAATTTTTTCGTAGTTAAGAATTTATCTAGTGATACTAATATAAATGATATTTTTTCAGTGAAAATAACTCATATAATTGGAAAGCGGTAATGGAAAATAGGAATACATAGAAAAATATAACAAATATAACGTGAATAGAGAAGCAGTAAAAAACTTGAAAGGTAAAATTAGTAAAAAGACTTCTTATAATGAGGGAATTACTATTAGATTGATATGGAAGCAACCGTAATATCTAGAGTATAGGTGGATCTATATCTATAAGACTTTAATCCAATGCTAAAAATCATATAATATATAAGAAAGCAATTACAAGGAATTTAAAGCCATAAAATAAGATATATATCCAATCTGTAACGACATTGACGGAGTTAAACAGATAATAAATGCATATTCCTAATAAAATGCAAATAAACTAAGGCTATTAGAAAGCAGATGGTGTACAAGGCGATGGAGACAAGCCGGTGCAGCCCTTCCTGCCGGTGAGAGCCGAGCCAAAGTACACGGTGCCGAAAACGTTCAACTTTACCATGTTCAAGAGCCCGTGCAAGTGACCACTCTACATTTGGAACGAATATAAATAGTTGATTATTTTATGTATAGTCACCTTCTAAGTCTGCGTAAATGTCGTACTTCGTGCCATCGCAGACCTCCCAGCTGCACCAGATATCCGATTTGCTGAGGCCCATAAAGGACCTTTCGGATGCATGGCAGATCGACCTGGAACCCTACATTGAGGACTTCTACAGCACCTTCACGGAGGACGAAATTCCAGATTTCCGGGACGCGGCGGCGCTGGTGTTGGGGGCGAGCAGCATATTTGCGCGCAAGGTCGACTTCCTGTACGACTAGCTGCAGGCTGCCCTGATACAGAACAGCAGGAACCAGAAGCCCAGCCGGCGCAAATCCCTGGCGGCCTTTTCGGGCCAGAACATCATCATCGACTACATAGCGTCGCCCCAAGAGTACGACCTGACCTCGTACTTTGAGCAGTTCCAGCAGGAGCCCACCGAGGACCTGTGCCTGCTGCCCCGCGACCCCCAGACCAGCCTGTGCTCCAGGACCTCGCTGGAGACCCAGAACTACAAAATCTCGCCCGTGTTCTCCGCCATCTAGCAGCAGCAACTCCTGGTGTTTGAGCACTGGGACACGCCCCAGCTGTACAGAGCGCTCAATGGCGACGTCAAGGCAGGCCCGACGCTGTTCTCGACGCCCCTGAACCCCAAGATGTACGAGCAGATGAGCAGGCTGGTCGGCGCCGAGAAAAGTGTCATCGCGCCGCAGCAACCTCTGCCGCCATCCGCTCTGAGCTCCCAGCCCGACTCTCCGCCCGGCCACGATATGGTGCAGCCAAGCGAGAACTCTGACCCGGGCGAGGGCCCAGACGACATCAACCTGGACGAGCTCTCGTTCCATGCCATCCTCGACATTGCGACAGAGAGCATCGCCGACCAGATGGATACGCTCTTTTAGAAAATCCAGGGCTTTTGCGATCAAAAGGCCGCCAAGGTCGCAGCCGCCAAGCCCTTCCAGCTGATGCGGCCTAACGAGATTCTGCCTCCCAGGTAGGACGTCAGGATCGGAAACTACGTCTTCGTGGGCGAGTTGGCGGGCCTGGACTACCAGGAGCGCGGTTTCGACTACGACCTCGTCGCCCTAAACAACACCGACGCGTTCGTCACCGCCGGCACCTTTTACTCGGACAGCGTGCACTCTGCGACCGCCAAAAAGGCGATCTTCGGCGCGAGGTAGGTGGTCTCCGTGGAACAAGACCAGGCGTCACGCCAGGCTGAGCAGACCCAGGGCAGCCAGATCCAGCTCGATTTCGAGATCCCGAAGGAGCCGCTGGTGCAGCGCCAGCTCCAGAAGGGCAGTGGGTTCGTGTATCGGAAAATAATAAACCACGACTACCTGTTCTGGAAGAAGAGCACGATCGTAAGCACGGCGCCCTTCGATATCTAGGAGGTCACGAAGGCCGTTCTAGACCAAAGCGGCGAGAAGGTGCTCCTCCGGCAGCTGAGCAAAAACAGGCGCGAGCTGTCCCAGAACTTCATGGGCGCCCTGCTGCTGGCCAGCCAGGGCAAGTGCGAGATCATCGACGAGGGCGAGCGGGGCATCTTTGTGTTGCGGAAGGACTGAGGAGGCGGCGTCTCGGATGCGCGCCAACTGACCTCCTGGAGATGGTGCGGGCGGAGGCATGTGGCTGTTTGCGCGGGCTAGTTGGTGGCGAAAGTATCCCGCTGAGAGTTGTGCGGCCGGACTATGCGCGACGGGCGCAGCCTAAAGTTTGAACTACGATAGTGCTTACCAGTCCAGCAAATGCGGGGAGGCAGTTTAGGCAGTATCCGCCAATTGGCGGATTAGCCAGCCCAGAACATCATCCTTTACGAACCACGCCGTTGGCAACTGCAGGATAATAGTAACATATGCACCAGTGGAGTACGCTCGACTCCAATTTAAGGTGGGGTGTATTCGTAAATTGTAAATGTTAAATGTCACTAGAAGCGGCTAGTTACTGCAGGTGGGTGCGGTAAGGATGGTTTAGGTTTACGCGAAAAGGAGAGGAACATGGTGTCTAGTCATTTGCTTGTTGGATTTTGTGTAATTATCTCCTGTATTTTCTAGTTTACTATCTTGAAGTTATATAAATGTACTGTACATTAGGTGTATAAAAATTACTTCACAACAATTTAGATATGATTTTACGGTAATTACAATGAATATTAATTGTAACTTTTTCATTATTAATAAATTAAAATACGTTAAGATTATTCATCTACTTTGTAACAGATATTTTTTGATATTTTTGGATTATGAGGACATTCTCAACTTCGACTAGATAGGAATCTAAACAGTGATTTGCTATTTATTATATTACTATACTTTTACTTAATACAAAGTCAACACAAAATAATTTAGTATATAGATGCTATTTTTGCAACTAAAGAGGTCCATTATTCTCGACGACTCGCAACAAAATCGTAGATTAACCTGCTGCCTCCAGTCCAAAAACAATAGTTTTAACACAAAAGCAATCTTTAACGCGCTATCTATCCATTTACCCTAACAATTATAGTTTGTCAACTGCATTAATTCTTAAACACAATTTTGTGTAACTTTCATCCCAACTGTTTGCATTCACTAAATAAGTCTGAAATCAATTATTTACGGTACAGTTTAACTCATTTGGGCGCCAGCACAGGATATTGACAACCAATTAAAACCAAGTCATCTATTATGTCCGTTAACGCGTATTTCAAGTACACGAGATATTGCATTATTATATTCTAATACACTTAAAATCAATTTTTCTTCCAGAAATTCAACAAACCTGTCAACAAAGCCAACGAATATGGATTTGAAAACGCTGAAAGGCCCGAACCAGAGTTTGATTTGCAGCCCATTTTCTTTTAGAAATCAAAAATAAATATCATTCAAATGATATAATAAACGCTAAATTTTAATTCAGAATTAGAGCAATTCGTACCAAATCTCATGCCACAACAGTCCCAAAACTCGCTATTTTGCACATTTCGCGCGAAGTTTCCAATAAACCGCTCAAATCAACGCTGCGGACCCCAATTCGCCGCGTTTAGCCCACGTTTTCCGCATCCTGAGAAAGCGGCAGCGGACCTGGTTGTCCGTACGGTCGCCCAGCGCGGCTGCAATTTCGCTCCAACCAGGCTACGGGACGCGGGACGCCATGGCGATGAGTACCTGGTCCTGGGATGGCGTCCACTGGCCCTTGCAGAGCCCTGGACGCAGCACACGCGCAAAGCGCTGCTGACACTGCGACGGGCTGAATGGGAGCTTGAGCGCAGCCCGCCCGAAGTCGTTGGGGTGCTCCTGTATCAGTTTCAGGAGCAGTGCATCGTGTTCGGCGGTCCAGTGAGAGCGCGTTTTAGCGACTTTTTGCGGATATGCGGTGAGCGGGATAGAGCGCGTCCGAAGCTCCGGTTCAAGGTGGCAAGAGCAGGCGGTAAGGTCTCCTATCTGGTCATAGGTGATAAGGCCCATGCAGTAGCATGCGTATTGCTGGGGGAGCATTTGGAGTCGAAAATGAGATTCTAGTAGAATATATATAATAATTTACTAAATTGATTCAATTCATACTTTCCTTTTCCACTCCCCAGGATGATTAGTTACAGCCGCCCCAGACTCAATACTGAGGACGCAAAGGTTTGACTGACGCTTTCAAGTATTTATATTTCTTTAGCCTGCGGGTACTCGTTACTTATTATACGATCTCTGCCGTGCTTATCGGGCACCGTAGGCGGGCTCGCCATAGGGCTGCTGCGCTACACCAGAGCGGGCTGGCCCCTCCGCTGCTCCAGAGGGCGCGAAGGCCTGCCCACAGTGATCCACGTCATACTCACTAGTCCCCAGGGTCGTCTGGTGCCAGCGAGCTCTCGCAGATACCGTCCAGCAGGCAGAACTCCTTGACCTCGTCCAGGCTGAACTCGCGCACGCACAGGTTGTCCAGGCTCATCAGCCGGCTGGCGAAGGCGCACCGGATGGGCTCCTTGGGCCGGGGCTTGAAGCTGCCATGCCTCAGGTGCAGCGGCATTTTCCTTGACAATGTGCTGGCGAAGGGGTATCAATATAAGGCGAGCCGCTCAAGAATGGAAAGGGCATTTGCGCGAGTGCAGATGAGTTAGCAAGGAAACCAGTTTCTCCGTTTTCCATACCTCATATTAGGCCATTGTGACGCCAGTTCCCAAACAAAGCGGAAAGTCCAAAGTATACAGTGCGTATTCCCGCGTAATACGGCCATCTAGAAAGGGGCTGGGCAATGCTGCGCAGGGTCCGCCCTCTGCCGCTGGCCGTCGGTCCTGCTGCCTCCGGCCCGCTGAGCCACCCTGCCGCGGAGTCACACCAGCACCCGCACCGCCTTGAAGCCCTCGGGCCCCAGGCCGCAGCCCCGCAGGTCGAGCACCTCCAGGCCCTCCACCAGGCCGGTGTCGGCGGACCGCAGTCCCCTGCAGTCGGCCAGCTTCAGGACCCGGAGGACCAGCGGCGCCGTGGCGCTCAGCCGCACGAGCCGCGAGCCCGTGAAGTCCGCACCGTCGAACGGCACCCTGACGCTCGCGAGGTCGAACTGCAGCACGCTGGCGCCCCGGAAGTCGAGGATGGCCAGACCGTTGAAGTTGCGGTAGAACTTCATTCCGGGGGCATGCCTTATAATACAATATCCGGCCCCTCTACGCAAATGGCGAACGACGCGCAGAAGAAGATCGTCCAGCAGAACGCGGCCACCGTGGGGAAGCTGCGCAGCGCGATCGCGGCCGTCTTCGCCTTCCACCTGGCCCTCTCCTACGGCCTGCGGGCCCGCTCCGTGCGGCTCCCGCGCGTCTGCTGCTCCTGCCTGGCCATGGGGCCCGTCTGCGCGATCTACCGCGCCCTGGCCCGCTTCGCGCAGCCCAGCATGGACGGCACGCAGACGCTGCGCAACAACTCGCCCATCACCCAGGGCCACCTCTTCTCGGCCCTCTTCGACGTGGTCTACGTGCTGCTGTTCTGCCTCGTGCTGCTCAGCTTCAGCGACGGGATGCGCTGGAGCTTCCTCCTCCTGCCGCTGGGCGCCGTGGCGGTCCTCTGGGTCAAGGTCGCCCGGCCCTGGCTGTTCCAGTCCCGCTTCGACGACGAGGGCGAGCGGCAGAAGCAGCTGGAGATGGACCAGGCATACGCGAAGGCCAGGGAGCGCGCCGAGCGCGGCAGGAGGAAGTACAAGTTCTGAGCTCACTCTTTTTCGTTTGTAGTGTATCCACAGATCCAGACTTTCTGCAAAAGCATTCACAAGCTAAAATCAGCAATCCAGCCACAATTCCAGATACCCCCGTTATACTATACACTAGCGTATTACTATATATTCTTGTCTGATCGAAAAACTAAATCACGGGAATTATGACTTGATCATATTATACAATAGAATAAAGCCTCTTGCTCGTAATTAGAGATGAAACTTTCTGTGCAGTGGCTCGGTCCACAGAATCTTCAAATGCGATAGAATAGTTTTGCACTGAAAAAATATCTCGTCGACTGAGCACTAGGAATGGTTCAGGCAAGATATCTGTTATTAAACCATTTTTAACCGTTTTTTCAAAAAATGATACTTAGATTAGATATCTGGATTATACTTGGAGTGTACATCCTATAATATAAATCGGCGCATTGCCTATTTAAATTGATCCCTCGACGGCATTGCTTTCGAACTAAACAGTCAGCTAAGTGTATTCATAACACGACTGATATCTTCTTGGATTTAACATTATGAAATCAAGCGCGCCGTTGTCTCTATATACGAGGACTGTGACTGAAACAAGAAGAGTCTCCTCCTTTCCTAGAAAGGATAGTAATTCAATGCAAGTGGGGTCTTCAACCTATTTGCACTCTACTGATAATGTGGTAGTTTCTTAGCGGAATTCCGACTGGTTATTTTAGTACGTCCATGTGACGCCTTCACCTGCAATTTCAGAATTTGTAATCCCAACAATAACTTCCGTTAAATTTGATGAAAACACACATTTGTTAGTAGGCGTAAAGTATAGGATTATAAGTTCTCCGTTAATTTGGTAAGAGGAGTCTGAGTAGCAATTAACAAGATTGGTATCAAAAATGTTATCTATTGAAGTTGTGAATGTAAGATAATCTGTATCAGGATTGTTTAGTTAGAAATAAAGATTGAATTGAAGGTCCACTATGGCGTTGTAAATAATATTATTTACCATCTAGTCGCACTCACTTACGTTGGGAAAATTATTACAGTTGAACACCACTTCGATAGGTGAAGATTCAGTGAGGGAGGAAAACTGCACGCCAACCTAAAATATAAGGGACTAATCGAATACTACCAACTCAGCTAACACAGTTTCATTTAACTACTCCGGTGCGAGCCCAGAGGGTTTCTTGCCAAACTGTGTAATCGAGTAATTACACCCATTTTGCTTGGCTGATATCGTAAAGACGTTGTCTGCTAGAGACGCCTTAACGTCAACTAGGCAATCATTCGCGTTGAAGCTTAGCACCGAGAAGTAGGCCAGGGTCTGCTTCACCTCGGCGTCCATGTCCAGGAAGGTGATCTTGAAGTTCGACTGGGTGGTGAGAAGCCCGGCCTCTTTTTCCGCATCGGTCTCAAAGGGAATATTGATCTGAATGTTCTGCTGATGGCGATACTCAAAATTCTCGGAAAAGGATTCCTGGGCGTTGGCCAGTTCCACTGATGCTCTGGTGAGTCTGCCGTCGAGCTTCTGCCAGATTTCGAAAGCGCTAGATCTGGACTCCGGGAGGTACGTGGCCCGCAATATGCCCATCCCGGTAATCGGGTTGTACACGAAGGTGGCGTTGGGTAAATAGCTGCTGACGGCGGGCAGACTTAGGTTTTGCGAAAAATGTTATTATACTATAGTTAACTATATTCTATATATGCGGCTATAAAATAAAGAGGTAGAAAATAATTTTAATATTATTTATAGTAGCTTAATTACTAAATACTAGTTAAGCTTTAATTAAATGATCAACTGACTGTTATACTTTTAATGTCATTTCTATTTTAATGACATTTGTTATTAGTCATATATTATTTTTATTATAATCTCACATCTTTCTGCCTAAATTTAAATTGATGTTTATGGTGAATTTCATCAGCAAATAGAATTAAACTTCATTACATATTATATTAGCTCAACATAAATTAAATACTCTTTAAACGTAATATTCAGTGTTACAAGTTTATCTCACTTCAAAAACTATCTCAAAAATAAATATTATTAAATTAACTAAAAATAACTCTAATTTGCAAAATATTAATATTATTATACATTAAATTATAAACAATCAACCACTCCACAACCGCCTCTTTTAATGCCTTTGCCAGTTCGCTCAGCAGTTACTCCTCCAATTTCGAAACGCCAGCATGCGCTCGATATACCAGAAACTACATACCATCCAGAAACAGTTAGACCGAGACAGACACTTTAGCCCACCATCCCACAGCCTTTCGAGTTCCCTGGGGACTACTTTTCGCAGCGGTCCAAGGAGCAGTTTTAGCGCCTTTTAAGCCAGCAGGGCGAGCGCGAGAACCAGCTCAGAATTCACAAGGCTAAGCAAGTCCCAAAGTTCTTCTAGAAACCTCTCGCGCACGCCGAAGATTCGACGGACGACGACTAGGACGCAAATGTCACATATGGCATGTTCATGAACTCTGCCAAGAGGGCCAAAGAGCGCAAAGCGTTTGACGAGTACATGAGAAGGAAAGAGGAGCTCACGAGGGAGATGGAGCTGAGAGAGGAAGAGGAGAGGAATAACAGGGAAAAATAGGAAGTGCAGGAGCTGAGAAAGCAGATGGTGTACAAGGCTATGGAGTACAAGCCGGTGCAGCCCTTCCTGCCGGTGAGAGCCGAGCCAAAGTACACGGTGCCGAAAACGTTCAACTTTACCATGTTCAAGAGCCCGTGCAAGTGACCACTCTACATTTGGAACGAATATAAATAGTTGATTATTTTATGTATAGTCACCTTCTAAGTCTGCGTAAATGTCGTACTTCGTGCCATCGCAGACCTCCCAGCTGCACCAGATATCCGATTTGCTGAGGCCCATAAAGGACCTTTCGGATGCATGGCAGATCGACCTGGAACCCTACATTGAGGACTTCTACAGCACCTTCACGGAGGACGAAATTCCAGATTTCCGGGACGCGGCGGCGCTGGTGTTGGGGGCGAGCAGCATATTTGCGCGCAAGGTCGACTTCCTGTACGACTAGCTGCAGGCTGCCCTGATACAGAACAGCAGGAACCAGAAGCCCAGCCGGCGCAAATCCCTGGCGGCCTTTTCGGGCCAGAACATCATCATCGACTACATAGCGTCGCCCCAAGAGTACGACCTGACCTCGTACTTTGAGCAGTTCCAGCAGGAGCCCACCGAGGACCTGTGCCTGCTGCCCCGCGACCCCCAGACCAGCCTGTGCTCCAGGACCTCGCTGGAGACCCAGAACTACAAAATCTCGCCCGTGTTCTCCGCCATCTAGCAGCAGCAACTCCTGGTGTTTGAGCACTGGGACACGCCCCAGCTGTACAGAGCGCTCAATGGCGACGTCAAGGCAGGCCCGACGCTGTTCTCGACGCCCCTGAACCCCAAGATGTACGAGCAGATGAGCAGGCTGGTCGGCGCCGAGAAAAGTGTCATCGCGCCGCAGCAACCTCTGCCGCCATCCGCTCTGAGCTCCCAGCCCGACTCTCCGCCCGGCCACGATATGGTGCAGCCAAGCGAGAACTCTGACCCGGGCGAGGGCCCAGACGACATCAACCTGGACGAGCTCTCGTTCCATGCCATCCTCGACATTGCGACAGAGAGCATCGCCGACCAGATGGATACGCTCTTTTAGAAAATCCAGGGCTTTTGCGATCAAAAGGCCGCCAAGGTCGCAGCCGCCAAGCCCTTCCAGCTGATGCGGCCTAACGAGATTCTGCCTCCCAGGTAGGACGTCAGGATCGGGAACTACGTCTTCGTGGGCGAGTTGGCGGGCCTGGACTACCAGGAGCGCGGTTTCGACTACGACCTCGTCGCCCTAAACAACACCGACGCGTTCGTCACCGCCGGCACCTTTTACTCGGACAGCGTGCACTCTGCGACCGCCAAAAAGGCGATCTTCGGCGCGAGGTAGGTGGTCTCCGTGGAACAAGACCAGGCGTCACGCCAGGCTGAGCAGACCCAGGGCAGCCAGATCCAGCTCGATTTCGAGATCCCGAAGGAGCCGCTGGTGCAG
Source organism: Spironucleus salmonicida (assembly GCF_000497125.1). Lineage (NCBI taxonomy): Eukaryota > Fornicata > Diplomonadida > Hexamitidae > Spironucleus > Spironucleus salmonicida. The sequence goes on from NC_090598.1 coordinate 798,882, forward strand.
CGCCAGCTCCAGAAGGGCAGTGGGTTCGTGTATCGGAAAATAATAAACCACGACTACCTGTTCTGGAAGAAGAGCACGATCGTAAGCACGGCGCCCTTCGATATCTAGGAGGTCACGAAGGCCGTTCTAGACCAAAGCGGCGAGAAGGTGCTCCTCCGGCAGCTGAGCAAAAACAGGCGCGAGCTGTCCCAGAACTTCATGGGCGCCCTGCTGCTGGCCAGCCAGGGCAAGTGCGAGATCATCGACGAGGGCGAGCGGGGCATCTTTGTGTTGCGGAAGGACTGAGGGAGGCGGCGTCTCGGATGCGCGCCAACTGACCTCCTGGAGATGGTGCGGGCGGAGGCATGTGGCTGTTTGCGCGGGCTAGTTGGTGGCGAAAGTATCCCGCTGAGAGTTGTGCGGCCGGACTATGCGCGACGGGCGCAGCCTAAAGTTTGAACTACGATAGTGCTTACCAGTCCAGCAAATGCGGGGAGGCAGTTTAGGCAGTATCCGCCAATTGGCGGATTAGCCAGCCCAGAACATCATCCTTTACGAACCACGCCGTTGGCAACTGCAGGATAATAGTAGCATATGCACCAGTGGAGTATGCCCGACTCCAATTTAAGGTGGGGTGTATTCGTAAATTGTAAATGCTAAATTTCACTAGAAGCGGCTAGTTACTGCAGGTGGGTGCGGTAAGGATGGTTTAGGTTTACGCGAAAAGGAGAGGAACATGGTGTGTAGTCATTTGCTTGTCGGAATTTTGTGTAATAGCTGCAAAAATATATTGTAATATAGTTTGTTCTCAAATGGTTTCCTTAGATAAATGATTTCCTCACTCATTTATAAAAGAGAAGAATGTAGCCTGTATGAAAGATATTACGACGTTAATTCAATCTGTATGAAGAATTTAATAAGTTATACATACTGAAAATATACTTACTAAAAGTGTGGAAGTAAATTCAATACTCTCTATAAAATAGAAGTTCAAATCTATGCTAAATTTTCTTACAATAATGAAGCCTCTTTGAGCTCATATATGTTGATATATCGCATGCCTTTCAACACCAGTTTGGGCCCGTCGGGAAGAACCGTGACCGCAAAGTGCTTCCTCTGCTCCGCCTTCGTCTCCCGGAGTGGACAGATCCGCGACCTCCGAGCCTGCGTTAGCCCCGAGCACCAGATTGGCGCCGCGAGCAAATTGAGGCATACCACTCCGACGCAGCAGTGAAGGACTCGCTCACATGTACCTGCGCCCGGACCGGCGGTAGTAGGGGTTGGTGTAGAACTGGCGCTGGCCGATAACCTGGCAGCCGCCCTGGTCCGTACCCGTGGGGATCAGGCCCGTCGGCACTGGTGCCTCCGGCTGTACCTCGGGGTTCTCGATGAAGACGCTCAGCGGCTGGTGGCGGGACTGCGGGGCGCCCATTTTCGGGAGTGGAGCGGACGCTGCTGGCGTCCTGGAGGACAAAAAAGGATAGTATATATTATCCAGTAATTATCAATCGAGTTGCGTGCGCTGGGAGCAGGATTATGTACATCGTCACCACCACTATGCAGAGATTCTGTAATCCAGCGGCATGCTCTTCTGGATGCGTGGCAAAAAAGGCTCAGTATTAAAATTAATCCTATATTTATGTATCTAGCCTTTTGATCGGTACTGTGATTAAATAGACTACTGAGTAAATTTGGTAATTTCGCCATGATTTATATTCTCAATCTCTTGTAAAATTACTACATATATAAATATGACTTACGTTTTAAGACCATTTAAGACTTAAGAAATTATAATATACTGCATTCTAAGCAAACTTTCAATTTGCAAAATTATCACAATTTAACTTAATAACATCATCAAAAAATCAACTTTAATTAATTAAGTTATTATACTATTTTGTTGAGATCCTAAAACAAACTGAGAATTTTTTACGGTTTTTTAGTTTTTCCAGTTATGATTAAAATTACTGTTTATTAATTTTTTAACACACTTACACTTATATATCTTTATATCCATTTTAAGTTATACTATATTATACTCAAAAATCGTATAACGTCCTAATTTAATATTATTCGAAATTATGTAAAATGAAGTAAAGACAGGTCGGCCGGCCATCCTCGCCTCCCGCGAAAAAAGCACAGAAGCCAGTCCCTCACCAGATTCTGAAACAGTATGGTTTTGCATCAGACTACTACTACGCAAAATTCAAGAAATCACAGCAGGTTTTGGTTACGCAGGCCGCCAGCGCCATGGCATTCATGAAACCCAGCATAACGCTCCCAAAATCACTCAAACTCACCGTGGTGGATTATAAGCTCGTTCGTAAGTTCTTCTATTACGAAATGCCGGAGCTCTACATGTGCGATTTTGGAGCGTACGTCGCAAACCCGTTCATCACGAAGCTGAATTTCACGTACACAGCCAACGCTATACAGATTTAAAACACCATAATCGCGCGTGCGACGAAACTTATCCAGGAGACCGGGGCCGACCGCAACTCCCTTGACAAAAAGTATCTTGACTGGATAACGAAACATTCGCGATACGGCAATATTGCTGAAAAGAATATGAAGCACAGCCAGTTCAGCCCGCTGGGTCCATTTAACGGGGTGGCCGTCTGCGCCGGCTTCGCGAAGCTGTTCAAGCTCCTCTCCAAGCTGCTGAACAAGGCTTCAATCTGCGTGACGGGTCCGGCCTCCAACGGTGAAAACCACGCCTGGAACATGCAAAAAATCGGACTTTCTTGGTACAATCTGGACTTCACATGGTGCCTAAAGCAGGAGTTCCCGCGATATTTTAACGTGAGCAACAAACTACTGGGCCATAGAAACAATTCAGTAGTGAAAACTCCAGTTTGCAGTACTGACCGCCTCAGCTACATGGTGAAGAATAAAATGTGGGCCGACACCCCAGAAGATATTTAGAAATGTTTCGCTGATTAGTTTAAGAAAGGCAAGATCTGCATTTTCAACAACAAGATCCCCCCGTAAAAATCTTTGGAGATTTGCCAAACCTGGCTCACACAGCGCGAGCTTAGCGTGCGGTAGAAGTACGCGATTTCTGGTATCCTGGCAACGGGGCGCACACAGCTCGTTTTCCGAGTTGCTCGAGATCCAAACGTGGTCTCGTTCCCCGCACAGCGCGGAATTTCCGCAGTGAAGCCTAACGTCATTTTCGTGCTCGGGGACGCCAAGGGGCTCGTTTCTGTAACCGAGGAGCGCGCGCTACGCGCTCTCTTCACGTGCCGTAAGAGTGTAGCAGTGCAGGTGATCTGCGGCGCCGGGAGCGGCAGGCGTCTTCACGCGGAGCTCGCAGACCTGGCAAACCGTTTCTCGGTATAGATGGGGCGATACGTAACACTGCGTAGCGTAGGGTTCCAGGGCACTAGCATGATAGTTTTCAGACTCGAGATCGATCCACAAATCCGCGTTTTGCGGCAGAACCGGGGTGTGGTAAAAGGGGGCAAGTACCTGATGCGGATGGTAGGAGCGGACTACCGGTAGGTGCTTGGCGCGCAGCGGCAAATTAAATGGGTGCAGCATGGGGAATTCTGCCTTTTCGAGGTGCTTGCGTGAGCAATTTTTAAAATTGGAAGGATGTGGAAATTAGTATTATTATTGTATAATAATTAATAAAAATATTTTTGTAAACTTGATTGTTTTTGCTGGATGGTTAGTGAATAATGTGGGTGGCTATTTGTATGGAAGTTGGGTTGATTTTAGCTTATATAGTCACTGCAAATATGATTCTGCAGTTTAAAGTCAGAAACAAAATAATATTTACAGATAAATAGAAATTGTTATAATAGCCAATTTATTCATTTAGCGTAACACTAAATTAGCACCATTCCGTTATATTATAGCACATCACATGCACATTGAACGCACGCCTCCCATGACATTCTCCCATTTTACTTTAATTCTATACATGCAGTTGAAGTCCCGCTCTTGATAAATTACTCGTGGATAGCATCTTCTAAAGCAGGTCTAAGAAGTTTTGCAGCAAATGATACCCCATATTCATTGTTTGGAGCATTTCCATGACGATATTACAATGTGTCATTAACCAAGGGGTTCTCAAAACCATCGAATGCCCCTATAACAATAGAGGAGTACGGAAGGTGGAGAGGAGCCTATCTAAAATATTAAAGGGCAATTACCGCAGCTCGCATTTTGTCTATGTTACTTATTTTTATATAATAAAATCACTTCATGGAATAAGATTCTGAAATATCCAGCTAAAGTTTTATATCTTCCACGTCTTTTTTAAGTATCAAAGTTGTGCTACTAGTTCGATCTTCACTGAATTCTATCTATCGATCACACTACCGAAATTACTTTGAACCTGAGTTGCGCGGCGATTTGAATATTGGTGTATGAAAAATGTTACTGCTAGAGTCCTAATAGATAATCTGGGCCTCGCTTAAATCTGTATCCGAGTTGTTTATTTTCAAAATGAAGTTTCCAGTATCATTTTACAGCATATCATGCCAGGAGTATAAATTCTATTTAATACCGCCGTTGATCTTCATTTAGATTATTTATACGTATCTTTTAGTAAATTCATACCTTTTATAAAAATCTTCATATTTATTGTCTCTTTAAATCAAGATGTTAACGTTATGTCGCATGGTATTTAGGAGCTGCGCAGAATTGCCCTGTGCGGTATGCAATGGGAGGAGCCTGTCGCTGCGCATTTTGGAAGGAGCCGTGGCGGCGAAAGCGCTCGGGTTGTGTATAATATGTGATAGAAACACCCATCAGTTACAACCCCGCTTCCAGAATATACTGGTTTGCTTCTCCGCCCGGTCGGGAAGTTTGCCCGACTAGGTGCCATGAGTGCCCGCCAGGTGTGCGCCTCGCAGGTCCGAGCGTGCTAGCCCTCCCTGAATTTGGCGTCGCTCGATTTAGATAACTGCATTATTATATGTACCACCGCCCGCATTCCCCGCTCCGTCCCGCTCCCTCAAGGACCTAGAGTTGACGTGCCGCACCAGCAGCGGCCTCGCGTTATATGGATCCGACATGCTGGGCCTCCAACCGCGTTCTGCGGCTGGGCCCTCTGCTCTGGCCTCGGCCCTAGCGACAGTCCCCAAATATCTATTCCGCTGCCATGGCAGCCTATATTCATTATTAGTATCACTCCTCTTCGCCCAGGAGCCGTTCCACCGCCTCCCTGATTTCCGCCACGGAGTCCACGATAATCGTCGCTCCCACCAGCTCGGCGCGCGTCCTGAAACCGTAGGTGACCGCCACTACTGGGATGCCGGCCGCGATGGCCGTCTGCACGTCCACCTCGCTGTCCCCCACGAGAACGGCCCGCTGTTCGCACGCTAGGATGGCGGGATTGGGCTTTGGTTGGAAGGCCCCGACGCCCCTGACCTCGTCGAAGTACTGCGCCAGCCCGAGCTTGACCACTAGTTGCTGCAGGGTGTCCTCCGGCTTGTTCGAGGCCACCACGAGCCGGTTCCTTCCAGCCGCCCGCAGCGCGTCTAACAGCTCGACGACCCCAGGGAAGAGGGCCGGGGTAGCTGCGTGCAGCTCGGCTAGGTAGTGCGCAAGCAGCTGCTCCTACACAGCGGCGGGGGCCGTGCGCTCCACCAGGGCCTTCGCGCCCCAGCCAACGCAGCGGCACACCTCGGCATCAGGGAGCGGGTCCAGGCCGAATACGAGTCTCGAAGCGTTGAGTGCGGTGGCGATGGATGCCAGGGAGTCCACCAGGGTTCCGTCCAGGTCGAAGAAGATCGTCTGCATTTTGGAGATGTCTCTAGAGGTGCGGACACATATTAAAAGCCAAAATGCCATTCCCCACGAAATACGTACCCGACCACGCAGTACACTTCATGCAGTATCGCCTCCGCACGGGGCCGGCACGGCAATAGAGCCTGGTTCAGGGGTTCAGGTCTGCGCAGCAGCAGGCAGCGGTGACCTAGTTTTAGCGCCGGGTCCAGCACTGTACGGAGCCTTGTCGCTACACAGTCCCCAAAGGGAGGGATGTGATCAAGGCTGAGGACAGTGAGGCCTTCTTCTTCACCCACGGCGGATTCTCACCTCCGCAGGCCCGCCCCACCCGGTTCATCACCGGTAGGCAGAAAGCCTAGTTCCGGCAGATAGGGATGGACACCATCCTGCCATGCGCACCACCAGAGAAAGATCTACGGGGAATTAGCAGCTGCCACCTTTCGGTCGAGACACTGGTCGCCCAGATCACCTATATCGTATCCCAGAGGAGGCAGCTGGAGCGGGCCGAGCAGGAACTGAAGACGGGTCGAGCTGTGCGAGAGAGGCGAAGCCTGATGTTCAGGAAGTGATGAGGCTGCCATACTCGCGGATACTGCACTCACTCAGAACACGATGTCGCTCGTGGACGCGCTGTCACAAATCTGATCCACGAGGCACGTCTTGCTGATCTGCTTCATGGTGAAGTCCCGCACGCATAAATTGTCCAGATCGGCAACCTTCTCGATGAAGCAGCACCGTGGCGACGCGAGCATCTTGGGCACGAAACTGTTTATCCGGAGGTGGAGCGGCATTTTTGGAATATGGGTTGCAACGTATTGTGGACCGATACCGGAGTTTCTGGATTTCATTGCCGGAAGTATAATGCGTTTATGCTAAATAAATCGGTTTCTGCAGATGCCAGTGCCGCAAATTTAGACAGTCTGTATCTCTGGTGTTACTGGTCATAAACATCAAATTGGCGACGCGCTAAGCACCGCTGCCTTGCTAATGGGTAGGACACACGTGAGAATGTAGCAGCTCCCGCCGCTGCCTGGAGGCTAAATTCTGGTGCGTCTGTCCCGCCAAGGTCCCATGGAGACCTTACCCATGTGCATGCCAATGCGTGAAGCTGGCTAGCCGAGCTATTCTCCAGATCCCTGCATCCCTCCAGGACGCCAGCAGCGTCCGCTCCACTCCCGCAAATGGGCGCCCCGCAGTCCCGCCACCAGCCGCTGAGCGTCTTCATCGAGAACCCCGAGGTACAGCCGGAGGCACCAGTGCCGACGGGCCTGATCCCCACGGGTACGGACCAGGGCGGCTGCCAGGTTATCGGCCAGCGCCAGTTCTACACCAGCCCCTACTACCGCCGGTCCGGGCGCAGGTACATGTGAGCGAGTCCTTCACTGCTGCGTCGGAGTGGTATGCCTCAATTTGCTCGCGGCGCCAATCTGGTGCTCGGGGCTAACGCAGGCTCGGAGGTCGCGGATCTGTCCACTCCGGGAGACGAAGGCGGAGCAGAGGAAGCACTTTGCGGTCACGGTTCTTCCCGACGGGCCCAAACTGGTGTTGAAAGGTATACCAATACTCTGGATGTCCCTACATCGGCTGAGCTACAGATACAATGAAGAAATTATATAATAATATATTTTTAAATATATTTTATACCACTTCTATTTAATATATGTCATCACGTGCATAGCGCCATCTACTTCGTGAATATTAGTAGCTACAACGAGATCCTATTCCAGGAATATCTGTTGGGCTTCTTAACGATTCTTTATTCTCTTGGAAGATTCTTATTTAAGGCCCTCCTGATTCTCCTTTTGAATCAGGATTATTTCGCGCTATTTTAACTTTTCCAGACGATTACCCAGATAAACCACCTAAACTTAAATTTACATCTTCCGTTTTTCATCCTAATGTATTCACAGATGGGGCAGTCTGTATTTCTATTCTACATGCTCCAGGAGATGATCCTAATGCTTATGAAGATCGTAGCGAGAGATGGTTACCAGTTCATAGTGCCAGTAGTGTGATTGTTAGCGTTTAAAGCATGTTAGCAGAACCAAATTGTGAATCTCCAGCTAATGTTGACGCTGCAAAAATATTCAGAAATGATTAAGTAGAATATAAAAAGCGAGTCAAGAAATGTGTACGCCTTAGCTTAGAAGATGATGAAGAGTGAATGATTTCTTATTACTAGTTATCTTATTTTAAATATTTTGATTAATTAAGAATAATGAATTAAAACTTAACTTTTGTCTTGATTTCACAATTTTTATACTATTTAATTACTTAAATGATATAAAATTTAAGCTGTTGCGTATTTAGGTAACCAGATAATATGCGTCTCAAATTTAAGTAGGAATACTTGTGATAAGTTTATATTGTGAAAAATCTTTACAATTTCCTTATTTAAAGATTTTCGACGCATTGTATATATCTGCAATTTTGAATAAGTAAATTTTAATATATTGCATCACAAAATAACTTTAATTTTTAAACTGTATTAACAAACAATAATATTCATTATTTTAATTAACGATTGTTTTCCTTTTACTTAAACAAAAATGGGAGCATGTTTACATAGTTCAAAAGTATAGCAGTCATTCTACTACAAAACTTTCATCTTTTAATAAGATTATGCCTAGCTTCCTTGTGATTTATCAATAGAAGAATAAAATAATGACGTTCTAAGGATTTAATTTTTCTAAAAACAGATTCTAGGATCAACTGGACTTATGGACGAAATGTCTTGCTCAATTACACAGCTATCAACAGGTGACTAGTATTCATTGATAGGAATAGATAGCTTTTTGTGATATTGATCAATAATTCACTTTTTGAATGAGGAACTCTTAGTAAGCTTTTTTAATGGGCCTAACACTTTTTTACATGCTACAGGATGATTAATATGTAGAGTATTTTAGCATTAATATATGTTATCACTAGCATCATCGCTTAGCTTATTAAATAAATTTTCAATTTCCAAGAGTTCATGATGAGTAAAAAAAATCAAAGAATCTCGTTAACTTTTAGGTTCAGTATGTTACTAGTATTATGTGAAATCAGATACATATTAACATTCCTATTCTTTAAAATCTCCTGTTGATGATATTTCACTAAATTACTCTTAGACAAATTCTAATTATGATGTTTATTTGCAACTATATACTTCTCTTGCTGACAAGGAGTCTGCAATATTGTAGTTAAGAGGCATTTAAAGCTCATTAATATATGATATAGGAAGTATTGCTGTTTGTGTATAAGATAAAAGGCCTCTATCACAAGATTATATGTTGATATCGCTTACTGATTCAGAACCATAAATTCGCATTAAATGTGGTTTTGTTTGCCGGTAAGCCAAGATATTGTAGTTTGAGAATTATTATTTAAACCTTAATTTTACTAGTTTAGTCTAAGGCGATTTAGTAAAAGTTGTAATAAATTGATGTGCTTCTATAAATGATTTATACTAAATATCTTTTGTTATTAATTACTTTAAATTGTATTTTACGATATTAAAGGCTTCAAGTACAGTCGTATTGCCTTCTTAATCAATAAGTACTTATCCTTTCTACCTTTTCATTTTATACAGAATATTACATCTATATAAATTTAGAATATAATGTAAACATAAATTATTAATAATAACTACAATAATATTTAATATATATCATGTATAACTAATTAGTTTAAACTATTATCAGTATGATATCATAATAAATTGTTTATTATTTAAATTATTCTAATTATTAATAAACCTGCAAAATATATAAAATTATTATTAATCAAATAAAAACAAGTATAATCAAACATTGCTAAATAAATGTTAATTATTCTTTACATTTTAAATAAAATGTATAAATAAGTGAATAGCGGAGATAACTTATAAAGTTTATCAAATATAAAATCAAATATTCACAAATTACTTGCTAGCACTTTTAGAGATGATACCATATATTACAAAAGTAACAATATAATTTATATTATTACCAAATAAACATATAAATTAGAATATTATATTTTACTAAATTGTATTATTAAATTTAAATGTTAAATTCAAATTTAAAACATCTAGTTAATTAATATTCCATATACAATTAGTAAATACAATATACTTAATACTGGTAAACCCTAAATTGTATAATCCAAAGAAGTTTGTAACTGATAATTGTCGAACCTTAATATCAATAGAAACGCTATATGTCATGAAATATAATATTTTAAAATTTAAATACAAAGAATTTACTCATTAAGATAAGTTCTTTTTATATTTTTGTTCTACAAATTGTTATCAACAAGTTTATATAGTTAAAAATACTGAATGAAAATTTAATTTGATTAAATATCAAACAGTTTACAATATACTTTTTAAACATATAGTTAGTTACTATAGTTGATTTTCAGGTGAAACCTATAATAAATAGAAAACTTTCATGCAACTAGTTCTTAATTTATTTCACTATAAACTTTAACTACAAGAATCATTAAATTGCTGCTAATGACAAAAGGGTACTTTTTCTAGACTTATTTATATTCTATTGAACTTATATGTACATAAATTATTTGAAGCAATCCTATTATTTTCCTGATTTCGTGTATAGATTTGAGTTAACATTAATAATAAGATACACCTATTGATATGATATGGTATACTAAATCATGCAAAAACTATAAACATAGGTGTTGTGTCGCCTTCAGTTCTATTAAAACACATAACTAAATATCTTTCATAAATACTAATATTAAAAATACCAAAGATATAATTCACTAGTTTGTGGAATCAAATAATATAGGATCTACTGCTATATCAATAGAAAATTGTTATTTAATCTTATAACCCGAGGTTTCAACAATAATTTCTTTTTCAAGCATTTTAAATTAAAAATATAATATTCATATAATAATAATTATGCATTTAAAGTATACAAAATAAATATGTCTTAATAATTTAATAAGATTCTTCAAACATAGTTAATATATTCTTGATAATTCTGATAAAATCATAGTAAGAATTTCAATAACATTATTATATTCTATAAAATAATTTTATAAAATAGTCTATCTCAACGAAAACCATGCCATTTAGCATCCTGCCATGGCGGAAACGTTGGCAGCCCAGAAATGAAGGACTCGCTCACATGTACCTGCGCCCGGACCGGCGGTAGTAGGGGCTGGTGTAGAACTGGCGCTGGCCGATAACCTGGCAGCCGCCCTGGTCCGTACCCGTGGGGATCAGGCCCGTCGGCACTGGTGCCTCCGGCTGTACCTCGGGGTTCTCGATGAAGACGCTCAGCGGCTGGTGGCGGGACTGCGGGGCGCCCATTTGCGGGAGTGGAGCGGACGCTGCTGGCGTCCTGGAGGGATGCAGGGATCTGGAGAATAGCTCGGCTAGCCAGCTTCACGCATTGGCATGCACATGGGTAAGGTCTCCATGGGACCTTGGCGGGACAGACGCACCAGAATTTAGCCTCCAGGCAGCGGCGGGAGCTGCTACATTCTCACGTGTGTCCTACCCATTAGCAAGGCAGCGGTGCTTAGCGCGTCGCCAATTTGATGTTTATGACCAGTAACACCAGAGATACAGACTGTCTAAATTTGCGGCACTGGCATCTGCAGAAACCGATTTATTTAGCATAAACGCATTATACTTCCGGCAATGAAATCCAGAAACTCCGGTATCGGTCCACAATACGTTGCAACCCATATTCCAAAAATGCCGCTCCACCTCCGGATAAACAGTTTCGTGCCCAAGATGCTCGCGTCGCCACGGTGCTGCTTCATCGAGAAGGTTGCCGATCTGGACAATTTATGCGTGCGGGACTTCACCATGAAGCAGATCAGCAAGACGTGCCTCGTGGATCAGATTTGTGACAGCGCGTCCACGAGCGACATCGTGTTCTGAGTGAGTGCAGTATCCGCGAGTATGGCAGCCTCATCACTTCCTGAACATCAGGCTTCGCCTCTCTCGCACAGCTCGACCCGTCTTCAGTTCCTGCTCGGCCCGCTCCAGCTGCCTCCTCTGGGATACGATATAGGTGATCTGGGCGACCAGTGTCTCGACCGAAAGGTGGCAGCTGCTAATTCCCCGTAGATCTTTCTCTGGTGGTGCGCATGGCAGGATGGTGTCCATCCCTATCTGCCGGAACTAGGCTTTCTGCCTACCGGTGATGAACCGGGTGGGGCGGGCCTGCGGAGGTGAGAATCCGCCGTGGGTGAAGAAGAAGGCCTCACTGTCCTCAGCCTTGATCACATCCCTCCCTTTGGGGACTGTGTAGCGACAAGGCTCCGTACAGTGCTGGACCCGGCGCTAAAACTAGGTCACCGCTGCCTGCTGCTGCGCAGACCTGAACCCCTGAACCAGGCTCTATTGCCGTGCCGGCCCCGTGCGGAGGCGATACTGCATGAAGTGTACTGCGTGGTCGGGTACGTATTTCGTGGGGAATGGCATTTTGGCTTTTAATATGTGTCCGCACCTCTAGAGACATCTCCAAAATGCAGACGATCTTCTTCGACCTGGACGGAACCCTGGTGGACTCCCTGGCATCCATCGCCACCGCACTCAACGCTTCGAGACTCGTATTCGGCCTGGACCCGCTCCCTGATGCCGAGGTGTGCCGCTGCGTTGGCTGGGGCGCGAAGGCCCTGGTGGAGCGCACGGCCCCCGCCGCTGTGTAGGAGCAGCTGCTTGCGCACTACCTAGCCGAGCTGCACGCAGCTACCCCGGCCCTCTTCCCTGGGGTCGTCGAGCTGTTAGACGCGCTGCGGGCGGCTGGAAGGAACCGGCTCGTGGTGGCCTCGAACAAGCCGGAGGACACCCTGCAGCAACTAGTGGTCAAGCTCGGGCTGGCGCAGTACTTCGACGAGGTCAGGGGCGTCGGGGCCTTCCAACCAAAGCCCAATCCCGCCATCCTAGCGTGCGAACAGCGGGCCGTTCTCGTGGGGGACAGCGAGGTGGACGTGCAGACGGCCATCGCGGCCGGCATCCCAGTAGTGGCGGTCACCTACGGTTTCAGGACGCGCGCCGAGCTGGTGGGAGCGACGATTATCGTGGACTCCGTGGCGGAAATCAGGGAGGCGGTGGAACGGCTCCTGGGCGAAGAGGAGTGATACTAATAATGAATATAGGCTGCCATGGCAGCGGAATAGATATTTGGGGACTGTCGCTAGGGCCGAGGCCAGAGCAGAGGGCCCAGCCGCAGAACGCGGTTGGAGGCCCAGCATGTCGGATCCATATAACGCGAGGCCGCTGCTGGTGCGGCACGTCAACTCTAGGTCCTTGAGGGAGCGGGACGGAGCGGGGAATGCGGGCGGTGGTACATATAATAATGCAGTTATCTAAATCGAGCGACGCCAAATTCAGGGAGGGCTAGCACGCTCGGACCTGCGAGGCGCACACCTGGCGGGCACTCATGGCACCTAGTCGGGCAAACTTCCCGACCGGGCGGAGAAGCAAACCAGTATATTCTGGAAGCGGGGTTGTAACTGATGGGTGTTTCTATCACATATTATACACAACCCGAGCGCTTTCGCCGCCACGTCTCTACCCGTTGCATGCAGATCTCCTAAATATAGAATTTTACAATTTTAAATTAGAATTAACTTAGAAACAAACTAAAGCTGTTAAAATATAAGTATGCCAACGTAATTGCCATAATAGTATTAACCATAAATAAACCTTGTTATACATTAGTCTATATTTACTGATATTATATTGTTTTAGAAAGTATTATTTAAATCGATTGTTTCGCAAAAACTAACTAAAATGATATTGTTTTTACTTTTCAAAAGTTTATTTTTATTATTCTGAAAAATATTAATTTTAATATAAATATATATTATATATTATTCTAAATTTCAATTCCACTAAATGGATTAGGGTTTTATCTGGACAATTGTTAATATGGTTCTCGCCATCCTTCTTTCAATTTGCTCAATTTTTAAGTTAAATTCGGATGCAGCCAATGACTTTAAGCATATTTTCCTAATTTTATTAGATATCATTATTATGCTAATTCCTCTTGTTACTAAAATTCACCCTTATTTTCTGTTTCTCGTTAACGGCATTTGCTGCGCATTTTTGCTCATGATCATCGCACTGCTGGAATTCAGCTCCCTATCCGGATTTTGCACCAACGCCATCGCCGTGCCGATTTCGTGCTATTCCGACGTCATTACGACAGTAGTTTGGATTGTTTGTATCATTTAAATATTCTTACGAAAATCAGAGGTCCAAACGGTCGTTAATATGGTCAAACAGACCGCTATAAGCTCTATTTCTGCTCCCAAAGCATGTGCCGACGTCGAAACTGGCGAAGAAGGCAATATGAATTCTACGGCAAAAGTTGACGTCGTTGACGCAAGTTTGGAGCAGGATGATAAACAGAAGGCGATGGAAGAGAAGCTGAAGTAAAAGTAGGCTTCTAAAGATGAGAAAACAAGGCTAGCGAAGGAAGCGAAGGAAACTAAAGAAGCTAAATAGAAAGAGGTTAGAGCTGCCAAAGAAGCCAAATAGAAGGAAGTTAGAGAGGCCAAGTAACAACTGGCTTTGAATGTTAAAGATGACGCGGACGCTAAGGCTAAGGAACAAGAAGACACGGAAAATGAGGGTAATTGATGGAAAATTTTATATATTTTGAGTTATTTTCGTAATTTTTATGTTTTTTTATGTAAAAGGGTTAAATTTTGCATATCCTGGTGATAGAATTGCTAAACTGGACTTGGGTTTGGGTTTAGTAAATTCATCGATATATTTTATAAAGATTAAAAGACTTGAAAATACTTGTTCATGATACAATAATGATCAAATAAGAAGATATGGTGTATAATAAAACGTAGTGCACTGAAGAAACCAATAATAATTATAGATTTCAGATGTTTTTTATTAACGTTGAGAACAAATTGAATTATTGGAATACCTTTAATTTGTTAAATAAATTTATTCAAAATATAGATATAAAAACTATGATAGTATATATCACCATTTACAAATAAACTATTTTAAAATATTACAAGATGGTAAAAAATGATTCTGTTGAGTTTATCATACTAAATATTGTCTAAGTACTAATTAAAGTTTTATTTTAGTATTACTAAAGTATATAAATAAAATGATTAATATATTTATACATGTATTTATTTTTCTTACCAGATTTTGATGATAGTTTACCATTGATAAATAGACATATATTTGATTAAGATTGTTTAGTTTTAATTATAAATGTAGGATAATTTATACTTTTTTTAACTCTGTAATAATAAACCCATTCTTCTAAACTCAAATAATTTAAAATATTTAATGTTAGAAAGTATCAATATGCCGAAAATTAATTAGATTTTATGAAAATTTTGAGTATAAATAATTATATTATTTAAGTTGGTTTCTTATTTTATAAGGTATATAATAATATGTTAATATGGTTGATATTTATTTAGATTGACATGACACTTTTAAGACCTTTAAGAATTATTAAAGAGTGAATATTCAAACTAAGATATAAAAGCTACTTTATATATTTTCTAATTGGTTATAATAAATTCTAAGATAATGAATTTATCCCTAAATTTCGTGTATAATGTAACTATATAAATATTTCATAAATTTTTATTTCTGACTAAACTTACATTAGATTTGTTTGTTTAATTATTAAGTTTTATTAGATAGTATCATTTTGTTAAAGGAGCAATAATGATTATTATTTTATAAATAGAGTTAAGATAATAAGTATGATCATAACGTATATGGATTCTTTATTATTAAAAAAATAGAGCCATAAATATAAAGACAGACATTTAAATAAAGATAAAACACAAATAATAATAAAATGGAATTTATTATAATTATTACATATTTTCATTAAAAATATTAGTCAACCATAATAACTTCATGAACTTTTATAATTAATATAAATTATCATGAAGAATAGTAAATATGAAAGGATACAAATTTTGAATAGAAAATATTAATCATATCAATAAGATGTAAAAGGCTAAATAGTATTTTCTTCATTTAAACTATCCCTACAAATGAGAATATTACAACACCAATAATAACTAGTATTTATTAAGATAAAAAATACTTATTCCCATTATAACTAAATTGTACTCTTTTGTTAAATTACATGTGAGTACGGCTTTATAATACAAAATAGAAAAAATACCAGTTAAAATTATATAATATAACTATATTGGTCATAGTTTTTACTGTTAATAATAAAGTATTAATGATGAATATTGACTTCATATAGATCCCACTAAAAAATTATGATATTATTTTAAATAAACTGCTAGAGAAAGGAAATATTTTACAACATCAGTTTTAAAATTATTGGCATTAAATACCATAAATTAAATAAATAATTTTATAAATGCTAAGTCTGCTCGCTGTCAGCTGCTATTTACCCAACGCCACCTTCGTGTACAACCCGATTACCGGGATGGGCATATTGCGGGCCACGTACCTCCCGGAGTCCACATCGAGCGCCTTCGAAATCTGTCAGAAGCTCGACGGCAGACTCACCAGAGCATCAGTGGAACTGGCCAACGCCCAGGAATCCTTTTCCGAGAATTTTGAGTATCGCCATCAGCAGAACATTCAGATCAATATTCCCTTTGAGACCGATGCGGAAAAAGAGGCCGGGCTTCTCACCACCCAGTCGAACTTCAAGATCACCTTCCTGGACATGGACGCCGAGGTGAAGCAGACCCTGGCCTACTTCTCGGTGCTAAGCTTCAACGCGAATGATTGCCTAGTTGACGTTAAGGCGTCTCTAGCAGCCAACGTCTTTACGATATCAGCCAAGCAAAATGGGTGTAATTACTCGATTACACAGTTTGGCAAGAAACCCTCTGGGCTCGCACCGGAGTAGTTAAATGAAACTGTGTTAGCTGAGTTGGTAGTATTCGATTAGTCCCTTATATTTTAGGTTGGCGTGCAGTTTTCCTCCCTCACTGAATCTTCACCTATCGAAGTGGTGTTCAACTGCAATAATTTTCCCAACGTAAGTGAGTGCGACTAGATGGTAAATAATATTATTTACAACGCCATAGTGGACCTTCAATTCAATCTTTATTTCTAACTAAACAATCCTGATACAGATTATCTTACATTCACAACTTCAATAGATAACATTTTTGATACCAATCTTGTTAATTGCTACTCAGACTCCTCTTACCAAATTAACGGAGAACTTATAATCCTATACTTTACGCCTACTAACAAATGTGTGTTTTCATCAAATTTAACGGAAGTTATTGTTGGGATTACAAATTCTGAAATTGCAGGTGAAGGCGTCACATGGACGTACTAAAATAACCAGTCGGAATTCCGCTAAGAAACTACCACATTATCAGTAGAGTGCAAATAGGTTGAAGACCCCACTTGCATTGAATTACTATCCTTTCTAGGAAAGGAGGAGACTCTTCTTGTTTCAGTCACAGTCCTCGTATATAGAGACAACGGCGCGCTTGATTTCATAATATTAAATCCAAGAAGATATCAGTCGTGTTATGAATACACTTAGCTGACTGTTTAGTTCGAAAGCAATGCCGTCGAAGGATCAATTTAAATAGGCAATGCGCCGATTTATATTATAGGATGTACACTCCAAGTATAATCCAGATATCTAATCTAAGTATCATTTTTTGAAAAAACGGTTAAAAATGGTTTAATAACAGATATCTTGCCTGAACCATTCCTAGTGCTCAGTCGACGAGATATTTTTTCAGTGCAAAACTATTCTATCGCATTTGAAGATTCTGTGGACCGAGCCACTGCACAGAAAGTTTCATCTCTAATTACGAGCAAGAGGCTTTATTGTATTGTATAATATGATCAAGTCATAATTCCCGTGATTTAGTTTTTCGATCAGACAAGAATATATAGTAATACGCTAGTGTATAGTATAACGGGGGTATCTGGAATTGTGGCTGGATTGCTGATTTTAGCTTGTGAATGCTTTTGCAGAAAGTCTGGATCTGTGGATACACTACAAACGAAAAAGAGTGAGCTCAGAACTTGTACTTCCTCCTGCCGCGCTCGGCGCGCTCCCTGGCCTTCGCGTATGCCTGGTCCATCTCCAGCTGCTTCTGCCGCTCGCCCTCGTCGTCGAAGCGGGACTGGAACAGCCAGGGCCGGGCGACCTTGACCCAGAGGACCGCCACGGCGCCCAGCGGCAGGAGGAGGAAGCTCCAGCGCATCCCGTCGCTGAAGCTGAGCAGCACGAGGCAGAACAGCAGCACGTAGACCACGTCGAAGAGGGCCGAGAAGAGGTGGCCCTGGGTGATGGGCGAGTTGTTGCGCAGCGTCTGCGTGCCGTCCATGCTGGGCTGCGCGAAGCGGGCCAGGGCGCGGTAGATCGCGCAGACGGGCCCCATGGCCAGGCAGGAGCAGCAGACGCGCGGGAGCCGCACGGAGCGGGCCCGCAGGCCGTAGGAGAGGGCCAGGTGGAAGGCGAAGACGGCCGCGATCGCGCTGCGCAGCTTCCCCACGGTGGCCGCGTTCTGCTGGACGATCTTCTTCTGCGCGTCGTTCGCCATTTGCGTAGAGGGGCCGGATATTGTATTATAAGGCATGCCCCCGGAATGAAGTTCTACCGCAACTTCAACGGTCTGGCCATCCTCGACTTCCGGGGCGCCAGCGTGCTGCAGTTCGACCTCGCGAGCGTCAGGGTGCCGTTCGACGGTGCGGACTTCACGGGCTCGCGGCTCGTGCGGCTGAGCGCCACGGCGCCGCTGGTCCTCCGGGTCCTGAAGCTGGCCGACTGCAGGGGACTGCGGTCCGCCGACACCGGCCTGGTGGAGGGCCTGGAGGTGCTCGACCTGCGGGGCTGCGGCCTGGGGCCCGAGGGCTTCAAGGTGGTGCGGGTGCTGGTGTGACTCCGCGGCAGGGTGGCTCAGCGGGCCGGAGGCAGCAGGACCGACGGCCAGCGGCAGAGGACGGACCCTGCGCGGCGCAGCATTGCCCAGCCCCTTTCTAGATAGCCGTATTACGCGGGAATACGCACTGTATACTTTGGACTTTCCGCTTTGTTTGGGAACTGGCGTCACAATGGCCTAATATGAGGTATGGAAAACGTAGAAACTGGTTTCCTTGCTAACTCATCTGCACTCGCGCAAATGCCCTTTCCATTCTTGAGCGGCTCGCCTTATATTGATACCCCTTCGCCAGCACATCGCCAAGGAAAATGCCGCTGCACCTGAGGCATGGCAGCTTCAAGCCCCGGCCCAAGGAGCCCATCCGGTGCGCCTTCGCCAGCCGGCTGATGAGCCTGGACAACCTGTGCGTGCGCGAGTTCAGCCTGGACGAGGTCAAGGAGTTCTGCCTGCTGGACGGTATCTGCGAGAGCTCGCTGGCACCAGACGACCCTGGGGACTAGTGAGTATGACGTGGATCACTGTGGGCAGGCCTTCGCGCCCTCTGGAGCAGCGGAGGGGACAGCCCGCTCTGGTGTAGCGCAGCAGCCCTATGGCGAGCCCGCCTACGGTGCCCGATAAGCACGGCAGCGACCGTATAATAAGTAACGAGTACCCGCAGGATAAAGAAATATAAATACTTGAAAGCGTCAGTCAAACCTTTGCGTCCTCAGTATTGAGTCTGGGGCGGCTGTAACTAATCATCATGGGGAATGGGAAAACACTTTGATAGGAATGAACTCAAAGTAATTAAGATCATTATTTACGATTAAGATAATAGTACATTCCGCTGCAATATTATTTGTTGCGTTTGTCTGCTATAATAGCTAAGTTTAATAAAATACTCTGTATTATCAAGTATCACTCATTTTTATTTGTACTTTTGCAAAATTCTACTATTTTAAATACCCATAAGCAGTAAATTTTTATTAAGTCTAATATTAGCATCTAAGGAAATCGTAGCTTGAGTATGACTTGGGTCTCTAAGAATATTGTAGACAATATACCTTAATCGGTACATGATAATTCCAAGTGAATGCTATTTAGGTCGAATACACCCTCTATAATAATTTACTAGTATGTATGCTCATTGGATAATAAAACTAATAACATTAATTGTTATATTTTCTATGCTCCTAGCAGCAACCAGAGTTGTAAATATCAGTATGATTCTGCAATAATTCCTTAGATATTACATCTTATTTTTACCATGAGATGCAACTTAGTAAAATATGTTATGGCAAGAATGTGAAAGATTTAAAAATATCTTAAATAGTATTATTTCAATATTTTTGCATCAGCGTGCTCATAAACTTTACTTAGCCAGATTTTCCAAATCTGTTAAAGATATTAAAAATATTATCACATTATTATTTTATATTATAGTATATATTTAAAATAATTTAAAAATGAAGCTATCAAAAATTGTCATTATAACTATTCTCACCCTCAGCGTATCCCTCCTCAACGCCCTACTAGTTAATCTAATCAATGCAAGCTACATCTACGGCGAATATGCCCCATTTTTCTGCAATTACATCTACTACTTTTGCTGCATTCTAATGCTCCTTCACCCCAAAAACTGGAATTGGACGAAATTGTGGACCCGCCTCGTTTGCGGCCTCGTAGACGCCCTGGGCGGAATTTTGATTACCTACTCGTACAAGTTCACCGCACCAGCCTCCGCGACGCTTCTCCTTTCCGTTTCCACTCCTTTTTCGATGCTTTTTTCGTTTTTGCTCAACAAGTACAGATACAGCGTTTTAGAGGTCATTCTGCTAGTCCTGACCGTGGGGTTCGCCGCCGGCTTCGCGGGCTCCGATTTTTCTGGCACGAACTGGCTCGGCAGCGTGCTGGCCTGCCTCTCCGGCGTCACGTACGGCTTCGGCACGGCGATAAACGAGCGCTTTTCGGCCGGCGTGACGATCGCGCAGTTCCTTTCCCAAATTGGCATTTCCGGCTTCGCGCTCAACTTCGCCGCCTCGCTGGCCGTCGAAATGCCGCTTTACCGCCTCTTCGGCTGGCAGATAGTGCTCATCCAGGTCGCCTGGGGCGTGGGGCTCTTCGCGTGGTACTGGCTGGCGGTCGCGCTGATCCAACGCGCCGGCGGCGTCGTCCTGAGCCTCGCGCTGCTCGGCTCGAACGTTTTCACGTTCCCGCTCGCGATTCTCATTTTCGGCAGAAAATTCGTCTGGTGGCAGGTGCTGCTCGGCGCCGGGCTGATTGCGTCCGTTGCGGCGTTTGTGTTCGTTAACGACCGCAGGAATCGGAGGGCGGGTGAAAGGGGTGAAAATGTTTATAATATTTAAAGGGGTGAAAATGATGAAAATACTGAAAATACTGAAAATGCTAAAAATATTTAAAATGCTGAGTCGAGAGGCGAGTCGGGAGTCGATTCTGGAGTCGCAGGGACGCCGCTGCAGGTCGGTGCGAGTGAGGTCTGAATTTACGGTCCAGGACGTTTAAATGGGAGGGGTAATGATAATGATAATGATAATGATAATGATAATGATAATGATAATGATAATGATAATGATAATGATAATGATAATGATAATGATAATGATAATGATAATGATAATGATAATGATAATGGTTCGGTCACTCGCAGAGAAGGATTTAGATCAAATCGTGCAGCTCGGTCCCCTCGTACTGGGCAAAATCTGCTAGAAATTCGTCGTCGTGCGCGAGGTAGGCCAGGTCCTGACTATCGCAGTGCTGCAGGACGCTGTACAGATTCCGCAGGTACTAGCCATCGAGAGCCAGGTAGGAGCGTCCGGAATTGCTGAGGAAGCATCCCAGGGCCTACGGGGCGTAACTGATGCAGTTCGGTAGGTATAGGTGGACGGTTTCCCGCACGATTCTACAGCTCTCAAAATTCATGCATATAGGCACAATGTCGTAGAAGATGCCGGCCTGCGCGAGCTTCACGACGGACCACACGAGGAAGTAGAACGGCGGGGAGTTGCTCAGGGCGTCGTAGCCCGACTGCGCGCCGTCGAAGAACTTCGAGCTAACGCCATCCAGGACCCGCTCGACCTGCACCAGGAGCGGTGTCGGGATCGTGAGCCGCTGGCTTGTGCAGTTGCGGATCAGGATGAACGTGAGGTACTGTGCCTCTGTGAGGTACTCCTCGGTGCGCAAAAATACCTCGAAGACGCCCGGCAGCGATGGCGCAGCGAAGAGGACCCCGCAGTCGTAGTCGGGGAGCAGGATCATGAGTGAGTCGAACACCATCCGCATGGGCTGCTGCAGAACGATGCTGAGCAGCAGCTCGTTGTAAAACAGCTTCGGGAGCTCGCTCTTGGAGAAGAACTGGAGGAGCTTGAACGCCCACGGGTAGTCGGCCAGCAGCAGGCTGGTGAGCTGCGCCTGCATGGCCGGGGAGTCGTTGATGATGATAGTGGCCTGGTCTGGGCTAAGGCTGCTGATCGCACCCACGAGCCCATCTAGGGTGTCAAAGTGCAGGGCGACGGGCTAGATCGGGAAGTGCTGCGCGAAGGTGTTCAGCTGATGCCTCCTGTAAACTTCCATTTTGGAGTGTGGCGTATTATAATGTGCCTAAGCAAATATCATGCCAGCTAGGCCGGCTAATAGGGCAGTCCTTTGCCGTGCATCTTCTGCTCGCGGTAAATGCTCTCGGAGCTGAACCGGTGTTTTTTGCCGTAGTGCTGCCACGGGAAGCATGATGGGCCCGGCACGAATCGGCTGAGCACAAAAAAAGCAAGCGTCACTTTCTGCCTCTGCCTCTGCCTCTCCTGGGTGGGATTTTGGTCACCTTGGCCACCTCTACCTTGTCGTTGACTGCCACACCTTAGTGCTTAACGACTTTTCTGCTCACCCTTTTCTGCCACTTGGCTGGCATCGGTTTGGCCTCCTTCTTCACAAACACTTTTTCGATGACTACAATGGGGGCCTGCTTGACGGCTAGCGCTTTGACGATGGAGCATTCCTGGACATCCGAAAAGTTAACCACGCCGCCAAGGCAGCCGCTTTTGTCTTCCATAAATCTGGCGCAGTCCCCCTTGAAGCCAACGCCGTTCAGGAGCCCCACTAGGTAGTTGCCGGCTGATTGTGGCTGCGCCAGCGAAATATCTACGTAGTTCTTCGACTCTACAAGTTCTCTCCACTCTGTCTCGAAGTACTTCCCGGGATCCTTCTTCTCCCTCTTAACGAGCGAGTTGGACGGGAAATGACTGGATATTATGCAGGATGCTGCCTAACACACCTGGGAGAACACACTTCCCTGAATCTTGCACATAGCGGGTGTGTTGGCACTCAGAACTTGAAAAAGCTCGCGAGTCTAATTAATCTGAAACCTAACCGTGGCATCGCAGTTTTGGGATATGCTCTGCACCAGCTTAAGATTACCCCTGATCAGGGCCTTGATGTTTTGCAACGCATCCAGCGATGGCGTGGAAAATTAAATTTGGAATATGATCTCAAATATCTAGTAGAGCTGGTTTAGATGGGCCGACTGGTACGGTTTCGGAAGAACGAACGGCTGGTTCTCCAAGTATGCTCTGCTGACGTTCATAACAAAATCAATCTGCTCTCTGTCCTTTTCGGTCTCTTCGCCGTCAAAATTGAGAGAGGCCTTCTCACAGCACTCGATAGCCTTTTGAAACTTCATGTTGCTAAAATAATACAGGGCCTTATTGTATTAGAACTCATAGTTTTTAAACTGGAGCGGGTTTGTGTTCTGCACTCCGCTTCTCGTGCAGCATGCCAGCTAGTTGACGCTCTGTTCATAGTTCTTGGTCGACTGCTGCGACTCCGAAGCCAGCTAGAAGTTTTTGAGGCGGTATGCGATCTACTATTTCAGGACGTCCGCCTTTGGGTGTGCTTCTGTAGACTTGAAGTACCAGTAGGCGTCCTTCTTGAGTGAATAGTCGCAGTATGCGCGCTCAAAGTCTAGCCCCTATTTCGGGGCGACCTCTAACGCCCGCTGAAGAGACTCTATGTCGTAGTTTTTGATATGGCATGCGCACACGAGTCTGCTCTTGATAGGTTCAACGAGGGACGCTGCACCGCTGATGACCTTACCGTACTCCTCGGCCTTGAAGAATTGGATGATTTGTTTGGAGATCATTTTATTGGAGTGGTGTGTAGATTAGCAAAGTATTATATGATTATTGCCTGATAAAGTATATGCTAGAGTCAGCTGCACGATTTCCATCTCGCGGCTTCGCTGCGATCTTTCGAAATCAGAAAATCACCTCAAACAGACAGTAACTACCCTATTGAATATACTTTATCTTTCTCTTGTCTCCAAGACGCTGTTGGTACTGCTTCCCATCAATTTACATCAGGCAAGTCTGCCCCTTCGCTATTGGCTTGGTCGGGGACAGCACCCTCACTTTAATGTCAAGGGCTAAGTTAAACAGAATAATGTCGGTGGACATGAAGCTCACTTTCTGCAGGGTGATGTACCGTAAGATGACAAAGGAACTCTTGTTGGCAAGCACTGCTATCGCGTCGTACACGGTCTTATTATTCCATTCGGCTGTTACAACTTGTACGCTGATGTTCTTCTTGCAGGTTAGGAGTTGCTGCACCACAACCTCTTCTTGTGGGGTAATCGGAACCTTCTTGTCGCCAAGGATATACAGTATGTGTGTTTTCCCTAAGTGGACCTTTTTCTGAGCCTAATAGCAGGCATACTTCGAATCCTTCACGATACTGAAAATCAGTTAGTTCTTATTCATGCTCTGTATATTTCTGATAAGATACTTTTGTTTGAGTACCTTTTCACGTGCTGACAACCACGTTTGGCAAATCTCCAAAGATTTTTGCGGGGGGATCTTGTTGTTGAAAATGCAGATCTTGCCTTTCTTAAACTAATCAGCGAAACATTTCTAAATATCTTCCGGGGTGTCGGCCCACATTTTATTCTTCACCATGTAGCTGAGGCGGTCAGTACTGCAAACTGGAGTTTTCACTACTGAATCGTTTCTATGGCCCAGTAGTTTGTTGCTCACGTTAAAATATCGCGGGAACTCCTGCTTTAGGCACCATGTGAAGTCCAGATTGTACCAAGAAAGTCCGATTTTTTGCATGTTCCAGGCGTGGTTTTCACCGTTGGAGGCCGGACCCGTCACGCAGATTGAAGCCTTGTTCAGCAGCTTGGAGAGGAGCTTGAACAGCTTCGCGAAGCCGGCGCAGACGGCCACCCCGTTAAATGGACCCAGCGGGCTGAACTGGCTGTGCTTCATATTCGTTTCAGCAATGTTGCCGTATCGTGAATGTTTCGTGATCCAAACTAAATATTTTTAAGCCAACGTGTTACGACTCGAAGTAGTACTTTAAATTAACTTAGTTACATTATAAATAAGAGTATTTTATAATTAAATAGTATTAGTATCATAACTAAAATTAAGTTTCGTAATATATGGATTAGCTATATATGAACCAAAATCACACATATATAATTCTGGAATTTCATACGCGATAAACTTGCGAATAAGTTTATAATCGTCAATAGTAATTTTAAGAGATTCAGGTAACACTATTGATTATTATAACTAGATCATCGCATTAACTGAACGAGTAGCCAATACTTATTATGCTTTTTTAAATTTAACATAATAATAATCATTTGCAAATCCATATAATTTGAGCTACTGTTTTGGTCTGGTTTAGTTATTTTTAGAGTCTGAAATTTATTTTACACCACCAACTGTTTTTCCTTTCATTCCAGGGAGGATGCAATAACAATGTTATTATAGTGTTATTAATATATAATGATTGAGTACACAAAAATCTAATATTTTATATAGCATTAATATTTTATTAATAAATAGTTTAATCCCACAATATTTATATAATATATAGTCTAATATTATATTAATTATATCAATATATAATATTAGCATAACTAAATATTTTACATAATCAATAAATATAAAAATATTATATGTAATGTTACAATACTCTAATTGATAACCTATTAATGCTCAATATTATACAAATGTAATATTTCACTTTTTAAGTATATTTAAATAATTAATGATTAAAACTAATACGTATAATCTCTACTTTACAGTAACACTTACGAATAATAGTAAATATACTTTAACATTAATACTAATTTTTAGTAGCGAAATAAATAAAGTCAGTATAATAATATTATGAATTACTTACAGTTTTATCAGCAGTGCAACATTATTTTTATTTTTTTGTATCAATATTCTTGATTTTAAAAACAGATAGCAATAATAGGATTAGATTATAGCTTAAAATGATAGTTTAAACTTACTTAATCTATCTACAGTTCCGATATTTCTATATTTATGTTCACATAAAAATACATACTTGATACTCAGGTGTTAATGATATTTCATTTCTTCAGTCATCATATTAAGCTTAATAGCTAACGCAGTACCATATTTAAATCACATTCTTCAAAATTATCTAATGATGGAGTCTTGCAAGGAGAAATACTTATATCAACTACATCTTATTTACGTAGTTTATACCATTTATTCTTAAGTTTTAGTACGGTTAGTCGCGGAAAAGCATTTTCCTATATCTTCCTCCAATCTTAACCATATATATGAACCTGAGATATAAGGCGTTCTTCCTCAACATAAGTCCATTAGTGTGCTGTCATTTTTATATACCGTAGAATAAACGCAACGTTAGTTTTTGAATAAGATTTCAATATTTTAAAAAAAATATTGTTTTAGGAATTCTACCAGATATGAAAAATTAATTATCTCATTTAATTATAATTACAATAGTATGTCAGTATTTAGAGAAAAAATATCGATACACTAACTTAAATACAATATGCGCACCTGTAATAAATTTCCTAAATCACAAAAAAATAAGATTTAAAACTTATAGTAAAATCAATCATGACCCATGCACAGGAAGATAATTATAATATTGTCAATAACAAATTTAACTGCATGACCGTCTGC
Organism: Spironucleus salmonicida; assembly: GCF_000497125.1. Lineage (NCBI taxonomy): Eukaryota > Fornicata > Diplomonadida > Hexamitidae > Spironucleus > Spironucleus salmonicida. The sequence goes on from NC_090598.1 coordinate 825,422, forward strand.
GCCGGCTTCGCGAAGCTGTTCAAGCTCCTCTCCAAGCTGCTGAACAAGGCTTCAATCTGCGTGACGGGTCCGGCCTCCAACGGTGAAAACCACGCCTGGAACATGCAAAAAATCGGACTTTCTTGGTACAATCTGGACTTCACATGGTGCCTAAAGCAGGAGTTCCCGCGATATTTTAACGTGAGCAACAAACTACTGGGCCATAGAAACGATTCAGTAGTGAAAACTCCAGTTTGCAGTACTGACCGCCTCAGCTACATGGTGAAGAATAAAATGTGGGCCGACACCCCGGAAGATATTTAGAAATGTTTCGCTGATTAGTTTAAGAAAGGCAAGATCTGCATTTTCAACAACAAGATCCCCCCGCAAAAATCTTTGGAGATTTGCCAAACGTGGTTGTCAGCACGTGAAAAGGTACTCAAACAAAAGTATCTTATCAGAAATATACAGAGCATGAATAAGAACTAACTGATTTTCAGTATCGTGAAGGATTCGAAGTATGCCTGCTATTAGGCTCAGAAAAAGGTCCACTTAGGGAAAACACACATACTGTATATCCTTGGCGACAAGAAGGTTCCGATTACCCCACAAGAAGAGGTTGTGGTGCAGCAACTCCTAACCTGCAAGAAGAACATCAGCGTACAAGTTGTAACAGCCGAATGGAATAATAAGACCGTGTACGACGCGATAGCAGTGCTTGCCAACAAGAGTTCCTTTGTCATCTTACGGTACATCACCCTGCAGAAAGTGAGCTTCATGTCCACCGACATTATTCTGTTTAACTTAGCCCTTGACATTAAAGTGAGGGTGCTGTCCCCGACCAAGCCAATAGCGAAGGGGCAGACTTGCCTGATGTAAATTGATGGGAAGCAGTACCAACAGCGTCTTGGAGACAAGAGAAAGATAAAGTATATTCAATAGGGTAGTTACTGTCTGTTTGAGGTGATTTTCTGATTTCGAAAGATCGCAGCGAAGCCGCGAGATGGAAATCGTGCAGCTGACTCTAGCATATACTTTATCAGGCAATAATCATATAATACTTTGCTAATCTACACACCACTCCAATAAAATGATCTCCAAACAAATCATCCAATTCTTCAAGGCCGAGGAGTACGGTAAGGTCATCAGCGGTGCAGCGTCCCTCGTTGAACCTATCAAGAGCAGACTCGTGTGCGCATGCCATATCAAAAACTACGACATAGAGTCTCTTCAGCGGGCGTTAGAGGTCGCCCCGAAATAGGGGCTAGACTTTGAGCGCGCATACTGCGACTATTCACTCAAGAAGGACGCCTACTGGTACTTCAAGTCTACAGAAGCACACCCAAAGGCGGACGTCCTGAAATAGTAGATCGCATACCGCCTCAAAAACTTCTAGCTGGCTTCGGAGTCGCAGCAGTCGACCAAGAACTATGAACAGAGCGTCAACTAGCTGGCATGCTGCACGAGAAGCGGAGTGCAGAACACAAACCCGCTCCAGTTTAAAAACTATGAGTTCTAATACAATAAGGCCCTGTATTATTTTAGCAACATGAAGTTTCAAAAGGCTATCGAGTGCTGTGAGAAGGCCTCTCTCAATTTTGACGGCGAAGAGACCGAAAAGGACAGAGAGCAGATTGATTTTGTTATGAACGTCAGCAGAGCATACTTGGAGAACCAGCCGTTCGTTCTTCCGAAACCGTACCAGTCGGCCCATCTAAACCAGCTCTACTAGATATTTGAGATCATATTCCAAATTTAATTTTCCACGCCATCGCTGGATGCGTTGCAAAACATCAAGGCCCTGCTCAGGGGTAATCTTAAGCTGGTGCAGAGCATATCCCAAAACTGCGATGCCACGGTTAGGTTTCAGATTAATTAGACTCGCGAGCTTTTTCAAGTTCTGAGTGCCAACACACCCGCTATGTGCAAGATTCAGGGAAGTGTGTTCTCCCAGGTGTGTTAGGCAGCATCCTGCATAATATCCAGTCATTTCCCGTCCAACTCGCTCGTTAAGAGGGAGAAGAAGGATCCCGGGAAGTACTTCGAGACAGAGTGGAGAGAACTTGTAGAGTCGAAGAACTACGTAGATATTTCGCTGGCGCAGCCACAATCAGCCGGCAACTACCTAGTGGGGCTCCTGAACGGCGTTGGCTTCAAGGGGGACTGCGCCAGATTTATGGAAGACAAAAGCGGCTGCCTTGGCGGCGTGGTTAACTTTTCGGATGTCCAGGAATGCTCCATCGTCAAAGCGCTAGCCGTCAAGCAGGTCCCCATTGTAGTCATCGAAAAAGTGTTTGTGAAGAAGGAGGCCAAACCGATGCCAGCCAAGTGGCAGAAAAGGGTGAGCAGAAAAGTCGTTAAGCACTAAGGTGTGGCAGTCAACGACAAGGTAGAGGTGGCCAAGGTGACCAAAATCCCACCCAGGAGAGGCAGAGGCAGAGGCAGAAAGTGACGCTTGCTTTTTTTGTGCTCAGCCGATTCGTGCCGGGCCCATCATGCTTCCCGTGGCAGCACTACGGCAAAAAACACCGGTTCAGCTCCGAGAGCATTTACCGCGAGCAGAAGATGCACGGCAAAGGACTGCCCTATTAGCCGGCCTAGCTGGCATGATATTTGCTTAGGCACATTATAATACGCCACACTCCAAAATGGAAGTTTACAGGAGGCATCAGCTGAACACCTTCGCGCAGCACTTCCCGATCTAGCCCGTCGCCCTGCACTTTGACACCCTAGATGGGCTCGTGGGTGCGATCAGCAGCCTTAGCCCAGACCAGGCCACTATCATCATCAACGACTCCCCGGCCATGCAGGCGCAGCTCACCAGCCTGCTGCTGGCCGACTACCCGTGGGCGTTCAAGCTCCTCCAGTTCTTCTCCAAGAGCGAGCTCCCGAAGCTGTTTTACAACGAGCTGCTGCTCAGCATCGTTCTGCAGCAGCCCATGCGGATGGTGTTCGACTCACTCATGATCCTGCTCCCCGACTACGACTGCGGGGTCCTCTTCGCTGCGCCATCGCTGCCGGGCGTCTTCGAGGTATTTTTGCGCACCGAGGAGTACCTCACAGAGGCACAGTACCTCACGTTCATCCTGATCCGCAACTGCACAAGCCAGCGGCTCACGATCCCGACACCGCTCCTGGTGCAGGTCGAGCGGGTCCTGGATGGCGTTAGCTCGAAGTTCTTCGACGGCGCGCAGTCGGGCTACGACGCCCTGAGCAACTCCCCGCCGTTCTACTTCCTCGTGTGGTCCGTCGTGAAGCTCGCGCAGGCCGGCATCTTCTACGACATTGTGCCTATATGCAAATTCTTCTACAAATTAAATAGCTCTGCGTACTATTTAATTTTATATTTTTACCTTATAGTCTTTACGGTTTTTATTAGTCGATAGGACACTTTTTAATTCTATAAATCAATCAAATAGGTATTATAAATATTGTTATTTAAACTTGTAATACTAAGTAACATTTTAAAGTTATCTTACTAAGCGTTAAAAATTTTATGATTTATATAAATGCGATTTTTTTATTAAGAGAATTTATTTACAAATCTAATATATAAATAATTTATCAATATCACATCATTCAATTGGTAGTCATTAAAGATAAGTTGATTTTACTAAGCAAAGATTATTTTTTGGTTTAGAACTTAAAACTCGTTTACCATTCCATAACTTTAAATGATTTTTCTAAGAATAAACACTGATGTAACTACCTGATAAAGATAATTCCATGTTATCTTTAGTATTATTTAAACTCTTTTATTGTTTATAATGATTACTATTCTAAAGCTACATATTTTCATCTTTAATTTTATTAATTTATGTTTACTACTTACGGAATACCTTTTTAGTATCTTCAGAGCATTTCAGTTTATATATATCAGATTTTTTCATTAAAAAGCAGTATATACTATAATGTATAATATTTACTTCTTATAAATCAAATAGTATCTAGATTTATTATAATTATTATACATAATAATAATAATATACTTTTTAATACTCTTACTAAGTAGTTTTTACTTAAAATACTAAACTAATTTATTTTAATTAGACGTATTATATTGTTATATTAGATCACATAAATATATACAAATCATGAACATCTAATATTAAAATTATTAAAATAGGCAATATAAATCTAATGAGTAAATTAATGTATAATTTGTTGTTTTAAATTTAAGTTTTTACTGATTATTTGAAGGACAAACTCTATATATTCTATAATATATATAAGTTAGTAGATTTTTAAAATACCATAATATGTGACAGAATAAATTTAATAATAAATTCATATTATTCCTTAATATTATTATTTTTAGAAAAGTTTATCATATACTAATAAGTAACAAATATAGATAAATTTATCATTAAAGCCAGAGAAAAAATGGATGCAAATAATTTTCTTTTATTTGAGCTTACTTAAATATTAAATTTAAGTAATAACCGAAAATGGGATCAAACTGAGGATGGTATATTAACAAATATTGTTAAGTGTAATGAGTAAAAAACAAGCAAATTAACATGGAATTAAATCGCTTTACTTATTTCTTAATAAACTGGGAAATAACAGAGATCAGGTATACAAGTAAGCTAACGCTGGAGAAGGGTGATTAAAAAATAGCTAAAGAATAAATACTGACTGAGTAAATAGAAATAATTTAGGGCATATCAATTAGGTCATTAACTAATATTTTATTATCAAAATCAATTGATATTAATTTATTATATAATTATTAACAATTTACCTTTTATCATATTAACTTATTATATGGTATTAATTAAATTCTATAAATGATTATAATAAATATTTTTCGAGGTATTTATTTATTATATCTACTCTACAAGTTGAATCAACAGCTAAGACAGACAATAAATCTGGAGTTCAATATAAGCACAAAGTATTATCTTCAGGATTCCTAAATTGATATAGTTAACTAACCTTTTATTGAACATAGTAAATCGCTTTTTATCATAATTCTCTCTTATATGATAGAAATTATCATTCCATAGTTACAGTAATCATCATTGTATAGCATTTTGTCTGGAGCGAGCATCTGTTTCATATTAATTGGAGATAAGCATTAAAGATTATTTACAATTTTAGAAGACAGCACTATTCTAAGCAGCTCGCCCAATGAAACTCCAGAACCGCAAAATCCCACCACAATTATTACGCCAGAAATACCAGATTTGGACTGATAAATTTTCTAACTTAAAAGCTATTTATTCTCATTTTTATTATATAATATTGCATTATACGTAAAAAATTTATTCCTTTCTAAATTTCATCATGTCGCTGAACCCGCCCTCTACGGTCAAGCGGGAATTCAACTCCCCCCTAGCCTAATTGGAGCTCAGCACGGTGAACCTGCTCTCCCTCACGCCCTTGTCGTGCTCGAAACCTCCCTCTGCCGCAGAGCTCGAATCGGCCCCAAATTTCATCCCAGGGCACCTCATGGCCTACCCGAACGAGACGCTGCAGTCGCTGAAACTACACGAAACGACGATTCCACCCTCCTACCCCACGCTGGTGCTGCCGCAGGACCAGTTCCACAAACTCTTCAGATGCGCCACCGCTCTGCGATTATCCACTCACTGCCGCTTCGCGGTTTTGGACACCTTCCACAAAATTTACTCGAATTTCGACGTGGCGGCCAAATTCGCGCCCGTCGCGTGCTGCGTTGTCTCGATTTGCTCGAAATTTGAGCCGAATTTTGGCCAATTTTCCACTCTAAAACGGGTCGTGAATGTGCTTTTCGGCGCGCAGCAACCCGGCCTCTAGAAGCTGATTTCGTGGGAATACGCCGTTCTGGATGCCCTGGAATGGCGTGCGGAGAGCGTAAACGCGTGGACTTTTGCGGAATTCTTCGGCGCGGCCTGCCACTTCGACAGGCTCAGCATGGCGTTTTATGAGTATCTGCTGGCGATTTGCTATTTGGATAGTCAGATTTACCACTTTAAACCGCTCAAAATCGCCGCTGCGGGGGCCAGTTTGACGTTAGAAAAGTTCAAGGGGATAAAATTTACCGTAAACTTGAAGCAGTGGAGTGGAGTTGAATATTAAGATATATGTGCTGAAATATAATATATTAAAGAAAAATTTCGATAGGGAAAGGTGGTCCGCGGATTCTTGCACGAGTACTATTCTAGCGCCGAAATGGGCCGCGTCAGCGTCGTCGGGAGCGACGCAAATTGCATTTTTGAGTGAGTTGTAGAATTTAGTCAGCTCAGGGGTACGAATTTATGATGTCAATCACGTTCATCACCACGGCCTCTACGCAAATGATCCCGTAGACCACAATTAGGCACTTCGCTAAAATGCTGAAATCCTTCATCTCCTTGAATTTGCAATCGAATTCTTGGCGCTGCGCGATCTCGACGCCCTCGTCGATTTCCTGCACCGCCTGCTCCAGCATGTTGACCACTTCCGTGGCTCCTGGGGCATTCTCTGGCTAGCTGTCCTGCATATTATCCGCATCGTTGCCCTTCAGATCGTTCCCAAAGCTTTGGTTCTTGCTACCGCTTCTGACGCGGACGTTATCCCCTTCGACGATAATGCTGACGGCTCTAGAACGGCCCACTGGGACCGTTTCCAGCGCGTTATACGGGCGCTCGTCAATGCCAAAAATTTTGTTGCTTAGCGCTCTGGCCCGGCCCATGTTCAAGTCTACGCCAGTCATTGCCATAAGGGCTACGGATACGCTATCAATGGGCTATTCCGCGTTAGATTCGATGAGATCTCTTGATATATTCTACCTGCGAATAGCTGGTAACTTGATAATGATTGTGAAGGGAATGAAGAAATAGAAGAAATAACCCGCCAGCGCACCGAACAACCCGAAAATTTACACAATCGATTCTAGCACTAACGCTAATAATAATGTGCAAACAATATAGAAAACTGCTACGCCAATCTGGACTAGATACTTCTTCTTTTCATTTAAGTTTGGAAAATAGGATGCAAAGGCTACTTTTAATGGATAAAGCGCTAAAGGATAAGCGATCATAATCGAAAATGCATAAACGAATGCTAGAACATTCATATAAGTTTAGTTACAGCCTGCGAAAGCTACAAATATATTATCTTTAATGTTAGAATTAAACATGGCTGATGTCATTAACCCTGTAACTAGATAGAATGTTAGTGACACACAAAGGGCAATAACTTCTGCTATCCAAACAATTTTTTTACGTATAATCGGAGGACCTTAGAGCTCATTGAGCATGTTTGGTATCAAAGTATGTACAGTAAAATATCCTTAAAGGCCAGGAATATACATGAAAAAATTCAAAATTTATTGGTAAACAGGTGTAGTAGCGGTTGATGGGAAGAATTCAAGCTTATATTAATTTCCACAAAAAGATTTGCTTTTCAAGAAAACAAAAAAGTATACTATGAATGAAAACCCAGATACAAAAATGACTAATCCTGCTACAGATGCTACCTTTGATAACTACTTAAGAGATTTTATGCAAGAAAGTGGAAATATAACGCATACTGCTATTATTAACTTAACATACATAATGTTGAAATTGACATTAAAACTTTTTAAAAACATGTCTATGTTTTTAGCAGCAACTACAATATAACCAGTCAGATAACCTAAAAATGATATATATAATGATGCATCTAATATATAGCCCGCTTTTTTCCCTAATACGGCTTGAGCCAATTCACGATATGTACCAGAAGAAGTATAATGAGCTCCTGAAATAAAATAGTACATAAAAATTAGTAAAGACAAAACTGTATAAACGAATATAAAAACACCAAGAACTACACCCAACTTATTGAGTAAAAATCCTATTGATAGTAATGATACACCCATCATTGAAGATATTAAGGTAATAGAAGTTGATTACATTTATTTGTCCTTTTTGCGTGTATTAGAATGCATTTACTACTACCCATTTTGTTAAGGGTTGTTGTTCATTATCAAATAAACTACAATTTAGATAGTATTCTATATTATATAAGATTTATTCAGATTCACAATATGATTTTTTAATAATTAATTTATATAAATAAATAATGTAAATTCTATAATTTACTACTGAAATATTAGTAATTTTATAACAATATTTACAGATTCTCATTTGTTACTAAATTTTCTTATCTGCTTGAGAATAAATTAATATATAAGACATAAGATATTATGAATTTCTAGGTTAATTTATTCTCTCAGTTAAAAATATAAATAAAACAATCTTGAACTAAATAAATATTAACATATATAAAACCTATATAAAATAATACTAAAAATAATAGTCTTGTAGATATTAAAGTACGTATAATGAGTATTCATAAGACTATTTTATAACACTATTAATTATTGATATAAATTACAAAAAAATACCGACTACTTTTTACAGGAGACGATGTCGGCGTTCTCGGCGGTGCTGCTGGGCCGCGTGGCGGCGGAGGAGGCTATCGAGATCATCAAGTACGACAAGTCCGCGCAGTTCAAGAAGAACAAGAACAAGGAGGACATCACCTCCGTGACCGCCGAGTCCGGGCAGCCGCTGATGCTCCCCACCTCGGACCGCCTCATCTGGCCCGGGGACAACCTCGACCCGATGACGGTGCTCGCGATCGGCATCTCCGCCATCTCCCTGCGCGAGAACCCGGAGTTCCTGCTCCGGTACGCGCAGCGGATTCTCCAGTTCTGCGACATCCACGCCCGCCGCGCGGTGCCCTTCATGATCGCGCTCGGCTTCGCGTCGAACCCGGACAAGCTGGCGATCTCGGACCTGGAGAAGCTGGCCCTCAACAGCGACAAGACGCTCTCGGCGAACGCGATTCTGGCGCTGGGCATCGTGGGCTGCGGCAGCCAGAACTCCCAGATCTGCGGCGTGCTGCGCCACGCGGTGGAGAGCAAGTTCTACAGCGACGGCGTGATCGAGCACGTCCTGCTGAACGCCCAGATCGCGTTCGGCCTGCTCTACTGCGGGAGGGGCAGCCTGTGCATCAACCTGAAGAACCCCAAGTCCCTCGCGGCGCTGCTGAGCCTGCTCAACTTCGCCGCCCCCGCCGCGTCGGTGATGGCGAGGCCCAAGTGCACGATGGTGTACTACCTGCTGGCGTGCTGCCTCGAGCCGAAGGTCGTGACCTGCGTGGACGCGGACATGAACAGCGTCAAGGTCAGCGCGCGCGTGGGGAGGGAGATCGAGGACTACCAGAGCGAGAAGGGCGCCAGGCTGGTGGGCTTCTCCCTCCACGAGACGCCGGTCGTGAAGAGCGTCGGCCAGAGCCTGCGGGTCGTCAGCGAGGGCAAGGTCGGGCTGAACGAGGACTGCGGCGTGGTCGTGGTCGTGGACGGGGAGCAGCAGGGGCAGGACGAGGACGAGGATAACCTCTACAGGTGAGCTGTTGCGCTGTCACTGCCGTCCGGCCCCCCCTGGTTTACGCTCCACACCCCATTCCGCTCCACGCCCTTCCGCACTTACTTCGGGGCGCGGCCGCGGGATGTCGGAACTCGCCTGCGGCTGCCGGTGGCCCGCCGCCGTGCGCTGGTGCCGCCCCTTACTTTTTAGTTACCAAGTATCTTTTTTCGAACCACTCCCAGTATACAAAGAATGGAGTCCCGGCGCATCTCCGGCCACCTGTTCATGGGCGTGCAGCAGAAGCTCCCGGAGCCCGACATGGCGGTCGTCAACGCCACCTTCTACACCGCCGCCGACGTGCTGGCCCGCCGCGACCAGCACTGGGTCAGCTACCGTGGCATGGTGTACGACCTCAGCCTCTACGTCGCCTACCACCCCGGCGGCGACTGCTTCGACTGGGGCTACGACATCACCGCCGCGACCACCGCCGCCCACGCCTTCGTCCACGCCGAGATGTTCATCAGACGCCTCGCCGTCGGCGTGCTCCAGGGCCCGCCGCAGACCCCGCCGAAGCGGCCCTTCTGAGATTTTCCCCCACTCCACGGACGGCGAACCGGTGCATTCCCCGCAGCCTCCACGGGCGAGCTAGTGAACGCCCCCTCACTCCACGCTCCCCCGCGCCATGGCCTGCTTGCGAAATAGCCTTAAACTCAATAATAAGTTTTGTTTAATATAATATTTAGATCAGAGTATAAAAGTTCTACTAACTTAATAAAAATACGAATATCAACAATGTCTTATATATCAAATTCTAATTATCCTTAATAATATAATTCTAACCAATAATAACCACCTAATGGTTATAATCAATAGAGTAATGCGAATAACATGTAATAATATTCATAAATACAACCTATTATGGTATGTCCATAAATCCCAAATCATATCCCTCCTCATATTCCTAAATCCAATGTATAAAATTATTAATAGTAGTAATTACCAAATTAACAATAAAGTCATGGTTTTTTTGGAAGGTTTAAAAATGTGTGATTTATCTTATATAATATATTTATTTCTAATCCTAATTTTTTTTGATTTTCGGATAAGAATCCAAAATTTCACAAATGTAAAAATCAATATAATCATTTTGATATAACTTCCATTATTAGAGAATGGGATATTCTTAATTTTCTTATTAAATCTAAAATACTTCAAAATAATAAAAAATTTAAAATCAATCAGTAAATTTAAAATGCCCGCCAAGACCGTGCAAGATTTAAAGAATGTACTTTAATAGAGAGATGCTCACAACATTGAATTCTGCCAAGCTGTAAACGAGGTAATTGACTCCTTAACAGTTGTGTTTGAAGAAAATCCAAAATACATATCTGTATTTGAACAATTATTAGAACCAGAACGCGTTATAATGTTTAGAGTACCTTGGACTGACGATAAAGGAGAAGTTAATATTAACAGAGGTTATAGAGTTTAATATAACTCTGCTTTGGGCCCCTACAAAGGTGGACTACGTTTCCACCCTTCAGTCAACATCTCTGTGCTCAAGTTCCTGGGTTTCGAACAGATTCTCAAAAACTCCCTCACAACCCTTCCAATGGGAGGCGGTAAAGGCGGTAGCGACTTTGATCCTAAGGGTAAATCCAACGGTGAAGTTATGCGTTTCTGTCAGTCCTTCATGACCGAGCTCAGCAGGCACATTGGTCAGTTCACTGACGTTCCAGCTGGCGACATCGGTGTCGGTGGCAGAGAGATCGGCTACATGTTTGGTCAGTACAAGAGAATCCAGAACCAGTTTACAGGAATTTTGACCGGAAAGGCATATAACTGGGGCGGCTCGCTTATCAGACCTTAAGCTACTGGTTACGGGGCAGTGTATTACCTTAACGAGATGATGCTCGACAACGGAGACGATATCAAGGGCAAGAGAGTTCTCCTCTCCGGATCTGGCAATGTTGCGCAGTTCGCATCAGAGAAACTCCTCCATTACGGTGCTATCCCGCTTTCTCTCTCCGACTCCAACGGTACCATTATCGAACCTAACGGCTTTACTGCGGAGCAGCTCAAGATGGTCATGGACCTCAAGAACATTAAGAGAGGCAGACTCTCCGAGTACACCTCCATGTCCTCTACCGCCAAGTACTATGAAGGCCAGCGCCCATGGGCCGTATACGAAGGGAAAGTGGACGTCATCATGCCTTGCGCTACCCAGAACGAGGTCAACGGCACCGAAGCCGAGAGAGTCATCAAGCTTGGGCTCAGGTATGTTTCCGAAGGCGCCAACATGCCATCCAATGACGACGCTATCCACGCATACCACTCCAGCAAGGTTTTCTACGGCCCTGCTAAGGCATCCAACGCCGGCGGTGTCGCTACATCAGGTCTCGAGATGACTCAAAACTCCAACAGACTTCAGTGGTCGGCCGAGAAGGTTGATGCTGAGTTACACGCCATTATGAAGAAGATCTTTTAACAGTGCAAGCAGACCGCGGAAAAGTACAACAAAAAGGGCAACTACCAGTTTGGTGCCAACGTTGCTGGATTCCTTAAGGTTGCAGATAGCATGCTCGACTAGGGGTGTGTGTGATCTATTTAATTTATTTTTTTAAATCATAAGCAATAAATTAAAGTCTATGCTGTAATGAATATTAATGATAAAAGAATTATAAAATTATTTATAAAACTAATATTTTCAACGAGAATGAATGTATTCTAAATAATAGGATTTAGTACTGTATTAAATTTCTTAATAATTATGAATTACACTAATGCCACTACAATTGTTACAATAAATTAGGCTAAGTTCATTAATATATTTACCATGATGACAAAGCTAGGAGATTTTTCATAACGTAAAAATCCAAATAAATACAATATAATATTTCCACTTATTATTGTGGCCCCAAAACCACTAATCTATGAAAATTAATCTATTTATTAATGCTAATGAAGAAGATATATATCATTACCTTTATATTTTGACATTGCAGATAAAATTGAGCTTCTAATAACCATTTTTGTTTAAAGCTTAGTAATATAAATTTGATCTATTAATATAGTACTAAATATTAATAATTTTATATTTTTTGTAAACGTTTTTGTATACGTTAGTGTTTTAGCTATAATTTATATATGCTAAAATTCATTTGAATGTTTTAATAGAACTATGATATACTAACATATAAATACAAATTTGAATCAAATAACTTGCTTATATGAAAATATTTTGTCAAAAATAAACATTTATATTAGGTATTTTTAATATTATTTACTGTATCCATTAAACTAGTAAAAGAGTATTTTATATTGGTATCACCACTATTTCAATCTCGAGAAAAGCAATTTTAACACCTTAACATAAAATTTTTCGTATTTATAAATTATAAAAAGATAATATTGAACACAAACATACAATAGGCATTTTTCATTGAAAAATAGGATTTTTGATTTATGAGGAAGTTCCATGAAATATAATTGATATCTATGGTAAATTATTTATATTATTACTTTAATTATAAAAAATGAAGTAATAAATTGAGATGAGATATTTTTATGATTTATGTTAACTGGGAGTAACTATGATATATAGTACTATAATTACTTCAAATATATTCAACTTTTTATATAAATAATCATAGCAGATTTCAAGATATCACAGACTTTGTTTATTAGTTAAAATGCTAAGAACATATAATTTAATATTATTTTTAATCATTACCTGGGTTTTACAAATCATGAGAATATACATTATACTCTGCCCTATCTGGCTTTAACTTTTGAAGTAAACAAAATAGGAATTAAATTAGTTAATTCCTAATTTATTGCAAAAAAACAATGAATTCCAAAAACTTTATCATTTAAAACGAGTAATATATTTATTTCCTTATAATTATATTAAACTACTTTTATCTATACTCAAATAACATATAACTTTACTTCGCAGCCTCACCATATCAAGCCAACTAACCTAGCATTATTATTTTCACAGAATAATATTTTTATATATTAATATAATTATTTTTTATAAAAACAGAAATACTCATAATTTAATCCAAAAAACTGCCTAATTTACCACTATATTATTAATTTTAACACACAACCTTTCAACAAACCTTCTGAACTTTTACCTTTCCCAACCTCATATCTACTTCAATAACTCGAAAATTACGCTTTCCAAAAATAGTTTAATTTTTTTTCAAATTATATATTATCATTATTATACATTAATACCCATAAAATAAAAATGGATTTGGCCTTCAACTTTGCCCTTTCGGACCAGCTGGCCACCATACGGCCAAACAAGTCCTGCAAACTCCCTACTGGCGCGCGAACGCATCGCATACTCCCAAATTTCCCGATTTACGAGCGAATTCCGCAAAGCGCCGCAACGCTAAAAAGCAGCCGCGCGGTGTTCGCGCAGGAGCCGTTATCGCCTAGGCTGCCCCCTTGCATGCCGAAATTGCAGCCCTAACCGGAATTCGGCCTCGTTAAGCAGATTTCGCGCACCCCTGCCGTCTACAAGGGCCTCTACGACAGCGAAATCGCGAAAGCGGGAACGCTGCGCCCCGCGCGGGTGCGGGGGGCGGTGATAAGGCTCTTCCCGGAGGCGAAAATTGAGGTCTCAAGGACGATGCGGAAGCTGACGCTGCGCCAGATTTAGAGCTTTGTGGAAGGGAGCAAAAAAAATTGTGGGATGCAAACGGATATGGCCGATTTGAGCATTTTGCGCGGCGCTAGCAGCGTCCGCCGCGCAATTTGCAGGCAGCAGCAGCTGAGCATAGAGAACATGTCTGTTGTCGGCGACCAGTCCGATTTGTTTCATCTTTCGCTCATAAAGTGGATCAGGGGCATTGGCACGCAGCGGCTGGACATCGTAGAAAATCTGCGCAGGGACGTTATAAGGGCCAGCTATTATTTGAAAAATTAGCGGCTCATTGCGTCGGATTTGTAAAAATAGCCTTTAAAATGAATATATTTTATTGGTTTATCATTCTTAATTCTTAATTTTAAATATAGATCTTTGTTAATATTAAGTTATATATTAGTAATTTAAATGAAGAAACACAATTCATTCAAAAATCATGCTACGACGACTTTGACGGTGTACATCATCTAACTATAGACTAGCATAGAGGCTTAGATTAACAGAATGATTCGTCTCGAGGAAAATTGTGGTAGGCTAGACTTGTAGTTAGGTGAAATATTTCGCAAGCAGGCCATGGCGCGGGGGAGCGTGGAGTGAGGGGGCGTTCACTAGCTCGCCCGTGGAGGCTGCGGGGAATGCACCGGTTCGCCGTCCGTGGAGTGGGGGAAAATCTCAGAAGGGCCGCTTCGGCGGGGTCTGCGGCGGGCCCTGGAGCACGCCGACGGCGAGGCGTCTGATGAACATCTCGGCGTGGACGAAGGCGTGGGCGGCGGTGGTCGCGGCGGTGATGTCGTAGCCCCAGTCGAAGCAGTCGCCGCCGGGGTGGTAGGCGACGTAGAGGCTGAGGTCGTACACCATGCCACGGTAGCTGACCCAGTGCTGGTCGCGGCGGGCCAGCACGTCGGCGGCGGTGTAGAAGGTGGCGTTGACGACCGCCATGTCGGGCTCCGGGAGCTTCTGCTGCACGCCCATGAACAGGTGGCCGGAGATGCGCCGGGACTCCATTCTTTGTATACTGGGAGTGGTTCGAAAAAAGATACTTGGTAACTAAAAAGTAAGGGGCGGCACCAGCGCACGGCGGCGGGCCACCGGCAGCCGCAGGCGAGTTCCGACATCCCGCGGCCGCGCCCCGAAGTAAGTGCGGAAGGGCGTGGAGCGGAATGGGGTGTGGAGCGTAAACCAGGGGGGGCCGGACGGCAGTGACAGCGCAACAGCTCACCTGTAGAGGTTATCCTCGTCCTCGTCCTGCCCCTGCTGCTCCCCGTCCACGACCACGACCACGCCGCAGTCCTCGTTCAGCCCGACCTTGCCCTCGCTGACGACCCGCAGGCTCTGGCCGACGCTCTTCACGACCGGCGTCTCGTGGAGGGAGAAGCCCACCAGCCTGGCGCCCTTCTCGCTCTGGTAGTCCTCGATCTCCCTCCCCACGCGCGCGCTGACCTTGACGCTGTTCATGTCCGCGTCCACGCAGGTCACGACCTTCGGCTCGAGGCAGCACGCCAGCAGGTAGTACACCATCGTGCACTTGGGCCTCGCCATCACCGACGCGGCGGGGGCGGCGAAGTTGAGCAGGCTCAGCAGCGCCGCGAGGGACTTGGGGTTCTTCAGGTTGATGCACAGGCTGCCCCTCCCGCAGTAGAGCAGGCCGAACGCGATCTGGGCGTTCAGCAGGACGTGCTCGATCACGCCGTCGCTGTAGAACTTGCTCTCCACCGCGTGGCGCAGCACGCCGCAGATCTGGGAGTTCTGGCTGCCGCAGCCCACGATGCCCAGCGCCAGAATCGCGTTCGCCGAGAGCGTCTTGTCGCTGTTGAGGGCCAGCTTCTCCAGGTCCGAGATCGCCAGCTTGTCCGGGTTCGACGCGAAGCCGAGCGCGATCATGAAGGGCACCGCGCGGCGGGCGTGGATGTCGCAGAACTGGAGAATCCGCTGCGCGTACCGGAGCAGGAACTCCGGGTTCTCGCGCAGGGAGATGGCGGAGATGCCGATCGCGAGCACCGTCATCGGGTCGAGGTTGTCCCCGGGCCAGATGAGGCGGTCCGAGGTGGGGAGCATCAGCGGCTGCCCGGACTCGGCGGTCACGGAGGTGATGTCCTCCTTGTTCTTGTTCTTCTTGAACTGCGCGGACTTGTCGTACTTGATGATCTCGATAGCCTCCTCCGCCGCCACGCGGCCCAGCAGCACCGCCGAGAACGCCGACATCGTCTCCTGTAGGATGCGTGGGTCGTTGGATCCTGAATATGCAAATACCGTAATTAACGATTAGAGATATGCTGCTAGTTGCTTATTATCCTCTACAGCAGTAACTGCCATATGTTCGTTAGCTTAGTCAGGCTTCTTTACACTCTATAAAACATTTAAAATACTAGCAACAAATTCGTTACACTTAACAGCTTTATCAGCACAATTTGCTGCTTAGAAAAATATCAATGCAAGACCAATACAGCAGAGAGGGAAGAAACGAAGTAAACGTTGAGAACGTGAGTTTCCAGCGATAAGACGTAAAATTACGTTAGCGGAGTTAATATCACATGAACCCAAAGATATCATACCTAGTGCTAAGCAAGCAAATGATCTAGGATTTTTCTCCAATGATGGAATTTTCTCTGAAATATCACAACTCGACTATCGCAAACGTTTAGCAATAATTTACTTACATTATTCATGGTTTGTGCCAAAATATGCCATTCCCATCCCGAATACTGCCAGTGCCTCCTTACAATTTGCCCATTCTACAGTAAGATCATTTTTACTGAGTTTGTCATGGTTTCTCGCATTTAATTAACAACCTGAACGATGAACTGTCAATTTAGCTTCAAGATCGCCAGACTCATCATCAAATGGGGTGAATTACCCAGCTAGTAATTTATAAACATAATCAAAGTGTTATGGGCGTGTTCCCTATGCAGCTATGCCAATTCCTAATAAAGACCCTGCTCGGATATACTTATCAGTTGAATTCTAAAGTTTTATAAGCTATTCAAATGAACATTCATAACCTCCCCATAACCAAAGAAGACCAACTGAAGCAGCAGCCATGGCAGTAGATATATCACTTTTACCTGATTCTAAAGTTCCATTGGTCATTTTCAATAATAAGTTATATCCTTCTGGTAGTTACTTTTAATCGTTTCCAACGGCATTTTCAACTTTTTCTGTAGCAATTTAGCTTTCATTGACATTTTCCGTTTCCTGTGAAAAATCCATATCAGAATTAATAAGAAAATCTGTTTTACAACCAGCATTCATGAATCCATTTTATAGAAAATCAGCAAGATAATGCTAAGACTTACTCCATTCTATTTGAATATCATCTCTCTTAAGAACATCATTTACAGATTTAGGAAGCGTTAAATTAAGTTATACTAACGAATTATTAAATAGTGGAGATTTATGCGCATTTCTTAATATAGGTAAATGTTTTTCTTGAACAATAATTTAATCCTATATAATTTCTTAATATGGTGCTAGCATGAGTGAAATTTATAGCTTCTCAGCATCATTTGCACTATCATATATCATTTGCATCTATTACCAGTTTTAGGATTATATATAAAGTTTTGATGCCTAAATATAAAATTTTCCATTTGTTAAAATATTTGCTAAAAAATTGAATTTCTCGTATTAATCCTCATAATTTGTGGTTAGTTTAAGACAATTAATTAAATATAACATTACTCTATCCACGTTTTGTGATGTTAAAAATGGAGATATTAACGAGTAGTCTACGATAGAAATACAGTCTAGCATATCTATTTCTCTATTTTCCTAATTGAGAAATAACAAAATTTCTGTTAATTTAGTATCCTTGCTTTGTGCTAATTTGACAGCTGCGATTCTGGCAAGTTCAATAGGTAGAGTTTTAAAGTTAGCTAAATTAGATAACTCAATAATTTAAGCATCTTCAGGTGTAAAAATAAGCAATAATTTGAGTAAAAGTTAACCCGTTTATGGATACTTCTTAAGTGTATCAATATGATTTGATAGCTCTTACAAACAAAGCGATGTATTTAGTTTGGAATCCTCAGTTTATTAGGTTAGAAGATATAACTAGGAGGTTGAGTCTGGTAACCGAGTAATGAGTTCAGATATTGTTTATTAAATTTATGTCTTATCAGAGGAGGTCATTTAGAGGTGTGGAAGGGGGTACCAAAAATGTTAATATTATATAAAAGTATGTTAAAAACTTGATTCTATTGGCAATAATTTGGTAGGATTTAGTTCTCTAAATACAGTGAATGAAATTGATTCAAGAAAATATAAATACAAGTAATCATGTCCTAATATCTATTAGTTTAGCACACCATGAATATTCCAAGTTTAAAAAATAACTTGTTGATTTCACATTATATAAAGTAACAAATTATTTTGCCATCTGCTATATAATTTGAATTCTTACCTTGTTGTATATTAAAATAGTTACTGAAATAGTTAGCTATTTCATATAGTTAAAATTTGTAATTATGACACTGAATATTCGATAATATTTTAAATCACACCAAAAACAAAATTTTGAGTTATATTATAGGTTCATCTATTATAAATATAAAATATTATAAATTTCTTAATACTGTTGATTATATTTTATCGAACAATTATTTACTTTATTTTATTATATAACAGTAATAACTATAATTATTCATTCGAAAATTGAATTAAATAATTTACGTAACTTCAAATAACGAATTTTTAAGTTTTCATCACTATTATAATACTGAGTATCATATATTAATAATTATCTTTTAAATATCTAAAGTAAAAGTATGCTTGATTGGAAGTAGTAAGTTATTCATATCTGAATCTTATCAGTATTTAAAACAATTATGATGGCCCGGTCCCTGCACCCAACCGGTACTTCGTGGTACATCTGGGCCCAACCGGTACTTCGTGGTACACCTGGGCCCAACCGGTACTTCGTGGTACACCTGGGCCCAACCGGTACTTCGTGGTACACCTGCCCCCCTACCGGTACCTGGGCCCAACCGGTACTTCGTGGTACACCTGGGCCCAACCGGTACTCTCCCCCCCGTCGTGGTACACCTGGGCCCAACCGGTACTTCGTGGTACACCTGCGCCCAACCGGTACTTCGTGGTACACCTGGGCCCAACCGGTACGTCGTGGTACACCTGCGCCCAACCGGTACTTCGTGGTACACCTGGGCCCAACCGGTACGTCGTGGTACACCTGCGCCCAACCGGTACTTCGTGGTACACCTGGCCCAACCGGTACTTCGTGGTACACCTGGGCCCAACCGGTACTTCGTGGTACACCTGGGCCCAACCGGTACTTCGTGGTACACCTGGGCCCAACCGGTACTTCGTGGTACACCTGCGCCCAACCGGTACTTCGTGGTACACCTGGGCCCAACCGGTACTTCGTGGTACATCTGGGCCCAACCGGTACTCGTGGTACACCTGGCCCAACCGGTACTTCGTGGTACACCTGGGCCCAACCGGTACGTCGTGGTACACCTGGGCCCAACCGGTACGTCGTGGTACACCTGGCCCAACCGGTACTTCGTGGTACACCTGGGCCCAACCGGTACTTCGTGGTACACCTGGGCCCAACCGGTACGTCGTGGTACACCTGGGCCCAACCGGTACGTCGTGGTACACCTGCGCCCAACCGGTACTTCGTGGTACACCTGGGCCCAACCGGTACTTCGTGGTACACCTGGGCCCAACCGGTACGTCGTGGTACACCTGGGCCCAACCGGTACTTCGTGGTACACCTGGGCCCAACCGGTACGTCGTGGTACACCTGGGCCCAACCGGTACTTCGTGGTACACCTGGGCCCAACCGGTACGTCGTGGTACACCTGGGCCCAACCGGTACTTCGTGGTACACCTGGGCCCAACCGGTACGTCGTGGTACACCTGGGCCCAACCGGTACTTCGTGGTACACCTGGGCCCAACCGGTACGTCGTGGTACACCTGGGCCCAACCGGTACTTCGTGGTACATCCTGGGCCCAACCGGTACTTCGTGGTACACCTGGGCCCAACCGGTACGTCGTGGTACACCTGGGCCCAACCGGTACTTCGTGGTACACCTGGGCCCAACCGGTACGTCGTGGTACACCTGGGCCCAACCGGTACTTCGTGGTGCATCTGGGCCCAACCGGTACTTCGTGGTACACCGGGGCCCGCGGCTCGGCCCCTGCGCCAGCCCGGGAGTGAATAAATATTTTACTAAAATCACGATTTCAGTATATATTAGTTGCTAAAATAAGATTTAATATTATAATAAAGCAAAATAAAATATTAATGCTCAATTATTATAATCATATATAATGAAATTTTGATTTATATTATCATTTTAATTGAAGAGTTAATTAAAATGTTTAATTCCTAGTTTTTAATGCCAGTATTAATTTCTCATGGTTATTATTAGAATATTAAGGAATGATAATATAAATCATATAATAAAATTTAAATATTTTAATCGCATAATTTTATGCAACCTAATACTTTTCTAAGATTTTTCTTGTTAATCTTTAAAAAATGTATTTACCTCTCTTATTTTAATAAATATATAATAATAATAATATTGTAAAAGAAATTTATATAGTTTTACAATATAAAACAAATTATTACTATCTGTAACACAAATAAAAACTAAATATTTAACTTTTAACTAAAAATCTTGCTCAGTTCTCATAAAAACAAGTTGTTTTTATAGAAGTAATATTGTAATACAGTCCAGTACTTATAAATTATGATATATTATTTAATAATTAATTTTTTGATGAAAATGATATCCTACATTAAATTACAATAAAATAAAGTTTCATCTTTAAATCCTAAATTTTCTAATTCCGATTCATTTCAATAATTAGCATATATAACAATTTTGCTAATAAATAAAATACTTTAAAAAATAACAATAAATTACAACCGTCAAATTTAGCATAATTTTTGATAAATCCAGGTGTGAAAATTTTGCTTATTTATGTCTGAATATTTAATACATAAGATTATAAATCATTTTGTACCATAAAAAATAAAGATAATGAGTGTAATTATATGATAAATGTAAAGAAGCATAAATATAAATTAAAGAATCATGATGTATATATTTTTCCAGAGGTTGGGAAAAGTGATTGATCTTCAAATTTTTCGTTGAAAAAATTATCGAGATTAAGCACAATAATAACAAAGAAATTAGTTTCTTATAATAAATTAATAGTTATTTAATAAATGAGTAATCACAAAATAGATAACAAAATGATTTTAAAAATATGAATTAGTATTATGAATAAACTATATTTGAAGTCGGTTTTATCTACCCAGAAGGATATTTTTAGAAATTATACTTTATGATTATGTTATAAATCATCTAATAAGAAAATATTTTTACTTGCTTAACACAACTAACAATGTATTACAGAAACAATAATATCATTAATATGTTTCAATATAAAAAATTATGTTGATGTACATAAAAATATACAATACAGGTAATAACAAGAGTAGGGTTTTTTACAGTTACTGTTATAAACCACATTTAGATTTTAACACTATTCATTATTATTATATGATATTTATGATATTTATTTCATTGGTTCTTAATAGATTTGTTTTAAAATGCCCGCCAAGACCGTGCAAGATTTAAAGAATGTACTTTAATAGAGAGATGCTCACAACATTGAATTCTGCCAAGCTGTAAACGAGGTAATTGACTCCTTAACAGTTGTGTTTGAAGAAAATCCAAAATACATATCTGTATTTGAACAATTATTAGAACCAGAACGCGTTATAATGTTTAGAGTACCTTGGACTGATGATAAAGGAGAAGTTAATATTAACAGAGGTTATAGAGTTTAATATAACTCTGCTTTGGGCCCCTACAAAGGTGGACTACGTTTCCACCCTTCAGTCAACATCTCTGTGCTCAAGTTCCTGGGTTTCGAACAGATTCTCAAAAACTCCCTCACAACCCTTCCAATGGGAGGCGGTAAAGGCGGTAGCGACTTTGATCCTAAGGGTAAATCCAACGGTGAAGTTATGCGTTTCTGTCAGTCCTTCATGACCGAGCTCAGCAGGCACATTGGTCAGTTCACTGACGTTCCAGCTGGCGACATCGGTGTCGGTGGCAGAGAGATCGGCTACATGTTTGGTCAGTACAAGAGAATCCAGAACCAGTTTACAGGAATTTTGACCGGAAAGGCATACAGTTGGGGCGGTTCGCTTATCAGACCAGAAGCTACTGGTTACGGGGCAGTGTATTACCTTAACGAGATGATGCTCGACAACGGAGACGATATCAAAGGCAAGAGAGTTCTCCTCTCCGGATCTGGCAATGTTGCGCAGTTCGCATCAGAGAAGCTCCTCCATTACGGTGCTATCCCGCTTTCTCTCTCCGACTCTAACGGTACCATTATCGAACCTAACGGCTTTACTGCGGAGCAGCTCAAGATGGTTATGGACCTCAAGAACATTAAGAGAGGCAGACTCTCCGAGTACACCTCCATGTCCTCCACCGCCAAGTACTATGAAGGCCAGCGCCCATGGGCCGTATACGAAGGGAAAGTGGACGTCATCATGCCTTGCGCTACCCAGAACGAGGTCAACGGCACCGAAGCCGAGAGAGTCATCAAGCTTGGGCTCAGGTATGTTTCCGAAGGCGCCAACATGCCATCCAATGACGACGCTATCCACGCATACCACTCCAGCAAGGTTTTCTACGGCCCTGCTAAGGCATCAAACGCCGGCGGTGTCGCTACATCAGGTCTCGAGATGACTCAAAACTCCAACAGGCTTCAGTGGTCGGCCGAGAAGGTTGATGCTGAGTTACACGCCATTATGAAGAAGATCTTTTAACAGTGCAAGCAGACCGCGGAAAAGTACAACAAAAAGGGCAACTACCAGTTTGGTGCCAACGTTGCTGGATTCCTTAAGGTTGCAGATAGCATGATTGATTAAGGATGCGTCTGATTTGTTAAAATTAATATGAATTCTTTCCAGATATGTATATATTATGAATATAACTTATACAAATATCATTTGTGCACAGCATTAATTAATAAAGAAATATAATTTTAGAGTTACATTTTCTGTTCCTCAATTTTATCATATAATCTGAATATTATTCTAGGTAATTTTTTATATAGAAAACCTTTATCAAATAAAATAATTATTGATACCCTATAATCAGATACATATAAACAAAATTTAATAGATATATATGAATTTCACTGCCCCATCATTTTTTAAGATGTTTGTCAATATCGAACTTGATTAAATTTTAATAATATTTATCATCAACACCTGCCTTCTTTAATTCTGAGATTTTTTCTTATCTAAGTGCTTCTAACATTTCTTTCATACGAGCTTCCTTGACTTTGATTTCTTCTAATTCATTATCTTTAGGATTTTCTTTCTCTAATCTATCAGCTCTTTATTTAATTTATTCTTCATACATATCTTTTAGCTATAGAGCCTTTGTACATGCTGTTTCTCTTTCTTCAAGAAGCATAAGCTCCCACTCTCTCTTAGTTTATTTAGCAGCTTAAAGTTCTCTTGCCATTTCTTTCTCAATTTTTTATCTTCTGAGCTCTTTTTCTCTTTCTGACATAGATTTAGCTTCAAGTAACTCTTATCTTTATCTCATAACTTTTTCTCTAAGTTCTCTTTCCTTCCTTAAAAATTCTTTCTCAGCTTTTTCAAGTGCACTCCTTTCCCTAGCATTTTCAATGCTTTCCATAGCATTAGAATTCTACGAATGAACCTATAAAGATTTAGCCCATTCAGCATTCTTTCTTTTTTCTTCTTCTTAGCGTTTTCTTTCACGATCTTAATCTAAATAATCTTAGTGCTTGATATGCTCTAAGATTCTATCATCTTCATCCTTTTCGAAGTTTTTCCTTACATCTTTCAATCTTAGCTGCTCATTATTAATTTAAACGATTTCTTAGTTTCTTCTTTCTCTTTCAGCCTGCTATTCTATTGCAATTTACTTTTATAATTCAGTTTACCCAGATATAAACTTTTTAAATTCTTCTCCTTCTCTAAGTTTTTCTTCTTCATCAAGTAATTTTTGTCTTTCTTTTCTATCCGTTTCTGCTTTTGCAGCAGCCTTTAACTCTTCTAATTATCTTTATCTAGCAGCTAGTCGTCTAGATTCTTCATCTTTCAACTACTTTATAGTCTCTGAGTTAATTTGCTTGTCTTTTTCTTTTTCTAATTGTTCCTCAATTTTACTACGTACAGAAATGGCAGCTTGACGATCTCTGACAGCATTCACCTTTGCTTCAATCGAAAGAGTATTAAGCAATTTAGCAACATCATCTCTTTCAACTGTTACACGAGTAAGATTATTAGTTAAAGATTACTTTCTCATTTCTTAAAGTTTTTCTGCAGAACTCTTAGGCATTTTCTAAGTTCTGATAGTTTCTGCCTAAATAAGTCTCTAGTTTCGTGATTAAATCTCAACTTCTTTATTATCAATTCTTGCAAAAGTGCGCGTATTTTAATCTACTTCAGATTATTTAATTGATTAAGAATTTTAACGAATTCTATCAAGATCTGATGAGGAAATGATCTGTGCAACTTTTTAAGAATGAGGAATTAACTTCTTTAGTTAATGTGTAGGCACAATATGAGGTTAAGACATTATTAAAAAGAAATTGCGGAAATGTGGAGTGGAATTTACATTAGTAGGAATATCATATAATATTTATTTAGAATTTCAAAATAAATATATGACAATTCCTAAGCGATAATTTATAATAGATTCTATGCACTAAAATTAGTATATAATTTAAATTTACCCATAAATAAGTGTATTTAAAGATAAATATTTCACAGATCATCATCAGTTTATAATTTAGTTACAACTCTTTTTCTAAAGCTTAACAACCCTTTATACTGAAGTATACGGATAATAAGTAATGCTATAAAAATTATACCAATGACTAAATCTAATGTAAAAATTATTTCCAACAGCATAGCGTAGTTTTCACTATACCTAATTCCAGAGATTAATGTAAATGAATCTTTACCACTTTTAAAAGTAAAGCTAACAGATGATCCTGATTTATATAGATCACATAATTTTCTAACACCATCTTAAGTATTAGATTCTATACAAATTTCTCCTAATTCTACAGAATAATTGATTATACAATCTAATTAATAAGCATCTAAGGTTATTGAAAATTTAATTTGTACTTCAGACTAGTATGGACAAAATTTTGAGCCTTCGTTCTCAGAAAATGTTCCACATATTTTATTTTGATAATGTATAGTATAAATACTTGCCCAACATGTATCTTATGTATTTTTAATAATGTTTGACGCATATAAATACATTTAACCACTAATATCATAAAAATAGTAATGTAGTAGAACATCAACCTCTTCCAAATTATAATTCTAAAGATACAATAAAATTTCTGAACATGCTCCCCCATCACTGTTATCGTCACAAAATATTCCTCTATCAATTATTGGGAACTCAAATGAATCTGTAAGAAATAATAAGTTGACTACTGTTTCTCCATCTACTTTGCTAAAAATTTCATATCTAATATAAATACTAGATATTCTGGATCCATATAGAGCATCTAGTTCAGCTGCATTAGGAAGTGGGTCAGCTATAAGAGAAAATATTTAAGCCCATACGATAAATATTGGATTTAAATACATTTCACCTAATTATAAACTTTATACCAAACTTAAAACTGCCTTTTGAACAATTAATATTTCATCTGCTACTAATTTTAAATATATATTAATAGAGTTATAACTATTTACAATTAAATTTGAAAATTCATAATTTATATCAATTTTAACAAAATTATCTGTAATTTATTCTTTTACAATTTAGTTTCCTTCATCATCTATTGCGTTGATAACAATATTATCAATTGTTCCATCAATTCGAAACAATTGTATATTACATTCATAATCAGGAACACCGTATTAAATACAATTATTAGTTAAATAAAGTATTAGTTTAGCTTCATCACTTTGCCAAAACATTGCAAAAACCGTATTATCATAGCAATTTTATAAATCTGAATGCTATATTAGTATTTAGCCTACTGGAAGTGAGATTTATCTTGTTAAATATTTTAAATTAACTTATGCAGCTTCTGTGTCTTAAATATACCCACATAAGCTATCATCACCGAGAATAGGGCACTTATAGCAAAGAGTTGTTTAAGTGTTATAGTATAATCTTAAAATTCTCCTCTTATGGTTCTATTAGAGAAATTTGAAAGTAATACATCCATATATACACCTGATGGCATCTACATACAAGTATCAGCAAAATTAATATCAAATTGAATGCATAAATATCCATTATCAATATATGTTATTAAAATGTTATTTCTTCCATAACAATACAGTAATGGTCTAGGGTTGTAATACTAATCTTCATACTCTTGAATAGTACTCTGATTTATGAAAAGTGCAGTTATTGATAGGCCTATGAACATATTTAAAATAAATTTATCTTTAATATTATAAAAAATATCGAATGTTAAATTATAAAATATTTTTTTTCTGTTATCGCTAGCTGTTGTATAGAAAATATAATAACAGTAGACTGAAGTTTTCAATGAAAAAATTGAATATAATTTTAATTTACGATTTAAATTACTATTAATTATGATAAAGTAAAATAGTTTAGTATTCAAGAATATAAGTTTATTTTACTTTGACTTAAATGTAATGAGAACACCCCTTTATTAAACAGAATAATATCTAATATTAATAATTTGTTATAAAAATAATCATTATTCTAATCTTATTAGATTAATACTACGGAACAAAATTTAAGTAATGCTATCACTTTAATTATATTCTAGTTTCAAACCCATTGATATGTAACTATACCCAATTAAAATAAAATATTAAAATATAAATAAAATATAAAAAATTAGTATTTAACTCAAATTATACTATCTAATTTACTATTTAGTAGGGCAAATTTGTAAGTTTTCCTAAATTAATAAATACCAGGGGCTATCTGCTATAGATCTTAACTACCAGAAGAGGATGGCGTGATTTCTACTAGCCTATTCAAATTTGATAACCTTCGATTGAAGGTCTTGATTAAGTGCGTCTAATGTGTGATACATGATAATATTTTATATTACTATTATTTAGTATAGTCATAAGCTAACCGTATCATATCATAGTTTGGTGGTAATATTTGTAAATTCATTTATGAAACTTTTGTTTAGTCTTTAATCATTTTAATAATATTTTATAGTATTATATACTTTATTTTTAAGATAATAATTTTATATTATAAATAACTATTATATACCATAAAATATTATTTATATAGACCTCTAAAATGTCCCTTATTGACTCAGCTTCTATTTTAAAGCTTATGTCCAAAACACCATTTGATACTACTAGTGTAGAAGAAGAAATCAAAGCCCTTTAAAATGAAATAACAAAAATATCAGGTGTTCAAGAAATTCCTACTGGTTTAGCACCATTACAACATTGGGACTTAGAGGATGATTTGCGCATTATTGAAGGGCGCTAGTTTACTGCTTTATAGGTGGCTAGAATCTCCAAAATTCTACCTGGTGAGACGTTCAGGGCATGTATTTCAATTCGTCATTCTACTAACTTCTTAGTAGGAAAAAATGAAAAATTGAGCGAAGATAATTTAGAAGAGGATATGAGAGTTGGCCTAGGTGCAAAATTAGAGGTCAAGGTACCACTCCCACCTTCATTGGATCCTACGGTGTCGCTTATGCAGGTAGATGATAGGCCTACAACTACGTATGCAGATGTTGGCGGATGTTCTTAGCAATTAGATTTAATTAGAGAAATCATAGAATTGCCAATTTTGCATCCTGAAAAATTCGAAAAACTTGGCATTTAACCTCCTAGAAGCTGTATTTTATATGGCGTTCCAGGAGTTGGCAAAACTCTTACCGCTCGTGCGATTGCCAATAAAACCAGATCGACTTTCATTAGAGTCACAGGCTCAGAGCTAAATTAAAAATACGTAGGCGAGGGGGCTAGAATGGTCAGAGAGATCTTTTAGTTAGCAAGAAGCAAGAAGCATGCTATTTTATTCTTCGACGAGGCGGACTCTTTCTGCCAAAAACGAAGCATAAACGCGCAGGAGACCGGCGATACTGGGGTCTAGAGAACTATGTTAGAGCTAATCAACCAGCTGGACGGATTTAGAAAGCGAGGTAACGTCTTCGTGCTAATGGCCTCCAACAGGCCCGACACGCTAGACGAGGCCCTGCAAAGGCCAGGGAGGCTAGACAGAAAGATCGAATTCAAACTCCCAGACTTGAACGGCAGGGCTGAAATCTTCAAAATTCAGACCAAGAAAATGGCAGTTTAGCAAAACATCAGATGGAAGCTGCTGGCCAGGCTCTGCCCTGACGCCAGCGGGGCCGAAATCGCCTCCGTCTGCAGAGAGGCTGGCATGCTTTGCGTAAGGGAGAGAAGAAGAGAAATCATCGAAAGCGATTTCGTGAGAAGCATCGAAAAGGTTATTAAGGGGTACAGAAAGTTCTTGAATTAGGGCAAGTACATGGCTGCGAACGTGATGTGAGCTAAATACGTTATCTTGAGTTTAAAAGTTTACTTATGATTTAAAAATAACATATTTAATACTATATATTATATAATATATAGTAAAGTGAATTTTTAAAAATCAGTTATACAAAATGCGAGGTATGCATCAGTCATTTAAACTGTACATGAAGAATGAGCAGCCTGTGATGCCGCCTCCAGAAATCATAAACACTCTGATTGGCGACGAAGAGATTTCGAAACACAGAGATAGCTAGTCTTTTTACGTCGTTTACAACCAGTTCGTATATGACATCGCGAAATATGTAAAATATCACCCTGGTGGTGCCAAGTGCTTTGCAACCAGGGATTATGACATAACTTCTGCGGTCAAGAAGGCGCACGCGTGGATTTAGGTGGAGAAGTATATTTTGCACTGCATAAGAGGCAAATACGCTAAGAGTGACTAATGAGATATTTTCACGATTCATACGGCAGACAGGCTGTCCAGACACTCCAGCTCCTCCATGACCTCCTTTAGCTGCTCCTCCCTGCCCTGCTCTTTGTACAGATGCGCCAAGTTCTGCAGCCCGGCCCTCTTGCCCGAAACGTCCCTAATCTTGCCGCTAAACTCTACTAACTGCTGCAAATACTGCTCGCCCTTGCCGTCCAGGTCCAGCAGCCCCGCAAGGCACAAACTGTCCTAAAAAAGCTGCTCCGGCAGCGGATCCGCGTCCCGGAAGAACACCGGCGCCGCCAGAAGGTACGCAGACGGGTCATTTTCGGCCAAAAACGCACCCTCGCCATTCTGCATCGCCTGCACCACATTCCGAAGCGACATTCGCGCCTAATCGGACCTGTGCGCCTCGAACTGCGCGTAGCTCAAATTGAATGCGCAGAGCTGCGCCAAAAACGCCGTTTCTGGCCCCGCCAGAAGCGCGGCCTTCTAATAGTACGAAATAGCTTATTCCGCGTCCCCTGCGCTCTGGCCAGCCCGCCCGCAGCAGCGCAGCGCCCGGACGCGCCCGAAAACGTCGTTTACCGCCTCCGATTTTTCCAGACTGATCACGAAGTGATCCAACGCGGTGGCGTACTCGCTGAGCTCGTAATAGCAGCAGCCCAACATCACGTACACGTCAGAGAGCATTTTGGAAGCCGCCTCAGACGCGAATTCGAGCACGAAACGCGCCACGTCGCTGAGCGCCGAAATCGCCTGCGGAAACTACAAATTCTGCATCAAAATACGCGCCCGCGTGAGCTCCAGCGGCACCTGATCCAACGACGATTTTGCGACTTTCAGCGGCCGCGAAATCGCTAATTGAGACCGTTTCGGAGCGCTGCGCTTCTCATTCGCGCCCTGCTGCCGCCAGAACTCGTTGCGCTTCCCTATGAACTGAATTCCGCCAGAAACGCTCTGAGCGAGCGAGCTGCACGTCGCATTCAGCTTAGCGTCATTTTGGAGCAAATTCAAGAGCTCCAAATCGAGTTCTAGAGGATTTTTATGCCTGATTTTTTTCTTGATTTGCGGCGTAATTTTTTCGACCGGAGCCGCATAATAAGCCGTATTCGGCGTCGCCGTCGCGTTAACGGAATTCGTGCCCAGGCAGTCGTCGAGCTGCACCAAAACGCCGGATTTCGGCTCTGCAATAACGCCTTAGCGGTGGCAGAGGTGCTAGAGGCACGCCTGGCACCTGCAAGCGCACTATTTCGTCGCAAAGTACATGTCGCGGCAGGAGGAATTCTGGCAGCCCAGGCAGCCGCAGAGGCAGCGATTCTGATTTTTGCTGTTGAAATCCGTCAGAATCAGCGCCTTGATTTCGGTGGTGTCGAAATTCGGATTCTGAGGCGTTTGGTGCAAATTCGGATCGAAGTCGACGCAGGTGTCAACGGCCTTCAAAATCGCCTCTTCCGCCTTCTAAACGCCCAGCTGAAACTTCTTCACGTCTGGCCTCCGCTGGTACGCCTTGTAGTAGAACGCCAGCGCGTTCTCGAATTGGCCGCCTGTGTAGAACGATTCTGCTTTCTGGTAAAATCCGGAGTAAAATGTGTCGTCTTTGCCGATCGCGTCAGTTGCGTCTTTTATGGCCTCTTCGGTCCGGCCGAGCGAAACTAGGCAGCGTGAGCGGTTCAAAAGGACGTTTCTGTCTACGCTATAATAGAGAGATTTCGAATAGGCGTTTACTGCTTTTTCGTACAGTTATTTTCTGTAGCAGGTGTCGCCTTCGGCTATATATAGTCTGGACAGCTCTTCAGCGTTTCCGGCATCCGAGGAGGTCATTTTTTGTAATTTGCGGAGCGAGTTTAGGATACTATTTTTATATGCTAATAATATAATTGTTTCAATTTTTTTCTATATTTCCACTCCACGTGTATGGCCGACTTAGTCCGTTCCGCTGATTATAGAGATCTCCTCCGTATCTTCAACACCAATGTTGATGGTAAGCGTAAGCTCGAAATTTCCCTCACCAAAATTCTTGGCATTGGTAGACGTTTTGGCCGTGTTTGTCTTGAAAAAGCTAGCATTGACCCCTTCAAGCGTGGTGGTGAAATGACTCTCAAAGAAGAAGAAGAATTGCTCAAAATTTTCCAGGATCCCGTAGCTCATGGTATCCCCGTTTGGATGATCAACAAGAGAAAGGAAGTCATCACTGGTAAGGATATTCATATTACCTCATCTCAGTTCTCCCAGCAAACTCGTACTGAATTAGAAGGTATGAGAAGAAACAAGTGCAACAGAGGTCTCAGGCATGCTGCTGGTATCAAAGTTCGTGGTCAGCGTACTAAGTGCACTGGTCGTCGTGCTGGTGTCGTTGGTGTCCAGCGTAAGAAGTGATATTAATTTTTAAGTGATATACAATCTTTCGATAACATTGTATAGGGAATTTTTAGTAAATAAAGAAATACTCATATCTATATATTCATAAGAATCTATCTACCCAGTTCTAAATCCACCCAATTAGCATTAACGTATTAATTAACAAAAGATTCGACAATTTCTTCAGATAGCAAGTAATAGTTTATAATACAATTAACAAAATAATCTTTATACGCTATTTCGTCATAGAATGGTACACACCAGAAAAATAGCAGTAGTTTAATATTATTTTTCCAATATACCTTATTAGTACATAAATAAAGCAGTTTTATTGTTGTGATCATATCAAATTATAGTTTATCTAGATTTTACTTTTTAAATATAAAAATTACAACCTATCTAGTTGTATTCACATCCACTTGTGAAATGAAGATGTTATTTAGTTATGCGTAAGATATAGAGCTAGTTTTTTTAAATTAATTATGTATTATTTCAATATGTTCTATGAAGACATATGATATTATTTATGAAGTGGATATTGTCGAAGAAGAGCTTGAGCTTTATGAGGAAAACGTTCCCAAAGTAGCTTATGATCTTTAATAATCTGATGACATTTTAAATTGATTTATAAATTTAGGGTATATAGTATAAGTTTAGATCAACTAAGTATTAGAATTTTCTATATTAGATATAGAAAAATAATTATATGTCACTTTGGCCGAGTGGTTAAGGCGTTGGACTTGAAATCCAATGTACGTTGTACGCATGGGTTCAAACCCCATAGGTGACGATTTTATTTGTTTTTTGATAATTATAATAAAATATTATATTATAATAAAATTTTACATATTGATTTATTTTGTATAAAAATATAGTTTAAAATTAATAATAATTACGCACAATTATTCCTTTCACTTCTTAAATCATGTCAAGATCTGAAGCATCAGAGTCTTCGCCTTTGGTTGAAGGATCTACACAATAGGATGCATCACTTAGAAAAAGATCATCACTAATGTATGGATTGTCTGTATTTTTAGTCGTTATCATTTTATTATTTTCCTCATTAATTTTAATGGCTATTAATGTTTCTGCAACTTATGATATTCTTTCAGCCGTAGACAAAACTCAACAACCTGAGCAATACATGCTTCCTAAATCATTTAGAATTAAGACTGTACCTTCAGTCAAAGATTAGGCATCAAGAGGAACATGCTGGGATTTTGCAACTATGAGATTTTTAGAAGAACGCTATAACAAACAGTTTAATTTAGAAAAATAATACCTTAAGTTTTCAGAGTAAGCACATGGTAAATCCATGATTGACTTTTGTAGATAAAACCCTAAAAAGTGCCCGGATACTCCTACTAAAGATGGATCTGCCACAGACGGCCAAGCTAGCTGGATTTATCATTTTAACGAGTTTTTAAAGGATAAATTAGTACCTGATATGAAATCGTGTCCCTATATGCCTTAAGAGGGTACCGATGAAGTTTGTCCAGGATATGAAGAATTTATCAAATCATCACCAATTAAATATAGCATTGAAAATTATAAGGCTCTTTATTAAATAGACGATATTAAAAAGGCGTTAGTATCTAAAAATTCAACATTCCCACTTATCACAGAATTATTCTTTTAGCAGTTTTTCATCCCTTGTGATTCTACCTTAGGTTA
This sequence comes from Spironucleus salmonicida, assembly GCF_000497125.1. Classification (NCBI taxonomy): domain Eukaryota; phylum Fornicata; order Diplomonadida; family Hexamitidae; genus Spironucleus; species Spironucleus salmonicida. Next base: position 858,377 of record NC_090598.1, read on the forward strand.
TAAAGATACGAAAGCTTGCCTTACAGCTGAACTTTGCCCATAGTTTTTATAAAATTAAAATTATGACAGAAAATGTACGATAATGGACTTATTAACTACTGCAGAAGCATCATTCCTTACAAGAACTTATAAAAATCCCACTACAATTGGTGCTCATGCTATGTTATTAGTAGGCTATAATGACGAATTTTCAACTCCTGGGAACTCGCCAGGCGGTTTTATTGTATTAAACTCTTGGGGCCCTCAACTTTCTCACTCTGCTGAATATTTTACAGGTGAGATTTCTCGTCGTGATGACGATTATCTATGTCCAAATGCTGAAAACCCTAAGAATTGGGTCCCAGTAGATCATGAAGATGAGGATAAATGGAAACTCCGTAATACTACTGTTCTTAGATACATAAAAGATGGATATAAACCTGGTCATTTCCATACTTCTACTCCTAGTGTTTTTATGGAAGCTTTGGACAAGTTATTATCGGATTCTGAGGTTTATGCTATTCTCAAAATCACAGACTCCGTAGATGCTACTCATCGTGTAGTCCTTAAAGCTGCTAAATCAGCATAAGATATTTACGACGAAAAATTCACCAGAGAAATAGTTCTTCCATCCGCTCCTATTGATATGCTCGCTTTTGCATTTGAGCCAATGGGCACAAGTGATTTAAGCAGCAACTTTGTAGATTAATGTGGTTATTACTTCATACCATATGACTTTGTCAGAAAGGTTTAAGAGACTGGTGGCCTTTGGTTTGTTGAGTAAATGGACGTAAAATTCGAGGCAGGTAGCGACAAAATGAACGATATGATGAAGGAAGCTTTACATGAATAAACGATCATAGAGTTTGTTAGTCATACACCCTGGTTAGATGACGAGAACATGGTACCTAGATACTGAAATTGAATCTTTTTATTTATATTTTTTTAATTGCATTCTACGTTAATAACATTATGAACTTTTTAGTATTGCTTTATTGTATACAAGTAATTACAGTAGATATATTTTGTAAACATAATGTTTTAAAGTCACAAATCAATCAATTATAATATCTTGGTAATTAGTCTGAGTATTTCAATCATCTCATCACCGTCCACCCTCCATACTTAAAATAAAATTCCTTCTATCGTAGCGAAACACAAAAAACATATTAAAGGGTTATTATATATTATAATTTTTATTTCTGTCCTATTTTTTAACAGTTCATATTTAATTATCAGATACTATTCCGTTTCAATTATAGAATGGCATTTTCTACCCAAGCATCTGCCTCGTCATCTTACTCGCAGGCATTCACAGATATACAACTTAATTAACAGGTTTAACCGATTTTTGATATTTCTACCTACGCACAGGCCTTTCTGGACACGAAGCTGAAGCAGCTTACACTATCTCAAATTGAGCCGTTTCTAGAGAAGAACTTCGGGAACTTTCAGTAGAATTTAGAGAAACTAACTCGGGGAAAGCCACCTGATTTGATCGACTACGAACTCTATTTACGCGTGTGCCACGCTACTTTACGGCACGTCAAATCGGAGGTCGAATTGCTGTTCTATTTTGCGTCTTCGACATTTGACGGCTTCACGTCGGCACAACGTTTCGGGGTTGTATACAGCAACTTCGCAGGTAAAAGCTACAAATAAGTCAAAAAATGCTGGGAGGCGCTCAGGATTGAGGATCTCACGATCGATTTAGAAACTGCAAAAAAGTGGGTTTCGCTAGTTAGAACGCTAAAATGAATAGTGAATTATACGTAGTTTTAAGAGTTTTAAGATTTTATTTTTATTATAGATGTTCAAAACATGATTATGTACACATACCATTGATATTATTTGAAGTTATATAATTGGTAGAAAATGTTTTAAAAATTAATTATATAAAGGTGAATAAGGAATATTGTAAAATAAAGGATTGATTTTTACGAAAATATAATAATCATAATATAATAATCAGTTTTTACAATTTTAAAGTTATATTAGTGAATAAGACATAATAATATTTCTGTAAAAATGATAAAATGTTCCAAATCCCCGCACCGGGCCAGAAAGCCCTACGAACGCGCAGACGCCCCCACATATCAGAAGATGTAAACGCAGAGGATCCAGCTCAGCCAGTATGAGTGGGAGTGGTGAGGAGTGACTAGTATTCTAGCCGTTCGGCCGGTATGGGCAGCCTACTGGATAGGCACACTATGCCTGTCACATTTCTGAAGTGGGTCTAGCCTAGGAGTTGCGCTGGCACCTGATGCGCCAGGCCTGCTGGAGCGAGGCTGAGGCTGAGGGGGGTGGGATAGAATACGCAGGGTACATTCTATGCGTGGCACCGCCCGCAGCCCGCACAGGCCGGTGCAGGGCGTTCGCGGTGCAGGGGATGGGCCGTGCTGTGATGCGCCATGGCCGGTGGAGCGATACGCAATATCCGCCTCTTATACATTCCCTGCGAAGTGCAAGAATGCGGCTGTTCGACGACCTGCCCTTCGGCGTCCAGCGGCAGTTCGCCCAGCTGGAGGCGCTCCGGGTCCTGGACCTGGGCAACCTCATGAAGTACTTCGTGGCCAAGCTCTTCTACTACGCCGGGGCCAAGACCGCGGACCAGCTGCTCGCGTTCTACACCGGCCTGCTCGACCTGGGCGGCCAGTACCACTTCGCGGTGCTGTGCGATATCTTCGGCACGGAGCGGCTGGTCATGGCCGTGAGCCAGCACAACTTCCCCTTCTTCCGCGCGCTCTCGGGCGTGTTCTACGGCCCTGCGTCCTGCTTCGTGGGCGTGGACGACTTCGAGGACCAGCTGATCACGATCTGCCGCATCGTGGAGACCCTGGCAGCCAAGGCGCCGTCGGTGGCGGAGGGCATCCGGCAGGTGTACCGGGCCCGCGAGACGGAGGTGCTCCGGCAGAAGGCCTTCAAGGGATACCGCATCGGCGGCGACGCCAGCCCGCACATCGAGGGCCGGCAGTTCCGCGGGCGCTGGGACATCGGCTACCTGGTGGACATGCAGCGCCCCAGCCGGAGCGCGGGCGGCGGGAAGTGAGGCCGCCCAAGAACTCGGCGCAGTTTCGGCTCGATAAAGAGAAGCGGGGTCTCCGCACTCCCGAGTACAATAGCACCGCCCGCCGCACCAACTCTCTTTATCCCCCTCCACACAAATGGGAGGAGTGAGCTCGACCGAGGCCGTGCTGATCTCCGTCATGGTACTGCTCATGGTCTTCATCGCCAGCGGGGCCATCACCTTCTGCTGTTGCTGCTGCAAGGTCCAGCGCGACCAGAGGCGGACCTACCACGACTACATGGACCAGGTGCAGCAGGTCCTGGGCATGGTCAAGACGCAGGCCTGCCGCCAGGAGACCGTCGAGGTGGCCGGCCAGGGGGTCCAGCCAGCCTGGCAGGTGATGGGCGCCGGCGGGGACCAGCTGCCCCGGATCCCGGTGGTCAGGGACGTCGACAGCCCCCAGCTGCTGTGAGCGCCCGGGCGCGGCGAGTGAGCATTGTTGTATTCCATTCCGGGCGGGCCCGCTCCGCCTTCCGCGGAGGACGGCGCCTACATGGTACTCCGCTCCGAAGGCCGCCATAGAAAAGCCCAGTGTGCGCCGCAGCGAAACGCAAGTAAAAACAGTTTCTGTCCTGGCGGGGCCGCGGTATTACGGGGGATGCGGCGTCTGTTCTTAAGTGTGCCGAAACCGGTTTCTGGAGCGGCCTATTACGGTCCGATACCCAGGGCGGGGCTCCCCTCCCAGACGCGCGCGTATTATATACCCGCAGCGGCCCGCGGCCCAGTAACTGACGCTCCAAATGAGCACGCTGAGCGCCCTGCACCGCCCCCTGATCCACCCCGCGGCCGTGATCCGCTTCGACCTGCCCGGCGCGCGGCCCGTGCCCTACGTCCAGGCGCGGCGCTTCTTCGACGCGTTCTCGCGCGCGAAGGTGGAGCTGCTGGAGCTGGGGCGCCGCCTGGAGGCCCTCGAGCGGGAGTGAGGGTGTACAAAGTATACAGCGCTTTACGTTTTGTATACTTTGGGTAAACGGGATTGGGCCGCGATCCCGATTCGCGGGTCATAAATCTGCGCCCACTCCACAATGTCATTCCAGACCATCATCCACGCAGCCGTCGAGAACAACAAGCACGTGCCCCACATCACCGTCACCGGCAGCAAGGTCCACGTGCAGTGCGGCGAGAAGGAGCTCCACCCCACCTCCGACAAGCACTACATCGGCGAGATCAAGATCTACGGCCTCAAGGGCGCCGTCCTCATCGAGCTCGGCTCTGCCCACTTCTACCCCGGCCTCACCGAGCCCGTCGCCGAGTTCTCCGTGTTCGAGATCGCCAGCTACTCCAAAATCGTGGCCACCTCCTACTGCAACCTCCACGGCATCTTCCACGCCGAGAAGGAGCTCAAGTGATATCTTGTCATTTTCTTTGTTTCCCTCTAGGGCCGCATGCGCGTCGGTGGTCCACTCACCCCTGGATTGATTGATTGATTGATTGAATTGATTGATTGATTGATTGGATTGATTGATTGATTGATTGATTGATTGATTTGATTGATTGGATTGATTGATTGATTGATTGATTGATTTGATTGATTGGATTGATTGATTGATTGATTGATTGATTGATTGATTTGATTGATTGATTGATTGATTGATTGAATTGATTTGATTGATTGATTGGATTGATTGATTGATTGATTGATTGATTGATTGATTGATTGATTGATTGATTGATTGATTGATTGATTGATTGATTGATTGATTGATTGATTGATTGATTGATTGATTTGATGCATTACATATGAATGTATTGTGTATATTTATATTCTATTTTACGCTATTCGAATCGATGAATTTTAATTTGTTTTTATTTTTAATCTCATTTCTTGACTACTTGATTTGTATCATTGGTGTATGGGTATTGGTTCTATTTATATGATTTGTGACATGCTTTTTAATTGGTCCTTGTGGATTTCTGGTTTGCTATTCGGGTCACCCGGTTGTTTCTTGGGTATCTGTGCGACTAATGATCTCATTTCTTATGATTTGATGGGTATGGTTCTATTCAAAAATTCGGCGCTTGGGCGACCCAGCCGGCCCGCAGTGTCTAAAGAGATCGCTGGATTTTGGGCTGGATATCCATCATATATGATAAATCGATCAAGATTCATGTATTATAAATAATAATGCCTGCGATTTTTCGGAAAATTGCATTTGTAAACTATTGATCTGGGCCCCTCGTGTCCTGAATCCATAAATTTGAGCGATGCCCTTTATGGGTTACATGCGTAAAATGATCCTTACTTCTAATGATGATTCCATGCGTCATCGTCTTGCATCGATAGATGATTCAATATCTATGCATTATGCATAACAATACTGTGTCTTTGTCATTTCTGAAATGGGTTTTACCGATCTTGCTTTTACTTACTTACTGACTGACTGACTTACTTACTTACTTACTAATTAGTTGATTCACTCACCACCAGCTCGCATCCCATCCTACCATGCCCATCCCCCGGCCAGCGGCAGCCCCGAGCAGCGAGTCGGAGGCGGAGGAGGACGCAGAGGCCGCGCCGCAAAGCGAGCCGGAGCCCGTGCTCACTGCGCGCGAGGCGCTGGAGCGCTTCTACGCGCGGCTGGGGAGGTACGACGAGGTCCTGCACGGGCTGGACTACCTGCGCACGCACGACTTCGTGCAGACGCTCCCGCCGCCGGCCCGGCTGGCCTTTGCGTTCCAGGGGGCCGTGCCGCGCACCCACGTGTCCCAGACCGAGGAGTTCCGCATCCTCGCCGTGGAGGCCGTTGCGCTCCGGTGCTGGCTGGACGGGCGGGCCGCGCAGCTTGTGGTGGACCGCGAGAAGGTGGCCCTGCCGCACGCGGCGTTCGGCTTCGAGCTCCCGGTCACCATGCAGCGGCTGGGGCGGCGCCAGGTGCGCGTCGGGACCCTGCGGGCGCGGGCGGTGGTGGAGATGCAGGAGGAGGACGCCGACCACCTCGCAAAGGTGCTGCAGGTGTACCAAGACCAGTTCGCGGCGGCCAGGGCGCTGGACCTCGGGCAGTGCGACCTGTACAGCGTGCTGGGCGTGTGAGGCCGCCCGGCGGCGTAGTGATGCATGCAGTCACTCGCAGCAGGCCCGCAGCAGCTTGAGCAGCTCGCCCTCCTGGGCCGGCGCGGCGTCCTTGCGCATGCGGTAGTGCTTGTTCTTGATCACGGCGACCGAGAGCCGCGGGAAGCTCTCGCACCGGATGCGCTCCCACTGGCTCCCGTGGCGCTGCACGACCTGGTGGAGGCGCTCCTCCTGCTCGTAGGTCCATCGGTAGGCTGGCATTGTGGAGTGGCGAGTACATTGGCGACAGGGACGCGGGCGGGTCCGACGCCGCGTGCCGTAGAAAGCAGGCGTGGGCCCGAGAATACCCCGCGATAGGGCAGTTTTTTCTGCGAGTACGAGGAGCGGTGAGGAAAGGAAAGTGTCACTCGTGGTGGGCATGGCCGTGGTCGTGCCCATGATCGTGCCCGCCGGTGACCACCTCGATCACGTTGCTCACGCTGACGAGGCCGAAGCCCAGCAGCGTCCACAGCGCCCCGCCGGCGACCTCGCGCGCGGTGCCGGTGATCTCGTGGCCGAGGATCTCGACCAGCACGATCGCCAGGAAGGTGCCCGCCGCGAAGCTCATGAAGCAGTCCTTGGTCACGTTGAAGGCCACGCCCGCCTCGCTCACGTGCGCGAGCCGCATGACCGCGAAGGTCACCAGCTGGGCCACCGGCGTCGCGAAGGCGATGGGCAGGGCGAAGGCGAGGTTCTGGCGCCGGCTGAGCCCCTTGCGCATGCCCGCGATCACCTGGCACGACACGTCGCACCACTTGTGCATCAGGATGGCGAGCGCCAGGAACGCGCCCTCGTGCAGGTCGGTCTGGAAGCCGAGGATCACGCCCTCGGACACGTCGTGGATCATGAGGCTGAGCATGAGCGCCTTGATGGTGGAGTCGGGCCTCACTGCGGGTGGCGCGGTGGCCTGGCAGGTCTCGGTGCAGTTGTCCGCGTCGTGGTCGTGGCAGTGGTTGTTGCGGTCCACCACGCAGGAGGGGCCGCAGTGGCCGAAGGTCATGGACGCGTGGGCCTCGCAGTCCAGCGGCGCGCTGCCGGTGTCCGAGGCCGAGGCGTTGTCGGGGTGGCCGTGGTCATGGTCGTGCCCGTGGTTGTGGCCCACCTGGATCACCACCAGCATCGCGAGGATGCCCAGGAAGAGCACCACCGAGCTCACCGGGAAGTCCCCGCAGGCGTGGTTCAGCGCGTCCCCGGACTCGGGGATGATGTGCAGCAGCGCCACGCCCGCCAGCATGCCGCCCGAGAGGCAGTTCATCCGGCCCGTCACCCGCGTGCTCTTCGCGAGCCGCTGCACCAGGTAGGGCAGCACGCCGCCCAGCAGGGCCACCACGAGGATCAGCAGGGCCGAGAGCGGTTGGAAGATTTCGATCGCGAGGGCGCTTGACATTGGGGGAGTGGTGCGGCGGAAAGAAAGCCGAATTTTGGGGGAACATCTCGCGTACCGTATAATATCCTAATTCCCCGCGCCGCTCCACGCCGCCCAGTATCATTCCCCACGCCGGCCGCACTCCCGCCCGGCCCCCGCCAGGAGGCGCTGCACCCGCCCGCACAGCCGCGCGTCACTGCACAGGTCGTGGGCCAGAGGTGTACACGTTCTGACAAACTTTAGAAAATACTAAAATTTTAAAACATAGATTATATGTATTTATGTATATGAAGATTCGAATGGGTAGATATTTCTGAAAAGATACAAAATCAGAAAGTAAACTGATGGATGAGATGAAAGGAAAATAATGTTTTGAAATTAAAATTATCTATTACCATCTTTATATCAAATATAATACAATATAAACCACAAATAGTAACTATAACAATATTATATAATATTTATATTTATAAAAAATGACGATCTAGTTTACTATAAATAACTACACAACATAGCTAGGCGAAAATTTATATATTATAGGATCTCTGCCAGAATTAGGTGAAAACAATATTTATAAAGCAATTCCACTAAAGTTTATAGACAACAAATGGTAAATTTAAGTTCATTTTAAATCTATCAAATCTGGGACATATAAGTATTTTTCAAACCTAAACCAGGACACGTACCTCCGAAAGCTGCCAATAATGCCCCAAAATACGACGGAAATACTTGAAATTTCGGATGATTGGTCTCCGCAAAGAACCGACCCCTGGTACTCGGAAATTTATGATATAATACAACCGAAAACGCAGTTTAAAACTTCAATTCTTGATAATCTAAACCCAGCCGTTGAGTTCGAGGAGCAGCGGGTAATCATCCGCTGCTTCGCGGCGTACGAGGCTGGGACGCTCGAAATTTCGGGGTCCGGGAACCAGCTACTGAACTGGTCCACACGCTTTAAAATGAACCAAATTGCACCCCGCACGTTCGAGCTGGAGCTGCTGTTCGAGCCACAGGAGGAGCCCTTTGCATTCAAATTCCTCAGGGACGGCACATACGAGGCCGGTCCCAACCGCTGCTTCTCCTACCGTCCAGGCGTGCAAGTACTAAACTGCTTCTACCGCTATGACTGCATTCCGCTGCTCCGCGTGGCCGGAATTTCGCTTGTGCGGACGCAATTTCCGCTGCAGAAAGTCGAAAAAATGGTCGATTTCGCACACAGCGCCGGTTTCAAAACCATAGCATTCCCATGCATCCATGCGGTCGACAGCAGCTTCGCGCTCGATCACGCAGTATTCGGCCTCGATGATGCCAGTGTACGCGCCGAATTCGACCGAATTCCGCTCTTCGAGCGCGTGGAAAGCACAATATAGCGCGTTCAGCGCAGCACATCGCTGTGCTACTGGCTTCCCGGCTACGCTGTCTACCGCGCCGTCTAGGGCGATCCTGACCTTCTCGGCAGCTTCGCGACGGACCGCGAGCGCGAAGGCTTCATAAGCCGCGTTTTCTTCACCGAAAAGCGCTTCCAGAGCGCGTATTTCGTAGCGTTTGAGCAGCTGCTGTTGCATGAGCTCCTGGAAACGGCCGTGCGCTACGCGCACGCGAACGGCATATTCCTGACCGGCGAGTTCTCGTTCACGATACCACGCAAGTCGCACAATTTGTGGCAGTTCGGACGCTTCTATACGCAGGGCTCGCAGGGTGCCGTGGACCTCGAGGCGCGCACGTCCTGCAATTTGAACTGTCCGGTGCTGAACTGGGGGAGCCTCAAGGAGGCCAATTACGTGTTTCTGCAGCACCAGATCTCGCAGTTGGAGCAGTACTTCAAGCACGTCGTACTAGCGACCTCCGAGCAGTTCTTCAGGACGTGGGAAATACCGGCAGAGTGCTTCCGCACAAACGGGCGCTTGGGGCGCTTTTCACCTGCGAATCCGATCCAAATTTCGAGCATTCCGGTGCACAACCCACAGCGGCTCGTGCTGCCGAATCTGGCGATTTCGCACCTCGTGCCAGCCGTGATCAGCCGTGAGCAGGGGCAGCGGCTGGTATCGCTGGATATTCTGACTGTTAAAGGCGATTCCTACGAGTTCCAAATGAGCGAAAAAGCGGCATGTAAGCTCCTGCACGATCAGCCTGTTTTGCAGGAATCCGTGCAAAAGATCAACGGAAATCGCTGCATGGCGCCTGATCTCGCATACCCGCTGCTGAACTGCCACCCACTCATCCAGAACTAGCTGCAGTGCAGCGAAACGGCGTTTTTCAAAAGCCTCAGCCAGGCCGAGCAGGACGTCTTGCGTGGCATTTCGGGAAACTACTTCTGGAATCAGCACTGCTGCTGGATTGCGCGCGGCCACGAGCGATTACAGTGGCTCCAGGGCATCGGCCAGGTCTTGTTTTCGTGTCGTGGTAGGAGCGAGCACTAATTTGAGGCTGAGTTCCTGAAATAAGGGATTTTGCTCAGCAATCAGTTTCAGTTTCAGGGCAGCTCTGCCAGGGGGTGGATGAGCCTTACTGAAAGCAACATCTCATTTCGTGACAGTTTACTCGAGTAAAAATTTCGTGTTGATGAGTATATTAAGTCTATTAGTGGTGAAAGAAACTCGTAGAATTCTACAAAAGACAAAATAAAGATACTAATGACAGAAATGCTTAACTCAGATTCTATGATCACTTTGGTACACTTGGATGATATTATCTCGCTGGCCGACGGCACGCCTCTGGCCCACGACCTGTGCAGTGACGCGCGGCTGTGCGGGCGGGTGCAGCGCCTCCTGGCGGGGGCCGGGCGGGAGTACGGCCGGCGTGGGGAATGATACTGGGCGGCGTGGAGCGGCGCGGGGAATTAGGATATTATACGGTACGCGAGATGTTCCCCCGAAATTCGGCTTTCTTTCCGCCGCACCACTCCCCCAATGTCAAGCGCCCTCGCGATCGAAATCTTCCAACCGCTCTCGGCCCTGCTGATCCTCGTGGTGGCCCTGCTGGGCGGCGTGCTGCCCTACCTGGTGCAGCGGCTCGCGAAGAGCACGCGGGTGACGGGCCGGATGAACTGCCTCTCGGGCGGCATGCTGGCGGGCGTGGCGCTGCTGCACATCATCCCCGAGTCCGGGGACGCGCTGAACCACGCCTGCGGGGACTTCCCGGTGAGCTCGGTGGTGCTCTTCCTGGGCATCCTCGCGATGCTGGTGGTGATCCAGGTGGGCCACAACCACGGGCACGACCATGACCACGGCCACCCCGACAACGCCTCGGCCTCGGACACCGGCAGCGCGCCGCTGGACTGCGAGGCCCACGCGTCCATGACCTTCGGCCACTGCGGCCCCTCCTGCGTGGTGGACCGCAACAACCACTGCCACGACCACGACGCGGACAACTGCACCGAGACCTGCCAGGCCACCGCGCCACCCGCAGTGAGGCCCGACTCCACCATCAAGGCGCTCATGCTCAGCCTCATGATCCACGACGTGTCCGAGGGCGTGATCCTCGGCTTCCAGACCGACCTGCACGAGGGCGCGTTCCTGGCGCTCGCCATCCTGATGCACAAGTGGTGCGACGTGTCGTGCCAGGTGATCGCGGGCATGCGCAAGGGGCTCAGCCGGCGCCAGAACCTCGCCTTCGCCCTGCCCATCGCCTTCGCGACGCCGGTGGCCCAGCTGGTGACCTTCGCGGTCATGCGGCTCGCGCACGTGAGCGAGGCGGGCGTGGCCTTCAACGTGACCAAGGACTGCTTCATGAGCTTCGCGGCGGGCACCTTCCTGGCGATCGTGCTGGTCGAGATCCTCGGCCACGAGATCACCGGCACCGCGCGCGAGGTCGCCGGCGGGGCGCTGTGGACGCTGCTGGGCTTCGGCCTCGTCAGCGTGAGCAACGTGATCGAGGTGGTCACCGGCGGGCACGATCATGGGCACGACCACGGCCATGCCCACCACGAGTGACACTTTCCTTTCCTCACCGCTCCTCGTACTCGCAGAAAAAACTGCCCTATCGCGGGGTATTCTCGGGCCCACGCCTGCTTTCTACGGCACGCGGCGTCGGACCCGCCCGCGTCCCTGTCGCCAATGTACTCGCCACTCCACAATGCCAGCCTACCGATGGACCTACGAGCAGGAGGAGCGCCTCCACCAGGCCGTGCAGCGCCACGGGAGCCAGTGGGAGCGCATCCGGTGCGAGAGCTTCCCGCGGCTCTCGGTCGCCGTGATCAAGAACAAGCACTACCGCATGCGCAAGGACGCCGCGCCGGCCCAGGATGGCGAGTTGCTCAAGCTGCTGCAGGCCTGCTGCGAGTGACTGCATGCATCACTACGCCGCCGGGCGGCCTCACACGCCCAGCACGCTGTACAGGTCGCACTGCCCGAGGTCCAGCGCCCTGGCCGCCGCGAACTGGTCTTGGTACACCTGCAGCACCTTTGCGAGGTGGTCGGCGTCCTCCTCCTGCATCTCCACCACCGCCCGCGCCCGCAGGGTCCCGACGCGCACCTGGCGCCGCCCCAGCCGCTGCATGGTGACCGGGAGCTCGAAGCCGAACGCCGCGTGCGGCAGGGCCACCTTCTCGCGGTCCACCACAAGCTGCGCGGCCCGCCCGTCCAGCCAGCACCGGAGCGCAACGGCCTCCACGGCGAGGATGCGGAACTCCTCGGTCTGGGACACGTGGGTGCGCGGCACGGCCCCCTGGAACGCAAAGGCCAGCCGGGCCGGCGGCGGGAGCGTCTGCACGAAGTCGTGCGTGCGCAGGTAGTCCAGCCCGTGCAGGACCTCGTCGTACCTCCCCAGCCGCGCGTAGAAGCGCTCCAGCGCCTCGCGCGCAGTGAGCACGGGCTCCGGCTCGCTTTGCGGCGCGGCCTCTGCGTCCTCCTCCGCCTCCGACTCGCTGCTCGGGGCTGCCGCTGGCCGGGGGATGGGCATGGTAGGATGGGATGCGAGCTGGTGGTGAGTGAATCAACTAATTAGTAAGTAAGTAAGTAAGTCAGTCAGTCAGTAAGTAAGTAAAAGCAAGATCGGTAAAACCCATTTCAGAAATGACAAAGACACAGTATTGTTATGCATAATGCATAGATATTGAATCATCTATCGATGCAAGACGATGACGCATGGAATCATCATTAGAAGTAAGGATCATTTTACGCATGTAACCCATAAAGGGCATCGCTCAAATTTATGGATTCAGGACACGAGGGGCCCAGATCAATAGTTTACAAATGCAATTTTCCGAAAAATCGCAGGCATTATTATTTATAATACATGAATCTTGATCGATTTATCATATATGATGGATATCCAGCCCAAAATCCAGCGATCTCTTTAGACACTGCGGGCCGGCTGGGTCGCCCAAGCGCCGAATTTTTGAATAGAACCATACCCATCAAATCATAAGAAATGAGATCATTAGTCGCACAGATACCCAAGAAACAACCGGGTGACCCGAATAGCAAACCAGAAATCCACAAGGACCAATTAAAAAGCATGTCACAAATCATATAAATAGAACCAATACCCATACACCAATGATACAAATCAAGTAGTCAAGAAATGAGATTAAAAATAAAAACAAATTAAAATTCATCGATTCGAATAGCGTAAAATAGAATATAAATATACACAATACATTCATATGTAATGCATCAAATCAATCAATCAATCAATCAATCAATCAATCAATCAATCAATCAATCAATCAATCAATCAATCAATCAATCAATCAATCAATCAATCAATCAATCAATCAATCAATCAATCATCAATCAATCAATCAATCAATCAATCAATCAATCAATCAATCAATCAATCAATCAATCAATCAATCAATCAATCAATCAATCAATCAATCAATCAATCAATCAATCAATCAATCAATCAATCAATCAATCAATCAATCAATCAATCAATCAATCAATCAATCATCAATCAATCAATCAATCAATCAATCAATCAATCAATCAATCAATCAATCAATCAATCAATCAATCATCAATCAATCAATCAATCAATCAATCAATCAATCAATCAATCAATCAATCAATCAATCAATCAATCAATCAATCAATCAATCAATCAATCAATCAATCAATCAATCAATCAATCAATCAATCAATCAATCAATCAATCAATCAATCAATCAATCAATCAATCAATCAATCAATCAATCAATCAATCAATCATCAATCAATCAATCAATCAATCAATCAATCAATCAATCAATCAATCAATCAATCAATCAATCAATCAATCAATCAATCAATCAATCCAGGGGTGAGTGGACCACCGACGCGCATGCGGCCCTAGAGGGAAACAAAGAAAATGACAAGATATCACTTGAGCTCCTTCTCGGCGTGGAAGATGCCGTGGAGGTTGCAGTAGGAGGTGGCCACGATTTTGGAGTAGCTGGCGATCTCGAACACGGAGAACTCGGCGACGGGCTCGGTGAGGCCGGGGTAGAAGTGGGCAGAGCCGAGCTCGATGAGGACGGCGCCCTTGAGGCCGTAGATCTTGATCTCGCCGATGTAGTGCTTGTCGGAGGTGGGGTGGAGCTCCTTCTCGCCGCACTGCACGTGGACCTTGCTGCCGGTGACGGTGATGTGGGGCACGTGCTTGTTGTTCTCGACGGCTGCGTGGATGATGGTCTGGAATGACATTGTGGAGTGGGCGCAGATTTATGACCCGCGAATCGGGATCGCGGCCCAATCCCGTTTACCCAAAGTATACAAAACGTAAAGCGCTGTATACTTTGTACACCCTCACTCCCGCTCGAGGGCCTCCAGGCGGCGCCCCAGCTCCAGCAGCTCCACCTTCGCGCGCGAGAACGCGTCGAAGAAGCGCCGCGCCTGGACGTAGGGCACGGGCCGCGCGCCGGGCAGGTCGAAGCGGATCACGGCCGCGGGGTGGATCAGGGGGCGGCGCAGGGCGCTCAGCGTGCTCATTTGGAGCGTCAGTTACTGGGCCGCGGGCCGCTGCGGGTATATAATACGCGCGCGTCTGGGAGGGGAGCCCCGCCCTGGGTATCGGACCGTAATAGGCCGCTCCAGAAACCAGTTTCGGCACACTTAAGAACAGACGCCGCATCCCCCGTAATACCGCGGCCCCGCCAGGACAGAAACTGTTTTTACTTGCGTTTCGCTGCGGCGCACACTGGGCTTTTCTATGGCGGCCTTCGGAGCGGAGTACCATGTAGGCGCCGTCCTCCGCGGAAGGCGGAGCGGGCCCGCCCGGAATGGAATACAACAATGCTCACTCGCCGCGCCCGGGCGCTCACAGCAGCTGGGGGCTGTCGACGTCCCTGACCACCGGGATCCGGGGCAGCTGGTCCCCGCCGGCGCCCATCACCTGCCAGGCTGGCTGGACCCCCTGGCCGGCCACCTCGACGGTCTCCTGGCGGCAGGCCTGCGTCTTGACCATGCCCAGGACCTGCTGCACCTGGTCCATGTAGTCGTGGTAGGTCCGCCTCTGGTCGCGCTGGACCTTGCAGCAGCAACAGCAGAAGGTGATGGCCCCGCTGGCGATGAAGACCATGAGCAGTACCATGACGGAGATCAGCACGGCCTCGGTCGAGCTCACTCCTCCCATTTGTGTGGAGGGGGATAAAGAGAGTTGGTGCGGCGGGCGGTGCTATTGTACTCGGGAGTGCGGAGACCCCGCTTCTCTTTATCGAGCCGAAACTGCGCCGAGTTCTTGGGCGGCCTCACTTCCCGCCGCCCGCGCTCCGGCTGGGGCGCTGCATGTCCACCAGGTAGCCGATGTCCCAGCGCCCGCGGAACTGCCGGCCCTCGATGTGCGGGCTGGCGTCGCCGCCGATGCGGTATCCCTTGAAGGCCTTCTGCCGGAGCACCTCCGTCTCGCGGGCCCGGTACACCTGCCGGATGCCCTCCGCCACCGACGGCGCCTTGGCTGCCAGGGTCTCCACGATGCGGCAGATCGTGATCAGCTGGTCCTCGAAGTCGTCCACGCCCACGAAGCAGGACGCAGGGCCGTAGAACACGCCCGAGAGCGCGCGGAAGAAGGGGAAGTTGTGCTGGCTCACGGCCATGACCAGCCGCTCCGTGCCGAAGATATCGCACAGCACCGCGAAGTGGTACTGGCCGCCCAGGTCGAGCAGGCCGGTGTAGAACGCGAGCAGCTGGTCCGCGGTCTTGGCCCCGGCGTAGTAGAAGAGCTTGGCCACGAAGTACTTCATGAGGTTGCCCAGGTCCAGGACCCGGAGCGCCTCCAGCTGGGCGAACTGCCGCTGGACGCCGAAGGGCAGGTCGTCGAACAGCCGCATTCTTGCACTTCGCAGGGAATGTATAAGAAGCGGATATTGCGTATCGCTCCACCGGCCATGGCGCATCACAGCACGGCCCATCCCCTGCACCGGCCTGTGCGGGCTGCGGGCGGTGCCACGCATAGAATGTACCCTGCGTATTCTATCCCACCCCCCTCAGCCTCAGCCTCGCTCCAGCAGGCCTGGCGCATCAGGTGCCAGCGCAACTCCTAGGCTAGACCCACTTCAGAAATGTGACAGGCATAGTGTGCCTATCCAGTAGGCTGCCCATACCGGCCGAACGGCTAGAATACTAGTCACTCCTCACCACTCCCACTCATACTGGCTGAGCTGGATCCTCTGCGTTTACATCTTCTGATATGTGGGGGCGTCTGCGCGTTCGTAGGGCTTTCTGGCCCGGTGCGGGGATTTGGAACATTTTATCATTTATAAAAAAATAAAAACTATAAAATTATATAAATAACTAAAAGATATAGATGTAAAAATTTATTTTTTAAATTTATAATATCCTATAATACTTATCATTGGTTTAAAATTTATAAGTGTGGTTAGATTGAGATTTAGCTTTGATTCTCTAGATTTATATATATCAAATCTTATTAGTTAGTATTATTGAATGACATAAACTAATAATAATTATATAAACTAGACAGAATAAGTACGAGAATACTAATTTTAGCAACAGAAATAGAATTTGGTTTCAATAACACTAACTAATAATGTTAGTATAACAAATATTACTACCTAATTTCCACCTAACACAAATATGATTCATGTTTATAAACATTAGGTTCATATAGTTGGATATTAAAATCATTAAAACTATTTTTAATCGTTTTATTAAGCTAATATATAGTTTAACTCACTCTAGAAAAGCAATTCTAAGTCAAGTAAAATATTTTTCCCGTATTCATAGATTATACTTTTTACTATATATAAGTAGCTTTACTTTTACAAAAATTAAAATGTTCGCAGAACTATTTTCGGATTAACAAACTCCTACTCCACCACCATCAATTTAGTTACCACGAAGGCTTATTTTGTTGTAAGATGTTTTTGATGAAAAGGAAGAATAAAAAATTACTAAGAAGTTTACTTAAAGTTTGAAAAAAATACGATCGGAAAACAAACTCAAATGCAGGGAAGAAATCATTAGAAATCTTAAGAAAAAGGTAGTTAAATAAGAACCATAAAAGATTTGTTAAGATTAGAGTTTTTCAAACCTAATGAAGAAACTTTAGTAGTTCGAATAGTAAACTAACGAAGATAGTGAGTTTTGAAAAATATGGAAAACATTAATATAAACTTTTATATAATAAATACTACTAATTAAAATAATTAAACATTCCGCAATATGCCAAAAGCTGAACCAAAATCTACAATCTCTGAGCTTAACCTCTCTTATAAACTATTTTCCGAGTCTAACCGCTTAGAATTCATTATATAAAATGTCACCGAAGCTTATCCAGAATATGGTCCACCTGAGCCTATAATGACATTAGAAGAGCCACCTATTGAAGAAGAATCCCCGGAATAGGAAACTGCACAATCTCAGCAAGCTGCAGCTCCAGTTCCAACTCCTGTTGCTGTTGTCGCCACACCTATAGATGCTGAAGAGGAAGACCCTGATGCTCCTCGTAAGAAAATTAAAAAAGAACCGATATTATTCATTGCCAGTAAAGAAAAAGATATGGATAAATGGAACGTTTTGTGTATGATCTTATTTTAGTAGAATCTTTACGAATTATAAAACGATCAATAAATGGAATGTATCGAGATTCTAGATAAATTAACTAAGTGGGCAAAAACCTTTTACTTACAGGACTCATTTTCAGTCGATTTCTTCACTTATGTAATGGACAGATTGAAGCTCGGTAAAAAATGCGATATTGGTATTAATAGAAATATCTCCGCCATCAAAGAGGAGTTTAAATGCAAATTTTGACTGATATATAATTATTATACATTTAATTTATTTCCGCGTTTAATGCCAGTAGTGACCACAATTGCTGACCTGAAAAATATCCAGCCACCACGCACAGTCACGTTCCAGCCATAAATAGATATACCAATACAGCTCACTCAGCTGCACACCATACTAATCTCATCACAACTACAGGTTATCCTAGACCTCTCCCTCACTACAAATTTTCAAGATTGCCTGGCACCACTCTAGAACGCCCTCAATACGAACAGGGTATGTGCTTTGTCACTTGCAGGCGTGAAAATATCTTCCTCGCAGTTTCGGGCGCTGAACTTGAACACGATCAGGGAGCTCGATATTTCCTGGACGGGGCTGCGCATGGCACAAGTCAACGCGCACAATATCGAGACACTCTACGTTCAAGGCCTCGATCTGCGGGGGTTTTCGACGGCGAATTTGCCTAAGTTGACCGAGCTGGACTTCTCGTACGCGGCGAACTGCGAGATACCCCTTACGGGGCTGCGCAAAGTGGTAGCGTGCGGTGTGAAACTTGACTTTGAGGGGCTTCGGGGAGTTGAAAATGTCGAGGTCTCTGCTGCGACGCAGCGAGAGCTCAAGAGCCTCTGCAAGAGCCGGCATCTGGACAGCTTCGTGGCCTACCAGGACGGCGGAGCAGACCTGGGGATCCTGGCGGCTAAGTACCCAGGGGTTGCCGTCCAGGACCACTTTTAGGAGGAGGCGGCGCCCGACCTTTTCGCGTACCGCGGCGGGTCCGAGGACGTGCTCTTCGGCCTAGAGCCGCCCCACGTGAATCTGGCGTACCAGAGCCGGCACGACGAGTTCTTCGCGCTCTCGCGGCTCGAGGAGCAGGCGTGCGTCTGCGCACCCATCCCCCGGCCAGCGGCAGCCCCGAGCAGCGAGTCGGAGGCGGAGGAGGACGCAGAGGCCGCGCCGCAAAGCGAGCCGGAGCCCGTGCTCACTGCGCGCGAGGCGCTGGAGCGCTTCTACGCGCGGCTGGGGCGGTACGACGAGGTCCTGCACGGGCTGGACTACCTGCGCACGCACGACTTCGTGCAGACGCTCCCGCCGCCGGCCCGGCTGGCCTTTGCGTTCCAGGGGGCCGTGCCGCGCACCCACGTGTCCCAGACCGAGGAGTTCCGCATCCTCGCCGTGGAGGCCGTTGCGCTCCGGTGCTGGCTGGACGGGCGGGCCGCGCAGCTTGTGGTGGACCGCGAGAAGGTGGCCCTGCCGCACGCGGCGTTCGGCTTCGAGCTCCCGGTCACCATGCAGCGGCTGGGGCGGCGCCAGGTGCGCGTCGGGACCCTGCGGGCGCGGGCGGTGGTGGAGATGCAGGAGGAGGACGCCGACCACCTCGCAAAGGTGCTGCAGGTGTACCAAGACCAGTTCGCGGCGGCCAGGGCGCTGGACCTCGGGCAGTGCGACCTGTACAGCGTGCTGGGCGTGTGAGGCCGCCCGGCGGCGTAGTGATGCATGCAGTCACTCGCAGCAGGCCTGCAGCAGCTTGAGCAACTCGCCATCCTGGGCCGGCGCGGCGTCCTTGCGCATGCGGTAGTGCTTGTTCTTGATCACGGCGACCGAGAGCCGCGGGAAGCTCTCGCACCGGATGCGCTCCCACTGGCTCCCGTGGCGCTGCACGGCCTGGTGGAGGCGCTCCTCCTGCTCGTAGGTCCATCGGTAGGCTGGCATTGTGGAGTGGCGAGTACATTGGCGACAGGGACGCGGGCGGGTCCGACGCCGCGTGCCGTAGAAAGCAGGCGTGGGCCCGAGAATACCCCGCGATAGGGCAGTTTTTTCTGCGAGTACGAGGAGCGGTGAGGAAAGGAAAGTGTCACTCGTGGTGGGCATGGCCGTGGTCGTGCCCATGATCGTGCCCGCCGGTGACCACCTCGATCACGTTGCTCACGCTGACGAGGCCGAAGCCCAGCAGCGTCCACAGCGCCCCGCCGGCGACCTCGCGCGCGGTGCCGGTGATCTCGTGGCCGAGGATCTCGACCAGCACGATCGCCAGGAAGGTGCCCGCCGCGAAGCTCATGAAGCAGTCCTTGGTCACGTTGAAGGCCACGCCCGCCTCGCTCACGTGCGCGAGCCGCATGACCGCGAAGGTCACCAGCTGGGCCACCGGCGTCGCGAAGGCGATGGGCAGGGCGAAGGCGAGGTTCTGGCGCCGGCTGAGCCCCTTGCGCATGCCCGCGATCACCTGGCACGACACGTCGCACCACTTGTGCATCAGGATGGCGAGCGCCAGGAACGCGCCCTCGTGCAGGTCGGTCTGGAAGCCGAGGATCACGCCCTCGGACACGTCGTGGATCATGAGGCTGAGCATGAGCGCCTTGATGGTGGAGTCGGGCCTCACTGCGGGCGGCGCGGTGGCCTGGCAGGTCTCGGTGCAGTTGTCCGCGTCGTGGTCGTGGCAGTGGTTGTTGCGGTCCACCACGCAGGAGGGGCCGCAGTGGCCGAAGGTCATGGACGCGTGGGCCTCGCAGTCCAGCGGCGCGCTGCCGGTGTCCGAGGCCGAGGCGTTGTCGGGGTGGCCGTGGTCATGGTCGTGCCCGTGGTTGTGGCCCACCTGGATCACCACCAGCATCGCGAGGATGCCCAGGAAGAGCACCACCGAGCTCACCGGGAAGTCCCCGCAGGCGTGGTTCAGCGCGTCCCCGGACTCGGGGATGATGTGCAGCAGCGCCACGCCCGCCAGCATGCCGCCCGAGAGGCAGTTCATCCGGCCCGTCACCCGCGTGCTCTTCGCGAGCCGCTGCACCAGGTAGGGCAGCACGCCGCCCAGCAGGGCCACCACGAGGATCAGCAGGGCCGAGAGCGGTTGGAAGATTTCGATCGCGAGGGCGCTTGACATTGGGGGAGTGGTGCGGCGGAAAGAAAGCCGAATTTCGGGGGAACATCTCGCGTACCGTATAATATCCTAATTCCCCGCGCCGCTCCACGCCGCCCAGTATCATTCCCCACGCCGGCCGCACTCCCGCCCGGCCCCCGCCAGGAGGCGCTGCACCCGCCCGCACAGCCGCGCGTCACTGCACAGGTCGTGGGCCAGAGGCGTGCCGTCGGCCAGCGAGATAATATTATTAAACCTAATTTTGATAATCTGCTCAATAAAGACAGCTTTTTCAACTATAAATTAATATAACAATAGTATATAAAAGTTTATTTACTATTATTTTAACGAAAAGTAGATAAATTAATGTCATTCACTCAAATACTTATCAAATCGTCTATAAATTAGTCATCGCTATCTGATTTGAACTCCATTACTGTTGATAGCAAATTACTCCTCATACCCTATGATTTTGATAACTAAAAACCGCCAAATTTTTGTTTAGAGGACTTTTAACAATTTTAATTTTGTGATGGTTTATATTTGACACTCAATAAATCTTCTGCATTATTCATAGCTTATGGTTTTATGATAGTTATATTATTAAGTTCGTCATAAGATGTATTAGGTAAATTTAGTTAAAAAAATGAGTTATTTGATTTCATTAATTCTGTTATATATAAATATATATAATAGTATATGTAATTCATTTGTTTTCAACCAATTCAATAAAATTAAGACAACCGTAAAATGCTTATTACTAATTTAAAATAGATACATCGGAAAATTAATTAGAAAATTATTTAAATTACTAATAATTTTTAGAAACAACACCACCTGTTAAAAATATACTCTATATGTTAAACATTTTTCTTATTTACAGGATATATTATTCTACAAATAAAAAATATTTTTACACGATTTAAGGTCTAGTTTTGAATATTTATTTTGCCGTTAAATTGTTTTTACTATAAAATTCGCATAAACTTATTATTCCTTAACTAGATATAATTCTATCATAAGAAATAACTGAAATTTTAAACTTTCTACATAAAAACTCATTTAGGTCCTGATCTAAATCAACTCGTATATGACCACATTCTGATGCATATACTGTATTATTTACTTTATAGCAAACACCAATACCCGTACCAATACCTATAAAAATAGCATTATTACATTTTATAGAATATCCTACACTTTCCATATCGTTTAAAAAATAAACTTCGCCTTTGAAGAGTGATTACAAATGTTATTTTGAATATTATATTTGACATTTTTCGATTGTAAAATACAAGTTTTTATCATCATGCGGACCAGCTATAGCAATAACTATTTATGAATAGTTTAATTTCTAAACTTTATCAATTATTTGTGTAAATTTATCGTTTTGTGTCCTCATTGAAAGTTATTCGATCAACCTACCTTCAGAAAATATTGCAATCTTCGTATAAGTTGAACCTAGATCAACTATAATTTTCATTTACTTCTATTATATTTTATATATTATAATTAATTATCCAAAATAATAATTTAAACTTACTATATAATATTTGTTATATAAAATAAATAAATAAAATGATATATTTTTACAGATTATTGACTATTTAGCTATTAGCTGGAATTTCACTAGGTTCTGCCCTCTCAAACATGTCACGGGACATTATTTAGCTTTATTACATGGATACTTATGGAATTAGCTTCGACGAGGCTGAAGTTATCATTAAGTAGTTTTTACCCCTATTATCCACGTCTTCGATAATCGGCTTTGCAGCCGGTTCATCGCTATTTTCGTTGATCGCCAAATTCTTAGGGTTCAAACTAACGGCAATGATCGGTTGCACTGGCGTTTTCCTCTTTACCATCGGGTAATGTATTCCGGTTAATGAATACTTCTTGTTCATTATGCGGGTTTTGGCAGGGTTCTTCTAACTGCTTTTTATGTGTCCCACACTGGTAATAGTTGGCGAGCATGCCTTGCCTCAGAAACGTGGCATTTTAGGGATGTGGTTCCAGTTTGGAATCACCATTGGAATATTTATCAATTCAATAATTTTACTGGTAATTAAGCTCACGTTTCTCAAATTCAACTGCTGGTGGGCCTCCTTTTGTCCAGCCATTCTGAGCTCCCTCGCGGGGCTCATTTTGCTTTTTTTCACGCCGGATGTCCAGAAGCGGATCCACAAAGAGGTAAATTATTCGTAGATTTTCACCAGGGAGTACGGCGAGTTGCTGCTGTGTACGGTTTTTCTGGGCATCAACCAGCAGTGGACGGGGATCAATGGCGTCATTGTTTTCGCGAACGAGATCTTTAAAAACCAGTTCAACTCTGAGTTTTCGTCTATCATCTGCAACTTTGTTATTGCATCAGTGAATATCGTTTTTACGGTCATAGCGCTGCTGCTGATCGAACGACTGGGCCGGCGACGGCTTCTTTTTACGGGGCTCACGATTTGCTTCATGAGTCAGTGTATAATCCTATCAAACTACGGTCTGCGGTAGCCCTCGCAGCCACTACTGCTAGGGTGCTACATCAGTTTCATTATCGGGTTCGCGGTCGGTCCGGGGCCGATTTTATACGTCCTCGCCTCTGAAATTTTCCCAATTTCTGCTAAGAGTATGTTTATCGGAATTCTTATGTCCTGCAATTACGTTTCGCATCTTTTCGTGATCGTTTTGTTTCCAATTCTGACCGACTGGGCGAATTTTATTCTGTACATCAGCCTGACGATTTCGACCACATTTGTTCTATTCTTCTATTGCCCTGAGACAAAGGGTAAGACGCAGGCTGAAATTCAAGAGACGCTGGCAAATTCGACGAATTTCCGGATTTCAGTTGTAGAATGAATTTTTGATATATAATAATACTATTATACGAAAAATGCTTAAAGCCGTTTTGGACATTTTCTACCAAATATGCGCTATTCCGCACGGGTCAGCTGATACTTCGGCACTCGAGAGCTTTATTAAGGATTATGCAGTTGCAAATGACTGAAATCTGGATTCAGACACAGCAGGTAATCTTCTGCTCGCCAGGGACCTCCCTGGGACGCCGATACTCACCATTCAGGCCCACATGGACATGGTGAAGACATTAGATCGCGAAATAACGCCAATGGTGCACGGAAACTTGCTATT
Organism: Spironucleus salmonicida; assembly: GCF_000497125.1. Lineage (NCBI taxonomy): Eukaryota > Fornicata > Diplomonadida > Hexamitidae > Spironucleus > Spironucleus salmonicida. The sequence continues at coordinate 881,999 of NC_090598.1, forward strand.
TTCGCCAGGGACCTCCCTGGGCGCCGACAACGCCACCCTATCGAGCTGCTGCTAACGAATTCCGAGGAGACGACGATGAGCGGTGCGCACGGGCTCGGCGTGGCCCCGAAGTCGCCAATTCTGCTCAACACGGACTGGACATCGGACCGCGAATTGCTGATCCACGCCAACGGGGGCTTCTGCGCGCGCCTGCGGTTCCCGTTCGCCCCGGAACTCGCAAATTAAGCGGAGAAGGTCTTCGCCGACAAAGACGAGCGCGTGCTGACCGCCGGCGCACTGGGAAGCCCCATTTTGGAGTACCTAGAGCAGATTCAGTTTGTGGCGAGCGCGCAGTGCGGATCTGCGCCAGGGAAGGTCATGAACCAGCGAAGGTCATGAACCAGCGAAGATCATGAACCGGGGCTCCTCGTGGCCGAAAACAAGCAGATCGCAACGCTCCGGAACAGCCAGCGCCAGTTGGTGCAAAATATTAACATTGGCGTTATCCAGGCCGCTGGGGACGAGATTACCCTCGAATTGCACGTGCGGGCAAGCTGTAATTTGGAGGACATCGCGGCCCAAATCTCGCGAATTTGCGCTAAATTCGGTGGAGATTTTACGGTTTTCCAGGCGTACAACCACGAAATCCGCGAGATCCTCCCTGCCTTCAAAGTGGCGAAAAGCGAAGCGTATGGGGTGCTGCTGCAGAGCTTCAGTACCGCACCAGATGAAATTTTTTACGAGGGCGGAACGGAAATAGGCGTTTTGCAGTAGAAACTGGCACACACGGAGCACTTTGTTATCGGGTGCAATATTCACGACACGCACACGGAGCAGGAGCGGGTGGAGCTAGACAGCATTGCGCGAATGTGCTACGTTGCTGAGCGGTTTATTTTGCTGTTGAAAAAATGTGAATATTATATGAATTTAAATGTTTTATTTTTCACTCCAATTACCTTTAAAAATGTCAGACACGGTGAAAGTGATTATTCGCTGCAGGCCGTTTAACCAGAAAGAGGCAAACGAGGGCGCGCACAACGTTGTGTTTTCAAACAAAGAGCTGTGCACAGTTACAGTTAATCCGCCAGATTATGACCCGAAAAACCCTGGAAACGACAAGGACGCGAAATCTATGGGCAAAAAAGTGCCCAGGACATTCACTTTTGACGGTGTTTTCGGTATTGAATCCAAAAACATCGATATCTTCCTAGAGTCGTTCAGGCCAGTAATCCATTCGCTGATGGAGGGCTTCAACGCCTGCATTTTCGCATACGGCCAGACCGGCTCCGGGAAGACCTACACGATGGCCGGGGACAAAAATCAACCAGGATGCACGCCGAATTCGTTTCAATTTTTGTTCGACCAAATCGCCAAAAACACGGCCGTGGAGTACCTGGTAACTGGTTCCTACATCGAAATCTACAACGAGCATGTGATGGATCTGATCACGCCAGGTGGAAACTTGCCGCTCCGTGAGCACCCAGAAAAGGGTATTTTCATTGCTGGGCTCACGGAGCACACAGTGCAGACCGATGAGCAGCTACTGGAACTCATGGACAAGGGCTTCAGCAACCGCTCGGTCGCCGCCACCAAAATGAACGCCACGTCCTCCCGCTCGCACTCAATTTTTATGGTAAAATTGGAGTGCGCAGAAACGATCCAAAACAAGGAAACTATCCGCGTCGGGAGGCTCAATTTGGTCGATTTAGCGGGTTCTGAGCGCCAGGGAAAGACGGGCGCCGAGGGCCAACGGCTCAGCGAGGCGAACGCGATCAACCTATCGCTCACAACGCTCGGAATCGTCATTTAGAAGCTCGTAGACGGCTCCAACCACATCCCGTACCGCGATTCGGTCCTCACGCGCCTCCTGCAGAATTCGCTCGGCGGAAACTCGAAAACGCTCATGGTAGCGGCCGTGAACCCGGCGTCCACGAACTACGACGAGACCATGTCAACTTTGCGCTACGCGGACCAGGCAAAAAAGATCAAAAACAAGCCAAAAGTCAACGAGGACCCCAAAGACGCCCAGATTCGCGAGATGCGCGACCGCATCAAAAAGCTCGAGGACCAGCTCCAAAACGCGATGCAGAACGGCGGAAATGTGCTGATTTTGCAGCAAATTCAGCAGAAAATCCTCCAAATTCAACCGGACGAGCAGCTTGAAGAAATAGAGGAAATAGAGGAGTACAGCGACCCGTAGCAGGCCGAGCAGATGCGAATTCTTCGCGAGAACCAGAAAATCCTCTCAGCGAAGATGCTAGAGCAGGAGCAGAGCACGAGCGCGGCGAAACTGACGATTCAAGACATGAAAAACACGCTAAAAACGCTCAAAAACGAAGTCATCTCCGGGAAGCAGCTAATCGATCAGAATCGCGAGCGGGAGCGCGCGTTGCGGGAGGCGCGAATTAAGCTCGCGGAGCGCCTGGAGCGCGAGGGAAATTTGCGGAAAGAACTCGATTTTAAGGAGCGGAAAATCGCTGAAAACCACGCAAAACGCCTCTCGACGGGGCAGGAAGTTGAGGGCCTGAAGCGCAAAATTGAGGGCCTGAAGGGGGCCATAAAGGGCACGATTTAGGACATTCAGGAGGTGAAAGAGGAGCAGCAGCGATTTTTAGACGATTTGGTGCGGGAGCAGCAAAACGCGATTTAGGCGATTGATCAAAAGTCACTTTTAATTCAACTTTTCATTCCACCTCACGAAATTGACAAAATTTCGAACAATTTGAAATTCAACGAATCGGCGCTGAAATTCGACGAAATCAGCAGAGAAAAAATCGACAGAATTATGATGGAGGCCAGGAACGCGAAAATCAAGTTTCCGCGCGGAAATTTGGTGGCGCAAGAGGGGGGCCTGGGGGGGCTGGATATGCAGAGGGAGGCCGTGGAAAAGACTGTGGTTAAGTGATTGGGGTGATTTTTGGTGATTTTTGGGAAAGGGAAAATGTTGTATAATAATGTATAATAATGGTAATAATGTGTAATAATGGTAATTGGATGAAATCGGTTTTTTAATTTTCGGTAATACTGATTATTATATGAAAAATAGATTTTTAGTTGTTGTTTTAGTTAAGTTTCTGGTTTCGCATTCGGGAAATGTTGTTGATATATGGTGATATGGCGTATTCAAGGAAGTTGTGTTTTATAAAATGAGAAAGATGGCGTGCGCGAAGTTGTTGTTGTCTCCGCTGGTTAGGATACGCAATGTGAGTAAAATCATGCGATAGACGCCCAGAAGCCCAGGAAAGTACAGTTATAGTGTGCCGTTAGCACCAATTGTGCCAGTGGAGAGATTAGGTAATATTTAACAATATTCAGGACAAGACTCCATTACGGAAATTAATTTGTCCTTCATCAATCGAGAGTTAATAATAGAATAAAAAAACGCATTAAAGCTAAAATAAGATATTCAGAATAGTTACTTAATTTGCTAATAGCATTTTTCAAGGCTTGAATTAATAGATAGGTCAGTTGATACCATACTTTCTAAACTAGGTTGTTGGGTACCTATTGTTATTTGATTTTGATATGGTGCATAATTTAACGATATTATATAAAAGTATACATGTAATGAATTTTTATATAATTGGTTTATAAGTTCGTATAAATTAAGATTTATTTTCTATTAATAATATTTTACCCAATATTTAAAATAGTATACTAATATAGGTATTAATTAAAATGCCAATAAACATTTTACCCTTTGGTAAGAAAAATAAGTCTTAGTTACACATGAACCAATCAGAAGCAAACTTAACTAGTAAAAAATACGACAATATGTCATCAATAGAGTTTTTAAACAATGAAGTTGGCAATCCCAAAAGTGCTTACCAGTTTTTAGATTTTGTTCCTGACTTTGATTTAAATAGCGAAAATTCATAAGAACATAAAGTAAAAGGTAAAAAGTGAGTAAACTCTAATTTATTGATCATTTACCTATGAGCGCTCGTGATTTTAATATTATATAATTTAAGAAGATATCGTATACTAAATATTTTAAATAGGGAAACTAGTACGCCGTTAGATAATTTCACTCATAATTAGTCAATATACAGATATATACGTATTTTAGTTAAGAAAAATTATTCAACAGCATCTCTTTTTTCTATTTCGTTATCCAGTAACCTCGCTTTTATGATAAGTCTAAAAGATGTGATCCTTTGGAGATTTCAACATCAGTGTCTCATTTGTAACTTCAGTTACAATTATTAAGTTCTTTAACAAAGCATACTTCTAAGAAACGTCATCATGGACCTTTACTATAAGGTATTAGTTCTAAATTGTCGGCAAATTCAACTAAAATACTAATTAGTCGTAAAATATTAGCATTAAATCTGCATTGAAAGCGTAGTGCTTGTAAAATGCTTCACTAGGCAAATACCAAAATACTATATCACCTTTATTGACAAAAACAGGATAGTTAAACTATAAGAAACTTGGAAGCTGCTAGTGCACCATAAATTCATTGACTAAAGCGATATTTCCAATCAAAATTACTTTTTGCATTTTAAAAATATCTTTATTATATTTTCATATAATTAATTCATCATCAGAAGTAACGTTTAAATCTCTAAAAATTTGTGAATTTAGTCTCACCATTCCCTCAACTTTGAGATCCACACCAGTAAGGTTACTATTACTGGGTATAATTCGGCTACAATTTCGCACTATAGGTTTAGATGATGTACAACTAGGGATAAGCTTATAGTACTTATTAGTATTATTATTTTATATTCTAGCAGAAATTCGTGGTGATAATCTTTTAAAATTTGCATCTGCTGTATACAAAGATTTCAGATCGATTTTGAAATTATTTTGTTTCGCTTACTATATTTTACAGATACCTAAGAAAGATACTTCTCTCTTTAGTTTCCGTTAAATTTACAGTAAATGGTCCTTTTCATCTCCTGGCATCACTAACTTTGGATATGTAGAGATACTTTATTATGCAGTAATTTTGTCATGTGTTTTAATCTCCATACGTTTTTATTAGTTCATTGCTTGCTCATATAAAAGTTCAATGGGTTTCGGCATTTTCAATTATATAATTATATGTAATTATATATGTATTTCACTTCTTTTTATATTGCGTTAATGTTTTTAACTTAGAGTCTTATGGTTGGTTTTAGTTTTATGATCGCAGTGAGGAAAATTACACTAGTTATTTGGTTTTTATAGGAGAATGCTGTCTAAATGGGCTATTTTACAATGATTGTGGATTAGTGCGAGATAGTTTTTTCTAAGCAGTTTTTCTCGATTTTTCTGGGCAATCCTCTACCGACTCATTAGATATATAGCTATTTATCAGCTATATATCCATATCCTCTAGCTGATTTGCCAATAAGCTCCTAGGAGTTTCCTTTTTACCAGTTTTCGCCTAAAAATCCTAGCTATTAGTAATAAAATTTAGCCGCTAGCTCATCTTATCCAGTTTATTATTGATATAAAGCTTCTCTAGCTACGCTAGCGACTTTGTCTAGTTCTACTTCGGCATAAATCTGTGAATACTAGATTCCATTTTGGGTGTTATCTAAAAATAGTAATATAATATCTTATATAAAAGTACAAAAAGCAGCATTATATTATAAACTTTATTTTTACCATTACTACAATTTCAACGCTCGCCATGACCACCATCAGCCCATTGTGGCCAGAACCTGACCTGCCAGCTCCTGCACCTGACAACAGACTTGGCAGCCCTCGAATTCTGTAACTCTCCCGAATCCCCATGAAACACCTAAAAACGCGACGTTTGCGCGCGCAGCGGCGTATAAATCTACCACTGTATCACCGACAAGCACCGCTTACGCCGCTCCCTGCAGCATCTCCGGGTCTGGCTTCGGCCGATATTCCGGAACGGCCCGCACCTCGTCGAATACGTCTGCTATCGCCAGCTATCGCAGCTGGAAACACACGCTTTCCCGATCCCGGTTCGTCGACAGAATAATCCTACAGCCCGCACGCCGCAGAATCCGGATCTGGTCCACGACGTGCGGGAATAAGACTGGCATTGTCTGTCTGGTAATGATGTCATAGATATTTCGTGCGTCTGGGTGATTTTCAAAAACTGTGGCCACGAAGAAGGCCGAAGCTGCGCCGACTGGAACGGCATTGTAGAACTCGGCCTCGGTGTGGAACTCAAGCCCCAGCAGCTCCCGCGTCTGGCGAACTATTTAGTACAGCGTAGCCTTTGTGTCGCAAATCGTGCCGTCGAAGTCCAGAAATACAGTCATTAATCTGTCTCGCAAACTTAGTAGGATTGGGGCAACCAGAGGAAATTAGAAATAATATTTTATTATATAATTTAGTATTTAAAATAGTAAAGCAGTGAAAAAGTGAAAACGAATCTAACTTTTAACTTTAAATAGTGAGAAGCGTGCTTAGCAGGTTAAAACGAGTATAACTCAGGTGAAAAATGAAAATCATGATCGGGTAGTTTACGCTGCAACTACCTTGTTATTTCTCGAGTTACCACTGTCTTCAGACTAGGGCGAATTGTTGTTTTTGGCTATACTCTATCTTCGATAAGGGGATCTAATAACCGCGAATCCGAATAAACTGCCACTCCACAAATGCAGGTGGACCTCCAGCTCGACGCCACGCTGCGTTACATCGACCGCTATCAGGGCTGCCGCTCCGACACGCCCCAGAAGTCGTGTACTCAGTTCGCCGGATACGCGACAGTGCGCCCCACGGCGGAGCTGTACCCCCTGCCAGCGCTGCCGCCGCACCGCTGTGCCTCCCGCAAACCAGAGGTCGGGGATGGCCGGCAGAGGCTGAACGAGGTGCGCAACTTCAGGCGCGGCTGGCGCTTCTGAGTGAGGGGTTGGGTAATTTGTGTATCGAATGCGGCGGTCACGCCGGGATGGGAATATGCGTGAAGTTGGAAGACCCTTTCCATACCTTCATGTTGCTATGCGGCTAAACTTAGTTTTTTATGTTTGATAAGAACAATTTTAGGTTTTAAGTAGTTTTAACCTCAAACAATGTAAATTTATCTGAATGAGGTATACAAATTAAACTCTAAGATACTTATTTGTAAGAATTAAATATTGAAGAACAACCGTAAATGCAGATGAACAGGACGGACAATATCAAGAATTACCTGGTGCTCCGGGACCGCCTGCTGAACTGGCTGTGACCTCAGACCATCCCCAGCAGCACGAACAGGTTGTTGATCTCGGCCGTAAATTTCCCCTTAATGCGCTTCGCGGTCTGTATAATCCTGGCTGGATCCCCGCCGCCTTGTTTCATCATCTACACGACGCCCTCATCGCCGTTCTCCAATATTTCGCAGCTCGACTCATAGGCGTACGCAATCAGCACTTCGAGCAATGTCTGGTCTAAATTGGTGCTCGCCATGACCACGTCTAAGATTCTCAGTGAGAATTTAATTCCTTTCTTGGCGAAGCCCGTGAAGATCAGTCCGCTGAGCGCGCAGTCCACCAGATGATAGACGCTCTGCGACAGTCGCTCCTGGATGACGTGCAAGGGCTCGCCCTGGTCCTCGAACAGGCGGATGACCGCCTTGAAAATGCAAATGGAGTACGTCTTGATGGTCTGCTCCGCAAACGACTGGAAATCCCGGAACACCCTGGACCCGCAGTAGTGCAAGACCAGCGCCAGCGCCTGTTCCTCCGTGTCCGCGGTCAGTAACAGCACAGCGGTTAGAAGCGACAGCCCCTGCACGTAGAAGTTGTTGTGGAGGATGGCGGCGCACACCACGTTGTTCAGTGGATGGAACAACAGCTGGCCTGCCTGGAACAGCCAGAGCGAGGAGAAGGTCCGGTCGATGTCCGCGAGCAGCATCGAGTGCTGCTAGACGTAGTTGCTCGCCAGGAACTGCGTCTCCAGGATGTCCCTGTCGTGCACCAGGTTGAACTCGGCGTTCATTGGCAGGAGCTTCACGCGGTAGAGCAGGTCCCGCGCCGTCTGCAGCGTCTGCGCGCCCAGGAACGTCGTGTACAGCAGGGACCGGTTGTAGATATCCACCGGCAGCTCGAGCCTGTCTAGGTTTTTAAAGTTTATCTCGTGGTAGGGGACCGACTTTTTGGGGTAGATCGTGGTTTTGAAAACTTTGGCCTCCTGCTGGGTTTTCGCGGAGGCCTTCATATAGTCGTCGATGATCTTCTTGGGCAGACTGGTCTCGCTGAAGACCTGCTTGTAGATGAAGATCCTCTGCTCGGGCTATATTTTGTCCATTCTGGGAAGTGATTCTATCGACAGTACCGTATAATATCAAATATTCATTAGTTTTTGAATAGTCGCGCATATATGAGTATGGCCAGATCGGTGCGGGTACAAGTATATTGGTAAATTAGTTGGTTTTTCTGAAATTAAATCAAATTTGCGAGAGAGTTTCTGCGTGCGCGGAGCAATCCTGGCGATCCGCGGAGTGACTCGGCGCCAGCGGGGGGCGATTGGGCCTTGCGCGGAGTCGTGGGGAGGCGCCTGCCCGTACTGCTGCAGGGACGCTGCTGCCGGATAATTTATGTCTGCCCGTGCGCCGGCACTGTCTTCGCGGCGTTGCCCGCTGAGTACGGGTGGGATGGTGAGCAGCGAGCCCGCCCTGCTCCGCCAGGTCAGCTGGGCCTGAGTGGGGTGTCCAAAGTCGCTAATGCCAAATTGCGAAAATGCTCTGCCGGCCTCCACACCGCAGCTCTTGCATTCTGGGTGCGGGACGGCTGCGGGCGCAAGAGGACCCGGTGCCGCTGCATCTGCCTCCTCCAGAGCCCTGGGCGGGCCGGATAGCATATACTATGTGGTATTGTATACTAGTAATCCCACCCTACACTTGCCTCGGCGGCCGCCGGCCCAGAGCGATGCCTGGCTGAATGCAGCAGCGAGTTTATGACGGCCGCCATTTGCGCGTATAGACTATAATAATGAGGTTACGTAACGCCAAAATAAATGAACGAGTTTGCCCTGCAGCTGCTCAAGTGCCTCCTGTCCGTCCTCGCGTCCCTGCCCATCGCCGTCATCGTCTTCGGCACCGTCTTCCTGTGCTGCGGGATGAGCCCGCGGTACTTCGAAATATTCTACGGCGACATAATCTCGAGCCTCACCCTCGCCTCGCTGCTGACCCAGCGCACCTTCAAGGAGGCAGAAAAGCGCCTGGAGAAGCTCCACTACGTCGTGAAGTACATAATCGTGTCGTCACTCGTCGTGGGCTGCGGGGTGCTGCTCTTTGCGGCGGAGTCCTTCTTCGTCTTGCGCTACTTCCCAGGGCAGACGGACATCATCATCCTGCACAGGTACTGGTTCACGATCACCGTCATGATGTCGCTGTTCTTCTTCGACCATCAGGTGATCCACCACCCATACCCGTACAAGATCATCTTCTGGTACCTGATTAGCTGGCTGCTGTACTACGTCATCAACGACTCCATCCCGCTCTCACTCGCCCGGACCACGATCTACATCGGGTTTTACCGGCACCACATCCTCCGGTTCATGCCCACCGAGTTCCTGACGACCCCGAACCGGCTGGTGATCTTCTCCGTGCTGCTCTGCCTGCACACGATAATATTCCAGGAGCTGGCGATGCTCTCCGACGCCTCGGCCGAGCTGGCCCAGTACCGCGCGATCTACTACCAGTCGTTCCTGAACTTCGGGTTCACGCTCGCCAACCACCGGCTGGTGAAGAGGCAGCAGCAGAAGGTGCTGGTGAACAAGAAGTACCTGCCCGTATACATCCTGATCTGCTACGGGTACGGCATCATCATCGGGTTCCTGGTGATGCTGGTGTACCACGGCGTGTTCTTCCCCTACTTCTTCCAGAAGGTCATCTCGCAGGAGCTCCCCAAGACCGACAGCCTGTACGTGGCCAGCACGCTGAACTGGATCGACCGGGTCTCCTACGTGCAGACCCTGTCGTACGTGCGGCCGAAGGAGGACGTAGAGCAGCCGCACGACGACCACCATGGCCTGATAGTCAGCACGCCCCACAGCGTCACGGAGAACCTGAGCCAGCTAGAGCATGTGCTGTGAGGCAATACACCATCACCAGAAGGCGCCGCTGTAGTTGGCGCTGAAGAGATTCAGGCTCGGGAGGTTGGAGTTGGCGAGGTTTGCCTGGAACATTTCCAGCGAGGCAATCGCCTGGTTAATTATAGGATCGTTCATGCCGTAATAGGCAGGCTGATGCGCGTGCTAGGTCTGGGGATGGTTGCTGAAGAGTGGCTTCAGAACAATTGTGTCCTTGGGGTCTGGTACCCGGTTAGCTAGCTGCCGCTCGCCGCTCCGGAGCCCCTTAACCACGTGGTACACAAGGTTGTCGACGGCGATGGGGAAGATGTCCTTTCCTTCCACCAGCTTCTTGCAGCTCTCGCGAGGAGTCTTCTAGTCCACGTCTGGCCCCTCCTCGTGGTACGCCTAGGCAATGCAGTCGATGAGTACCTTATGGTAGCGCTTGATGTCCCCTGAGTATGCATGCTTCTGATAGCAGTTTGAGAAGTGCTTGGTGGACCAGTCCCCGGTGACCCCTAGGATCTTGTTCAGTGCCGGCCAGAACCCCTGACGATCCTGCTTAGACAGGCTGTGGAATAGCGCAATAGCATCGCGGGGAGATGCGTTCTGCGGAAGGTCTGGAACTCTTGTGCGGAGAACCCGCAGGAACGCCTCGTCGAAGGCCTGGTGTGCGACTGGCGGTGTCCTGCCCATTTTTATGCAGTATCGCATACCATATTATATAAACGCATTGTATTTGTGGTTTAGACCAGTTCCCTAAAACCTAATTACCAGACAGAGCAATTACCTCACTTCACATCGTTGATCCAGCTCACACCAGTCTCCTGCCTGTCCATGAACCTCACGACCTGGTTGTAGCTCTTCTTGTACTCCTCGTTTTTCTCCTCCCTGGCAGCGATGATCGGAATCTGCTGTTCGGCCCTGAATTCCTTCATTTTCTTCACTATTTCCTTCTTGTCCGCCTCCTTCTCGAGCGCGATGTCCCGCTTCTTCCTAGCGACCACAATGTCGACCTCCTGCCTCTGCGCAATGCCTCTTTGGCGTTTTTCCTCCAATAAACGCTATCTCACGACCCCCTCGGCCTGGCGCTCGTCCTCGACCAGCTCGATCATACGCCTGCCGTACGCCATGTCCTCCATTTTCGCTGTAACCGATATAGCGTGTCTTTCGGCCTCCTGGATCTGCTAGGTCTCGTAAACGTCCTAATTGACCGATTTCCAGTGCCCGTACCACTGCTTTTACTGCTCTTTCTTGCGCTGTCCGTCAACTTTCGCGTGCATCATCGAGTCAATAACGGCTTATTTCTTCTCCTCAGCCTCTTATATCACATGCTCAGCGTTCTTCTATTTGACCGCATTTGCATCGCGTATTTTCTGCTAGAAAGCACTCTATTTCGCCTTTGTATAGTCCTGCAAACTGTCCTTAGCCGAATCCGTCCGAATTTCCTCCTGATATAACATTTTCCGCTCCTTTTGAAATGCGTCGCGTTTTTCCTGCTCTTTTTAGAGGAAAAATTCGTACATTTCGGCCGTTTTTTGCTTCTTTTCAATCTCTGAAATTCGCTCATTTTCGCAGTCCTCAACGTACCGCTAATGCATGATTTTGGCCTCCGCGAGCTCCTTTTCGGTCTCGAAAGTCCCAAAAGTCTTGTCGAATACTTGATCGCGAAATATTTTTTCGTTGAAATCGCTGCATTTTTTGCAGTTTTCGCGCGCCCTCTGCAGGATGACGCTCTTGAACGTCTTTTCCTTCGCGGCGGCGCCCTCCAAAAACGCGCGATAATTCGCGTCGTTTTGGGCCTCCGATTCGCATTTTTTACGATTTTCGACTTTCCACTCCTTCTCGAATCGCGCGCAATCCGCTGCATTTCTGGCGACTTTCAAGTATCTGGAATACTCCGAATTGTCGCTAATTTTGGCTTTTGCGATTTCCACTTCTTCTTGTCTGCGCGCTTTTAGACGGTTTTCGTACGTTTCTGCGTTCTTGTACATCTCGTTTTGAATGTTTTTTTTGTGCGCTAAAATTTTTTGGATTCTTATGTCCTCGTTAGAAAAATCGGTGTTTGACCATTTTGAGGCCCTCGTGACTGCAATATTGGCCTCTTTGACGTCAATTTGCTCGTTTTGCGTGTTCTGGAGGTCGTTTTCTGTCGTTTTCGAGTTTGTTGGGTGCGCGCGGAATCGCATCTGGTCCAGATGGGATGTGGAGATGATGTTCGGCAGGGGGTTGTTTTGGGGCGGGGCGTGGTTGTTAGCCTTGTAAAAGACCGAATCCGTGTACGGCATTATTACGGAACGAAATTGCGGAAAATGAAATATATGTATAATAGTATATAATAATGATAATATAATTTGAAAAATGGTTGATGATCCAATTAAATTGAGTAGTGTGCAAAATCCAGGGATGAAGGCTATCCGGAATACGCTGGTCTGGAAGGCCCGGAGGGCTTACGAGGAGGCGATTGCGGAGGATGAGACGCTGAAATTGTTCATCGAGCAAATGCTGAAGAAGTGAGAGGGTTATATATAATAGTGGCGGCTGCGCAAAATGGAGGATCCTCTATGGCACGGCATGCTGGCGCTCCAGGAGGACCTGAAGGCCGTAAAGGCGCTGCTGCTGCACCTGCCCTGTCCAGACGTCCCGGACCTCACCTTCCCGTGCGCTCCCCCGCGGCCCCCGTCCCCGCTCCCGGTGCTCCGCGAGCTCGTCCTGGCGGCGCCCACGCTCTCCCAGGCCACCGCGGTGCTGGAGGCGCCCGTGGGCTCTGCCGCCTTCGGGGACGCCCTGGCCGCCGTACACCGCCAGAGCGAGCGCACGCCGGGGCTGCGGCCGCTCGTGGCCTTCGGGGTGCAGAAGGCGCAGAACTACGCCCTGCTGGGCCTGCGCCAGATGCGCGAGAGCGCGTTCGCGGGGCGGCAGCGCATGACGATGCGGCAGGTGCAGGCCCAGTTCCTGTCCCCGGGCGCGCGGGCGGCCTTCGACGTGTGGCGCCAGACCGACTTCGAGGGCTTCTGGGACGCCCTCGTCGCCGGGTACGTCCGCACCGTGGGGGAGTACAACGCGCAGCACCTCCGGGTGGGGGCCAGCGCGCCAGCCGCCCCCGCCCTGCCGCGCACGCTGCTGGGCTTCGCGGTGCACCGGACGGCGGGGAGCGTGTCGGAGGCGGAGCAGCAGGCGGCGGAAGGCAGCTTCCCCCTGTCCAACCAGTTCCTGACGGAGGCGGGCGCGCTGCTCAACGGGGCAGGGGTGGCCTCCGTCCAGGCGCACGTGGCGGGCCTGGGGTTTCCGGAGGTGCGGCTGCTGCAGCAGGGGCTGCGCGACCGGGCCCTGACGGCGGTGCTGTACGACCTCATCTTCCTGCGGCGCACGTTCCTCACGCCAGTGGCGACCTACTTCTCGCTGCTGCTGTTCGAGCAGGAGGCCGTGGCGTGTCTCACCGCGGACGCCGGCCTGCAGTTCCGCGTGCTGGGCCGCCTGTTCCAGCCCCTCTTCGCCTCGGTGAGCCGCCTGCTCCTCGAGACGCGCTGCCTCACGCGCTACGCGGAGGTGCTGTGCCTCGCCGGGGCGTTGCGGCCGTTCTGCGGCCCCTTCGCCGCCAAGCAGCTCGGCGCCATGGAGGGGTTCTGCGCGCGCGGGATCGCCTGCGAGGCGGCTGGGCTCGCGCTCGTCTCGCGGGACCCGCCGCCGTGCCTGCCCACCGCGCCCTCGGCCTACTGCATGGCGGCGTGCGGCGTGCTGCGGCTCACCGGGGCGACTGCCGGGGTGGAGGGCATCGCTGGGCTGCGGGCGGGCCTCCTGGGCGCGGTTGAGGCCGCCGCCCCCACAGCGGTCGCGCGGCTCAACGCCCTCGGCCTGGCCGCCGCGATGCTGGACGCCGACGACCCCCTGCAGAGCGAGCTGGCGCGGCGCGTTGATGGGGCGAGGGCGGCGGTGCGCTAGGAGCTGGCTGCCCGCACCGCTGGGCGGGAGGCCGGCGTGATCGGGGAGTGGGAGCGCCGGAGCCTGTGGGAGTGAGGATGGCAGTCACTTCGAGTTGTGGCCGGTCCACTTCTGGCACACGTTCTCGGGCCCCAGGGCGTTCACCTCCTCGCACAGCCCGGCGAAGGGCACCGGCGCATACTGGGCGGCGCGGACTGGGTTCTTGACGACCCGCGCGCGCTGCAGCTGCTCCGCGATCACTGCGCTCGGGGAGGCCGCGAAGGCCTCGGTGAAGGCGTGAAAGCGCAGGCGCTTGAGGAAGGACGCGCGGAGGCGGGCCAGGGGCGCGAACGAAGGCGGCGCGGCCGGAGTGGGGTTGCGCAGCCCCCAGAAGGGGAAGTAGCAGTCGCCCGCCGGCACCTCCGCCTCCTGCAGTGCGACCACCGTGCCGCGGTATCCGGCGCGCAGGGCGGCCGCCTGCACGTCCGTGAGCAGGAACACCCCGGGCCCGCGCGACCCGGGCAGCAGGGAGTGCGCGATCACCTCGGTGGGGTGCAGCAGCAAGTCGGCGGGCAGCGCGGCGAGCGCGGGGGCGGGGAGGCGCAGCACTGTCCTGCCGGCGCGCGCCTCCACCCGAATTCCGAGTGCCGCGGGGTCCACCGGGGCGCCGGCCGCCAGAATCGCCGGGAAGGTAGCCACCGTGGTGCGCAGCCGCCCGCAGGCGAGGGCGAGCACGCTCACGACGCCGGCGGCGACACGGACCACCACGGGCGTCGGGACGCGGGGAAGCTGCTGCGCCAGGGCCCGCAGGGTCAGCGCGCGCTCCTTCTCCAGGATGCGCCCCAGCATGCGGTCCGCCGGCGCCGGGAGGCCTGCGGGGACAGCGGCGGGGTAGAGGCGGACGTCGGCCATTTCGGAGGGGCGGGATATGGGAAAGGAACGCCTCACTTAGCCCTGCGGGCCTCGCGCTCCACGAAGCGCTGGCGGCCGCGGGACAGCCCCAGGCTCTTGCTGCGCACCAGCTCTGCGGCCGCGCCCCTGCGGCGAATGGCGGCCAGCTCGCGCTCGATCTCCCCGGTGCGGTCCGCAAGCTGGGCCCGCGACAGGCGGAAGGCGGAGGGGATGCGCTCCAGGCACACGCAGGAGGCCCCAGCCTGGATGTGCAGAGCGCCAGGGACCGGGGCTCCAGGTCGAGCGCGTGCAGCTGGGCCGCCGTGGGCGTGCAGTTCTCGGAGGAGGCCTGCGAGCAGCCCGAGAAGTTCAGCGGGGTCCTCGGTATCTTCTGCCTGATCGCCTTGGGGCGGGGCTGCTCCACGGGCACCTCGCGGCTGCGCTCGCTGATGATCCGCTGCAGGGTAGCGATGTCCATTTCGCGGAGTGGGTGGCGCTGGCAGAGCGGCTGAGGGTTTTTTAGCAAACAGTTTACTGCAAATTATTATCCATGGCTATATTGAAGTATCATTAGCTTAATTCAATAAACCAAATATAATTTGTTCACATTCGTGGTTTACATAGTGTAGAAAACACCGAAACATAACGTTAATGACAACAGTGTAATTTTGTTTAGAAAATCAAAAATAAAATACTTTTTAACTAATTCACTATGGCTATCATTACATAGCTAGTGTTAATAGTAATGCATCTAATCTTTCAACTTACTACTTACGAATTTTGTAGTATTTATTCTGAATAACACGTACAGAAATAAGAGGGAAATACATTTGTTAAATACGTTACCAATCCCCCCTCATATTTAAAACAGCTTACTTTAGTTGCGTCGTTTCAACATAGTTCCATCTATGATAATTCATTGGGAAAGGTGTACAATAAGAAATATTTCAATTATAAATATTATCATATTTACATAGAATTCGGAACAGGAATCAGATAGTTCCACTTAAATTAACGATTACAAAAATAACTTGAAAAAGAATAGTATATAGTATATTAATATTGTATGCATTTAGAAATAATTATTAGTCTAATTACCACTTCAATTTATCATATTATATATATCCAATATATTTACCTCTTTATTAAGATAGTTCTATCGAAACCTAGGATTTCCTAGTTTCAGCTAAGATTTAACGTCCGGACAATCATAATTAAAATGTATTATACATTTAGTATATTATTTTATAACATGTTAAATATCTCAGGAAAAATTCAACCGGAACACTGAAGTAAAACTCATTATATAATATACATTTCCTATTGCTTATGAAGTATATATAAAATAAATTTCCATCAGATAATTCTGCCAGATTTTTGAATTTCTTCTCTAACAAGAGAACAGAACTCCTTGTTTTCGAGTAAATCCTCAATAGTCATTGGCATTCTGTATCTCCAATACCACTCAGCAATTTCTGGGTGGTTTATATCTTCCTTGGCGACGTCTCCACTATATCTAGTTTTTTCAGTAATTGCAGTCCAATCTTATATCAAAAACATGCTAATCATGCTCTCAGTATGGAGCAATTTGCGAACAATATTAAGACTGTCAGAAACAGTTAAAGGTTTCTTCCAGCAATCATCATGTCTATCTAATTCTGTTCTCCAATACTCTTCGACTTACTTACCGCCCCTTGACCACCAACTTCTCAAACTTGGGCAATCATGGGTACCAGGAGTACAAACAGTCATCCAGCTGTAGTTTTCTTGTGTTTAAAATGTATTTTATGGGTTAGATGGCATATTGTGTACTCTTAATCCAAGTAAACCAAACTCTTCCATCTTTTAAGGAACGATTGGAGCCAATAGACCTAAGTCCTCACCAATAATTAACATATTTGAAGCTTTCCCAATAATTGGGAGTCTTATGGAGGCAGTATCAGCCCATACACCTTAATGAGCCTTGAAAAAGTAGTCATTTGCAATTTCGCGAAGTAAGTGCTTGGTGCCGTCATTTAATGCTTTGAAAGATGGAGTTTCAGTAGCGTATTTTAAATTACAGAATATTGGATGACCGCAATTTTACCCGTTTAATCTATCACGAGTCATGCATCTGTTAGCATTTAATAAAACTATCGCTGTTTTAATATTTTCAAATTGTGCATCATCTGTAATAAGCTTTCGTGCTTTATCAACGCTTTATTTTTCATTAAGTGAAAATCTAAGCCTATTTTGAATGGAATCAAAGTAAAAGAAACCGTTATTTTCAAGAAATTCGTATTCAGAGACATTACAAAGAGTTGGAATGACGTTAGATTTTTCCAGCAATGGTTCACAAAGACGATCTATATCCCAAAATTAAATTCTGTCCCAGTAGATAGGATCGCAAGGCGCAAAATGCCCTAATCTTCCATTACCTTTAACACATTCACCAGGAATTTCCCAAATTCTGAACCATCCTAAAACGTGATCAATTCTAAATGAATCGAAATATCTTTCCATGCTTCTAAAACGGATGCTCCACCATTCAAACTGATTATCTTTTTGCATTTCTGTCCAATTATAAGTAGGGAATCCCCAATTTTGTCCCGTCTCCGAGAATTGATCAGGAGGCGCCCCAGTGCATGTATCCATATTAAATAGCCCAGTTCTCTCCCAGGTATCAACAGAAATAGGATTTACGCCAATCGGAATATCACCTTTCAGGAAAACACCATTTTCACGGGCATAGGATGCAGCACTCACAAGCTACTGATCCAAAACGTATTAAATGAAGGCATAAAACCAAATTTCTGATTTTTTAGTACCGTAAAATATATCTTTTAAATATACTTACCTTTCCTGCATATCAAGTTTAACAAATTTTTCGTTATCGTAAACCGCATTTTTGCCCCACTTGCTGAAATCGATAGTGCCAAACTGCTCAGTAAGCCATTTAAACACACAATAACCGTATATCCAGTAATCCACATCACGAGTTTCCGCAACCCATTTTTTGATTTTCCCTTCCAATTTGCCAATTTGCTTGTTGTAAATTAGCCTCAAAATGCGCATTTTCTCAGAAATCGTGAGCTCGTAATCCATGCTAATTTCGCCTCCCGCGCACCTCATTTTCGCTCCCTATATCTCCTTTTCGAATTCTGACGCCCCCTCAATTTCGCGCAAATTCGCGTAAATCGGGTGCATCGCGAACACGGAAATCCCGGAATACGGGTACGAGTCCTTCCAGTTATTTTCGCACTGGGTGTCGTTAATAGGCAGGATTTGTATCACCCTGACGCCCGTTTTGCTGCACAAATCGGACAGCATTTTCAGGTCCGAAAACTCGCCGCAGCCGACGGAATTCGTCGTTTTGAGCGAAAAAACCGGCGTGTTTACGCCCGAAAAACGCGTTTTTGGAGCGTTTTCGTACCTGAAAAAATGCGTCGAAATTGAGCCGATTTTGGAAGGGAAATTTTTGTGATTTTCGCCGAATTCCCACATTTAATTAGTAATAAATTTGTATTCGAATTCGTCGTTTGGAGCGAGAAACTCGTAAATTCGGTTTCCGATGTGGTGCATTTCGGTCGATTTGGACCAATTTTGAGACGTCGAAATGCTGACCGAGGCGCACGGATAGGGCACCAGGACGCGAATTACGTGGTTAGAACACGTGAATTCTGATGGATTTTGGGGCTTTCCGGCGATGACCTGAAAGGCGGTTGAATACCACGGATTCGCTCTAGAGGGCGAAAAATCGTCACTTAAAACAATCTCTGCGCCGTCTACGAAGGGCGGCAGCGCACGCGTCATTACGTCGTCTCTTATATCAGTAAAATAGCGATATGTTGCTGATTCGTATTTTTAGAATATAATAGTCGCTTTTTGTGAGTTTTTTGTGTACGTGAGCGGGACTGGGAATTCGCGTGTGCCGAGCTCAGCGGTCGAGCCGAGTAGGTAGATTTGCTCTGCGTGGTTTGCGGTGTAGTTGGCGAGGTGGAAAGTGACTTTCATTTTTAAGGAAAGGGAAAAATTAGATTACTGATATAATAGTGAAAAATGCGTATCTGACGATTTGAATAACTGTCAGTTATTTACGGTGAGAATAAGGTTAAATGGGCGTTTGGAATTGCGAATAGGTGTTAAAATTTGTAAAAACCTGGAACACTTTTAATGAGATGTATTTTCAGTGCAATTTGACAAATTGCGTAAATTAACATGCAAGGTGTAAATTTTAAGATTTGAAATTATATGATCAGTTTTATCGAGAAATTTAGCTACAAACAGCTAGTAATTTCCTCCTCAAAGATTGAAAATTGTCATGAATACGTAATTTGGGCTAGCTAAATTTTGATTACCTATTTATGAAAACTGTTTGCCAAAAAACCCTCAGCCGCTCTGCCAGCGCCACCCACTCCGCGAAATGGACATCGCTACCCTGCAGCGGATCATCAGCGAGCGCAGCCGCGAGGTGCCCGTGGAGCAGCCCCGCCCCAAGGCGATCAGGCAGAAGATACCGAGGACCCCGCTGAACTTCTCGGGCTGCTCGCAGGCCTCCTCCGAGAACTGCACGCCCACGGCGGCCCAGCTGCACGCGCTCGACCTGGAGCCCCGGTCCCTGGCGCTCTGCACATCCAGGCTGGGGGCCTCCTGCGTGTGCCTGGAGCGCATCCCCTCCGCCTTCCGCCTGTCGCGGGCCCAGCTTGCGGACCGCACCGGGGAGATCGAGCGCGAGCTGGCCGCCATTCGCCGCAGGGGCGCGGCCGCAGAGCTGGTGCGCAGCAAGAGCCTGGGGCTGTCCCGCGGCCGCCAGCGCTTCGTGGAGCGCGAGGCCCGCAGGGCTAAGTGAGGCGTTCCTTTCCCATATCCCGCCCCTCCGAAATGGCCGACGTCCGCCTCTACCCCGCCGCTGTCCCCGCAGGCCTCCCGGCGCCGGCGGACCGCATGCTGGGGCGCATCCTGGAGAAGGAGCGCGCGCTGACCCTGCGGGCCCTGGCGCAGCAGCTTCCCCGCGTCCCGACGCCCGTGGTGGTCCGTGTCGCCGCCGGCGTCGTGAGCGTGCTCGCCCTCGCCTGCGGGCGGCTGCGCACCACGGTGGCTACCTTCCCGGCGATTCTGGCGGCCGGCGCCCCGGTGGACCCCGCGGCACTCGGAATTCGGGTGGAGGCGCGCGCCGGCAGGACAGTGCTGCGCCTCCCCGCCCCCGCGCTCGCCGCGCTGCCCGCCGACTTGCTGCTGCACCCCACCGAGGTGATCGCGCACTCCCTGCTGCCCGGGTCGCGCGGGCCCGGGGTGTTCCTGCTCACGGACGTGCAGGCGGCCGCCCTGCGCGCCGGATACCGCGGCACGGTGGTCGCACTGCAGGAGGCGGAGGTGCCGGCGGGCGACTGCTACTTCCCCTTCTGGGGGCTGCGCAACCCCACTCCGGCCGCGCCGCCTTCGTTCGCGCCCCTGGCCCGCCTCCGCGCGTCCTTCCTCAAGCGCCTGCGCTTTCACGCCTTCACCGAGGCCTTCGCGGCCTCCCCGAGCGCAGTGATCGCGGAGCAGCTGCAGCGCGCGCGGGTCGTCAAGAACCCAGTCCGCGCCGCCCAGTATGCGCCGGTGCCCTTCGCCGGGCTGTGCGAGG
Source organism: Spironucleus salmonicida (assembly GCF_000497125.1). Lineage (NCBI taxonomy): Eukaryota > Fornicata > Diplomonadida > Hexamitidae > Spironucleus > Spironucleus salmonicida. The sequence continues at coordinate 902,358 of NC_090598.1, forward strand.
AGGTGAACGCCCTGGGGCCCGAGAACGTGTGCCAGAAGTGGACCGGCCACAACTCGAAGTGACTGCCATCCTCACTCCCACAGGCTCCGGCGCTCCCACTCCCCGATCACGCCGGCCTCCCGCCCAGCGGTGCGGGCAGCCAGCTCCTAGCGCACCGCCGCCCTCGCCCCATCAACGCGCCGCGCCAGCTCGCTCTGCAGGGGGTCGTCGGCGTCCAGCATCGCGGCGGCCAGGCCGAGGGCGTTGAGCCGCGCGACCGCTGTGGGGGCGGCGGCCTCAACCGCGCCCAGGAGGCCCGCCCGCAGCCCAGCGATGCCCTCCACCCCGGCAGTCGCCCCGGTGAGCCGCAGCACGCCGCACGCCGCCATGCAGTAGGCCGAGGGCGCGGTGGGCAGGCACGGCGGCGGGTCCCGCGAGACGAGCGCGAGCCCAGCCGCCTCGCAGGCGATCCCGCGCGCGCAGAACCCCTCCATGGCGCCGAGCTGCTTGGCGGCGAAGGGGCCGCAGAACGGCCGCAACGCCCCGGCGAGGCACAGCACCTCCGCGTAGCGCGTGAGGCAGCGCGTCTCGAGGAGCAGGCGGCTCACCGAGGCGAAGAGGGGCTGGAACAGGCGGCCCAGCACGCGGAACTGCAGGCCGGCGTCCGCGGTGAGACACGCCACGGCCTCCTGCTCGAACAGCAGCAGCGAGAAGTAGGTCGCCACTGGCGTGAGGAACGTGCGCCGCAGGAAGATGAGGTCGTACAGCACCGCCGTCAGGGCCCGGTCGCGCAGCCCCTGCTGCAGCAGCCGCACCTCCGGAAACCCCAGGCCCGCCACGTGCGCCTGGACGGAGGCCACCCCTGCCCCGTTGAGCAGCGCGCCCGCCTCCGTCAGGAACTGGTTGGACAGGGGGAAGCTGCCTTCCGCCGCCTGCTGCTCCGCCTCCGACACGCTCCCCGCCGTCCGGTGCACCGCGAAGCCCAGCAGCGTGCGCGGCAGGGCGGGGGCGGCTGGCGCGCTGGCCCCCACCCGGAGGTGCTGCGCGTTGTACTCCCCCACGGTGCGGACGTACCCGGCGACGAGGGCGTCCCAGAAGCCCTCGAAGTCGGTCTGGCGCCACACGTCGAAGGCCGCCCGCGCGCCCGGGGACAGGAACTGGGCCTGCACCTGCCGCATCGTCATGCGCTGCCGCCCCGCGAACGCGCTCTCGCGCATCTGGCGCAGGCCCAGCAGGGCGTAGTTCTGCGCCTTCTGCACCCCGAAGGCCACGAGCGGCCGCAGCCCCGGCGTGCGCTCGCTCTGGCGGTGTACGGCGGCCAGGGCGTCCCCGAAGGCGGCAGAGCCCACGGGCGCCTCCAGCACCGCGGTGGCCTGGGAGAGCGTGGGCGCCGCCAGGACGAGCTCGCGGAGCACCGGGAGCGGGGACGGGGGCCGCGGGGGAGCGCACGGGAAGGTGAGGTCCGGGACGTCTGGACAGGGCAGGTGCAGCAGCAGCGCCTTTACGGCCTTCAGGTCCTCCTGGAGCGCCAGCATGCCGTGCCATAGAGGATCCTCCATTTTGCGCAGCCGCCACTATTATATATAACCCTCTCACTTCTTCAGCATTTGCTCGATGAACAAATTCAGAACAAACTACGCTTCTGGGTAGTATATAGCGAGTATCAGGCTATAAAGACTATTCTAATCCTTATGTTCAGTTGAAAATGCTGAGAAAAATAAATAATATCCAATAAACTTTTCACTTGGTTTAACTCGAACAACTGTACTCAACCTAGACTATCTTCTGTTAGATCTAAAGTAAGAAGATCACAGTCGGCCAAATTTAGAAACTGATAGCAATTCTTTGAATCCCTAACAGCCTGGTCTATGTTGCCATTAATAATATGAGAGTTTGATCTGCTAGTTTTAAAAATCAGACACCCTAATGATTTTTGTGATTTTTTGAGTTTGTTAAAGTTCATGGGTGCAACAGCTGAACGGCCTTTTAGCTGCATTTATAAAAATAATATATTATATCACGATATAATATAATTAGGATGTAAAAAGTTAATACCTGTAAAACTAACAATATATTATACAATTAATTAAATCTATTATTATAGATAATTACGAGAATTTATACTAAGTTTCAAGATAGTTTTATCCATATAAATTAGAGAACAAATAGCCAATTGTATCCTCAAACAAATCAGGTAAATAATAAAGTATTAAATTAATAGTAATAATAATTGTATATGAGTGTTTTCAAAAAGTATAGTTTAATTATTAATCCATATCACATAAATAGTAAATTTAAAAATAATAGAAATAATATTTTCTCAGAATAATAGATACTAAAGGTGATAGTAACTATAAGTTAAATAAATATGGGAGTTGTATTTACTGCAAGTCTCAGCATTATGGTAAATGCCAGTTAACACCAAAAAATATGAAAAATATGTAACGTGTTCTTTAAATAGTTATAATGCATTTAATTTTTGTGAGCATTTACATTAAAGCGACATATATTTAATTAAACTACACTACTAAATGTTTTTATTTTGATAAAATTGAGCTAATTTATAGAACTAAATATTATATAGAACAATTAAATTTTAATTAATTAAGGATACTGAATAATCTTAAATATTTATGTACTCCTGTTAATTAACTTAGTAAATACTACTAAATTCCTTAGAAACTAATTGCATACCAAGTATACTTTATAACTATTCCAAATATTAATAACATATTTCATCTAGTTTCTCCGGTGTTTATTATCAGCCTATTGCAATCGCGAATCCGAATAAACTGCCACTCCACAAATGCAGGTGGACCTCCAGCTCGACGCCACGCTGCGTTACATCGACCGCTATCAGGGCTGCCGCTCCGACACGCCCCAGAAGTCGTGTACTCAGTTCGCCGGATACGCGACAGTGCGCCCCACGGCGGAGCTGTACCCCCTGCCAGCGCTGCCGCCGCACCGCTGTGCCTCCCGCAAACCAGAGGTCGGGGATGGCCGGCAGAGGCTGAACGAGGTGCGCAACTTCAGGCGCGGCTGGCGCTTCTGAGTGAGGGGTTGGGTAATTTGTGTATCGAATGCGGCGGTCACGCCGACATAGGAAAGTGTCAGGAGTTTAAGTGCAATTAAACTTCGATGAATTTTCTGATAACATTCGCAAATATATTTTTTTCTGCTAAAAATATGTCTAAATGATATAATATGTTAATTATAATAAATTAATATCATTCTAAGTCTTTTATAAATATAAATTCGTCTTTCTTTTATATATTCATACTGCTAAAATTTAAACTAACTAGTCAGGATCAGTAAAGCTTAAACTATATCTTTCGCAGCTTATTGATAAATTTACATTAAATTAACTTTTTGATCCATTTTCTGAGCAAAACTCAAGATCTATAAATATATCATTAATATTTTCTTCTAGAATTTATGATTTAACAGTAGATAATTTTCTCAGACCCATTACTGGTTCTTCCTGGACTACAACAATAGATGATAAAGATGTGTCTGCTGATTATATAGTAGAAATACATTATCCCATTTCTAAGTTATCAAATATTCTTTATATTATTTAGTAATACTGTCAATAGTTTTTGTTTCTTAAGTTTTTACAAAAAACATATATATAATATTTCTAATTATAAATTAATACATATCTAGTATAAACTTTGTGGTCCTTATTGAAGTTGCTCACTTTGATTAAATGAATATTTTACAGATTGTATTTACATTAATAAAATTAAGCATAATTGATCTTATTGTCTAGGAAATATTGAGTTTGGATAATACGCTATGTTATTGCTTTATGCTTGAACATATATATAAATGTTAACTTTAATTAGTTGAATACGCAATACCTATTATGATAAATAACGAAAATAGTTAATATAATTATATTGATTGATTAAAAAAATCTGCAATTGAGTTTCCCGAATCTTGTCGTACAATTATCCTTATTATGAAATTTTTAACTTGTCTCTTCCAACTGTTAGCTTACTTTAACTTCATTAATTGTTTTGCTAATTGTAAATATAAATCTAGCAATTTATAAAATTTTAAAAAGAAATTTACATTATTATATAATATAATAAATAATTAATTAAAAATCTAAATACCAAATATTGTGTTTAGTCCTAAAACCACGCATCTCACTTTATTCAGGAACAAAACAAGTGTCATATAAACGCAAAAAACCAGTTTCAGTCAATTCCGTCCTCTTCATGCTCTTCTTGCTACTCAACTACCCCATTCACCTCGTACATCCCTGCATCGTTAAGCATTCCACCCCCGGCCACGAAAATTCCGGCCAGATAGTCATCCCCGAATAATGAAATTGCAATCATTTTCAACTTTTCGCTCCAATTTTAATCAACAAAATGCAGCACTTCCGGCGCTCTGAATAACAATTTCTGCTCCAACTCGTTAAGCCGCTCGGTGCCCACTCCCGATGCGGCCGAAATAAGCTCATTTTCCCTGAATTCGACCAACTTCTGATATATCGAGTTTGTGGTTCGCGGTGTGTGCTGCACGGCCAGAAGCTGCTTCTGGAGCGTGTTAAGCTGCTGCGCCGAGCTCTCGATACGGTATTGTGCTTCCTCCTGGATCGCTGTGAAGTTCTGCTGCGACGCGAAGAGCTGCCGCTCCAGGTCCTTAATTATGCGCTCGTAGCCGCCCACGTCCTCCTGCGCGCCCTAGAATTCGCGTTCCGTCTGCGCCTGCAGGGTCGCGACCTATCCCTCCAGCTGCGCTTTGCTACGGTCCAGCTTCCGCAGCTCTCTGATCAGAATTTCGTTATCGCGTTCGAGAGCAGCGCGCGCCTTCTCCTGCTCGAATGCGTTTCCGGCGCCGTCGCGCTCCTGGATCTGCCGGAAGAGCTGCTCCTGCTCCGCGAGAAGCTGCTACCGCTGCTGTTTCAGGCGTGTCACCTCGTCCTGCAGCTTCATGTTGTGCTTCGTGAGCGCCTGATACTGCTCGTGGGTGACCGGTGGAGGCTTCAGGACCTGAAAGCTCGAAATTTGGATGTTTTTGATGGGCGGAACCGCATTTTGGGGCCGCTTGGGGCGTTATATCTCTGCCGTGGATGTGCTATCTCGGAGGTCGAGCTTCAGCGATTCAATTTCACGTTTTGCCGCCTACAGGTGCGACTTCGTCGTTTTGTAGAGCGATTTGTAGTTTTTAAGCTGCTATTTGGCAAATTTGAGGGATGACTCCAATTGCGCGTTCAGTTCTAGAATTTGTGGTGTCGTGAGCGGTTTCGGCTTGGGTATTTGGGGAAGCGGTTTGGGCATTTTTAATAGTATACATATTGGATATTATATAAAAACCATAACTTAAATAAACTAGAAATGAAAGTTGTTTTTATATAATAATATAAATAACTTTTTATACAGTAAATCGGAAAATGGAAAAAATAATTTATTTATAATTGTAAATTTTTAAAAGGTAGATAATACTGATTTTCGTGAAATACAAGGTAAAGCATATAATTGGATGTGCTAGAATGAATAAAAGTTAGGTAAATCAGTTACGTTATATCTTTTAGCTTTCGTGAAAATCTTGCATATGAGTATACTGTTATTGAAATGTAATTCTTAGTTATAGGTTTTATACCAAGATTACATGATTCTCGTTTGGTTATAATGGTATTATACATTTAAATATTTTTTCCTAGAAATATTTATATTGCTATAACATAATTAACTAGCGTCAAAGAAATACTTTTGAATGATAGTATTTTAGTTGCGTAAAATATTTGTATCATAAAAACATATAATATATTTAAATATATATTGATTTACTGTTAAATAAAAATATAGTGAATTGTTTAAAATATTATTTAATTACTTAGAAATAATATCATTTGTAAAAAATCGGGAAACCATGTTCGAGAAAGAAACCGAGGAGTACAAGAAGAGCTACAGCCAGGTCGTGAGGTTCATGGACAGGCAGGAGACTGGTGTGAGCTGGATCAACGATGTGAAGTGAGGTAATTAGGTTTTAGGGAACTGGTCTAAACCACAAATACAATGCGTTTATATAATATGGTATGCGATACTGCATAAAAATGGGCAGGACACCGCCAGTCGCACACCAGGCCTTCGACGAGGCGTTCCTGCGGGTTCTCCGCACAAGAGTTCCAGACCTTCCGCAGAACGCATCTCCCCGCGATGCTATTGCGCTATTCCACAGCCTGTCTAAGCAGGATCGTCAGGGGTTCTGGCCGGCACTGAACAAGATCCTAGGGGTCACCGGGGACTGGTCCACCAAGCACTTCTCAAACTGCTATCAGAAGCATGCATACTCAGGGGACATCAAGCGCTACCATAAGGTACTCATCGACTGCATTGCCTAGGCGTACCACGAGGAGGGGCCAGACGTGGACTAGAAGACTCTTCGCGAGAGCTGCAAGAAGCTGGTGGAAGGAAAGGACATCTTCCCCATCGCCGTCGACAACCTTGTGTACCACGTGGTTAAGGGGCTCCGGAGCGGCGAGCGGCAGCTAGCTAACCGGGTGCCAGATCCCAAGGACACAATTGTTCTGAAGCCACTCTTCAGCAACCCTCCCGAGGCCTAGCACGCGCATTAGCCTGCCTATTACGGCATGAACGATCCTATAATTAACCAGGCGATTGCCTCGCTGGAAATGTTCCAGGCAAACCTCGCCAACTCCAACCTCCCGAGCCTGAATCTCTTCAGCGCCAACTACAGCGGCGCCTTCTGGTGATGGTGTATTGCCTCACAGCACATGCTCTAGCTGGCTCAGGTTCTCCGTGACGCTGTGGGGCGTGCTGACTATCAGGCCATGGTGGTCGTCGTGCGGCTGCTCTACGTCCTCCTTCGGCCGCACGTACGACAGGGTCTGCACGTAGGAGACCCGGTCGATCCAGTTCAGCGTGCTGGCCACGTACAGGCTGTCGGTCTTGGGGAGCTCCTGCGAGATGACCTTCTGGAAGAAGTAGGGGAAGAACACGCCGTGGTACACCAGCATCACCAGGAACCCGATGATGATGCCGTACCCGTAGCAGATCAGGATGTACACGGGCAGGTACTTCTTGTTCACCAGCACCTTCTGCTGCTGCCTCTTCACCAGCCGGTGGTTGGCGAGCGTGAACCCGAAGTTCAGGAACGACTGGTAGTAGATCGCGCGGTACTGGGCCAGCTCGGCCGAGGCGTCGGAGAGCATCGCCAGCTCCTGGAATATTATCGTGTGCAGGCAGAGCAGCACGGAGAAGATCACCAGCCGGTTCGGGGTCGTCAGGAACTCGGTGGGCATGAACCGGAGGATGTGGTGCCGGTAAAACCCGATGTAGATCGTGGTCCGGGCGAGTGAGAGCGGGATGGAGTCGTTGATGACGTAGTACAGCAGCCAGCTAATCAGGTACCAGAAGATGATCTTGTACGGGTATGGGTGGTGGATCACCTGATGGTCGAAGAAGAACAGCGACATCATGACGGTGATCGTGAACCAGTACCTGTGCAGGATGATGATGTCCGTCTGCCCTGGGAAGTAGCGCAAGACGAAGAAGGACTCCGCCGCAAAGAGCAGCACCCCGCAGCCCACGACGAGTGACGACACGATTATGTACTTCACGACGTAGTGGAGCTTCTCCAGGCGCTTTTCTGCCTCCTTGAAGGTGCGCTGGGTCAGCAGCGAGGCGAGGGTGAGGCTCGAGATTATGTCGCCGTAGAATATTTCGAAGTACCGCGGGCTCATCCCGCAGCACAGGAAGACGGTGCCGAAGACGATGACGGCGATGGGCAGGGACGCGAGGACGGACAGGAGGCACTTGAGCAGCTGCAGGGCAAACTCGTTCATTTATTTTGGCGTTACGTAACCTCATTATTATAGTCTATACGCGCAAATGGCGGCCGTCATAAACTCGCTGCTGCATTCAGCCAGGCATCGCTCTGGGCCGGCGGCCGCCGAGGCAAGTGTAGGGTGGGATTACTAGTATACAATACCACATAGTATATGCTATCCGGCCCGCCCAGGGCTCTGGAGGAGGCAGATGCAGCGGCACCGGGTCCTCTTGCGCCCGCAGCCGTCCCGCACCCAGAATGCAAGAGCTGCGGTGTGGAGGCCGGCAGAGCATTTTCGCAATTTGGCATTAGCGACTTTGGACACCCCACTCAGGCCCAGCTGACCTGGCGGAGCAGGGCGGGCTCGCTGCTCACCATCCCACCCGTACTCAGCGGGCAACGCCGCGAAGACAGTGCCGGCGCACGGGCAGACATAAATTATCCGGCAGCAGCGTCCCTGCAGCAGTACGGGCAGGCGCCTCCCCACGACTCCGCGCAAGGCCCAATCGCCCCCCGCTGGCGCCGAGTCACTCCGCGGATCGCCAGGATTGCTCCGCGCACGCAGAAACTCTCTCGCAAATTTGATTTAATTTCAGAAAAACCAACTAATTTACCAATATACTTGTACCCGCACCGATCTGGCCATACTCATATATGCGCGACTATTCAAAAACTAATGAATATTTGATATTATACGGTACTGTCGATAGAATCACTTCCCAGAATGGACAAAATATAGCCCGAGCAGAGGATCTTCATCTACAAGCAGGTCTTCAGCGAGACCAGTCTGCCCAAGAAGATCATCGACGACTATATGAAGGCCTCCGCGAAAACCCAGCAGGAGGCCAAAGTTTTCAAAACCACGATCTACCCCAAAAAGTCGGTCCCCTACCACGAGATAAACTTTAAAAACCTAGACAGGCTCGAGCTGCCGGTGGATATCTACAACCGGTCCCTGCTGTACACGACGTTCCTGGGCGCGCAGACGCTGCAGACGGCGCGGGACCTGCTCTACCGCGTGAAGCTCCTGCCAATGAACGCCGAGTTCAACCTGGTGCACGACAGGGACATCCTGGAGACGCAGTTCCTGGCGAGCAACTACGTCTAGCAGCACTCGATGCTGCTCGCGGACATCGACCGGACCTTCTCCTCGCTCTGGCTGTTCCAGGCAGGCCAGCTGTTGTTCCATCCACTGAACAACGTGGTGTGCGCCGCCATCCTCCACAACAACTTCTACGTGCAGGGGCTGTCGCTTCTAACCGCTGTGCTGTTACTGAGCGCGGACACGGAGGAGCAGGCGCTGGCGCTGGTCTTGCACTACTGCGGGTCCAGGGTGTTCCGGGATTTCCAGTCGTTTGCGGAGCAGACCATCAAGACGTACTCCATTTGCATTTTCAAGGCGGTCATCCGCCTGTTCGAGGACCAGGGCGAGCCCTTGCACGTCATCCAGGAGCGACTGTCGCAGAGCGTCTATCATCTGGTGGACTGCGCGCTCAGCGGACTGATCTTCACGGGCTTCGCCAAGAAAGGAATTAAATTCTCACTGAGAATCTTAGACGTGGTCATGGCGAGCACCAATTTAGACCAGACATTGCTCGAAGTGCTGATTGCGTACGCCTATGAGTCGAGCTGCGAAATATTGGAGAACGGCGATGAGGGCGTCGTGTAGATGATGAAACAAGGCGGCGGGGATCCAGCCAGGATTATACAGACCGCGAAGCGCATTAAGGGGAAATTTACGGCCGAGATCAACAACCTGTTCGTGCTGCTGGAGATGGTCTGAGGTCACAACCAGTTCAGCAGGCGGTCCCGGAGCACCAGGTAATTCTTGATATTGTCCGTCCTGTTCATCTGTATTTGCATGTTGTCAATCATGCTTTACGATGGACGATACGCCAGCGTAATTGAACGCATTTTAAGGATGCGGTAGTATGATAAATAATATTATTTCTATATAGTAAGGTCACTTAGTCATAAGCTAGTTTCTGGAGTCATGCTTTGCTGTAAATTCTTTAATTTAAAGTAGCTATCTCGATAACTAACGTCATCAAAATACACTTTATAGTCCAGCATGATAAGTATCTTATTTTCTTCTACCTTCACCTGATGGGGGTCCTTAACGAATTTATAAAGTCGTGATGGCGCATCAACAATCATCTTGTTGGTTAAGGATAATACCGCAGTAATTGTTGACTCGTAGTCGTCAATTTGGTGATTGCTCTCAAAAATCCGAACAAACAATGGAAGGCAGCAAACTAATGACTCTGGCACCAAGCCACCATGGATAAGAAGGCCGTATACCAAGTCATAAATATCTTTGAGCGGGATATCATCAAAGTACATGTGTAGAAACAATGCGATGTTGCGAGTGGTTATATGATTCATACTATAAAGTGATTTTCTAATAAAACCATTAATAACATATATTATTTCGCAATTATTTTTAGTAGATTTTATAATACAAGAAACTATTGAGTGTTAATGATAACAAGTTCAGTCTCTTTCACCTCTGATATTTTGCATTGTAAAGGCATCTTCTACGTCTCTTTGCGTCAAATTTTTTCCAAGTAGATACGAAAGTTTCGCATATGCTGCTTCTGATGTCATGCCCTACGATGATTTAGCGCCTGCTTTCTTCAGCTAACTCGAGGCATTATACGAGCCGAGTTTAATTTCGCTAGTATGAGCTTGCGATACCAATCCAATTACACAGCCTGCCTTGTGTAATTCCCCTAGTTTTTCGCAGAATTAGTCCGAACCACCATTTCCTTCGCCGAACACTTGTAGAATTATACCCTTGCATGACTAGTAATTTTCTAAAACTTAAGGCTCGAGCCCTGGGACTAAGTGGATTACTCCTATAGAATCACAAATATCCGCAACTTTAAAATCGCCTGCTCCATAATCCGGCTCTTAAAAGTTTCTCACCAAATCACGTCTATAGTTAAGCGTTATGCCAAACTCAGCCAAAGGTTGCATTTAGGTAGAGTCAAATGCATCTAAGGACCATGACGAAAACTTTTAACTTCTATTTCCACGCATAAGCTTATTATTTATAAATACTGTTACCTCAGGAATTTACAGCTAAGAAGCACAAATAATAGATCCTGCTAAGTTAAAGTATCCATCAGAGTAAGGAGATGATAAAGGTAGTTACGATGCGGTCAAAACTACATGCTTCTATAAATTCTCAAACATGAACGAAAGCGCGGATGCAGTATACGCTAAAGTATCAGTTCCATGAACAATGACAAAGCCTTTGAAGATTTCGTAGATCTCAAGGACTGAAAGGGCTATTTTCCTCCAATCTTCTGGTGTCATGATAGAAGAATCAATAGGAGGGGGTAATGAATATAACATATAAGATGGCATATCTTTATGGATAAAAATAGGATTAGTTTAGAGTACCGATAATAAATAGTTTGGATCTGGACTCAATTGTCCCTATGCATCTTTCACCATACCAATAGTTCCACCAGTATAAATAATAGCGATAGCCTTAGATGGTTTTTCGGGTAGTTTAGTGATTGGTTTGAGTAATTTTTCATGAATATTTTAACAGGTTTATTTAGGGGATTCAAATTATTGTTATATTTTGTCAGATAATGATTTTGTACCGTATAAAGGGATACCTTCTACATTTGGCAATGTGGATGGTGGAGACTTTAGTAACTTGTCTTTAATGATTGTATGTTATTAAATTGAATTTACTTGCACCTGATTTAACCGCGGTTTAATAATATTTTAATGAGCTTATTAATTCTTGCTCATTTAAGTATTGCTTATGATGCTACAAGAGATATAGTTTAATATAATATATCTGGTGAAAAAATGTATATATAATTATTATGAATACTAATATAATAATTTAATTCAGAATCACAAATAAATGAACTACTAACAAAGTTTATACGAAAAATTACTCAAACCAATCACTAAACTACCCGAAAAACCATCTAAGGCTATCGCTATTATTTATACTGGTGGAACTATTGGTATGGTGAAAGATGCATAGGGACAATTGAGTCCAGATCCAAACTATTTATTATCGGTACTCTAAACTAATCCTATTTTTATCCATAAAGATATGCCATCTTATATGTTATATTCATTACCCCCTCCTATTGATTCTTCTATCATGACACCAGAAGATTGGAGGAAAATAGCCCTTTCAGTCCTTGAGATCTACGAAATCTTCAAAGGCTTTGTCATTGTTCATGGAACTGATACTTTAGCGTATACTGCATCCGCGCTTTCGTTCATGTTTGAGAATTTATAGAAGCATGTAGTTTTGACCGCATCGTAACTACCTTTATCATCTCCTTACTCTGATGGATACTTTAACTTAGCAGGATCTATTATTTGTGCTTCTTAGCTGTAAATTCCTGAGGTAACAGTATTTATAAATAATAAGCTTATGCGTGGAAATAGAAGTTAAAAGTTTTCGTCATGGTCCTTAGATGCATTTGACTCTACCTAAATGCAACCTTTGGCTGAGTTTGGCATAACGCTTAACTATAGACGTGATTTGGTGAGAAACTTTTAAGAGCCGGATTATGGAGCAGGCGATTTTAAAGTTGCGGATATTTGTGATTCTATAGGAGTAATCCACTTAGTCCCAGGGCTCGAGCCTTAAGTTTTAGAAAATTACTAGTCATGCAAGGGTATAATTCTACAAGTGTTCGGCGAAGGAAATGGTGGTTCGGACTAATTCTGCGAAAAACTAGGGGAATTACACAAGGCAGGCTGTGTAATTGGATTGGTATCGCAAGCTCATACTAGCGAAATTAAACTCGGCTCGTATAATGCCTCGAGTTAGCTGAAGAAAGCAGGCGCTAAATCATCGTAGGGCATGACATCAGAAGCAGCATATGCGAAACTTTCGTATCTACTTGGAAAAAATTTGACGCAAAGAGACGTAGAAGATGCCTTTACAATGCAAAATATCAGAGGTGAAAGAGACTGAACTTGTTATCATTAACACTCAATAGTTTCTTGTATTATAAAATCTACTAAAAATAATTGCGAAATAATATATGTTATTAATGGTTTTATTAGAAAATCACTTTATAGTATGAATCATATAACCACTCGCAACATCGCATTGTTTCTACACATGTACTTTGATGATATCCCGCTCAAAGATATTTATGACTTGGTATACGGCCTTCTTATCCATGGTGGCTTGGTGCCAGAGTCATTAGTTTGCTGCCTTCCATTGTTTGTTCGGATTTTTGAGAGCAATCACCAAATTGACGACTACGAGTCAACAATTACTGCGGTATTATCCTTAACCAACAAGATGATTGTTGATGCGCCATCACGACTTTATAAATTCGTTAAGGACCCCCATCAGGTGAAGGTAGAAGAAAATAAGATACTTATCATGCTGGACTATAAAGTGTATTTTGATGACGTTAGTTATCGAGATAGCTACTTTAAATTAAAGAATTTACAGCAAAGCATGACTCCAGAAACTAGCTTATGACTAAGTGACCTTACTATATAGAAATAATATTATTTATCATACTACCGCATCCTTAAAATGCGTTCAATTACACTGGCGTATCGTCCATCGTAAAGCATGATTGACAACATGCAAATACAGATGAACAGGACGGACAATATCAAGAATTACCTGGTGCTCCGGGACCGCCTGCTGAACTGGTTGTGACCTCAGACCATCTCCAGCAGCACGAACAGGTTGTTGATCTCGGCCGTAAATTTCCCCTTAATGCGCTTCGCGGTCTGTATAATCCTGGCTGGATCCCCGCCGCCTTGTTTCATCATCTACACGACGCCCTCATCGCCGTTCTCCAATATTTCGCAGCTCGACTCATAGGCGTACGCAATCAGCACTTCGAGCAATGTCTGGTCTAAATTGGTGCTCGCCATGACCACGTCTAAGATTCTCAGTGAGAATTTAATTCCTTTCTTGGCGAAGCCCGTGAAGATCAGTCCGCTGAGCGCGCAGTCCACCAGATGATAGACGCTCTGCGACAGTCGCTCCTGGATGACGTGCAAGGGCTCGCCCTGGTCCTCGAACAGGCGGATGACCGCCTTGAAAATGCAAATGGAGTACGTCTTGATGGTCTGCTCCGCAAACGACTGGAAATCCCGGAACACCCTGGACCCGCAGTAGTGCAAGACCAGCGCCAGCGCCTGCTCCTCCGTGTCCGCGCTCAGTAACAGCACAGCGGTTAGAAGCGACAGCCCCTGCACGTAGAAGTTGTTGTGGAGGATGGCGGCGCACACCACGTTGTTCAGTGGATGGAACAACAGCTGGCCTGCCTGGAACAGCCAGAGCGAGGAGAAGGTCCGGTCGATGTCCGCGAGCAGCATCGAGTGCTGCTAGACGTAGTTGCTCGCCAGGAACTGCGTCTCCAGGATGTCCCTGTCGTGCACCAGGTTGAACTCGGCGTTCATTGGCAGGAGCTTCACGCGGTAGAGCAGGTCCCGCGCCGTCTGCAGCGTCTGCGCGCCCAGGAACGTCGTGTACAGCAGATATTTCGTATAGTTTTCGTTATTATTTATAAGGATCATTAATTTAATAATATACACAATGCCTATATATCGAAATTACGCTTCGATTAATCCATTGATGCATATTATATACAGAATTGAAAAAATTATTGTTTTATTAAATTTTACAATAGTATATTATACAATAATTAAGGAATTAGATTGAATGCTAGTCATTACACTATATTGTTAGTAAACATAGGTGTTTCCAACAGCATTAAAAATAGTGACTGTAACAAATCTTACTAACTGTCATTTTCAACCAGACGAAATACTTACTTATAATCTATCATTTTAAGTATCAAATGTATCCTTCGTTTACACATAAATACTAAATATAGTAAACAACATCTCTACTATCACGATCGAACCACGATCTTCAGAGGAACAAAAAGCATTCGATATGTTCCTGACAACCTATGCCCAGTTTATCAGCAACGTTACGAATTTTCACCGGTATGATGTGGTAATAATTAAATGGAACGAGGACCTTATTGTTATTGATTAAAAAATTAACTATAAGATCCTATTTTACTCTATAATTTGTTTATTCTTAACTTTCGCAATGATTGCTACAATTCTGATTATTAAAAAGGTTAAAAGTGATAGGTAAGAGCTACAATCGCAGATAGAGCAAGATACATTACAGTTTAAGAAAAAGTTAATCCCTACTGCTTCATTTTACTACGTTAAGTGATACTTTTCCATTTTTATATTGATTTTTACTTTAAATAAAATATATTGGATTAAGTTTATATATTGGATCAATCATAGTAATGTTGAGTCATATTTATACTATATATTATATATTATTAACCATTTCTGAAAATGACAGTTTCCTACACTGTATTCACAATGGCTCTTAAATTAGCGTTATAGGAATTCCATAGTATTTATGCATTATAATATCAACTACCTCCTCTACCCTTTGAACCGTTCCAATATTACAACTACATCATTAATAGTGATCTCCTCAAAAAAGGCTTTTTAAGCTATCTGCGGGTACACGTTTGCGAGGTTTACCGCCTCAGAGAAGATACTATGCCATTAAAAATGGAGGAACGTTCTTTCAATCGAATTTATAAATAAACTGTTTTAGGGATTTAATAAAGTAAGCGAAAAGAATCTGGCACCAAATTAGCTACATATGAAAATTATTTAATTTAAGATACAAATTATGATAATACTCGATTTTTGAATAAATTTAAGGAAGAAATGTTGAAGATACAGGCGTGTTGGGTGCCGTATTAAGTACCTAATAAGCCAGAAATAGTTCTAGTATAAAAAATGGAAAAATTTTAATTTCCGAAGTATTTATTGGAATAAATTGCAATTTTGACACTAGACGATAATGTTTAGAGCAAGCAACAAAATGGTGCATATAAAAATGCATAAAATAGTGTGAAGTGAGTAATAATTTCACATCATTTCGATTTTCTCAACCACCTCAAATACTCCTTTGATCGCTGATGTAAGCAAAATAATTTAGTTAATATCCTCCTCATCAATGAGTTTTTCTGATAAAATATTAATTTTTAATTTTAATAAATCTAAAATACTTTCATCTTGATTACTAGATACATTTAAAGTAGGTAAATTTTCATCATTTATAAATTTATTTTATACACCTTTAATGCTCTATTCAACACGTCTTTTCGCATCTTACACTAATTTATCAACATTTACCACTTATTATTTTACTGCTGGTACATCCCCTTTATATCCACAAGCTCCACAAGTAACGAATGATTTATCTGGGGAACGCATAAGTGGTGAATAACAATTTTAGATAGGACACGAATCATTTAGCATACAATACTATTATAAAAGTAATTATGACGTGATGTCTTCACGGGGCGCTTATTTTTCATAAACTAGTTTAACATCACAAATAGGGCAATACATAAATTCAGAATCAGGAGAAGATATTATAGGTTTTTAACACTTAGGACATTTTTATTTAGATGGAGGAACTAACTTCCAGTTAAGGCCCAAATAATAATCAATTGGCTATTTAGCTTCAAAAGTCATTACACAGAAGTGGAATATTAATAATTATAATATATAGATATATTATATGCTAAAATGAAACTATTTTACAATCATCCATAGCTTAAACCTTCGAATCTTCCCCTTATTCAAAGATTACCATTTTACTATTAATAATCAATGTATAATGAAAAATTAATATTAAAGAAACAAAATGCTTATATATTAAATAAAAAACCACCTACTACTAGCTAAACAGTTATTGAGATAATGAATAAAACATAAATTGATCCAATTCTCTATTAATTTGATGAAGACCTTTAGAAACCAAATAAATTTTCCGAACTTGAATAACCTGCATTGATATAAACTTATAATAAGTATGATCGTAATAGTTATGATATTGTGCTAAATTATTTGAAAAAAAATAAAAAATCAGTCAGATTTCCTATTATAAAAAAGATGTCAGAGTGAATTATTTTGTTACTATACACGCAAATGCTACCAATTTTTAAATTTGTTCTTATTGAAATAGATAAATCTTATCACAAAAAAGTTATACCGTTTCTTAATAAAGATTATAAAAATTATAATGAATTAAGTAATATTAGTGTATTGTAAATTAAGTATTGAAACAGCTATAATATATTGATAATATATGAACTATATAAGGAAGATAATATTTATTTTTAGTAGATTTAGTTTGACACTATTCACCTGTTTCTCACAACAACTTCATTATAAAATCTCATACACTACTACATTTTATTTTTAATACTTAAAACGTATTGTACTTATTATTAAGTAGTGACATGACAATTATTTAGTATATGAAGTAGCATCTATGATTATATAACTTGAACACTGTGTAACGAGTTTGCAAAATAATGTGAACAAATTAGATTTATAAATTCAATATGACGTATATAATATGAGCAAGCTAGTTATCTTTTTTTATTTCAATGCTTATTAGTTTATTTGTAACTATTGCAACATTATAACAATATTAGATATTATATTTCTGCTTCTAAAACATAAACCACAAACATTAAATTTTATCAATAGTTACACTAAAATATAATAAATTAAATATATTATCAAATCAATCAAACCATTCCTTCAAATGGACTTCAACAAGTTATCTATTAAGGACGTTGATGTTAAGGATAAAGCTGTATTTATCCGTGTTGATTACAATGTCCCACAGGATGATGCCGGCGTTATTACCAATACTGCTCGTATAGATGCCTCTATCCCCACCATCCAGCATGTATTAAACAGCCATCCTAAGTATATTGTTTTATGCTCTCATTTGGGTCGTCCTAAAGGTACTGGCTTTGAACAGAAGTTTTCTATGAAGCCCGCTTCTGAAGCTCTTGCAAAGATTTTAGGTAAGCCCGTCACTCAGCTTGAAGATGTAGTTGGCCCTAAGGTTGAAGAAGCACTCAAAAATGCTAAGTAAGGTGAGATTTTCATGCTTGAAAATGCTCGTTTCTATAAGGAAGAAACAAACGAAAACGAACAAGATGAAACAGTTAAGACTTTCAGAAAGAATCTCAAAGCTTTAGCTGATATCTATTGTGATGATGCCTTCGGTACTGCTCACAGACCTCATTCTTCTATGGTTGGTGAAGGTTTTGATATCCGTTGTGCTGGTTTCCTTTTACAAAAAGAAATTGATTACTTCAAAATCGCTCTTGCTGAACCAAAGAAGCCTTATCTCGCCATTCTCGGGGGTGCTAAGATTTCTGATAAGACTAAGCTCATCCATAATCTCCTCCCAAAGGTTGATAAAATCATTCTCTGCGGTGGTATGGCTTACGCTTTCCTTAAGAAACAGGGTATGACCATTGGTAACTCCCTTTATGATCCTAAGTGTGACGCTGATGTTGAAATCATCATCAAAAAGGCTGCTGAGCTCAAAGTTGAAATCATCCTCCCAATAGATTTCAGATGTACTCAGGATTTTAAGAACGATGCTGAAATGAAAATTTTCACCAAGGAATAAGGGATTCCTGATGGCTGGGAAGGTTTAGATGCTGGACCAAAGTCTGAGGAAGTTTTCAAAAAGGCTGTCTTAGATTCTAAGACTATTATTTGGAATGGTCCCGCTGGTGTTTTCGAATTCGCCAACTTCGCCAAAGCTACTTTTGCTATTTGTGATGCTTGCGTTGAAGCTACCACTAAAGGTGCTATCACCATTATCGGTGGTGGTGACTCTGCTACTGCTGCTAAGAAAGCTAAGGCCGTTGACAAGCTTTCCCACGTTTCCACTGGAGGTGGTGCCGCTCTTGAACTCCTTCAGGGTGATATTTTACCTGGTGTTGCGAGATTATCTAACAAGTGAACGGTTTTATTGATTTATATGATATTAATGAATATTGCTGAGCAAAATAAATTTAATTGATAAGAAATTTAGACCATCCCAAAGCTTTGTTTTTATTAAAGTAGTATTCAATCCTCAATATATTATTAAATAATTAGTTCTCTTGTGTACGAATTTTTATTTATTATCTCGTTTAACAATATTAAAAGATAATAAATAATTATTATAAAATTAATCTCTTTGCATTTTAAATTCTTTAATTTTGAGATTATTTTCTTTAAAGTTATAGTAATTAGAAAATAATTAAAATATAAAGATTTTTGTTCATGTACCACTAAAATAAACCAATAGATATTAAACTTTTTTTTCAAATAACTAATTGAGGAAAAACTATAGAAAGTCCCCCTTTTTATAGATCCATAATGAGAGCACAGTCTGTGGTCTATGAAATATCATCGGTCAATAAAATCCACTTCCTAGCAGACCGTAAACTGCTATTACATAGAGCTTCTATTGCTCTTGCAAATTTTCTTCGACTACTGATTAAGCCAACTTTAACGTGTTATTTCTTAATATACATTAGGCTAAAAATGATAATTCCAAAGCATATTCCGTCCCCTGGAATGAATCTCGACGAGAAAGGAATGAAATTTGTATACCCTTATTAAATAATTTTAAAAATCGCAAATTAGGATCTAGACAAATGTGTAAATTTTAAAACTTTACGCACGAACTAAGCTAAATCATTTGGCAATGTAGTTTTCCATGATGTAGTATACACAAACTTCAAAGTATCTGGGACAAATAAAGTTGAAATAGCAGTATTATCAATAGGCTAAAATGTGGATTTAAGTAGTTCGCTGGCTATTTAAGTATCATCTAACACAATATCATTGTTACCTGCCTGTAAAATTTCTATTTGAGTTCCTAGCTCTAAAAATGAAGCAAATTCTACAGAATCTTCAATACTAACTATTTTGGCCGTGAAAAATAAAGGCGTATCTGAATAAATCTAATAAATCTAACCATTACGTAATTGTTCATAAACAGCAGTCTGTAAAGATAAGGAGTCACGTTGCGTTATTATTGCTTGTTTGTCGCTTACTTTAACGTTTTTAATAGATTTTCGATAGATAATCTAGTTAGGCTTTAATTATATAGCAGATACTAATGTTACTTTAGATGACAGGTTTATAACTTTAATATCTTTATTAAATTAGAAATTTGTTAATGTTGGTGACTATAGGAATAATATTTGTTAAATGAATGGATTACTCTGATAAAAGTTGTAGAATTATAATAGTAAAGGAAGTGTGATTTAGTTAACATGGAATAGGGTCAACTATGCGTCTTTTATGTTGATACTGATACTATGTGTTGTATTAATACATGTGACATTGGATTTAAGATAGAATATTTCAAGCTCATCAGAGTTTGTAAAGAGAGTAATACGTAATGGTTATTTACGATTTAATTGAGATATAAAATCTGGAAAAGCAGATTATGCTAACACTGTAGCTACAATATTACCTTCAGATAGGTTTTTAATAATAGTGTTCATTTTGAAATTGAATTAGTTTTTAAATTACTCTTATTATAATAAGCAGAATATAATAGTGAATTCACTTAAGCAAATCCCGAACCCACTTGAGGATTGATTTTGAGTTTATTTTCCCTTCAAACAATGTTCTAGACCCATTAGAGATAAATACGATAGTTGGATATCCGGACACTAGCTACTCTTGACAAAGATACAGATTTTACGAGCAATCAACTTATCCTATTTAGAATCCTAACTCACTACCATAAGCAAGCTTCTTAATTTCAGAAGTAGCTCTAATACAGTGAGAACAATAAGGGGAATAAAATTTCAGGAGAGTTGGTTTTTCTAATATGAAATTATCAAAGTTAATTGAAGTAAGATTTTGTATTTCAGTTTAAAGTAGAAGAGCAAACATATTTCGAGTCTCAAAACTTTATGTATATAAGTGTATATTAGCGATTGGAGTGGATATTCGTTGTATTTAAGAAGGGGTGATTGTGATTCATAGAGTTGGAATGCAATACTCATTTATAACCTTTAAAGTTAGGTAAATAATATTTACCACTTCCACAATGAAAATTGTGGAAGTAATGCATCCTCTCATTAAGCACAAAGTTGGTCTCATGCGTGCAAAGGACGTCTCCATAGCTCGTTTCAGAGAACTTGCATCTGAAGTAGGCTCTCTTCTTACTTATGAGGCTACTGCATCTCTTGCTACCGAAAAAGTTACAATCGAGAGTTGGTAGGGCCCAGTCGAGATCGACTAGATATCTGGTAAAAAGTTTACAGTTGTACCAATTCTTCGTGCTGGTTTAGGCATGATGGACGGCGTCATCCAACATTGCCCAGGTGCTAGAATTTCCGTTGTAGGTGTTTATCGTGATGAGAAAACCCTCCAACCAGTACCATATTTTGACAAGATCTGTGCTGGTATTGAATAGCGTATGGCTTTAATTGTTGATCCTATGCTTGCTACTGGTGGAAGCATGATAGCAACGATTGATTTACTTAAGAAAAAAGGATGTACGAATATCCGCTGCTTGGTTCTTGTTGCTGTACCTGAAGGTTTGAAGGCGCTTGAAGCCAAACACCCTGATGTAGAGATTTATTGTGCTGCAATTGATAGCCACCTTAATGAGTAAGGTTATATTATTCCAGGACTTGGTGATGCAGGTGACAAGATTTTTGGAACAAAGTGAAGATTTCTCCACATTTAATTGTAATTACTAGTTTATATATTTTAATATCTATTATAAAATACAGTATAGATATTATATATAATTCATATACACTCCATTAAACTTTCCATAAAATGAGAGTTTCCAACTAGTCATTTTTGACAAGAATATCGGTTTTTACACTAACACGAGACTCAACAGTAGAGTATCCAGAATATAGACTTTCTACAAATTATGACATTCATCTTTCAGCACCAGATTTTACTTCATTAAATGATTTAAAATCCGCGATCTCTGAGAAAACAAATGCTGGATTTTTATCATCATAATTCTTTAGAGTAGCATTTTTAGGACAATTTACTACCTCTGGAACTTTTTTAACTACTTCAACTGAAGTTTCAACACAATTTTTATAGCAAACTGATAAAATATTCGATTTAGTAGTTGTAAGATATACAAAGGTTCAAAGTTATTAGCTCAAAAATCTAATTTCGTAAGAAGAATATCGTCAATTAGATGCATTGCTTCGTACAAAAAGGACTTATGCTAAGAAAGACATTTCTGACGATGAAATCGAGCCGGTGTAAATCAAATTTTTTGATTAATTTTAAATTAAGGGGGCAAAAAGCTAGATTATCAGTGAAATTTTAAATTCCCCTGCTAGTAGATTTTATGGCCCTAAGATGGTTGAGGAATGGGGATAAAGAATTACTAATCAAGAGCATAATAGTGTATGGTTACCACCATCCGAGTTTCCTTTAGTTCAAAACGGTGAGAATGGAGGATACCTTACTGTTAGTGTGTCGGCGCGGATATATGGGGTATGTATGAAGTTCGCCGGTATATTGAACTCTGAGTGAAGTTAAGCTATAATAAAAATTTGTTTAAATTATTATTATTGTCATCTTAACGATATTTTCTAGAAAACTATAATAAAATATTCATTATAAAGATATTTTCCTTATGTTATTAAGTATATCTGAATAAGAATATTTTCATTTATTCTTAAGAATAGGATCCTCTTTATAAAAGAATCGGGAACTATAATACGTTGTAAACCTATTGATTATCTTTTAAATAACAATACTAATTATTAAATATTACTTATTATTAGGTTATTTTAATTTTTATAGCAAATAATAAATTTGTATTTTAAATAAATACGGGTTTATTATAATTTAGGTTACAAGCATAAATAATAAATATCACAAAATGATAGCGATACTTTATTATATAGAACAAAATAAAATTTATCCATAATTTAATAGATATAACTTCCATAATGGTTCTAGGTCAAAATTCATGTAATAGTTTGTAAAATCGTTATGCGCTATGTAACAAAATAGAATTTATTGTAAATCCCTTTAGCAGTTGGAGTCTACCAGTTAACATTGAAACTCGTAATAATTTAGCTTATATGTTTCTTTCTCTGTGGAATAATACGTAAATTTATTTGGCTAGGTATCAAAGAAATAAGATCCGTAAACAGTAATCCAAGAGCAAATCTCACTTTACATTAGTTTTCATAGCATATTTAGCTTTGGGATGCTGATTGGAGACACTTTACTGTTTTTAAAAAGTAATGGTGGCGGATTACTTTTTAGCGTACTAAGGAACTACAACTACTCCTTATTTTTTGGCATATTGAGGAAAACTTGCTTTCGCCATTTCCTTCTAATTGCTAATATAATACCCCTTGTTAAATTAGCTCAGCTTGTTGCAAAGTTTGCTGTTATTTTCGGCGAACTACTGACATAACAACTCATACGCCCTAATTTGAGCATCTGCAGCCAAAGTCTAGCCCTCAATAGCCTGCGAAATCGCAGCCTACTCCGCAAGCAGGCTGACTGTGTATTGCTACACCAACTCTGCTTTAACTTGCTCTGGAATTCTGTCCGCTCCAGCAAACACCGATTTTTCGATCATATTCTCCACTACGTCATGCAAAGCCTCTGTTATTTAACCAAAATCTACCTCTATGTCCCTCG
Organism: Spironucleus salmonicida; assembly: GCF_000497125.1. NCBI lineage: Eukaryota > Fornicata > Diplomonadida > Hexamitidae > Spironucleus > Spironucleus salmonicida. Next base: position 925,689 of record NC_090598.1, read on the forward strand.
TAACTTATATCAGCTCTTTGGAGAACTACTGCTATAAGTCAGGCTGCTAAATGACCTTTCGGCCCGCCACACTCTCGTTCTCCGTCGTCTCGTTGTCCGTGGTGAAGAACGTGAGCTGCTCCGAGTCTGTCACGACCTGGCCCTCTTAGATAAAATCGGTAATGTCTGGAATGGAACCCTCATCCAGCAGGTCTTCGATATCAACTCCTCTGCTGGAGTCGCCCTCTGAGGATGCGCCACAGAGAGTAACTTTTTTACCGATGTCTAAATCCCGATTGGGCACCACACAGTGCGCTTCATTTTCTGGCAACGTGGCAGAATTTTTATGTAAGATTCTGGCATGTGGTGACGTGAGGTTCACGTTGGGCTCCGTGTTTAGGTCCCGCTGGCTGTCTGTAATGTAGCTTTTTGCGCAGAAGCTTCTTTCACCGCGCACAGCATGCGCGCTAGAACTCTCATGGCTACCGGCTGGGTTTTGCATAAGCAGCGAGCGGTCGAACGAAATTTCCTGGTGCAGTTTCACTCCTGGGGCCAGCTGTGAGTCGCTTTAACTAATTTCGAACTCGCATTATATCACATCATCTAGAGTCTGCTGGTCTGATAGCTGTTGATACCTCTCGATATCGAAGGACTCGTCTTGGATGTTCGACGAGAAGGAGGACATTTCGTCTAAAATAATTTGTTTATAATAATATATAATAATAATAAAAAGTTCATGCAGTTTGGCGCTTGGGTTTCGGCCAAACCAAGTGAGTTTCTTAGCGTAAGAACTGTGTATGTGATGAAATGGCGGTATTGCAAAGCTGTAGATTTTTAAAATAATAAATAGATTTTACAATATAATATTATAATTATCGTTAAATTATAAATGCTATCGTCGCTGGAGATCTTAGCGATGATTAACGGCCCCTGCCCACCACCGCAGGAGGAGCAAGCGCAGATGCTAGTAGACTAGCAGTAACATGTGATCGGGAGGCTTAAACGGCTCGTGCTAGCCTAAAAAGAGCAGATTAAACTCAAAAACGACGAAATAAACAGCCTACGGCACCAGCTGGGCCTGGATCCCATTATTTTTGCTGTTCCTGCTGGATCCTAGAGCGCTCGTAGCGTGGCACTGCCGTAGCCAGTAAAAGCAAACTTTCCAGGTCGCGCGTAACAGCATGCTATGGAATCAGAAAATGCCCACTCAACCTCACATATTGGTCGTAGCCAGCTTTAGGCGCCGGAAACTGCCGCAGATAGCCAATTTTCCGAACTGCTACTCTCCAATATTTCGCTTTTCGGCGTCCCGGCACACGTCCGTGGCCTCCAGCCGGTGCTCTTCGAACGCACCCTGGAGATATGTCGTGCTTTCACGCGGCGTGATTATAGTATCTCCTTGGCTATTTCCAGCGCCGAGCTGACCCAAATTATGGAAAATGTTCCAGAAATCAACTGCAAAATCGACCAGCGCGACAGCGGGCTCGCGCTGTCCGATTTTGTGCCTTTTGACGTGCAGCGGGCACTGCGCGATGTGACCGATGCCCACAACCCGCTACCGTCCGCAGTCGAGTTTGCGCTGAACTCGGCCGCTGATGCGACCCAGGGCGACGTATCCGCCGTCTTCGAAACTAGGGTCGGTAGCGCAGCCGCGTTCGCGCGGGCTGTGTGGCTAATTTTGGCTCATTGCGGGCTCAAGAGCGAGATCGTTGAAGGAAAAATCCTGATCTCCGGCTCCCGCCAGGTCATTGACCTCGCCGCACCAGCTGCGCTCTTCAGCGAAAAATTCGACATTTTCGACGAAAATTCACGCGTGCTAGCCCTTATATCAGATCGACAAAAGTTCATTATCACGCAGAATTTCGACTCTGCCTCCATACCCGAGAACGCGCCTTATATCACTTAAAACTATCAGTTTTACAGCATTTTGACGCTCCAATTTTCCGCTCCTTTTGTCCCCCAGAAGGTCGATCTGCAGCCTGAAATTTCGAATTTTACGGCCTTCGGGATCCCGGCGTCGCTACGCGTCGGGAAGCCTGCGAATTTCGAGGAGGTCTGCCTCCAAATATACCGAAATTTCACGCTCCATCCTGCTAGCTTCCTGCCCGAAATCAGCGAAAACGTCGGCGACTTGCGGAGCTACCTGGCGGATTTGCAGGCCAAAACGAGCGACTGGCTGCTGCTCCTGCGACGCCTGCACCCCGCCACGCTTGCGGCGGAAATGGTGCTGAATGGAGAGCGCCTGACGCGCTCTGCGCGCGTTTTCGACCTCCAGTACCTGCTCCAGCGTGCTGGCGTTTTGAGCTTCGCGGTGCGTGAAACCAGCTTACTTTTCGCAGGTGGAAGGGGTGTGGAAGGGGTTTTCGAGCTCAACCTCGCAGGGGGCGACCTGTTCGCGGTGAGCGCGCGGGAGGTCCAGGGGCACTTCGTGGGGCGCTTTGACGCATTTGACGCGCTCAGCGCAGCTGCAGACGTGGAGATTCTGCGCACGCAGACGCGCATTCTGCGTCGCAGCGCATCTGCGGAGGTGCTGGAGGAGCTTGCACAGGCGCTCGCGGTGGCTGGCGGCGTGCGGGAACTCACGGTGCAGCAGTTCGCTGGTTACTCCGTATATGAGGTCGTGCGCGGCGCGCTCGCGGCCGGGGAGTGCGTGCGCGTTGTGGAGCGTTTAGAGTGAGCATTTGGATTGCAGAAAAATGAGCTAGGTCGTTTTTTAGTTTAAAAAGCGATGCGCTGCTGCAATAGCTTGGGAGCATGATAAAAATTGCGCGCACTTCGTATTAATCCGTTTCCAGGCCTAAAGCGGCGGGTTAGTTTGCTATATTTATTTTACGCCTGCATTGGAAAATATATCCCTCACTGCATCAGCTCCCGCACGAAGCGCGCAAACGGCACCACCTGACGCCCGACGTCCAGCTCTGCTGTCCGCGCACGCAGCAGCTGGTCAGCCAGCCCCTGTAGTAGTGCTTGGTCCAGAGTCATCCCGCAGCGGCGCGCGGCCCCGAAGTCCGCCTCACCCCCCGCATCACGGTATGGTCCCGCCGCTAGGAACGTAAAGTTTGGCAGATCTGGGATCACTATCAAGTTGCGTGAGACTGCATAGTAACCCCCCGCGATAAAGCAGCGCTTCTGGTGGTAGTAGATCCGCTGCAGGCTCTCGCAACGAAGGCAGATCACGGTGCCGCAGAAGAGGCATACCAGACTATACTTAAGTGCAGCGCACCCAGTGCAGGGCTGCAGCGCCTTCAGAAGCGTCGCGTGGCTGTCCGTGAACTGGAACGCCAGGCGCAGGCAGTTTGGCTGCGGCAAGTCCGCCTCCCGCACGCGTCGTAGCAGCGCCAAAAATGGTTCCGAAAGGGACGGTGTCACCGTGAGCTCCCGCTCCACTAAGCCACCCTCGTGCTGCTAGCCGAAGAAATCAGCTCTGGCAGCCGCTCCCAGCAGAGCCGTCCAGACGGCTGCACTTCCGCGGAAAGGCTTCTTAGACCGCGCGGTGCCGAAAAAGACCAAGAACCGGAACTCCGCCTGCTATGCGATCCACACGTCTGGGTTCTACGCTAGATTATCGAACAGGAGCTCGAAGTTCGCGTGCTCGCTCTCGAGGCTGACGAGTGCGCGATGGGTCATCACGTGCAGCAGGAAGCGCGCCATCAGCACCAATGAGGCAGCGCAGTTCACCGCCTGCGCGATTTCGCGGTTTTGTAGCACTGCCAGAAGTACACCGCTCATAGCCGTGTCTGCGAGTACATTGACACAGCGTAAGCCCTCAAACTGGAATATCTCACGAGGCGTGAAATGTGCGGCGTTACGTGCAGCTAGAGCCTCCCGCGTGAGCGCTAAATCGCCATCACCGAGCATATCCGCCAAGAACGCTACGCGGACCAGCGGGTCGTCAATGGGCTCAGCGCCGAACTGCTGGTAGCTCTGTAGGATCTGAGAGGTAGTGAATAACACCGTTTTCAAGTTTTGCAGTTCATCGTCGCAGAAGCGCACTGGGAGTGCAATCGGCGAGACGCGCCGGCAGACGCTACAGACGAGAGAATGCATAATGTGCTGCTTCTGGTTGCAAAATGCGTGCGCGAGGTGCCCGCAAGCATTGAGGTACAATGCGACGAAGTTCTGGCTGAGCGGGTAAAAATCTGTGCAGAGCGTGCTGTTCTTGAAGACCGATGCTGTGAGGTGCGAACCGGAGAGCCCGGAGAAGCCTGTCTGTGTTGGCCGCGTGTATTCCTTTTTTACAGTCCGGAGCGCCAAGTTGAGCGTCTTCTGGGGAAACTCGAAGAAAATGAAGTTCTGGGGAGTGACCTCGCTCCCTAAGAGCCGGTGTAGCGCTGATGTGGGTTGTAACAGTGCCAGCTGGCAGAGTGGCTCGACCTTGTCCTGCTCCTGACAGATCGTGCAGCCACCAAACTTTAATTATTCAGATTCTTAATTTTTACTTTGGTGCAATGGTTAGCTACATGACTAATTTAGCAAGAGCTCGCTGGTTCGACTCTGCTATTTGGTGGATTTTAGCGATTCAAGTCGGCTCTTTAGAGAGATTTTCGACTACACAATTTGCGTTTTAGCAGTTTCGGCTACTAACGATTGCGCGATCCTGGGAAGCTGCAGATGATGCAGCCGGTCCGCTAGACCCATATCTAAGCACGTTCGGCTCAGAATTAGAAGTGCATTGGAGCCAATTTTGGAAGCCATTTCCTGGTTTTAGAGCTTGTCCAACAGGTAGAACACGAGGGACTCGAATTCTGGTAATTTCAGAAAAGTCTGATACAGGCCAGAAAACTCGTGCATCTGTGCCATACAGGCCGGAAATTTGGTCTTTTCGAAACTCTGCGTCTCGTAGTAAAATCCAAGTTGTCCTGAGTCTGCGAAAAACGGATCGTAAAAGGAGAGGCCTTCAAGTAGTTCTGGTTTGATAGTGAACGTTATTGTCACGCTGTCGGTGGAGTACAGACGGAACACATGCTCAGCTTTTTGTTCGTTTGCAATTTTTCTCAACATTGATTTTAGGTAATCCGGGGAATAGTAGGGCTCTTCGTCAAATGCTGACGTTATTTAGCTGAAGGTGGGGTTATCATGGGCGATTAAAAATTAAATTAAATAGTTTTGAACATATGCGTCGATAGATGGAATATTAAGCGATTTAAAAGTAACAATATTGATAAATTTAACAAAGTCTATAAGCATTTTTATCTTTCTGGTCTCGTCTTCTTTGTTTTCATCAATAACTAACTTTTAATGGTCAAAGTCATAGAATCCGAACAAGTGTAAAGTTTAGTAAAACCATTAAACGGCAGTAGAATTATCATAAGAAAAATTTAGTATTAAAATCTATTAAGCTAATTAATACTGATGATACGCATCATAGAACATTGTTTTCTACTACTAATTAAAAATATATTCCAAGAAAAACTCAACCTTTTCACCCAACCTTCGGAAACCTTAAGATTAAAAAATTGACTTTGAAACTATTACATTGGTAGCAAAAATATTTAAAGTATTAAGCACCTCGGAAACTTCTAAATTCATAGCTTATATTTCGATTGATAATAATTCTGCTAATGGTAACTCATACCCCGTTATATCTTAATTATGATATGTGCTATATACATCTAAGATTTAAGCCAAAAATGCAGTTAATGAATTTTAGATTTGATGGTACGTTTCTTTTGTATTTTTATCAGCTTCATCAAATTTAGAATTATATTAATGCAAATAAAGTCGACTTAACTTTTAAAAATGATCTTTGCTATTTTAAAATCCAAACTGTTGACTTTTAGAATGAATGAATATTAACTAAACTAAATATTAAATCATTTGTTTAATAGACATTATATTTTTAGGATCATATGTAATTTCTTATATAACTTATGTAACTTTTTAGACTTGAGGAAGCAGCTCATTTTTTTAGTAAAACTACGAAAAAAACCATTAAAATTAAAACCATTAAAATTATTTTCGCTAATGATTAAATAAATAGAGCGACTAATAAATACCTTCATCATTTTATGGATCACGCAAAACAAACCTTGGTAATTAAAGATAAGCAAAAAAAGAAAACGATAATAATATATGGAAACATGTAAGCTTTCCATTTAAAATTTACTATATAAAATATGGTTATTTCTAACTATATTAGAATGTCTCTATTTTATTTAATTAATCCATTAAGATATGTTATTAATCCTTAACTGCAAACTAATATGAATCTATTGGTTATAAATTCCGTGTAATGATAAACATTATTTCTAATCGTTCGGTAATATTTTAACAAATTTAAGTATCTTATAAACTCAAAACTTCATAAGATAATTCTTTGTATATGTTACTAAAATCATAATTGGAATTTATTTTAGCTTCACAAAAAGAAAAATCATGAATAAATGAAATAATATTTGTAATTTCAAAAAATTATGAAACCTACAATTATTAGTTGCTAATATTTATACAGTTATGGCTTTAGGCAATTACATTACTCCAAACATCATCATATGGTTGCTTATTTAACATTTTTTACACTAGTAATAATTATTTAAAGCAAAATAGCTCTGATATTTTTTATCTATATAATTGCTAGCCACTAAATTCATTTACTAAAAAAAGTTAAAATTCATTTGTTATTAATTTTATATCATCCCTAAGATTATTAAATGCAAAAAACATTAAAATGAATGGGCCTTAGAACAAATTAAACTATTAAGTTAAAGAATTTTAGGTATAATCTATAGAGTTACAATAAAATAAACTATTAGCCAAATCTTACTATAAAAGTGTCTCAATCTTAGTATTTTAATCAAATTGTGAATATGTTATAATCTTAGCAAATACATTCCATATAACTTCAGATTTTGACGGTTACAAAATCTACAGTAAAAAACTTAAAATAATTGAAAGTGCACTTTTAGCAATTTATTATGTATCCTAGTCTTCGAATAATATAATATTAACTAAATACTATATAGAATACGTTAGGTAGAAAAGTTAAGAGGTCAACCTAATCATTTGATAGTTCTATTGCTCCTATTCTAAATATTCATTCATATCTTAGTGTTTATGTTATTTACAAAAACCAATTGGATTAATAGCTTCGATATACCCACAATCACACATTCCTTAACCATATGAGTATGTATAAAAATGATCTTAGTGAAAGTTTTCATCAAAACATTAACAACAATATGTAGAATTTCTATCATTAGAGCAAGTAAGACACTTAAACTACAAACCATGTATATGTTTACCGCATGTTGGAGTAGCAGCTGATTCATTAATTTACTCCAGTGACATGTTATAATATTTTGAAGACTATGGAAAAACTTACAATAAAAAATAACTCAGTAACTAGGTTTAATCAATAGGAATAGTTAATTATGATTATTATAAAGCGTTAATAACTGTTAAATCAGATAAACTAGAAAATGTATTTAATATAGAGGTCAAGCTCATTTAATAATAACAATTAATATTATTAAATATACTACTGCTTCACATAATAATTAAATGAATTTGGAAATTGAAAACCTAGTTTTATAGACTATAATCGACTAACAATAACAACTTAAAATATAACTACTCTAAGAATTAAATAGATTAACTTAAGAGAAAGTTACAATATAAAAGAGCAAAATTCGATGTAATACTAAATCAAAGGTCACACTAGACTTAAGCTAGAAATAGTTATTACTTATATAAGCTGAGAATTGCAGAAGGACTTTGAATTATAAATTATGTGAATGAGTTTAATATCTAGGTTTTCACTATCGTATTATTATATAGATTATATGATCTTTCCAAATTTTCCCCTTCAAATTTTAAAATGTCAGTACATGCTGATTATTAAACTATGAATCTTTTAGGCTAGGGTTCATTCGGAAAAGTCTATAAAGTACAATCTCGTCGTGATGGTAAAATCTATGCCATGAAAGAGATTAATTATTCCAAAATGAAAACGAAAGAAAAAGAACTGTTAGTTTCTGAAGTAAATCTCTTACGTAAGCTGGACCACTAGTCTATTGTAAAGTATGTAGATCGGTACTAGGACAAAAATCTCTCTACAATCTACATTGTCATGGAACTTTGTCAGGCGGGTGATCTTTCGAAGTTTATTAAGACTCGCAAAACCTAATAAAAATACATAGAAGAAGAGCTAGTGTGGACTATTTTCTTATAAGTGCTATAAGCCGTTGACTATTGCCACCATCCTCCACCAACTTCTCAATTAACCCAAAAGCTAATTAACCGTGATTTGAAACCCGCAAACGTCTTTTTAACAGATCAAAGAACCATAAAAGTCGGCGATTTTGGTCTCTGCAGAACCCTAGGTGACCAATCAATCGCTAAAACCAACGTAGGAACGCCCCTTTATATGGCGCCTGAACTCTTAGAAAACAAACCGTACAACGAAAAGGTTGACATCTGGTCTCTAGGCTGCATTTTGTATGAGATGTGCGCCTTATAACCTCCATATGTAGCAACCTCAATGGACTCTTTAAAGCTCAAAGTAGCACGCGGAATCCGCCCGTTCATTCCAGCTCACTATTCGAAAGAACTCAAGGAAACGATCGACGCAATGCTCCACAAGGACTTCAACAGAAGAGTCGGCACCAAAGACGTTCTGGCGATGCCTTGGATCCAGAAAATGGTCAACGCGATGGTCCCAAAACCGCAAGTTAATTAGGTCGAACAAGTCCCTCAGAAGACGGTAACAGCCCCTTTCAAACCCGCCTGGCAGAAGCCTTCCTATAACTACGTTTTCGGTTTCGACGGAATGAGCAAAAACAACGCAGTTTTGTGGGAGCAGCAGCTGAAGCTCAAAGAATCGGAACTTGAGAAATTCGAAAAAGTCATCGATGAGAAGGAAAAATATGCGAAGGAAAGATGCGCGCAGTTGGGCATTGGCTACGACTGGATTTGAGCATCTGCGAGTGAAAGTTGTCAAATGTTAGTTTTGGTGTATAATAATGAAGCAGAAAAGAAGGAGTGGAAAGCTAAATTTGCAGATTTTGGGAGGAATGAAAAATTGACCGGGTGGTTGAAAATGGATAAAAAGAGGTTATCAGTGCCTTTTGAAAGAGTCAGATGGGGGAAAATAGGTAGTTAAATTTCGAAATTTCGGTTTGATTTGTAATAATTATAAAACGAGCTAAATTTACTTTGGAAAAATTACTGCTAATAGCACCTGGAAATGAAGAAGCAAATAATTTTTTAACTGGTTTCTATTAAATAAAATTTGCTATTTTACTTGATAGGTTAGACTGATTTCAAGTACAAAATACGCTGAAAATGAACTGTTTGCAATGAGACTTTTGATGAGGTTCTGAAATTATATTAGGTGCTAAGAATGTGAGGTAAAAGATTATAGAAACTGGCGATTTATCTTATTTTGCATATTAACATACATTCAGTTTAATATATGGCTAGTAAGTTTATTACAGTTTTGTTGATCCGGAAAATGAAAAAGAACGTAAAGAGATAATTTAATTCGTATCTGATGAAATTAACTACTAGGTATTAAAAATAAAAATATATATTCTACATATAGAATGAATACAGTTAAATTAATTTATACAATTTTAATATTATAATTCAGGTAATTAACTTCAACAATTTAAATTATGTTTCTCTAAATATATAACGTATTCATTGTTAATATTAATAACGGGTACCTTTGGATATTTAGCATAGTATTTTTAGATATAGATTTATTTCTCTTACTTATAATTAGCACTATATATAACCTATTTATACCTAAAATTAAATATCATTAATGTAGAAGGTACGACCATGTTAACTGGAACCATTTTTGCCAAAGTGCATTAGCAAGCCACGTTTTAATTTTTCATCTAAAATATCTGATGTTAAGAAACCAATTAATACATAGCGCTATAAGAAGTGTATTAGATGCCCGTCGATATTTGATGATTTAGAACAAGTAAAGCTGATATTATCATAAAGAGCAAAACCTTCGTTAAATCAAAGAACCGAATTACTGATAGACTGATTTCCTCACTCAAAGCAATCGGCAAGGTCCGGATTACAGAAATTCAGCACCTGGCCCCTGAACGAGAAAGCAACTCCAGATGGAGGCAAAACCTCTAACCCCTCTTCAAGATTTTAAGCACTGGCAATCTCGCGCTACTTCTCTGTTTTCATTTTTTCCTTCAGAAGTTGCTCAAACGTAAGCGACGTATCAACCTTCTAAACAGGTTTTTGCGGCCTCTCGACCTTCTAAACGCCCCATCCTGAGGCAGCTTATGCGATCTCAGGAGCGTTCGCTGAAATGACTGGTTTCTCAGCCATTTTTTCCACTAACTTCTCAATCTCATTTTCCACAACGTCAACGGGCTTGGACTCGTAGTGCCTTTCGGGGGTTATCTGCTTCGAAAAATCACTGAAAATCGCGTTCTTGTCTTTGACGATGGGAACCACAATTTAGAGCACCTACGCATCCTTGAACTTCGGGTTTTTGACCATTTTGGCCACCACCTGCTTGGCATTCATCGCCTGCGCGATGTCCTTCTGCAGCACGCGATCCCCGACGGTGACCTTGATGAAGCGCTCCTGGACCTCCAGCTTAACGCTTTTGGGATCAATTTCAGCCGGAATTCCGACCTCCAACTTGACCTTATCGGCGCCCCTGATTTCCTGAATGTTGACCCGCTCGTCCTGCATGTAGTCCGCGTAATCCGTATTCTGCACGTAGCTGAGCACGCTCTCGAGCTCCTCACCCGCTCCGAAATCCCGCTTCATCTGCTCGACCTCGGCGACCAAATGGTCGAGTTTCGAGAAGTCCTCCGCCGGGCCCTTCTGCGCAATGCTTTCGTACACGCTCTCGAGCCCCCTGGCCCTCTGGAGCAGCAGCTGCTCCTCGGTACGCTCCCGCTCGGCGCGCTCCAAAGCTGCCTTCGTGCCCTTCTGCGTCTTCCGGAGGGCCACTTTGCCGCTGGCGGTTTTGGGCGTTTTGTCTGCGAATTTTACCGGTTTCGGGGGGTTCTGGACCTCCTCGACCACCTGCTGCGCCGCCGCCATCGCCTCCGCCTCAGAGAGCTGCTTTTCGAAGTCCTTCCGCGAGGTTTCGCTCTGCATTTCCTTCGCGAATTCCGCGAAAATCTCCTGGAACTCGGGCTTCTCGAAGGCCTTCTCGAAGCGGGAGGCCTCGTCGGGGGTGAGCTTCTGCTTCATCGCCGAGTCCGACATCGACTGGCTGAAGAGCTGGGAAAATTCGGCTGGGTTGAACATATTGCGAATGTGGAAGGGAAAATATAATACTTCTTTTCACTATATAATAATGCTAAAAATCGAAATTGGAATTAGATTTTACGTTTTCCACTGGAAGTCCAGATTGACCGTTCGCAGTGCGTATGCGAATTCGCGCGAAGTTGCTGCAGGGCGGCACATGCCAAGGCGTTACTGGCTGCAATTCGCAGTTTTCAGCCGATGCGCTGGACGCGCGAAATGAAGATTCCTTCCGGCAGCAGCGGGCTCTCATGCCCAGTCTGCGTCACTGCATCTGCCCGCATTAGCGTTTTCCCACTCCTTTTTAGCGCACTGGCGCACGCCGTTATATCACATAGCAGACAGCCCAGAACCAGCGCCTCCTGCACTTTTTAGCAGTGCCGCGCGTTGATGTACGCGAAGAATACTGTGCTAAGGCCCACGAGCGCCGCGCGCTCGCCAGGGACCACTTTCAGTCTTCTCGCGACGAGCGGTTTTTCCTGCAGAATTCGCGTCCCCAAAATGCAGCTGATTTGGCCGTAAAGGGAGATTTTTCGCAGGTTTAGCGCGGTCGTGAGCAGCGCTAGAAGGCAAATGGCGCTTGCGAGCATTCCCTGGGCTCGCAGGCAAGTAAAAACGTTTGTTGGCCACTCCGAATCTGGAGAAGATTTTAACTATATAGGGATATATAAGCAGGTGTAGAATCACTCAAGTAAAAAGAAAATGAAAGCCCAAGTAGTGCGTGCCACACGCGACACAATGACGCCAGATGCGGAGTCCTCCGCCTACCTGGAGTCTACTGGACGCTTTCTACCGCTAGAGACCACTTTCTCGCTCATATTGAGAGTACGGAGCCAGATGCAGATGCTGCGGAGCTTAGAAGACCGCGTTGGAAAGGTTGAGCAGTAGGCGGCTGCGGTGGCTGATACTTGCCGTATCCTGAACCAAAACAACCTTGAGCTCTATTTCGCGCTCGAGGAGTGAGTTGCCTTTTCAAATCCTTTAAATATAGCATAGCTGAAAGATAATTCTATAATAAATTAAATCATCAGTATATGGAGCTTATCAAGCCATCATTTCTACAGGAGTTGATTCCTTAGTGCCATTCTTCTTTTAAAGGAATAACTTGATTTCTCTGTAGGCTACTAACCCAACCATAAAACATCCGATTGCTATAACTAAAATCAGCATATAGCCGCCCCCAATCGCCCCAAATTACTTATCCATGCCAAAATCTGAAGTAATGATGCTACCAGTACCTGCTAGCAGACGAGCTGCGATTTCTGTCTAAATTGTCCAGGATACTAAGCGAATGCTGGGCTGATACTTTGCAAATAGAGGTGCTGTAAAAGTGATGGTTGATATGAAGTTAGCCTTTTTGTTTAGCAGACCAGCAGCGTGAATTGTTACGCTATCCATACTACCAAATACTTTTTCCGCCTCAGCAAGATTACCTTGCGTATCTACACGGACTGTAAAATTAGTGTTAGTATTTGCATCCACTAGTTACTTTATGGCAGCCATAACGGCGGTTGGGTCACTTTTATCCTTAACATCCAGCATAGCAATAGATCCAGTGCCATTTACCATTTTACAGTGAGTTTTGATAGCCTTAATTCCATCTTCTGCAGAAGTAAGGTTTAAAGCCTCTAAGGCAGCATCATGACCATTTGTGTACTAACGATAGGGATCAATTTTAACCCAAAGCTTTCCGACATTAATTTTCATTAAAGTAGCCTAATCTTCATCTATCATGTTCTTACCGATAAATTTAGCATCGTGACTATAATGGTCAATCTGCTTATCGTGCGCTAGAATGAGTTTTTTGTCGCTAGTCAAACGGATGTCCAGCTCAACCGCATACGGTTTAGACGACTTACACGTTTTTTCGATTGTGTAAGCCGTACCTTCTGGACCGTTTTCAGGCCCTGAACGATGCGCGATAAATAACCCTGATGATAGTTTCATACTGAAGGAAGACGCATCATAGAAGATCGAATTTCCGTATAAGAAGAATATCGCAGTGCACAAAACAAACCATCCTATACGCCCTACACACTTCCCAGTGCTAGAGGTGCGATAAAGTAGCATGAAGCGCAAAAACACAGCAAAAGGGGCCAACAGCAGAGTAATGCTGAGCAACGGGTAGATATTGTACCCTTATGCCATTCCTTGCAGAAACAATGTAACTGCTAGCATCAAACCAACCATGACCCACTGTACTATAATACGGGTCTTCGCAGCTTTTACTAGTATCGATACGACAATTAGAACGATCAAGAATGCGATAACGAAGCTCATTGCGAAAGCGCAAATCGATGGAAAACTGATCTAGAATTTAAACCGGAAATCGCAGTCAATCTGCTCTTGATTGAAGATTAGCGTCAAAATATCAATGTAGCACAGTGTTCCAGCGACCCAATATGGCGATGCTGCTATGTACATTTTCAAAGATAAAGATACATGCTAAATATGTATGATAACTAACAATATTTGTAAGTAGTGTTTTAGATATGACTAGTTTTAGAATATAAAATACTTAGTATTCGTTGAAAAATTTGTAAATATTAAATAATATTAAATATTTTTATGTTTTAAGTAAATATATTTTTATTAAGACAATATTGTGGATAAATGGCTGAAAAACTGGAATTACTTAGTTTCGCTTCGTAAGTAAAAAATAGATTATATTCTGGTTTTGTGTAATAAATTACATTAAATACGATACTAAATGAACAATGATGTGTTGTAAAAAGTGAAGTATAGTTATTTATGAGTTTCTTTTGGCAGAAAATAGAATTTTATAAAAAAAATTAAATTTGAGTGCAAATAGTAGATAAAAATTATTAAGTTGAAGATTAGATCGTTAAAATAAATTTATATTAACAATTATGCATTGTTAATTTTTATATAATAAAAATGTTTAAATCTTTAGCAAAACTCCATATGTAGAATACTATCATTGAAAAAAATATTTCATACTTATATCTGGTGATTTTCTATTAAAAATTATTTGATCTGTAATAAATAACATATAATATTGAATGTTACTCTGTTAATTGCTTTAAATAGCATAAGATCTCAGTTCCTGAACTAATATTTTGTAAGGATACACTAATAGTTATCCTAGAAGAAATAAGTTTTTCACTGATGTTAGATTTAAAGCTGAGTATATATCAACAATGTTTTATAAATTTGTATAAACTTAAAAACATCTATATAATTTTACTATTCTATATAAGTTCAGTATTAGAAATTTTCCTAATCTTTTTTTAGAAATACTTTATAATAAATTGAAATTACAACATAGTTTTAATCTATATAATACTTAACTACTACTATATCGTATAATATTAAATATGCCACTTCATTATTTATAGTTTCTTTTAGCTATCATCTATTGTTAGAAATATTCTTCCTAAAAATGAACTCATAATAGAAGCTCCGCTTTTCCCTCTGCATGGTGCAGTATTTCGGACCCGACGGCCGTGCCGCGATCCGGGCGGTGCAAGCGATGAGCATGGCCCAGAAACGCGACCTGTTCCACCTAGCGAGCACCGCGGCGGACTGCAGCAGCCGGCAGGCCGTGGACTACTTCCACAACACCTGGTCCCGCCAGTTCTTCCAGTCCCCGGAGCCCTTCCGCAACGAGGTGCGCGAGCTGTGGCAGGCGTTCTCTGCGGACCCCGAGTAGCGCTACGGCGAAGTGTATGAAATCATGCAGGAGCGGCATGGCGGAATCTTCCACCGACAGGCGCTGCGGCAGCTCGTGCTCAAGGAGTACGGCCGGCCGCCCAAGTTCACGCAGACCGACCTCGACGCTCTTTGCTGCTTGCTGGGGTCTACAGTTTATCCAACTGAGTTTGTTTGATTTTCACAAAAAAGCAACACCACAATTATTTTATTTATATGATATAATTCGTCATTTGCGCTCCCTAGCTAAGAGCCCCTTAAAATTCGATAAACTACCCAGACGCAGCCTGGAATCCTGCGAAATAACCCTCATACCCAACATCCTAACTCCTCACCCCCCTTAACCCACCACTACAACCCATCCTGACTCCTCACCCAAAACAAACTTCCAACATATTCTAAACTCACCAACTCACCCCCACCCTCAATTGTCCACAAACCCCCAAATTCAATTCAATTCAATTCAATGCAATTCACCCCAAATTCCCCCAAATTAACTAACTAACTCTCAATTAACTAACTAACTAACTAACTAACTAACTAACTAACTAACTAACTAACTAACTAACTAACTAACTAACTAACTAACTAACTAAACTAACTAACTAACTAACTAACTAACTAACTAACTAACTAACTAACTAACTAACTAAACTAACTAACTAACTAACTAACTAACTAACTAACTAACTAAACTAACTAACTAACTAACTAACTAACTAACTAACTAACTAACTAACTAACTAACTAAACTAACTAACTAACTAACTAACTAACTAACTAACTAACTAACTAACTAACTAACTAACTAACTAACTAACTAACTAACTAACTAACTAACTAACTAACTAACTAACTAACTAACTAACTAACTAACTAACTAACTAAACTAACTAACTAACTAACTAACTAACTAACTAACTAACTAACTAACTAACTAACTAAACTAACTAACTAACTAACTAACTAACTAACTAACTAACTAACTAACTAACTAACTAACTAACTAACTAACTAACTAACTAAACTAACTAACTAACTAACTAACTAACTAACTAACTAACTAACTAACTAACTAACTAACTAACTAACTAACTAACTAACTAACTAACTAACTAACTAACTAACTAACTAACTAACTAACTAAACTAACTAACTAACTAACTAACTAACTAACTAACTAACTAACTAACTAACTAACTAACTAACTAACTAACTAACTAACTAACTAACTAACTAACTAACTAACTAACTAACTAAACTAACTAACTAACTAACTAACTAACTAACTAACTAACTAACTAACTAACTAACTAACTAACTAACTAACTAAACTAACTAACTAACTAACTAACTAACTAACTAACTAACTAAACTAACTAACTAACTAACTAACTAACTAACTAACTAACTAACTAACTAACTAACTAAACTAACTAACTAACTAACTAACTAACTAACTAACTAACTAACTAACTAACTAACTAACTAACTAACTAACTAACTAACTAACTAACTAACTAACTAACTAACTAACTAACTAACTAACTAACTAACTAACTAACTAACTAACTAACTAACTAACTAACTAACTAACTAACTAACTAACTAACTAACTAACTAACTAACTAACTAACTAACTAACTAACTAACTAACTAACTAACTAACTAACTAACTAACTAACTAACTAACTAACTAACTAACTAACTAACTAACTAACTAACTAACTAACTAACTAACTAACTAACTCCCAATTAATTAACTCCCAACTACCTCTCAATTAACTAACTACCTCCCCAACTACCTCCCAATTAACTACCTACCTCCCCAACTCCCCAAATCACCTCCCAATCACTCCCCCAACTTCCCCCCTCACTCATAAACCTGACACTGCCCGACGCCCAAAACGCTCTCAACAGGGCAAATCCACTCCCTGCAACGCGCCACCGCCCCGCTATCCGCCGCGCGCCCGTTAATGAAGAAAACCTGACGCAGCAAAAGCCGCAAAACGCCCAAAACGCTCTCCGCAGGCGCCGAAACGCTCTAAATCGCCTCCTTCTTCCGGCCCTCGAAAATCTGCTTGTCGAACGACGCGCAGGCCGGAAAACGCTCCTGGAACTGGTTCGTGCCCACCGCGTTCGCCACCTCGTCCGTCCGCGCGAAGAACTCGCCCAGAACGAGCGCCCGCGCGACCTTCAAATCGACCGCCGCGGGAACGTCGCATTCGAGCGCCACGAGGTTCCGGAACGGCGCCAGCGCGCGGAACTGCGGCAGCGGCAGCGCGTTTCCAGCGACGTTCAGGCGCTGCAAATTCGGCGTTTCGATCGGCGAAATTTTGAGGGTCTGGAGCCGATTTCCCGCGAGATTTCCGGATCGGAGGAGCGGAAATCTGGCCAGAAACGCGGCGCATTCGAGCCGATTCCCTTCCGCGGAAAGGCTCGTGAGCTTCGGGAGCAGCCCGCCGCCGATGTGCGCCAGGCGGTTGAAATCCAGCACCGCAGAGCGCAGGAATGCGCCGTTTAGGTGAATGCGTTCGAGGGAACAGGAAACGATTTTCAGCGTTTATAAGTAGGGGCAAAATTTGAGTGAAATTTAGGAGTGGAAAATTGAATTGTAAATGGAAAGTTTGGTGAGGGAGAGCGAAGTATGCGTTAAAAGGTCGAAATTGAGGTCGAACGAGCAGTTTGAGAACTTTAGCGAGAGGAGCGTTTTTGATGTCAGTAGGGTGGCAAGCAGCTGGGCGGTTACCGTCACATTCGCGAGCTCCAGGTTTGGCGATTGGAACTCCGTCTGGGAGTCCACGAATTCCGTGGCGGGGACGAGCAGTAAAGATGGGTTTAGCACAGTTGACATTTTTGCGGAAGCGGAAGGTAACGCGGATATTAGTATATAATAATTATATAATACGAAAATCAAAAATTTGGAAAAAGGATAATATTTAATTATTATATAGTTATAAGAAGATTAAAAAAATTTGTGTTAGTATAGATGCTAAAGAGAATCAGTTACTGAATTCGTCACTCCCAGTCAATACTGGTGCATTACACGGTTCTATCAAGCTTGGCCCAGAGCGTCATAACGCCCTTTTTGTCCCCAGCCTAAATTATAAATTTGTAGTTTATGCCAGCTACCACCTACTGCTTAATTTCGACTATTTATACCTATCCAAACTCTTTGGAGTGCTCCTGGAATGCTTTCTAAACTGGTTCTGGAAGATCTGCGAAAGCTGTTGAAGAAAATCCACCACAAATCATTTAAATGGAATGGTACTATTATTATATAGTAGTATTAATATATTTTTTATTTTTCTACTGCAAATTTTTAATTATTTCTAAATTACCATCAAATATCAAAATTAATGACTTATAGCGTTGGAATCTTGCATATAGGTTTCTCAACAGATTCCAACTTCCTTGTCTTATTTTTTGGGGAGATCAGCAAAACAGACTTCCTAGAAGTTGTTTTACGTATTAGAGTAGGTGCCTGTGTTTGTATAATGTCTGTCTGAACCTCCCAGTCTCGCTTTGGTACATCAATCTGAGCCTGCAAACGTGCTATATGCGCCATCAACTCCCGCTCGCGCACCAGATGTTATTATGCCTTTGTCTGGTAACTCTCACAGAGTTTTTCGCAATATTCTGCCTTTTCACGCATCTAGGTTGCCTCATACTAGGCTCGCATTGCTGTTTCCTAATTCTAGAATACAATATCATGAATAACCGCCTGTGTTGACGTCTTGGTGTTTGCTGGTCCCGCAAACTTTGTCATCATCAGGTTCCTTTCTGCGAGGTCCTCAACCTGGCGTTGCAGCATACGTGACCTGTTCGTGGCCACCTTGTACTCTATTGCCTGAGAGTAATGTTCATCACTAACAGAGTTAGCTGCTTTCTAGAGTGTATTGTTACGGAATTAAAGTGAGTAAATTTCAGATTGAAATTGACCGATGCGCATCTGAGCGTCATTTACAAGCTCGTTGAGCTGTGTAAATTGGTCAGGGAAATTCTTATTAATCTTAATTTTTAGAAGCGAGAATGTCTGGTAAAGAACGTCTTGGTATCGGGCGACGTAGTCGGCCATTGATATTTTTGTTTTTAACATCTGTTTATAAGTTGTAATTATGCATTAAAAACTCATTTTCACAGTTTCAGTAAAACAAGTAATTTAATACTTAGTTTTTATGATAATATTTTTATTCATTATTATTATAAATTTATTAATTAATTTTATGAATGCTTGGATATTGTTAAAATCGGAATAACTTTTAGTAGGAGTTTAATAATTGAGATAGCTACTTTAATTCAACAATTAATTTGAAACAAGTTAAATGGAGTAACTAAAAAGAATAAACGACAAAAATAATAACATTAATTGTATTAGTAACACACGTATATGGTCGAATGAGCATAAAGGATATATTTGTACAGTATCTAGTT
The DNA here is from genome assembly GCF_000497125.1 of Spironucleus salmonicida. Lineage (NCBI taxonomy): Eukaryota > Fornicata > Diplomonadida > Hexamitidae > Spironucleus > Spironucleus salmonicida. The sequence continues at coordinate 945,009 of NC_090598.1, forward strand.
AAAGATCAATGTTATAATAATAGTTATAATTAGATGGATTTACTTATATGAGACAAAGGTGTAAACCTAATTAAACTCTTACATATTAAAACTGAATAATTATAGCATATTATATAATACATTATTAAGTAAAACAAAATACCACAATTAATAGGATAAATTCAATAAAATTATTATTAATTTCTGATTGAGAATAATTAAAAATTATTACTCTAATACTAAAAGTTTCATCATAATTGGTCCTTATTAGTATAATATTAAACAATTATTAGTCATTATTCTAATTGCATTTGCAGAAGAATAAAATAAAAAGCTAGATCATCAAATTTATATTTTATATCTGTATCTATTTTAATTCTACTTAATTTTTATTATTATTATCCCATCAAATGAGCTAGAATAAAGTTATAGACCTTATTTTTGTTGTCAAAACACTAATACAGTTAATCGTACAATCAATATTTAATTTCATAATAAAAATTATATATAATATAATATATTTAGTATTAAAATGGAACTTTATATTTTATTGAATATTTTAGGTTGATATTCAGTGAAATAGTAATTACTAGTTCAATAATAATTTATGTGTAAATAATTTGGAATTACCTTGTATTTATTTAATATAAATTCTAACTTAACAACATTTTTAAAAAATTTTACACGTAACTCTGATTATTGTTGACTTTATTAATAAAATTCTATATTTTTCAGTAAATATTAATAAAATCTTAATTTGTAGTATAAGATAGGGCAAATGAATTTAATTTTGTAATAAAATTATGTTTAACATTTTATTAGTTTTACATTATACATTAGGAGCTAATTCGGAAAATATATTATCTATTAGATTCTAGATATAATGAAAATCTTATAAATTTATAAAAGATTTCAGTTTTGAAGCTTAAATCGTTAATTTTTTAAATATACATTTTCCTACAAAATATTTTAAATCTACCTTTAATTTAGTAATGCTGTTAAAAACTAATCATTATACGTTCTATTCAGCTAATAACAATGTTTATCGTTATGAGATTTATTTCTTTTTTGCAGATAGTTATATTTTCTTGAAGTTTACATCAACAATATCATTTAAATCTGAAAAACTATTGATTAAGATTTTTTTATGAATATGATTTGGACTAGACTAGTTTATTACTAGTTTGCTGCGAATATAGATTAGTTATTAAAGTATCAATATTTTTTAATTATATACCTTCATTGAAGTTTTAGACTAATTAACATTTTAATTACACTAATTTTTATTTGCTTATATTAAATATGATGGTCTCAATATAGTGGTGTTACTATTTGTAGTAATTATTCTGTATTCTATCTTTTTAAGTGCATACTATAAGTACTAGATCAGGAATAAGTTTGACTTAAAGTTCAATAAATTTTAGTATTTCTAACTCATTTTATATATCTTATGTAGAATTTCGGCAACTATAATATTATCAGATAACTTTTAGTTGTTTCAATGATAACAATAAGTATTTTACATATTAAAATCTAGGAAACTAAAGAAAACAGTAATTAAAGAAATTAATTGTAACAGTATTGATAGTATAGAAATTTAGTAGTAATTACTATTAATAATCAAAATCTCCCACTGGAGTAATAAATTGAATCAGAATTACAGATAAAATAACGTTTAGTCTAAATTATACTACAGAAATATGTATTAATATAGTAATATTGATTTCATTAAAGAGTATTAATATCCGTAGACTAGTAATAAAGATATCACATTGTAAAATATCATTTATTATATTTCAATACAAAATTAACCTTACAATATCATTGATTATGAAAGAGGCTTATATAGCTACTAATTTCTCTGTATTTTCTCAGTATTTAATTGATTAGATAACATGTCTACCATTTAATATTATTGCTATAGTTATATTAAATATTCGAAATATTATACTGAAAATCGATGATCCAATGAAGCAGTTCTATCAACCTGCATCTTATATTGCATAAACTAGTTGAATAAATATTGGAAGTGCAACGGGTATAAATAGCGATAATTTCTAGTGTGAGCTGAAAGGAAGTCCTATAAAAAGATAGACATAAAAATTGCTATTCGTGGTCCTTGTATATTATTAATTTATTCCCTAAAAATTTATGCAACGTATGAAACAGCTTCATATTAAATATCATGACAAGATAATTCTAGTATAACTGAAAAAAATAACGAATAATGTGAAAGAACGTTGTAATAAAATTATGTGGATTTAAGAATAGTATTATAACATAACCAATCATGAAAAAATATTAACTGAAATCTACGTAATCAGTTATCTATATAAACATCTTGAATAATTAGTATGATTGCTAATACTTATTATAATATCACAAAGATTATATGAGATCGTATTTGGTTTAATTGTCTTTTGTTTGATTAACTATATAATTTTTTACGATTTAGATATTCTTTAAAAATATAATTATTAGTATTAGCAGAAAAACTGCTAATATCATTGATATAATTGTTAGTAGAAAAGTTTTAACATAAATTTTCTTTTTAGTATAGACCTAATCAACATTCATCTGATGGTCGACAGTAATCATAAATTATAGAGTTTAATTGGATTTTAAAACACACTTAGTTTAATAATAGTTATATTGGACAACAACTCAAAAATAGTTCAGTAGGGTATTTCCAGCTACTGTATCCTTATATATAATCAGTAGTAAATAAACCACACTATCATTGTTAGAACTCACTCTTTTGATTGCAAATATCTAGAAACATTATACTTGTTTCTTAAATAAATTCTGAAAGACCACAAAATCTTAATATTGATATATCCTGTATTTAAATTCTGTTATACATAATTAAATGATCATAAAAATCTATAAATTATGTTAAGATAATCTAAATATTTCGCTTTTATACTGACGTTTATATTTTCAGATTCATATATAGTTTAGAAAGGATCAGTTGAAATAGTTTAAATTTACAGTATTAGATCCGAAATCATAATATAAAATATCAAGTGATACTGTTTATAAATAAAGTATTGGGTTAAAAGAAGTATTTGTAACTTATCTGTTAACAACTAATCACACAACTCCTACATAAGTTAATTACCCATTTATTTATCTATTCATTTATACTGACATGTAATGATATCATCTCAAAATAAAATTTATTAATAGTTTTCGAAAAATATACTATTTAATAATGTTTGCAATTTTATTTCAATAGTTGCATTTATAGGTTAAAAGAATATTTTGATATTTTTAATAGTGTTTCTTCGTAATAAAGCTACACCTATAATAGTGCTACTATTTTTAAAATCTGACGTGATATCAATGTTTGAAATTATGCTATGCTTTATAATATATGAGTTTATTCAGGTTATTTGAACTGAATTTACATTACTAGATACGTAAGCGCTTAAAATTTTTAAATACTAAGCATTGCCTTGTAGATGCCCACAAGTTCAAAAAACTATTATATCAAATATAGATGATGTCAACAATATTGAAATTATAATATTTATAAAAGATATTTATTTACATATTTGCGATATATCATATCTTCTGATTATTTATAACCAAGTATGTTGATTTTTATAGATGTTAAGCTATTATTACATATATATTCCACTTCAAGATAACCTCAACATGCTATTTATTAAAGTTTAACAAAACTTGGAAAGAACTTTTTAATATATACCACAGACTCATTACTTACTTAGCATTTTTAACATCAAAAGATAGAGATATTATATTTATGGTAAGGATTTATATTACTTTTGCAGCACCTAAAACTCTATAATTGGTTGGCAAATTAATTAATACTATTATTGTGAAAGTACACTATATGAAGTATAATAATACAATTTAATAAAAATTATAAATATCTATATTAAGTTGAATGTTTTTACTGTATATTTAAAATGACCAAACTTATATTTACGCTTTTTAAGTATGTTTATAAGTTAGACTGATAATTTTATAGTTATATATAATCGTATCTTAATATTATTAAGATTCCTTGCTAAAATTTCTATACAAATGCAATTTTCTATTATATTTATTAAAATGATGATATTGCAGGCTCCAGATAAAACACTAACAAATTTATTAATTAGGAATCATGTACCAATTTCAATCTCCAAATTATTTTTATTACAAAATTATCATCATAATTAATATCAATCAAGTTGAAGTCGTCAACATTGGATAATACTATCAGACTAAATGCAACAAACATTTTATTAAAAAATAAATTGATTATAAAAGTCGATAATTCATAAAATATAAAGATATAAATTTATATACAAAATCAGTAAATAAATCATTATTAATGGTTACTATTTACTCTCATAATCTATATAATGATATAAATCTAAATATTAAAACATTATCATTTGATTTGTCAATAGTTTTTCCTATAAGTATTACAATTATACTTTAAATAAATATTATTAATATTCTCCAACAACACTAATTTAAAAAAATTATTATATATGATTAATTTCCTTATTTTAATTAATAGTCTTATTCTTTGAGCATTTTAAATCAGTACTATAAAGTTTATACTAATTTAAGTATTGATATTTAATACCGTTTAACTATTATTGCAAAATATAATTCTACTAAATTACATCATAAAATTATGAAATGCTAGGTATTTAGGTTTAATAAAACAAATGTCAACTATTTAATGGAATCTTTTTAAATAATTATTCATTAAGGTGATTGTAGAAATTATACTAATTTAAAATTTCTTAAGAAACGAACTTAGCATATGATAAAAATTTAGTTTATAACTCTCATTAATAAGATATAATGCTTAAATAAATTTACATAAATAGTTTGATATATGTAAGCCCACTGCTTGCGCGCAACACATAGCGGGCGGCGCCTTGGTCCGTCGCTAGTTGGGGAACGGACACCGTCGGACCCAAATTCGGAGCAGACAGGTAGGGCGCACGGCACCTGGCCATAGCGGGACGCTGCGCTGCGGTGTGGGCTGCGTACCGCGCGGAAACCGCATTCGGAGCGGCATGATATATTACGCGCGGGCGGCCCCTCCAGAAAATGCGCCGAGCCCCATCGCCACCGGAGACGCGCCCGCCGCAGGGACCGTCCAGCCCGCGCGAGGCTGCACTCGAGGGTCGCGTGCGTGTGCTCACGGACCAGGTGGAGCACCAGGCGGGCCTCATCCTCGGTGCGAGCGTGCTGGACACCTCGCTGTCGTGCTCGCTGCACTCCGCGCTGGAGAACGAGCTGCACCGCGACTTCGACGGGCTATGCGCCCTGCTGTGCGAGCTCAAGCGCACCCCCGCCGCCCGGCTGCGCGACGGCTCCGAGGTGGCCGGCCGTTTCCGACGCTTCCTGAGCCTCGGGGGCGGCCACTACCGCCTGCGGGGCCAGGACCTCACCGTGCACTACTTCGGGGACGTGTTCCGCCTCGCCCTTCCACAATGACCGTGCCCACCGAGCGCGAGCCCACGACCCGCTGTCCCGCGCACCTGCTGCCAGTCGCCACCCCGGAGCTGGACGCGCGCATCGCCCGCAGCGCCGCCGTGCTGTACCGCGTGGAGGCCGTGCTCTGGCCGCTGGCGCTGTGCTTCGGAGCCCGCTGGCTGCGGCTGCCGGAGTTGCTGCCGGAGAGGTTCCCGGCGTGGGTGCTGCGCGCCTGGCTCTCCTACGCTGTCTTCACCCTGTCCACAGTGCTGCTGCACGCGCGCGTCGAGCGCCTCCTTCCGGCCCGCCTCAACCGCTACGTGGTGGCGGCCGCGAGCGCCGGGGTCCTGCTGGCGCCCCTCTCGGTAGCGGTGGTGTGCTTCCGCGCCGTGCGCTTCTGGGCCCTACCGCTTGCCTTCGCGGCGCTCATGACGCTCGTGATGGCGCCGCAGCTTACCCTCTGAGTTTTGCCCTCACTCCCTTCCACTAATGATAGAGGCCGTCCGCCTCACCTCCGCCCGCACGGTGCTGTACGCGCGTCAGTACACGCCCGGCTTCTCGCTCTCCCAGCTGCCAGAGGTCGTTGCGGGCCCCGCCACCGAGGTGCACTACCACGCCTCCCTGGTGTGCACGCGCCGCCTTGGCGAGCTCTCGCTCTTCCTGTACGCCGCCCCGGACGCCAACGAGTTGTACCTCGAGCACTGCCTCGATTGCGTGGCATCGGCAGTGCGCTCCGTGCTGTCAGAGCTCACCGAGGCCGCCGCGCTGGAGAGTCTGCTCACGCTCACTGCCGCGCTCTCGGAGACCGTGGACGCGGGATACCTGTTGACCAACCGCGCAGTGGAGCTGTTCGACCAGGAGAAAGGCGGCAGCGGGCTCGTGGGAGGGCTACTCAACGGCGCCAAGCTCGTCGCCAAGACCCTGCTAAGCTGAGTGAGTGCCAAATGCAAATGGATTAAAACTCTTAATTATTGAAATTACAATATAGATATGTGATATTTGACCTTTATAGACTAAATTATGGTCATATTGAAATTTATAAGTAGTTGCGTTTTTAATTATTTACAACTAATTTTACAGTATTATATGTTATAGTGATATTAAAGATTAAAATAATAGTTTTAATAATGATTTTTATAATACTATTCTATAGAGATTATATGTATTTTGAAATTAAATAAATCAAAAATTATTATTATGTTATTATACATTTATTATTAAAGTAATATAATTGATTTTCTTATCAAATGGTAGATAAAGAGTCTGGAAAATATTCTAAGAAAGCTCTTTTTGGCATCCTTGGTATGCTTATATTTGGAACAGGAACTATGATATCTTCTAAACTTATGTTAGACTCTTCTGCTTGCCCATAGTATAACGCGGAACGTTATCCAGGTGTTTTGCCTTGGACTCACGGAAATTGCCCATAATACTTAGTTAAGAAGTTTGAAAAGCCTTGGTTTTAAACTGCTGCTATGTTTTCGGCTATGACTTTCTGTATATTTGGACACTTTGGTGTTATATTTTATAATGAGAAAAAAGCCCAAAAATTAGCAGCACAACGCGCATTAGAATAATTAGAAGAGGCTGAAGAATAGGAATAGGCTCCATAGGTGGTTAAACATTCATGGAAATCTTATACTTATATTGGCGTCCCAGCTATTTTCGATATGGTCGCTACTACTATTATGACTTTGGGTTTAGTATATATTGATGTTTCTATTATGCAAATGCTCCGTGGATCTCTTGTTATTTTTGCGTCTTTCTTTAGTGTTTGGTTCTTAAAGCGTAAAATTAAAATCTACTAATGGTGTAGCGTTATTCTCACAACTTTAGCCTTGTGTCTTGTAGGTGTTTCATGTGTTTTATCTAGCTAAAATTCTGTAGGTTCTTCTCCTTCCGAGCAGATGTATGGGTGTTTCTTAATTGTTATTTCTTAGCTTATTCAAGCTACTCAAATCGTCTGTGAAGACTTTTTATTATCAGGTATTTAGGCTGCTCCATTATAAATTGTAGGTATGGAAGGTGTGTGGGGTTTAGTTGCCACTTGTGCTATTTGTTGGCCAATTGTTAATTTCATTCCAGGTCATGATAACGGTGTTTAAGAGGACATTGTTGATACTTTCTATATGCTTGCTGATAACGGATAAATTGCTAGTTTTACTGTAATCTATTGGTTCAGTATTTTAGTACTTAACTGGGCTGGCATGGTTCTTACAGCTGAAACTAGCTCAGTTGTTAGAAGTATTTTCGAATCAATTCGTACTATTGCCATATGGCTTACCGACTTATTGATATTCTACGTTTTTGCACCACATAGCGTTTATGGTGAGGCATGGACCACTTATAGCTGGCTTCAGCTTGCAGGCTTTGTCCTTTTAATTTTCAGCAGCCAGTGCTACAATGGTTACGTTAAGTTCCCATTCTTTAAGTACGCTGACATTGTCTAAGATAAAGAAGAAGCTGAGCCTCTTATTGAAGGAGAGCATAGCACAAACTTGTCGAACGAGTGATAATACATTTCTCTTAAATTATTTTTCATTTAATTTATTTACCCAAAATTTACTCAAAAAATTATTGTTATAAATTATATAATAATTTAATTTTTATTAATCCCACTCCACTTCACGAATATTCAAAAATGTCATCCTCTGAAACATCGCATATAACGGCTACTTTTGACTCATTTTAAGTTTTCAAACGAAATGCACACTCTCTGTACGACCTGATTATATCACATGTCCTCTGCTTCCCTTCCCTGACAATTAATTTTCCACCAAAGACGACCCTTAAAAACGATCAAATTCGCGTTCCGTTCACATTTTCGACTCACACTGACGAGCAGAATTTCATTTACCAGCAGACGATATCGCTGCCAACGCCACAAACGTCGCAGGCGCAGCAGACCATTTCCGTTTCCTCTAGAGGCGTCTTTGCCGGTGGCTACGGAAACAGCGATTTCGGGCTCATAAAGCCTGAATTCTTCGCCCAAATTCCAGCTGAAGCGAACTTTTCAGCGCTCTCGCCAGACGGAGAAATTATTGCAGTTAGTGTCGAAAATTCTATTTTGATTTTCGATTTCCACTCCTTTTTAATAAACCAAAATTGTGCACCAAAACTAACGCTTTCGCACATCGTTTCCGATTGTTTTTCGATGGTTTTTAACGAATTTTAACTCATTTGTGGTGATTCGAGCGGAAAAGTCCTTATTTACGACATAAACTCGTTTTCTGGCGAGATTTTGGCCTAATGCTCGTTTGGAGCATCAATTAACGGCATTTGCGTATCGCCCCATTTCGAAAATTTGATACTTTTCGTCACCGATTAGGGAGAGCTTATTTTCACAGATTTCAAGCTCAAGATGCTCAAAAGTGTGCTTTTAGGCGACGTAATTGAGGACTTCGTTGGTACGAGCATCTGTTGGAGCTGTTTTGACAACAATTCTGTTACTATTGGAGGCAATGAAGGAGATATAATAATATATAATATTAAAGAAAATTCCGCTAGAAAACTCGTAAAATATCATACTGGAGCGATATATTAGTTACAATATAGTTAATTTTATGATTTACTCTTGGCCGGATCTGAGGATTCTCGGATAACGCTGTGGCTGGGCGGTGAACTGGTTTTCGTGCATGCTGGGCACACATGCTGCGTTTCGGATGCCCGTTTCCACCCCACAATTCCGAATTTAATCGGCAGCGTCGCCGAGGACAACTCCTTGTAGTTTTGGTGGCCTAGCAATTTATGTTTCGAGAAGTGAGTTGGTTTGTGCCCTTCATCAATTGTAATCTTAATAAAATTTCTGCTACTGTTGTGGATTAACAGGAAATTCACTCAGCTTAGCAGGGTCTTGGCGACGAGCTTGGCGCCGTTGAGTAGCCCTCCCACGAGCCCGCTGCCGCCTTTCTCCTGGTCGAACAGCTCCACTGCGCGGTTGGTCAACAGGTATCCCGCGTCCACGGTCTCCGAGAGCGCGGCAGTGAGCGTGAGCAGACTCTCCAGCGCGGCGGCCTCGGTGAGCTCTGACAGCACGGAGCGCACTGCCGATGCCACGCAATCGAGGCAGTGCTCGAGGTACAACTCGTTGGCGTCCGGGGCGGCGTACAGGAAGAGCGAGAGCTCGCCAAGGCGGCGCGTGCACACCAGGGAGGCGTGGTAGTGCACCTCGGTGGCGGGGCCCGCAACGACCTCTGGCAGCTGGGAGAGCGAGAAGCCGGGCGTGTACTGACGCGCGTACAGCACCGTGCGGGCGGAGGTGAGGCGGACGGCCTCTATCATTAGTGGAAGGGAGTGAGGGCAAAACTCAGAGGGTAAGCTGCGGCGCCATCACGAGCGTCATGAGCGCCGCGAAGGCAAGCGGTAGGGCCCAGAAGCGCACGGCGCGGAAGCACACCACCGCTACCGAGAGGGGCGCCAGCAGGACCCCGGCGCTCGCGGCCGCCACCACGTAGCGGTTGAGGCGGGCCGGAAGGAGGCGCTCGACGCGCGCGTGCAGCAGCACTGTGGACAGGGTGAAGACAGCGTAGGAGAGCCAGGCGCGCAGCACCCACGCCGGGAACCTCTCCGGCAGCAACTCCGGCAGCCGCAGCCAGCGGGCTCCGAAGCACAGCGCCAGCGGCCAGAGCACGGCCTCCACGCGGTACAGCACGGCGGCGCTGCGGGCGATGCGCGCGTCCAGCTCCGGGGTGGCGACTGGCAGCAGGTGCGCGGGACAGCGGGTCGTGGGCTCGCGCTCGGTGGGCACGGTCATTGTGGAAGGGCGAGGCGGAACACGTCCCCGAAGTAGTGCACGGTGAGGTCCTGGCCCCGCAGGCGGTAGTGGCCGCCCCCGAGGCTCAGGAAGCGTCGGAAACGGCCGGCCACCTCGGAGCCGTCGCGCAGCCGGGCGGCGGGGGTGCGCTTGAGCTCGCACAGCAGGGCGCATAGCCCGTCGAAGTCGCGGTGCAGCTCGTTCTCCAGCGCGGAGTGCAGCGAGCACGACAGCGAGGTGTCCAGCACGCTCGCACCGAGGATGAGGCCCGCCTGGTGCTCCACCTGGTCCGTGAGCACACGCACGCGGCCCTCGAGTGCAGCCTCGCGCGGGCTGGACGGTCCCTGCGGCGGGCGCGTCTCCGGTGGCGATGGGGCTCGGCGCATTTTCTGGAGGGGCCGCCCGCGCGTAATATATCATGCCGCTCCGAATGCGGTTTCCGCGCGGTACGCAGCCCACACCGCAGCGCAGCGTCCCGCTATGGCCAGGTGCCGTGCGCCCTTCCTGTCTGCTCCGAATTCGGTCTCAGTGACACCCTGACCCGCAGCTAGCTGGGGAACGGGCGCCGCCCGCTATGTGTTGCCCATCTATCAACAATGTCTTCCATAATTACTTTACCTTACCTTATATTATCTTATATTATCTTACCTTATCTTATCTTATATTATCATCCCTTCCCTTCCCTTCACTCCCCCCATATATCCCTCACTCACACCAACACACTATTCTCGCATTTCCTTCCCGTTTTCTCGTTAATCCAGCCTGTAATCGACCTGTGCGCTACCAATATCACCATAAACAGCCCCGCTGCAATCAGCGTGACCAGCAGGTACCCGCCACCAAAAATTGTATACTTTTGCCCCATAGCAAAATCTGAAGTCACGATGCTCCCGGTACCGGCCAGCAGCCGCGCTGCTGCGCTCGTTTGAATAGTCCACGAAACCACATGCATAGAGCGCTAATATTTAGCGTATAACGGAGCCGCAAATGTGATCGTGGAGACGAAATCGGCCGTTTAGAACAGCAGCCCGGCAGCGTGAATAGTGACCCGTTCGTCACCCCCAAACGCTCGTTTTGCTTCCTGCAAATTATTTTTCGCATCGACGCGAATCGTAAAGTTCACGTCAGGATTGGCGGCCACCAGCGCCTTAATAGCGTGAATTACCTCTTTAGCGTTATTTTAGTCTTTCACATCGAGCATGACCAGCGACGCCGTCTCGTTTTCCATTTTGCAGTGGGCCCTGATGGCATCAATTCCCTGCTGCGCTGAGTTCAGTGTAAGCTCCGTAACGGCCTCGTCGACATGCTTTGTGTACTGGCGGTACGGATCTATGCGGATCCAGAGCTTTCCGACGTTGATTCGCATCAGCGTGGACAGGTCCTCGTCAGCCATTAATTTCCCCTTAAATCTGGCGTCGCCACTATAGTGGGAAATTTCCTTATCATGCGCCAAAATAAGCTCTTTGTCCTTTGTTAAGCGGACGTCCAGTTCGACTGCGAACGGCGTGGAGGCCTTGCACGTCTTCTAGATGGTGTAAGCAGTGCCTTCAGGACCGTTCTACGGGCCTGAGCGGTGCGCAATAAAGAGGCCAGAAGATGTGCGAGCGGTGAAGGAAAATGTGTCGTAGAAGATCGAGTTTCCGTACAAAAAGAACGCGGACGCGCAAATTGCGAACCACGCGATTCTGCCAAGGCATTTTGTAGCGCTTGAAGTGCGGAACTTCGTGATGTAGTAAGCTAGAGTCGCAACGGGGGCCAAAAGTAGGGTTATAGTGAGTATTGGGTAAATATTATAGCCCTAAGCCAGGCATTACAAAAATATTGTCACCACTGCCATGAGTGCTACCATGGTCCATTGCAAGGCTATTCTTATTGTTTAGCGTTTGAAAATCACCTAAAATGCGATTAAAAGCGCTAAGAAGAAAATGAGAACGCAGCCTGCGAACGCACAAATTGATGGGAAACTCAACTAAAACTTAAAGCGGAAATCGCAGTCTATCTACTAATGATTGAATACGATCGTTATTATATCTAGATAGCACAGCACTCCAGCTACCCAGTAAGGGGATGAGCCTTTGTACATTTTTAATAGTTATATTCGTATATATCACTAGTATGATTTAATATTCATAAATTGATTAAACCGATGAAATGCTAGGAAATACGAATAATCTATTTTAAGTAATATGATAAAACTAGAAATAAAAAATTAAACATATAATAATGATAATAATAATAAATTTTTACAATAATATTTAAACCATTGTGTATTAAAAAATGAAAAATAAATTAGTGAATAGATATGGTATTATCATGATTTTAGCTATAATAATTTAAATTTTAGATAAAAATCTTATTTTTAGAAATGTTTGAAAGCTAACTGACCATAATTATGTGCATTGTTCTCTTAGAATAAAAACAATATAAGAAAAATAATATTATTATAGTATTTATAGATTAGTATGATTTGTTCTCAATTTTAATGTTAAATTAAAAACATACTTATATAAAAATTTACTTATTTAGAAAGTAAATTTATCATTAAATCAAACATTATTTAGTATAGCTTAACTGTAAGCATAACCTATAGATTACAATCTTATAAATACATTTTATGAATAATTTGTATCTGCGGAATTGCTATGCCCTTGAAATAAGTTAATGTAGATTCTAACATCATAAAAAAGATAGTTTAATATCTGGAATTTGTCTAGTTGCTAACTACCTGTTGATTTCCTATAGTCCAATATTTCAAATATTATGAAGTAAAATTATTTAAATATTTATATAAATTACCGCTAGTTCTAGTTTTTAATATTTTAAATGTTATTATAAATTGTTAATTATTTTCGCAATATTGACATATATTTTATTCTTGAGTAATATAATTCATGGTTTATGTAAATTAATTAGTCCTGATAAAGATATTAGAATATTAAGTTTACAGAGATTTTAATTTATAATTCTATTGATACATAATATATACATAATATTAATAAATTGTGATTCCTAAGTATTGGAATCTAGATTCTATAGTAGAACTAAAATATATTAGTATTTAACGTTATAAAATTCACATTAATTCTCATCATTTAGGTGTATAAGGTTTAATTATGTCATAATTTTATTAATATAGTCAACTAATCTGAAGTTTCTTTAGGTTATAAATTTATCAGTATTGACACTATTCTCAAAAATGGACTCATAATAGAAGCACCGATTTTCCCTCTGCATGCTGCAGTATTTCGGACCCGACGGCCGCGCCGCGATCCGGGCGGTGAAGGCGATGAGCATGACCCAGAAACGCGACCTGTTCCACCTAGCGAGCACCGCGGCGGACTGCAGCAGCCGGCAGGCCGTGGACTACTTCCACAACACCTGGTCCCGCCAGTTCTTCCAGTCCCCGGAGCCCTTCCGCAACGAGGTGCGCGAGCTGTGGCAGGCGTTCTCTGCGGACCCCGAGTAGCGCTACGGCGAAGTGTATGAAATCATGCAGGAGCGGCATGGCGGAATCTTCCACCGACAGGCGCTGCGGCAGCTCGTGCTCAGGGAGTACGGCCGGCCGCCCAAGTTCACGCAGACCGACCTCGACGCCCTTTGCTGCTTACTAGCTATTGATAGGGACCCAACTGATTGCATTTGAGTTATAAAATTGGTTGTAAATTTACTTTGATTTTAAATAATGAATAATTGGATATATTTAATAGTATTTTGATGTTAATTTATTTTTAGATATTTTTTAAATACTAAATTAGAAATATTAACGATAAGATTAATAAATTTCAGTAATTCACTTATTAATTTACGAAGTTAAAACATGTAAGATAAACTGTATTAGTAAGTGATAACTATATGGGTAGTATAAAATATTTTTGATTTTTATATATTATATTAATTATTACAACTCCCATGTTCTTTATATTTGATTATAAATTAAATGTATAGTTGTATACTTAATAAAAAGAGAGTATAAGATATATATGTAAATCTTTTATAAATTATGCGCCACTATTTGTATTATTATTTTATCTACTATTACATCTGCAATAATTTTTCCAAAAATAACTAAACTGATTTAAGAATTAACTATAAACTATCTACTACTATTTTTAAGAATATATATACCAGTATCAATAACTAAATTAAATTGCCAAATACCAAAAATCTAAATAAATTTAGAAATCATTCTGAAGTTTTTCCGAGCAATGCCGCGCCAAGTATACCTGCATCATTGCCTAAGGAAGCCTTGATTATCTTGGTATTATTTTTACTGAACTTAGTAAAAACCTATTCGGCAACTAAGGCTTTAACCTCGTTAATAAGCCAGTCACCTTGGGCGGAAATTCCACCACCGATAGACAATAAATCAGGTTAGAAGACGTTGATTATATCAGTAACTCCGCAAGCAAGGTACCTGATGAATTGCTCAGTAACTTTTTTACCAGCTTCATCCCCCTTTTCCCTAGCATCGAAGCAAGTCTGTCCGGTAACTTTCTCGATATCATTTTCGACCAGGTCCCACATCAAAGAGTCCTTATTTTCGTTCATAATTTCTTTTGTGAGGCTAATTATCCCAGTTGCGCTAGCATATGCCTCCAAACACCCCTTTCTGCCGCAGGTGCACTATCTGCCATCAAGTATTATGACTTTGTGACCTAATTCTGCGCCAGCAGAGTTGAACCCAGTGAATATTTTGTTATTTATGATGATTCCACCACCAACACCTGTACCAAGCGTCATCATTACGAATATCTTGGACCCCTTAGCCGATCCTTCCAAATATTCGCCGTAGGCGGCCGCATTAGCATCATTGTCCATGAAAATAGGCTTGTTCAGGTCCTTTTTAAGTTCTGGGCCCAGCGGTACATCGAACCAATTGATGTTGTTGCTGTACTCTACCACTCCATCGACGCCGTTAATAGTTCCTGGGGCCCCAATTCCGACCCAGGCGACGTCTTTTTCGAAGTCCAAATTGGCCATTTTGGTGACTGTTCTGATGAGCTCTGCCATGTCTGCAATTATGAGCTTCGGCTGGCGCTGGGAGAGCGTTTTCACGGAGTGAGTTTTTATGATTTCGTGTCTGTGGTTAACGACGCCAGCACTAATGTTTGTACCTCCAAAGTCGACCCCTATGTAGTATTTTGGGGATTATGAGCTTGGAAGTTTGACATTTTCAGCACTAGCTGAGCAACCCATTTTTAAATTTTTGCGATGATCACAATAAGTGCTTATAATTGAATAAAAATCATTATGAAAAAATAAAATAAATGTAAAATAAATATTAATATATAACTATAAAAATCAAGGGATATGAATTTTTATAGTCGAAATTAAAAATATTTTAATAGTATATATAAAATCAATATATATGATAATTATGGTATAAGTAATATTAAATAGAATAATTTAGTTTTTTAGTTTCAACAAAATAGTAATAATATCACTTTATACCTGTCCTTATTTTTAAGAACAACAATTGCTTATAATCAATAGATTCTTTAATAATATCTAAGTTCCCTACTTCTTTTTAATATTGTGATTCCCTTTATTATATAATTGTATATAAAATAGCATATTTTATTTTTATAATGGGACATTGCTACTAACACATCGAGACGCAAAAAAGTGACCAATTACATTACCCTACTAACAACTTGATAATCCCCATCTCAGTAGAGAGTATAAATGTATCTTTTGAGGTTTCAACAAACGAGAATACACCAGAACTGGAAGATAACCAAAGAGAGTCAGTACTTCACATAACACTCCAATAATAAGTTTTGAAATATGAATTAAAGTGATTTACTATGCATACTATCAATATGTTCAAGGCTTGGCCTCTTCACTGTTTTCCATTCCTTAATCACCAAATACCTCTCCCATGGTGTTTAAAACTTGCCTAAAGTGGTCCTAGTCGATTTCCAGGTCAAATTTTTAGATTAAAACAGGTCGTTCTTAGTGGTCCATTAGCGGCGCGAGCTTAAAATTAGAGTGAAACTTAACGAATTCGGACTTTTAATAGTATAGCTGCTTGAGCTTTTGATGCGAGTTAGCCTATTATGATCGTAGGTAGTGGTCATTCATAGGCTTATATTCAATTTCGAGGTGTTACAGGTTGTTTCTCGAACCGTAAAAGCGAGTGCTTTACCGCTGTTAGGCCTTACTAAATTCTACCAACTTATTAGCCTTAATTTGCACTGGATCTGCCTAACTAGTTATCCTGATACGAGCAAAGTTGCATTCAAAAGTACTCATGCGCAAATAAGATTATATATTATTATCCTATTATAATGCAGATATTATATTTTATTGAATATAAAATTATTATAATTATTATACATTAATACCATATTTATAAAAATTTGAACTACAACGTACCACCCACACATTATTTTGCGCCATTCTACCTCCACCCCCTAGCAAAACAAATCAATTCAGCGAGAACAGCCCCCCACACTATCCCCTTCCATTTTCCACTCCCTCCCCTTCCATTCTTGAACTTTCCTCCTCCCCTCCAAAACAGTCCCTCTCCACCTCCTCGCAAAACCTGCACCAGCGCATTTCCTCCCCTTCCAATTCCGCTCCAAATCCCACTCCCAAACTGATATAAACGCACAAAACGCGCTCATTTTCCGTGAAATTAAGCTGCTGCCGCACCAAAAAGCACTATTCGAGCGGGATCAGCATGCCCGAGAACACGTCTCGCGGCTCGAAAACGGCGCCCTCGGGAACGAAAATCGGACCGATTTTCGAGCTCCGCAGCCGCCCCGGCAGGCAGACGTGCTGCCGGATTCGCGTGATCCGGCAGGCCTCCACGGCGCTGTGCGCGCAGAAGACGTTGAAGACGACGTGGTCGCCGGCGCGCAGCAGCCCCGCCGCCAGCAGCGCCCGCGGCATGAAAACGAGCTCGGATTTCTGCTGTTTGAACGTTTCGTGGAACGCTTTCTCCGGGCGAATTCCGGAGCATTTCCTGGCCTCTAGCGTGCTGAAAACGCCCGAAAACGTCAGGCTCTGCAGGCTCACGTTCTCGACGGCCCATATCGACAGTTTCGGGGACTGCGTCGGGACCGTCTCCTGCATGTCGATAACCTTGTGCAGCGCCTGCGCTTTTAGCGTGAAAAAGACGCGCGCGCCCTACTATAGCAGATTCTCGCAGTTCGGGAGGCGGAAAAAGCACAAATCGACTACCGTGTCCAGCTGCCGGTCTGGCGCGATGAAGCCGCAGGTCGTGCCGTAGCTGGCCGGAATTTGCGTGTTTTGGGGCCGAAAACTCCTGTTCAGGAGCTGCTCGTTTACGTTCGAAAAGCACTGCACGATCTCGCCGCTGAGCCAATCGCTCACCGGCGGGCCCCGCAGGACCTCCACGAGCTCGCAGGAGCTCGGGTGCAGCCGGTTTCGCACCTGCGTCAGGCGCACCAGGTGCCCGAGAATGTTCTCGCGGCTCTTGAAGAAAAAGTGCCTTTCGAAGCCCGTGGCGAGGCGCACGAAGCCGAACGAGCTCGCCTGGTCCTTTTTGGGGTCGATTTCCTGCCAGTAAACGACGGCGCTGACCGCCTGCTGCCCGGCCTGCGGGTCCTCCGAAAACGCGCTAAACACCAGATCGCTCGCGACGTTGAAGGCGCCGTTCGCCGTAACGGTAAACTGCGCGTTCTGGCGGGTGCGCAGCGGTCCGAACTGGTTCGTCGCAATCGCCGTTTCCGCGATTTCGCCCGTCTGGAACGACACGAGGAGCACGCCGAAGGACGGGAAATGGAGGCGCACGAATCCGCAGGCCTGGCGCGGAGATGATCGGTGAATCGCTTCAGGGCGCGGCAAAGCGAGCAGATGGCGCCACTGGCTCGATGCGGGACTCAGGAGCTCCGTTTTCTGCGGCGCCGAGAACGGGAGCTGCTGCGAGAAGCCGAAGTCCAAATTCGGCGAAAACGGCTGCTCTGCTTGCGGGAAAAACCGTAATTCCGGAATAATACTCGTTGGATCACTTGTCGTTATATCAGTTGAGACGATTTTTATTATATCAAGATCCATAACCAACTTGAAATTTTCAGTTACGTCCAGCTCTTCTGTGAGGCAAATTTCGAAGACGTCGCCGTGCAGGAGGCTCACGTGCGCGCATTTTTCGTATTTCTGAAGGAAGAGGTCGAAGCTGAGGACGTGAAAAACGCCGTCCAGCGGGTCGATTAGCACATTTCCGTTCACAAAAACCGCAGAAACCGTCAGATTTACCGATTTCGTACTCGCGCGAATCGCCGTGAACCACAAATTTTGGTCCAAAATACTCAGAAGAAACTGGCCCGATTAGCAGTTTTCCTCGATAAGAACATTCTAATCGGGCTCGAAATTACTCGAAAGCTTAACCGCAGAAAATGCTTATCGCTGCAAATTTTCAGCTAATTTGACCACTTTTCCACTTAAATTAGGAGCGGAAAACAAATTTGTTGACTCAACATTTGCAACTTGGCTGTTTAGTACATTCCCTCCAAACACGAACGGCAGCATCGCGAAAAGTTGCCCCTTTTGCGCGACCAGAAAGACGCTCGAAATCGCGCTGGCAGCCAGGAACGCGCTCAGGCCCAGCGACGTTTTGAGCGTGAAGAAGCTCCCCTGCTGTGCCAGCAGCAGCTCCGCGCAGCGCGCCGTTTCGCGCCGCGCCAGAACGACCGCCTCTGGCCCTCCCTAAAACGCAGAAACTATCGCCGCAGGGACGTCCGTTTCGAACATTTCGCGGACGTCCGTTTTCTGCGGCGCGCCGAACGGCCCCCTCCGCGCGGGCTGCGGCTCGCAGAAAATGAGGTGGAAAACGCCTCCCGCGAAGGCACCGCTTCCCGCCGGCGCCGCGTGGAAGAGCCCGTTGGTCTCGAACACGGCCGTCCCGAGCGCAAAATGCCGGAAATGCGCCCACGCCTGAAAGCGGTAATTAGCGACCTCCGCAGCGCGCGCTGCGCAGGCCAGAATTTGCAAGTCAGCGTTGAAAAATTGGAAGATTTCGACGTTCAGTGCCAGGAAACTCGTTAAATTCAGCCCCTCGCAGGCCGCGAACAGGCTCGTGAAGTTGTGGTGGGCGGCTGGGGAAATGTGGGCGAACTGCAGAACGGACGTTTTGAACGCTTCGAACGAGACGTCTGTGCAGATCGGCGAAATTCCGAGGTAATTCCTTAACTTCACGTTAAATGCGCTGATGTCGAGCAGCTAAAAATGCTCGATTGACGGCGGGAAAATGTGCGAGATATCGCGCTGGAAATGCTCGTAGATCAGGTAATTAAGCGAGACCAAATCCGTCATTTTTGGAGTGGAGAATATTATAATTGCTAGGTATTGTATAATAATAGTTAAATGTAGATTTACTCACTACAAAAAATACGAAAACACACCGTCGTGATATTAGAGTGATTACTCTTCGTCATCGTTCAATTTTTAGACTCGTTGAAATTTCTTAATGGAGTTATTAAGGAATATAGTGAAGGTATTTCTGTGGTACTGTTAAGACAGCATTGATTGAATTTGGAGCTATCGCTACTTATTGGGAGCTTAATTGTTAGATAGGAAACATACAAGCTCTCGCTGGATGATAGATTTGTCTTCTTCAGTCAGTCGAGGAAATAATTTTCTTCTATGCGTATCGTTATACCAGCGATAAATTTTATTCCTTTGCATATTCATCGTTTCGGCTATTAAAATCCAGTTTCCTATTGATTTTATATCAGCATCTAGAATAAATAGGTCTGCATAATCTTCAAACTTTTTATTAAGAATTGTAGACACGGCTACTTTAAGATTTTCAAGGTTGTCCATTTTTTATTTGATATTTACTTGTAATCATAATTATAACTATCTTTATATTATTTAAATTGAAACTGTATTTACTTAAACTGAAATTTATAATTTATATTATAATTTTCAACTATAAACAAATGATAAAAAAGTATCAAATTAAATATAATAAAATTATAAGATAATTATGGTTTGTTGTTTAACTATCTTCATTAAATACTTAAATTTAATATGTAATTGCCCATAATAGATTAATCTTTATTTAAAATAGGAATAACTAAAAATAAAAATATGACTATTATTATTTTTAAATACGTAGAAAATACCTCAGACCAACATCAAATCTTGAGCTAAAATTCCTACGGCAAAGCACCATAAGTTTTTATAGCCAAATAACTGCATTATTACACTAATTAAATGTATAAATGCTCCTGTAACTTCTTAAAGACCAACATAACCAGCAAAATAGGTCTCAATAACACAGGCTACATTAAAAGAACCACATACGAAAAATATTTAAACAAAAAGGTTACTATCAAGACCAAAGTTAAACGATAAAGGTATAGCCATGGCTAGAACCAAAAAACTAAGCTTTCTATTGAAATAATTAAAACCGCATCCAACTCCGGTGTTAAGGAAATAAAAAGTCAGCTAGCAGACTAAAGCGACGATAAATGCAATATTGAATCCAAATGAAAGGAAAACTTCGGTAAACAAAATAGCAGCTCCGGGTATCGCGTATGGTTCAGTGGTATTAACAGTAGTAAGGCACTGGGTAATAATACGGGTAGGAATTGTCATTACTGGGAATGGGTTGAAGAATTGGAAAATAAGTAGTGAATATTTTGCTAGTAAAAGCAAATTTGAGATTAGTCTAGTATTGGTGCCTTTTGGGGGCTAAGCTTTCAATGCATTTGGCAGTGCAGTCATATTAGATAATATAGGAGCGTAAAAATAATATTCAAATATTTCTAATACTATACTATAATAATATAGTATAAAATTACGAATTGATATCTCGAGATTACTCGCACTTATTTAGTTTAGTTAGTTCAGTTTATTAAGATGTGTTTACGGCTATAAAGTTTCCAATATATCATTTAAGTAAAGACTTTAACAACTAATTTTTACGTAAAAATGTGCAATATTTATATATATAATTATAATTACTATAAATCTGTCGTACACAAATGGACGATGCTATGTCTTTCAGATTTATGTCATTTAGCTTTCTAGATGAAGAGCCAGTTACTTGTTTTGATTTAAGTTAATATAAAATACCACCACTGCCTCAGTTTCCGTATGATCACGAGTTGCCAAAAACGTTTTCAATTAATAGAGTATTTTTAGATTGCGAATCAGTTGATTTTAAACTACAGAGGAAAGAAATATGGCCATGGTGTCCAGTATCTGACTAAATATTGCTTACGCTTGTCTAAGAATTTGGATCTCAAAAATGGAGACTAATCAGTTAAATTATTAATAATTAGTGCAAAACTGGAGCAAATTGGACGCCGAAACAATGTAATTAAAGATATCATAGAGTAATTAAGTAAGATTTTGTCAAAGGTAGATGGACAAAGGATTAAGATGATAAATTATATTTCCTATTAAATGAATTTCCAAATCCAAACGAATTCACCAAAGTAGTGGAAAGATTTGTAGAAAGATCTGATAACTAAATACGGTATAGGATCAAAAAGTTATATCCTCATTATTTTAAAGGCTTATGGAAGTGAATTTAGTTTATCATTCACTGGGTTCGTTTTAATGCTTACTACTACTGGTTTCTTCGTATGATATTTGTAGCAGTTTTTGTGTTTATGCTCTTATCTACATTTCTTTCATGATAGCTATTCTTTCATCACTCTAATTTTCATTTCGTGTTGTGAAAGTGATATTATTATCCACATTCATAGAATCTATATTAATAATAAACAATTTTGACTATTATTTTTCAGGTAGTTGGGAGTTAATTTATTCTGAAATTATACATTGCTTAGACTCTTAAGTCGTTATGCAATTGCCCATTTTCTGACTTAAAAAAATATAAAGATAATAATAAAAATTATAGATATATTACTGAAAAATAAATTTCTATATATTCTCTCCAGGACAAAACTAAAGAGATTTAATTACATTTATATAGTGTTATCATGAACTCAGTCTCTTTGCTTCCGAATTATAGAGTTTCGCTGGAGCTGCTAGACCAATTCAAATACACTAGTCTAATCTTCGTCATAACTATTACGCTACTATATAATTTTTCTAGATGTTAAAGGAACCGGTGTAGGTCGTTATGCACATACCTAAAATACGTCTTCTTTTGAGTTGCTACTCTCATCACCATCTTCTGCTCTACGAACTATAGTAGCTAATCGTGATGTAGCTACAATTTATCTTGGTGTATTAACTTAATCAGACTACTCTTACAGTGACAAGCTCTAAATACATTTCGAAAGGTTGGATAAATCTATAAGATCCATATCAGAAATAGCGTCAGATATCGACGAATATTTTTCGTTCGCCTAGGCTTCAGATTTAAGTGAACAACTAGAAGTAAGTTTTGACCCTAGAGGCCGTAATGGTCTTCCTTTCATAACAAACAAAGTATATATAAATGTATAATATCATATAAATTTGTTGTCGCTAAAATAAATTATAATATAATAAAAGTCTTTTTATTAATTTTACTTGGAATAAGGTTAGAATTGGAAATTGCGTTTCAGAAGAAAAATTATTAATTAAAACTAAGCCAGATAAGTAGGATTTTGTTGTACAACCGCTATCTATGTCGACAATTAACACAAACTGCATTCTGACACCAAAAAATGTTGAACTGACGCATGAGGAGAAGATTTTTTTCGGGGTCAATCATTAATGAATATAATTATTATATTAAAATTATATTAATAATATATTTTGAGTATAACCTAAATATAGTATAATTTCACTTATTTTATGAATACTATCTAGTGACAGCTAATAAAGTCTCTTTCTTTATTTCCTACAGTCTCTGATGAGATCTGCTCGGCTGGTGTGTTAATTAACTAAATAAAATAGGTTAAAATGCATTTTTTGATTATACATATTTAGAAGGAGATTTTAGTAGTTTCGGTAGTTAGTTTGTATTTAAATCTATTAATATTTGTCGTGGTCTAAGCTAAGATTTTGGCATAAATGGTCTATTAATTTGTTCCATGAATTCTATTTTGTTTTCTATTTTTCCTCGAATTATTACATTTTCATTCATTCGAATATAGTAATTAATTTATTATAATAAATTCCCATCTCTTATTTACATTGGAAATGTTATTCTGCTGTAAAAAAGCTATAAAAATAAACAGATTGGATACAGAGTAAAAACGTGAAATTGTACGTCCAGATAATTAAGAGTCTGATTCAGACCTCAATCTTTCGTGACATATTCGCTCACTCAATTTTTCCCTTTATCATGAAAACAATATCTCGCATGTGTTCATTGATATCTTTATCAAACGAGACATCACTGTTTATTTATTTAGTCAATTCTTCAATTTTTGGACCAAAAAGTTTAGATATTTCAACTGTAACAGAACGCAAGAAACTCATTATTATAGTATCATCATAGGAATCAGAATATAATAGCACGGCTACTATAGTATTTGAAACATGGGTAGCCATTGCTACTTTTGAACCAAAAATAGCTTTTTTGAATGGATTTTATGTTACAGTCATCGAGAAACGAATCAGCGTCAGGGACTGCTTGAAAAGTTATTCTTAAGATATTGCTACAGTATCGTTAAAAGAAAAATCTGATAGTATCGTTGATGAATTTGCTTCGTATATTTATAGTCTGTACATTTATTTTAATTGAAAAGGAAAGAAATTTACGTAATTATTATATGTAATTATATTTAAATTTGATCATTCCTTTTTTGCGCATTCCGCAAGAATAAAATGACCTAGATTTCCTACGAATCAAAGGTTGCCAAGCGCATGAACACAATTGAGGACTTTCAACAGCAAAAATCTGAGACAGTTTACGCCATCAAGAATGCAAACCGTGTTGGTCCAGTCTCAGCGAACTCTGTCAAGTAGCGCATTCTCCCTGCTACAGATTTTAGGCGTTTCTACGATAGAGGCGATTTACCAGTCGCCGTCGAGCACACTTCTGCTGGAAATAAGATCCTCTGGAAAGCAGAAATCGACAAACTCGATTTCCATCATTATTTACCAATTTTCTTCGAAGGTCTGAGGGAGAAGAAGCATCCTTACGCATTTTTAGCCAGAGAAGGTGTGCAAAATCTCTTAGATCATGGTAGAGAAAGAGTTTTGCCAGTTATTCCCCAGTTAATCTTGCCTCTACATTAGGCTCTTGAAACCAGAGATCCTGAGGTTATATGCGTTGTTTTGAATACTATTTAATTTTTAGTCGTTTCTAACGAATATGCAGGCCCTGCATTAGTGCCTTATTACAGGCAACTTTTACCTGTATTGAACATTTTTTATAGTAAAAATATTAATTCCGGCGATTAAATTTATTATGCCTAGAGGAAAAGAATCAATCTAGGTGATCTTATCTAGGAAACATTGGAACTATTAGAAAGAAAAGGGGGTCCTGATGCATTTTTGAACATCAAATATATGATACCAGTCTATCAGAGCTGTGTATTATGATTAATTATAAGTGATCAATTGTATATTTTAAAATATTACTAAACAATCTTTAAATTTAGTAGTATTTTTCAATTATTAAATTAAATATAATATTAACGAATTCGTGATTACGTTTTTGGAAACTAAGTTACGTTTAGATAATATGAATATTGTAATATAATATTTTTTGCTATTAAAATGGGAAATTGCATATCTAACGTTTCAGAGGCTGCTTAAAAGGACTAAGATATGCAAGAAAGCTAGTTAAATAATATTTAAAGGCTATAAATTAGACAACTTACAATGTCAACTATCGATATTTCTAATTTTGAGTAAATTAGCACACCAACTTTAACTAATAATAGGTAGTCTAAGCGAAATTTATGGGGCTAGTTATAGAGAAATTAGGTATCAGAGTGAAGTATGAAGTAAAACTAATTATTACTTTTTTGTTTGTGTTAAAATTGTAACAATATGACTTTTCACCCCAGAAATATATTTTATATCTATATTTTACATAAATGTATAGAATATTTAAAATCAGATCCAGAGAAACCTAAAATAAAGTATACTTAATTATTTATTATGCCAAATTATAATGGCAACTTATAATAATTGTTTAGTTTCGTAGTGAAAATGTCCATTATTATAGATTTTTTATAAACTTAGTTCGAAATTTTTAACCACAATTTTATCTGTTTCAACTTTATATCAAGTATTTTTTAAAAAAGTAATTACTGAATTATTATACAATTATATATATTGCCTTTTTTCTTTTCTACGTATTTTCCCATATATTTTAAATATATAATTAAATATAATAACTATTTTCATATCATTCCTATTTCACCTATAAATCCACTCTCCCCTCCAATTCATGACGTCCTAACCGCTGACGTAGGATCACCTCAATTCCGCCATGTCCGATGCACTTTCGTATTGCAAGTTCGGGAACTACGACTATCTACTCTCGCAAAACGACGTCCCCAAGATCACAGAAATGCTCTCCAAGGCGCTCGCCAAGCAGGCCAAGCACGGCGAAAACTCACCGCTGCTACTCGCCACGCAGCTAATAGCCGAGGCAGCGCAGTCGATTACAACGGACTCGTT
This sequence comes from Spironucleus salmonicida, assembly GCF_000497125.1. Lineage (NCBI taxonomy): Eukaryota > Fornicata > Diplomonadida > Hexamitidae > Spironucleus > Spironucleus salmonicida. Next base: position 970,708 of record NC_090598.1, read on the forward strand.
TTCAGAGTGCTTCAAGACCCCTAAATCGGCGTACCAGCTCACAATTTCCAACTTCCCCCAAATGTGTATGCGCACATTTTTTACTTACGTATTCTTGCTGCCGTTTCGGCTTTTCTTGTTCGTCTTCACGATGCTTTTCGGGGCGGTAACCGTCTCCGCCACGACTGGAAAAACGTCGCGTTTCTTTTTCAATCTGACCGCGAAGCTTTTCGCTGCCTCTTTTGGAGCTTCAGGGACTATAATAAATGCTCCCACATCGGTATATAGGCCGGGGACCGTTTACGTGTCAAATCACGCCAGCACGCTCGACTACGCCCTCATGTGCGCGGTGCAACCATTTGGAATCGTAGGGCAGAAGCATGGTGGGATTCAGGGTTTTATAGAGCGCTTCATCGTCTCTAGCGTCTAACCGCTCATGTTCGACCGAACGGCGAAAAAGGAACGGGAAAAAGTATAAAAAGGAATGGAGAATCATATTTTTAGCGAGCATATCAAGAGCCCGCTTTTGATATTTCCAGAAGGCGTGTGTGTAAATAATAAGTTCGTGATGCAGTTCAAGCGGGGAGCTTTTTAGCTCGGAGCCGAAGTTATGCCGGTGAGTATTAAATATGGTGAAAAAAGTGTTCATGCTTATCATAATTCGAAAGAAAAGAACTTTATATAGTATATGATTTCAATATTCACTTAATGGGAATTAGATTACAAAATTGAATTTTTGCCTGCAATGAAAATTGAGGAAGGCGAGAAGCCAGAAGAGTTCGCCCACCGAGTGCAGTTAGCTATCGCAAAGGCGGGTGGACTTATCCCGAGATAGTGGGATGGATTTTTGAAATATGTTACTGTGAGCGAAAAGATGATCGAAAAGCGAAAAGCTGGTTTCGCTAAGAGACTGGGCGTGGTTGATATGGTCGATGATGAGGGTAGCAGCACGATGAGTGTTTTGATAAGTGAAACATAATGACTTTTAATATATAATATTATAATTCTTTCATAGGAGTGGAAATTAAACATAATGAATTAGTCCGCCTCATAGAAAATAACTAAAGAGCTCGGACAGTCGTATACAATAACTACTTAGATAGTAGATAGATCCATTAGGCCTGGTGCTGGTTTTTATGATTTAAACTCTTCTTTTAAGGCAGTTTCCAAAAATATTCGAGGTGGATCAATGGGAATTAGGCCGTAGCTGAAGTAACAGTCATCAACGCCGTCCAATATTGGACCAGGAATATATTGTGCAAAAACATCACTTAAAAACTATGGTGCAATGTTATCCAAAGTACCAGCCAAAGATTTTGACTACAAAACTCCAGTTTTTGTAGGGCCTGGGGCGTATAGCAAATAAAGCACATTATTTTAGCGTGAAATTACTATACCAAAAACTTAAAGGGCGATATCTGCATCAGCAGGCGAATAGTCACCAGGCCCTCAATCGTATAGACTTGAACAGTATTTTGATAAATCTAAAAAAGCGTCCAATGCTCCTTTAATGGCATCTACTAGATCTCTTAACATTAATTCTAATCCTGGCCCTTTAGAATACTTCAAGAATAGAGATATTTAAGGTATAAAATGGAAGTTTAATACATCCACGCAAGTTAATAAACCAAATATTGTCCCTGGTGTGGGTACATACACTTTAAGGTAGGAAATGAACCAATCATAAGGTTCTACCTGTAAAGTAAGAAGTTATGGTCTTACATACTGATTTTTAGTAAATTCCTTATATAATTAATAAATATATAATAAACTATTTTTTAATATATACATAAATTCCATAATATAATTAGTTTTATGAAAATAACGAATGTACTCAAACGGTATACTTCTAAATTTAAGTGTACTTAAATACGAAGTTTAAATTAATAAATATTATGATATTATTTATAATATCCAATCAGTAAAACATATTGCGTAATAATTAGTATTATAATTCTATAATAATTAATAAAATTTCACAGTAAAATAATGGGTCAATGTTTTAATATGTGTAAAACAACAACCTAGAAAACAGATTCTGAAAAAGCTTCACAAATAATTTCTAATGGCTAAGTAGAAATTCGAGCAATACCATCTCTAATTATAAATTTCGACTAAGAATTGCCATAAATGAATACGTTCAAACTTTAGGACCATCTTAAAGATATATAATCGGAATCTGATGGCTCTGTATAAGGTAATGTGTGAGAAATGAACTAATATAAATATTATAATATCCGCTCATCTTCTGCAAAGAACTTTAACGAAATCAGCATATTTGATTTACCCTTCGCTATCGATGTCAGCCTCTCTTAATAAGTCATCAACTTCATCTTCATCTAACTTTTCACCAATATGAGTTAAGACGTGTCTTAACTCAGCAGCATTGACAAAACCATCACCGTTTCTATCAAATACCCTGAAAGCTTCCTTGAGCTCTTCTTCAGAATCCTGATTTCTGGCCTTAGATACCATTAAACGAACGAATTCGATAAAGTTAATAACACCATTACCGTCAACATCGATAGAATTTACCATATCAGCAAGCTCAGCCTCAGTAGGATTTTAACCTAAAGAACGCATAACAGTACCAAGCTCAGCAGTAGTAATATTACCATCACCATTGCGATCAAAGAGATTGAATGCTTCCTTATATTCGTCCAGGGTTTCCTATGCAATATCAAGAGGGAGTTCAGAATCCATATAAGTGAAATGGTAAAATTTGGAGTGGAAGCAAAAATACATTTATTTATTATATAATAATTTTAATTAAGTTTATATTTACATAATTTTACGATATGAAATAGCTCCCACTTAAACTCACTTATTGAACCCACCGTCACATTTCAAAACCTCACGCTGCAGATTGAACGAACCTGTATCTGTCAGATATTCTGGCCTCTAAAATGCCTAATCTGAGTCTCCTACCTAGGTCAGCATTTGGCTCAACAGGCCGCTCTGGACAGGCTTAATTCCAGTCCCGAGAGCACTTAGACCAGCATTTGAGTCTACCAAAATATTTTGCTTCCTATCATGATATTTGAAATCCCGAACGCTGAGCGCGGACTCATTATTGTATTCTTTCGATTAAATCTCCTCTGCCATCTGTAAAATACTACGCTAGTCCTCTGTACAGGAATCCATGTGCTGTAAAGAGCCTCCAAACCGCACAGGAATCACCTTTTCCGCCCCAACATGTGATATAATAGAATTTGGCTTATAGCCTCTTGCCGATTTCAGCTCTGCATCCATCAAGATTTGAGAGGCTGCGGAGAGAATTTCGAACTGGTTTTGGGTACAAGAATCTTGGTGTGATAACTACCTGGACAGACGTTCCCGTTTTGCTATTTTTGGGGCTTCTTATTATGCAGAATTCGAGTTCTCGCGATTTGTCAGTGCGGATTTTCGATTTTTGAAGCTTTCTGAGTCATTTTGAATCTGCTGCGCAATTTAAAATACCTCAAACTGGTTCTAAGTATAAGAATCAACATGTTGTAGCATCAAGTTGTTTCGGTTAGTTTTTGCCAGGTGCTAAGGTGGAAGGTAAGTTTCCGCTTCGTCTGACTCGCTAGCAGTTTCCTCCTCTTGGATATCGTCTACGGTTTGTTGGTTTTTGAATCTAGAACTCGTTTCCCCGAAAACAGGAACATTTAGTTTTAGTCTCTGCTGCGTCAGTTTTTGAGGTTCTGTTGTTTAGAGTTAGATGTCTGAAATATCAGAAGATTCGCCAAGATTCGACAAATCTGTCGTTTTAACGTTTTTACCTGCTGCACCCTAGGCATCCATCTCGCGCGCGCTGGCGAGGGCAGCGTCGCGCATGATGTCCATTTGGTTCTACTGGCATGAGTCTGCGTGCTGGAGGCCGAGGTTGCGGACGCCGCGCGGGACCTCCTGCTTCTACTGGGAGGCATGCACCGGAGTCGAAACAGGTTCCTCGTCATCCTCATCGTCGTCTGGCTGGGCGTGGTTGGCGTATCTTGACTTGGTGACGGCGGAAGACTTCGGGGGTGCGTCCTCAATGTTGGCGTCCGACGGCTCCATGTCCAGCTCGTCCTTGTTCTTCGCCTGGGCCAGCCTGGAGTTAGCCTCCCTCGGCTGGTGCTTCGTCTCGTGCAGGGTGTTAATGTCCGTGCCTTACTCCCCGTCCAAGTTCTCGGAGGCGGCCTAGGCTGCCATCTGCATAATATCCAGCTGGTTTTGCTGGCAGGAATCTGCATGCGTCAGCTGTCCGGCAAAGCGACCTTTTGCTTATTTCTGGGGTTATTATATCACTGAAGTGATTTTATTATGTTCCCCTTAGGTAGCCTCATTTTATATGGAGTTTGCAATATCAAACAGTTCTTGTTAGTTCTGTGTACAAGAGTCCGCATGTTAGAGTTGTAAACTTCTACCACCACGCATATTTGACTACCTAGAATTTATTTTTTGATTAGTTTAATTTTGGGATGACTTATCAGGGTGATAAGCATCTGAATTTAATTGATCTGAATTTTTACTATGCTGTGCAGTGCCATTAGAGTTTATAACCTAGTAATCCTTTTGATCCTACTGGTCTGCTGCACCCTAGGCATCCATCTCGCGCGCGCTGGCGAGGGCAGCGTCGCGCATGATGTCCATTTGGTTCTACTGGCATGAGTCTGCGTGCTGGAGGCCGAGGTTGCGGACGCCGCGCGGGACCTCCTGCTTCTACTGGGAGGCATGCACCGGAGTCGAAACAGGTTCCTCGTCATCCTCATCGTCGTCTGGCTGGGCGTGGTTGGCGTATCTTGACTTGGTGACGGCGGAAGACTTCGGGGGTGCGTCCTCAATGTTGGCGTCCGACGGCTCCATGTCCAGCTCGTCCTTGTTCTTCGCCTGGGCCAGCCTGGAGTTAGCCTCCCTCGGCTGGTGCTTCGTCTCGTGCAGGGTGTTAATGTCCGTGCCTTACTCCCCGTCCAAGTTCTCGGAGGCGGCCTAGGCTGCCATCTGCATAATATCCAGCTGGTTTTGCTGGCAGGAATCTGCATGCGTCAGCTGTCCGGCAAAGCGACCTTTTACTTGCTTTTGCGTATTTATTGCAACATTAGGTTATATCTATTTGATTTGATTAGGTATCCAATCTTTATTTTCTTCATTACTATCTAAGCAATCATCAATATCTAAGGTCTACTTCAAATCGTTCTTAATCAAAGATATGTCCACGGAATTTTTATGTTACCTAACTAAATATTTATCTAAATTTTAACAAAATTAAAACTACTAATGCGGTTCTTCGGGAGGTTCCTTAATTTTACTAGTAATTTACTAAACTTTAACATAGCCGATTTTTTTAGGTACAAAATCAACGTTTGGTGAATTTTTAAGCGATTTTTGCACTAAACTATTTTATGGCAAAGTCATTCGCTAAGGTGATTATGTTCTAACTTGTTATGATTTAGATAATTTACTAACCAATGTTTACATTCTTTTTGACTATTAATCGTATTTATCTACTTATTATGGCATATAAACCCCAGTATCACCAAGCTATAAAGTTTGCGTTAATGGTGTGGTAGTTTTTTTAGGTATGTAATTCATTTATAATCGCTAATATATTGCAATATATTATCATATTAATATATATTCTTTTTGATATTATTTTATATTTTATATACGATATAATAATCAATATTCCCCACTCCTTATAACCATTTCACCAAATGCCACCGAAAGCCGCTAAAGGCCCAATTCCAGCCATTACATTTAACCCAGAGTTCTGCTCTGCATTCATAGCTGTTCTAGTAAATTAAGCCAACTCCCAGGCATCTTATTTCATCTCTAAAGACGTGGAAACGATTTCCTATACGTTCAACGATATCACCCTTACTGGTCTTGAAAACGTAGCTGCGCACATTCTACCTAGCTACAACGCAGCCCTCTTGGCCACCCTCCTGCCCCTCTGCTACACCGCTTTCGACCTCCCTCTCGTGACCGCAGAACTCGAAAAAATCGATCCAGAAAACGTTTTTTATATCTCAGAATCGCCTTTTGTGCAACAAAATTTAAACGAATTTCCGACGCTCTAAACCGCTCCAGGACCCGTAAAAGCGGCCAGGGGCCAAGTGGCGGTGGCGTTCAAGAAGTTCCTTCAGGCCCAGCCTCAGGACACCACTCCAGTGCTGTAAAACGTAGGGAAAGAAGTTGTGACAAGATTCCCTCCAGAGCCTTCAGGTTTTCTTCACATCGGACACGCAAAAGCGGCCATTTTGAACCACTTTTTTGCCCGGAAATACTCCGGGAAATTGCATTTTCGACTCGACGACACGAATCCAGCTAAAGAAAACCCGGAATTCGTCGATAACATCATAGCAGATTTGCACGTTCTGAACATCAACTTCGACTCCATGAGTTACACATCGGACCATTTTGAGCTTTTCATGCAAAAGTGCGAATTTCTCATCAAAAAAAATCTTGCGTACGCCGATTAGACCGTAACTGATATAATGCAAAAGGAGCGATTTGATGGAGTGGAAAGTCAATTTCGAAATGCCTCAATCGACGAAAATCTGGCGCTTTGGGAGCAGATGAAAAGCGGCACTCCGGAGGGCCAGAAAACGTGCATTCGCGCCAAATGCGACATGGCGAGTCTCAATAAGTGCATGCGCGATTTCGTCATTTATCGCGTTAACGTGAAGGACGCGCACCACCGAACTGGCAGGAAATTCAGCGTTTACCCGACTTACGACTTCTCCTGCCCCATTATTGACAGCATTGAGGGCATCACGCACGCGCTCCGCACGACTGAGTTTTTGGACCGAAATGAGCAATATTAGTGGATAAACCGCTAGCTGGGCCTCAGGTGCCCCGAATTGCAGGATTTCTCGAGATTGAGAATGCAATATAGCATAATGAGCAAGCGGCATTTATAGTGGTTTGTGGACGAAAATAAGGTCGAATCGTGGTTTGATCCTCGTTTCCCAACCGTTCAGGGCTTGATGCGCAGGGGGCTGCTAGTTAAGACTATTGAGGAGTTCATTATTGGATAGGGCGCTTCACGCCGTTTGAATTATCAGGAATGGTCCAAATTATGGGCTTTGAATAAGCAGAGATTGGAGCCAATTTCTAAGCGTTTCCACTCAGTTTTAGAGGGTTTTAAGGAGGTGTAGCTGTCAAATATTGAAGATACGACCGTGGAACTTCCACTTCATCCCAAAAATAGTGCTATCGGCACATATAAGAAGCAGTAAAACAGCAAAATTTTCATTTCGCCTTTAGACTATGAGGCATTCGAGTAAGCTGAGGAGGGCAAGAAATTCACCTTAATGGGTTGGGGAAATTTTGTAAAAGTTGATGGAAAATTGAAAAATTTCTTAGAAAATAAAGATTACGCAGACACTATCAAGTTTACCTGGGTTTCATCACTTTTAAAGGTCAAACTTGTTTATTACGGCCAGTTAGTTACAAAGGCAATCTTGGAAGAAAATGACGATTTTAAGGATTTCGTAAATCCAAACTCCAAGAGAGAGTTTGGCGCGTACGTCTAAGACAACTTTGCCGATTACGTTAAGGTCGGTGACATCCTCCAGTTGGAGAGAATGGGTTTTTACTACGTCGACAAGATCGAAGACAACGAGTACGTGCTGAACTACGTTCCAGAGGGCAAGGCAAAAGCCCAGGTCGGTGCTTTTACTTTCGACGAAGAATGATGCTTTTGATCACTCAATCAGCTGATCCACGAGGTCCAGATTAAACAGATGCTCGCCGAATTCCTTTATTTCCAGAGGTTTGGCCTGAGAAAGTCCCAGTGGCTTGATGGTTATTGAACCTGAAGTATTGATGTAGTGGAGTTTCCGCATAGATCTGTTCGACGGGGCGCGTTCTCTAGCGGTACGTGCTGTTTTTGGCTTGAAATCAAACTTCTCAAGTTCCTCCAAATCGGCAGAAAGGGTTAATTTTTATGTGTGCATGAAGGAATTTACTAGTTTATTTCTGGGTATCAAAACCGGTATTACTGGCTTAGGAAATACATCGTACGGAGACTTTAGTATGTTTTTTCTCATTCGATCTAACTTAATATATTATATTAAATATAATTATGTGTATAAATGAATTTTATTCTACCGCTACCTGAGACGTAAGTGAGCTCATCATTCTTACCAAAGTGTTAGTGTCGGCCTAAATAGATTCTTATGCGTAACAATGAAGTTGAATAGCAATAGCTAAAAGTAGCAAAATATTAGGTTAAGCGAAAAATATAGCCTATTCTTATTTATGCATTAAAATCCTAAAAATCACCTCTTTAAATACTAAAAATATAGCTCAAAAGCGCTCAATCATCACAAGTTAACAATCTTCAAATTTAAAGGGACCCGAAGCCTTTAAATAAAAAATAATGTAGATAATGAAAAATTAACTTGAAAATGAGTTAGTTCTCGTTTATTAAATTTTATAATAACTTGGTTCAATGTTAAAAATTTTATTTGCGAAACTAATATTTTCAAGATACTAATTTTAAACCCTCTATGTATTCAATATTTAGAAAGTAATGATATTATATCTGGATAATCGAAGAAAATGAGGTAAATCATTAGTAATAGTTTCATTTATTTTTATGTGGAGAATTACTTTTTCTTATTTATTGTTAAAAAAATGTTATTTGTATCATTACATGTTTTATTCTTCTATATATGATTAAAGAGTATCAATTTATAAAAGTTTCTTTAAACTAAACAGTATAATTTATAATAGAAAATAAATTTTATTAATATTGTGTTAAGTATGTTAGTAATACTATGTAGGATATAAAATTAGTATGAAGTATTTACGTGCTAGAATAACGAAGTTGATTATTGTAAAATTGAGTTATTAATAAAGAAAAATTAGTAATAAATAAAAAACCATTAGACTTATCACATATACTAAGAAAGATTTATTTACATTATGAAATTAAAAATATATAAAAAATAATTTTGTTCTACTTAACATCTATTCTTGGAAATTAACTTTACTAATTGATAATATATTTGTTATAGAAGATGTTTTGGTTAAGAACTACAACATTATCACTTAGAATACATGATATTTGTAAAAAAATAGTAAATTATTACTATAAGAAATTAACCACAATAACATAGTTAAAAAAACCAAATTTCATTTATCACGTGCAATTCGATATAGAGTCATATTCACTAAATCGTTTTACGTTAATCTACCAAATCCTGATTTTCTACAGCTTCTGAGCTCAATTTTGTCTAAAGTTGGAGTTTTATATCTAGGTTTTTAAGCCAATACAGGCTACGTTGAGAACATTTTAGGCTTAAAAGACTTGGTCATTGCAATTGATGCCCGTAATTCTTGGTTTATTTAATTTGACTAGTTCATTTGGAGAGTGATAAAACATATGGTATGGATATTATACCATTATAAATTAAAACTATGTGTTTATTATTAATCTAATGATCCATATTATATTACATTATATAGTTATATTTACTAATGTTGAATTATATATATTATACACTATTAATCCGTAGTCCTCATTTCTAAAAATGGAAAGTTTTACTATGTAGGAGGCTAAGCAAGTAACTCTTTTAAGTTCTATTCAGTATGTAGATTATATATCAGAGTTTAAACGTAAAAGCGTAAGAAACCCATTTATATAAAAACTGAGTGATGACGATATCACGAACTCAAAGATAACTATCGCATAAAGCATACTTAAAGGCTCAAGGCAGGCTATTTCACCGCCAAAATATCAAAATTATAACCATAATAAAAGGAATACCTAGCTAGAGTATCTGAGCGACCTGAAAATTGAAGATATCATTGATTCCGCCACTATTTCAGTCAAGCCAGCAACATCGGTTTTGTTATCTAAAGCTGAGGTTGATGCGTCGTTGAGCTATGAGACCGTCTACCAGACACGCACTAAGCCCTCTAAAATTGAAAATTTCGAATGCCAGAAGACTGAGAAATTTTAAAAACAATCAGCTGCAAATAGCAAGCTCATATACGAAATATTCGATTAGCAGCATTTATTGCAGGACCATCACCAGCGTATACGGGAGAAGTACGAAAGCGACAAGAAGCAGTGGTCAGAGCGGCTGTACAAAGAGGACTTCAGGGCCGTAAAACCAGCCGTGATGCACAAGGAGTACGATGCGAAGGTGAAGAACGAGCTAATTAGGAGGTACGGAGAGCGGATTCGGGTTGAGAACCTACAGCGGCTGCAGCTGGCAAAGTGAGCGGGTAGCAAGCAAACCCAGCTGTGTAATTTGATGATATAAACAGTGATGGGGCTACTAATTAGGAGAGGTGACTAAATATTATGATTATGCGAATTTCACTATTTTCTAGCTTACTTATATCAGTAAGGACTATCTTGCGAGTGAAAATCGAAATCGGTTAATGAAGCGGTTAGAACGGTAGAACACGCACTGCCTGACACATTTTGATACTAATATAAACTATTTAGACCGAAATCTGCGAACTCCGCTATACACCATACTTACACATACTATCTCCGTAAACCAGCCGCCCAAAACCTTATAACTATCATTATTATATATTATATAACATTTATATTTTCCACTCCACAATAATTTTACGATTATTATATATTATATATTAATTTATACAACCACTCCAAATCAAATGACAGTCAAGCTCAGCAGACAGCAGCTGAGCTCTCTGCCGTCCGTAGTGGCCGCGCTCGCCGCCGAGAATAAGAAGGACAAGGACCTGAAGATGGCGCTTACAGCGCTCACAACCGAGCTCGACGTGGCGGCCAAGCAGAGCCTTTATGCGCTGGAGCTGCAGCCGGAACTCATAGCTTCCGTTCTGACGCCCCTGCTAGCCAGACCACCCACGGCACACCTTTTTCGCCTCCTTTCCCTCCTTCCACTTTCTCAAATTTCTCAAATTTCTCAAATTGCGACTTCCCCCTTCCCTGAACACCTTATCACCCTCTTTTAGCACCCCCTCGCCCGCGCTCCAGAGGCGATTCCGCTCCTTTTCCCGCTCCTTTCCGCTCCTATTTCGGCAGAAAGTCACCTGAAACTGCTCATTTGCGCGTTCCGGCAGTCCCCGGAGGCGCTTTTTCAGGCGGTTGCGCTCGCGTGCCTCAAATTCGACGCTACTCCCGAAATCCTCGAGACGCTCGTGTCCTACTGCGACAAAGCGCTGAAAAACGTTTTTCTGTTCGACAAATTCGGCCCCAATTTTGAAGCTCAGGAACGCCAGAACTTCGTCGAAATCGTGCCTCAAATTCTGCTGATTATCGCCCAAAACTACCCCCATAACGCGCTCAACGAGACCTTCACGGAGCTCTTCTATCAGATTTACTCCAAGCTAATTCAGCTAATTCCCATTTCTACGAATAAAAATTAAAATGTATATTTATATATAATAGAGCATATATTGAAAATTTTCCTTCCACTTTTTCCGATTTCGCTGTTTTTCGACCACATAACTGCGTTCTGCGTTCGAATTCTGAACTTCGCGGAGGTGCGCAATTTCACGCTCAAATCGAACGTGATAATGCACCTAACGCGCCTCTTCAGCTCCGATGATTTGGACCTCCGGATCCTCGAAATTCTGCCCGCGCGACGCAACGTTTTGCTGCTCGACGCCGAGGCAGAATTCCCCGAAAAGTTCACGTCAGCGACGGCCGAAAACGAGTTTTTTCTGTTCCAGCGGAAGCACTTTCCGCCGGGCCGGCTGCTGCAGCTCGTTTACGCGAATTTCGACTGTAAATTCGATTTTCCGGACCTTTTCGCGTCGATTTTTAAGGCTTTTTAGGACCAAATTGACATTCTGAAGCAGTACAAAAACGCGAACTTTCAGGTCGAAGGAGTGAAAAATACGCGATTCTACAGCTAAAAATTAAGTATAGAAGCGAAAAGAATTTTGGACAATTTGGGAGACGGTAATCAATATTATTCGAAAATTAGCAAGTTCATAAGAACATGTGGAGTGGTAAACATCGAAGAAGGTATTTTTTTAAATATGAAATAAGAGAAATAGGACGTCGAAATGGCGTACAAAAGCACCAACATCATTGAGAGCCTCAAAAACGCGTTTTCGCGCCTCATCGACTCCATAGCGACGAATTTCAATCTGTGCGACTTTTCACTCAAATTCTGCGATTTTCAGCCAACTTTCGGACTTTCAAGTATGCCAAAAATCGAAAATTAGGAGCGGAAAATCAAAATGTAAGCCGGATTCTAACTTTTCGATGAGGCGCCCATGAAGGCCATTAGCCTCTTCGAGCGGCTCGGATACCTCCCGGAACTGACGAAATTGGACGGTGTGGAAATCGAAGAGGAGGCGCCAAAGAAGCGCGTGAAACGCACTTTCGAGCAGGAATTTCAGCACAATTTGGACCTCATCGACGAGTTTTCGTGCCAGTACACGAACGCCGAGAGCTACTTCCAGAGCGTCGTGGCGTTCGTTTTCAAGTACCTCAAAAACGCAGATTTTGACATCGGGCTCTCGCGCACAGGTTTTGGGGAGCTCATCGGCGGCGCGCGCGTCCTGAACCGCGCGATTTTGCTCCATTTTACGACGTTTTTCGAGCAAAATTACCTGCCCCAAAACGCGTAATTCGTGTCAGCGCTGCGTGCGTTTCTGGGCCTTTTCCGGCTCCCTGGCGAGGGCCAGGTGATCGACCGAATCGTCTCATTTTTCTCCTGGGCGTACGCGAAATCGGCCAATTTGTCCCACCGGACGACCCACGGCCTCAGCTACGCCGCGATAATGCTCAATACGGACCTGCACAACGCCTCAGCGCGCCAGGGCCGCATGACGCGCGAAATGTTCGTTCGCAACACGAAGCAAATCGACTGCTCCGGGGAGCTCTCTGACGAGTTCCTGGGCGCCGTTTACGACGAAATCGAGCGCAGCCCGTTCACGCTGGGGAGCATCGAGGCGATAAAGGCGAAATTCGCGATTCTGAGCAAATTGGGCGACGACGCCGATGCTCAAGCCTCGCGCGAGGGCGAGGCGTGCCTCGAATGGGTCAAAATCGGCATGCGGCAGTTCAACAGCGAAATTTTGAGCATTACGAATTTCGAATTTCAAAATTGCGTTTTCGACGAAATTTCGATGAACCACATGATATAACGATTAGGAGTGGAAAATCTCAAATCGCTCCTAAATCTGACGCGCGCGGTGGAGCCGAGCTGGCCGAGCCAAATGTGCCTCCAGAACGCGCTGCGGCTGTACCTGCGCAGCGCGATGGGCGAAATTCGTCAGGAAGTCGTGGAAATCTACATTTCGTACTCAGAAATCCTCGAAAATCCGATCCTGCAGCGCCCGGCGTTCGACTCGCAGAGCACCGCGCTGGGCGCGTACCGCAACGGGGCATTTTCGCCCGAATTCCGCACCCCGAAAATGAGCCCCCAGAAACTTGATCTGATCCAGTTTCTGATCGAACGAGCGAGTTTCCGGAGCGGTTTAAACGACTCATTGGTCGATTTCGGCCCAAAAATCGAATTCGGCGCAGCGCTGCTGCAGATCGGCGAAGTCGTCTCGCGTTGCGTCTACGTCGATTTGCTGCTGCGAAAAGGCATTTCGCGCCGTTTCCGCAACGCTGGCGGCCCTGAGGCGCTGCGGCAGGACCTCACGGAGTCGCTTTTCGGCAACGCCGAAGTGGTCCAGAATTACATAATAATCAGCAAATATTTCGCCGAAAATCAGACGCTCGCAAAGGTCGAAAAGCTGTTCGCTAACGCCTCAGCGCTCTCGAACGAGGAGTTCAAGTACTTCGTTGAGGTGCTCTCGACGAACGCGGAAACGGAGCAGAAAATCTATTTGAATATCGATTATTAGCAATTTTCGATTTCTAAGCTGATTTCGACGCTTTCGGTCAAATTGGAAGAGAATTTGGGGCAGTTTGAGGACTTATATCCGCTGGTTACGCCTGCGGTGGTGAGCATTTTGTCGACTTCGAATCACCGTTTGGGGTCGAATATCGCGATTTCTGTGCATTAAATTATCATGCAATATCTGCTCAAGAACCGCAGCAGCGAAAATTCGCGGCTTTTCGGTCAAATTCTGGCCCCTTTCACTTAAACGCTCAATTCCTCGGAACTTTACATGATTTCCATAATCCTCTCTTATTTATCTTCATATTTAACTATATATGATAAAAATTCCCTTCCACCATTTCAGTTTTTGGTTTCTTTCGCGGAAACGGTGCACGAAACGAGTCGCTAATTCTTCATTTCGTGCGAGAATTTGATCAAAAAGCTCGACAAATCGATGAATATGAAGAGCCAGATCGTGCAGTTGCAGGGGAAGGAATTCGTGCGCGAAATTAATTAAAGTCTGATATAAACGGTCAAAATGCTCGTTTTTTACGTCGAAAATGAGGAGATTTTTGAAAAAGTTAACGAATTATTTAGCGTTTTGGTACTGATATAACAAAACGAAAACTGTTATATCAGTTTGTATTTGGAACTGATATAACGATTTTCGAAAATTCCAAATTAGGAGCGGAAAATTTGCAAAATTTTGTGTATGTTCTTATCCGAAAGTAATGTGGAAAAACGGACTTAGAATTAAGTGCTAATTAGATAGTTTTTGCGGGAGCAAAATGTAGAGTTTTTGGTCGCATTTTGCGCGGAATCCATCGACACTTTTAGCAGCCAAAGTAGCGCGTGCGTGGGCGTCATAGATGGCGCTGAGACGTGCGGCTGCGGGGTGCATTGCGGGGTTGAATTCGTAGAAATCGACGAAAATTTGGCAGAAAAAACGCTTCAAATTCTACTGTAAAAAGTGCAATATAAATAGATATTAAATATTATTGTTAATATTATAAAACGGAATTAGATTAAAGTGGATTTTTTAATTTAAGAGTTGGTCAAAATTGAGTTCCACGAAAAGCTGATATTCGTGTGGGAGAGTGCATTGCGCATGAGCTAGGTCGCATTGCCGTATTGCTGCGCATTTCTCAAGGAAAATATGGAATAATTTGGCAAATAGGAGTGGAAATTCGGTTTGCATTTCATATTTTCGAATTTCTTAGATAATCAGACTCCTGAGCACGCAAGCTGCGTATGCGAGGTTCTCAAAATTGAGCTTGCAAAGCCAGTTGCCGACAGGAAGTTTTTGCTAGAGTTTATTGTGTAATTACAAATGGATGTCTTCGAAAAGGTATTTAAGGATCAAGTGTACGACAGCCTGTTAGAATGCGTTTTAGATGATGATTTGGAGATCAGAAAGCAAGTTTATTGGATTTTGAAGGACTGGTACAAGAGATGATTGAGTGTTAACGTTTTATGTATAATTTAGAGAGGTAAGGAGTGTTTTATATAGGTTAAAATTTTAGGTGGATTGTGCTTAATTTAGCTTGAAATTAGAAAAGCTGAAATGGCGGAGCAGGCAAGCAGTTTTAAAAGAATTATAGCGGGTGCAAATTACTGGCTATAACTCTTAATAATATTGGTAAATTTTACCGTTTCGTGCAATTTTGTTAATTATTACAATAGACATTCAACTTAAGACTACAACTAAGTTAGACTTTCTTCTCAAAATTAGTTTAGATAGTCAAACAATAAGAATTCATACTATAGAATTATCTAACTAGTCGGAATAAATAAAATGATGATATTTTAATTTTGTATGCGTTAGATTGGATATAATCACACTAAAAATTTAAAAATATAGGTTTTAGTTATGAACTAACAGTAAAGTTTAGAAAAAACAATTCAATCTAATATTAGTACGAAAGAAATATTGTTACCTAATAAGAACAAGTTTCAAACTATTTCAATTTAGATTCTAACATAGTCCAATTATTGTGTATTAAAAATAATAATTGTTGCTGTTACACTAGACATACCGATAAAGCTAATTAAAATTATGGAACTTATACTAGCATTAGTCAACTAAGTTTTATACTCTTGTATAATAGGTCAACTTTCATCATCAATATCTAGAAAAGTATTTTCTCTTTCTAATTGATATGGAGTTTCCAATGATTCTAAGAATACTTTGTCCTAACTTCTATAGTGCTTTGTAATTATAGCAGATGTCTATTATTTAATACACAATTAACTGATATCTCATACAATATACATATTCCCTTAATTTCATCATGTATTTCTTATGAAAAACACATTGGTCCGTTTAAGATTTCCATATCCTACAATTATTTAATGTTTGCTAGTATTATTACAAACGAATCCTGTTAAAACGAAATTATCTTGGTAGGTTGCTAGTATATTCAAAGATTATTTATTAACTATAAAGTTAGTAGACGTAGCTACTACACTTTCTTTTGGGAGATATATTTTCATTTAATATATTATTATATATAATACATAATATATCTAAAAATGTCAAACTCCTCTTCATCAGATGCAGAGGACCTATTTAGCAAATATTTTGAAAACCGGAAGACTCAAAAGGAAGCGTTACAGATACTTATTAATGATATGAATACAGCTACTGCAAAAGATATTTTTAATGTTCAAAACCAAAATCTTGAACAGATAGATGCATAAATCGATGAATTTGAAGACGATTTCGATGTTTAAGTGAACAAAATAGAGGATTTTTAACAAGATGCTGTAATTTTAGAAGAGGATTTAATAGATCAAACCTAAGAATTAAACATCCCAAGCTTAGAAAATGTCGAAATTTTGACCGACAAATCAATGATCGGTATTACTGATGCTCAAAGCCCAATGTATTCTGGTGTAGACGATACTTTAAATGCTTCAAATTGCGCTTTAAACAGCTCACTTTAAGCAACTTACGTAACAGAAAGTAAGCCTGTTGACACCACTTAAACACCGCTACTTCAGCAGTCGTAGCGCTTATTTTAACCAGCCCCAGAAAAGTCTAATTAGACGCAAATTTTGAAGCTAAAAATAGCTCAAAAGAAGCGAAAAAGGCCAGAAAAACTAGAATTTAAAGAAATATAAATCCAAAATCTAACGGACAAAATGAAGTAACTAGATGAATAGTTTTAGAATACTGAGAAAGAGCGAAAAGAAAAAGCGGCCTTTACTTCCAAACGGAAGCAAATTTTCGACAGAAACAGTAAAAATTTCAACAAAATAGATACCGACAATATAAAAATCACAAAATTAGAAAATTAGTACATTCCACTGAATTAAACAGTTTTTTATGTCACCAATATAGCAAATATATAATATAATAACATATTAATTTTAGATCTTGAAAATTGTAGAATTAAGCTAAATGATTTGAAAAATTCACTTTTGTCATTTTCTGCCAATAACTGCCAGGTAGAAGGAACGTCGATTTTATGCAGAAACTTAATATATGTAAAAATAACGAATTCAAATATGAAAGAGATTCATTTGGAGTGTTAAAATTTGACAGAATGCAATTTGAGCAATAATCAAATTTTGACTGGAAATTTTGTCTGCCCAATGCTAAATTCACTTAAATTAGCTAATAACAATCTAAATTCAATTCAATTTTCCACTCCTTTACTTTCAATACTACATTTAAATCATAATAACGATTTTGATTAAACGATCGATTTTAGCTAATTCCAATTTTTGAAGGATCTCAATTTATAATATACGAAATTACATTTTCCGTTTTAAAACATAAACTTGAATTACCTAGAATTACTTATTTTAAACACATAATAATTATAATATGAAAATTGTTTTTTCCCTTTTTTGAAAAAAATTGAAATGGAATTACTGCCATTTCCGGATGATTTCACGCACGCAATTTGCGATTTCAACGTCGTTTTTCCTAATATCGAAATCATAAATTTCACAAACTCAATTTCTGCCCTTCCAATTTCTTTTAAAAACATTTTAATTTCCGCGTTTCCAAATTTAAAATCTTTCCAATAAACCGAAATTTCTCTTAGGCCGATCTCCAGCAAATACGAAAATTCGTTCGTTTTCAGCTTCATAAATTGCATGCCTTTATATCAGTTCCCTTCCTTTCCGGGTAGATTTTTTAATTATGCAATAACGAATTTAGGAATGGATGAACTCCGTTTAATTTTGACAGATTTAAACATCGTTGACGTCTCTGAATCAGAAACTAAAAATGATTAAAATGCGATTTTTTCATACTTTTTGAACCTTTTTGGATTTTCTAGAAGCGAAAAATCTAAATCAAATTTGATTCAAATCGAAATTAGCAAAAAATTGATTGTAGAAGTTGCACGATTACGGGCATTATATCAGCGCAGAAACAACTATTTTTAAAATTAAATTATTGTGAGTAGACGATTTTATCGCAATTTTGAGGCCATTGGGAGCGTTAAAATTTAAAAATTCTATAGAAAAATTGTTGTGGAGCGTATTTTAGTATTAACTATTAATAAATGTATAATAATAAATAAATTGTTTAAACAAAAAATTATTGAAAAATTGGAATAAAAAAAGAACGAAATCGAAGAATTCAATTATAAAATATAACAAGAAGAAGAAGAGCGTTAATTAGTTCTTTAAAAGGCAGAATCTGAGCGACAAAAGCTGGCAGAAGCTGCAGCTTTATAGTACAAAATCGCCGAATTTGGAAAAGTGGTTACGGCTATATAGCAGTAAATCCAATATAAGTAAACGTTGTAAGAACATCTACTAAAGTATACAATTTAAATTTAGAAATTTTTCAAACGCTTTAAATTCCGCTCTAGCCTTAACTAGAAGCTTCTCATAGCGCGGCAGGCGCTAAACCTCAAAAAAGCTAATCTCGCTAATACATTTTCAGCCATAAATGAGCTCTTCGCGAACGATTTTGACGACGAATTACCTAGTTTTGGGAATGAAAAATCTAATTCTAATTCAAATTCGAATTTCGATGATGACCTGAATTAAATGGATCTCTCCGGATACTTGAAAGACGCAGAAAAAACAGTATAGCACATTGATATTCCAATAATTGTCCTGTAGAATCACACTCCACTTCGTCAAATTAAACCGGACACAGTTATATCTCATAACGAAATTGTCAGTCCGCGCCGTTTATCGGCAATCGAGAAAGCCCATAACGCGGGATGGAACTTCGACACGGAACAGGCGGCTGAGGCGTGGCTGCGGCGCTAGAAAAAGGCGAAGCAGCAGCTGAACCAGAACACGCAGCTGAGCGCGACGCAGAAGTACGAAAAGATCGTCAACAAGCGCCGTGAGTGAATAAAACAGACAATCACAGGTCGAACTCGTCATTGACTTTTATCGCTTTCCGGGACTTGAACTGCACCCCTACTTTAAATTTCATAATATAATAAACAACTAAGGCAATAAAAGAAATCGCAATTACAATTCCTGTATACAATAACCTATTTTACAAAATTCCATAATTCTGGTTAAATGTGTTCAGAATTGTCACAGTTTACCCCCTGCCACCGGTAGAAAACGTAATGTGCATTTCAAGTTTTTACTTAAAAGCAGCATTTGCTTGCTGCTAGCAGGCGGATGCGCAGGGCACGCAAATCGACGAGACTGTCATCGAGTAGTTAAGCTTTTGCGAAATCACCATTCCCCCGTACTCAATTTTGAAGACAGTTGGTTACGCCGTCAGGTACGGGCACTGCGTTGAGAAGGTATTCTGCGTGAGATTTACGCAGATTGCGTCTGCGCGCAGCGCACTCGACACCTCTGCCCAGCACGTGTTCTCGACCCGTGAAATCAACTGCGATGAGTAGAGATAAATGGTATTGCTATCGTCGTAAAAATAGTAGTGGACCAGAATGTCGACTTCGGCCAAGTTGAGTCTCTGCAGCATACGTAACAGCGCCGTGCAGGAGCCATTATCGCTGTCGTCGTCGCAGACGATTCCACGGTTTATTTCGCTGAAGTTGAAAGAGTTGCCTTCGAAAAAGAGGTTGCTGATCGTTTCCTGTGTAATTTGGCTGAAAATCTGATACCTGAGTTAAATTCGCTTCATCTGCGGTATGTAGAGTGTGTTCAGCTCCTCTGAGTTCTCGAGTCCGTCGGCCGTTATGATGAAGCGATCTGACCAGACCGTAAAAATCGCGTTCTGGTACATTGCCTGGAGTTAGTGGCTTTGGATTAGCGAGATACTGGCCTGTTTGGCCACTGTAATTTCGTTAAATGCGACGTAGAAGTAAATTATTAGGGTATTGAAGCTGCTGTATACATATTCTGAGAAATCCTGCTTGATAACTTGCGTGAAGTAGCCAGTGAAGCTTTCTTCAACGTAAATGTCGTTTCCATCTTCGTCTTTTGCGTTAAAGCTCATCTCTTGAACGTTGTTGTTGGTGTCATAGAACTTAATTTAAAATTTTATTGTCGGGTTAGAATCATAAGGGCATTATCCAGAAGAAAAGATAACAAATTTGGCTTCAGTTGCTGATAAAAATACTTATGAGCGACCGCTGTCATAACAGTTAGAATATGTTGGATGTGTTATCATTATTTTACCAACTGGTAGTTTAGTTTTACGAATAAGCGATCTTATCGTAATAGATGCTACTTCAGTGTTTTAAATAAATTTGCAGCTAGTATCGGCTCCTATAACTGGGCAGCTATAGCAGATTTATTTATCATTCTTGTAATCAAACACTTCAATCTGCCCTCTTATAACATTGTCAGGATAGTCGGAAACTTGTATTTCTAGATAAATCCCTTTCGGTATTTGATCGCATAAAGGGTTATGCTACATGTCAAAGATAACGCACATTTAACTAGTGTCAATATTTACCTAAAGCATGTTATTTCTACCATAGCAGTTATCTAACTCCACCTATTTATAGTATTTATCTTCTTCCTACTAGATGTCTGCTTAAAGGATAAACTGGGTAGCAATATTTCCCAATATAATCAGCATTTTTAATAAGTTAAAATTATTTAATAATGTAGAGTTTATTATGACTTTTAGGTTTTACGAGAAAAAATTAATTAATAATTTATTATTTATTTATTATTATCAAAAATTCAATTTCTAGAGAAAAATGAATTTTGTTTTTACTATACTATAAATATACCGAAGGTTAATACTAATTCTCAAACTTACAGAAAAATCAGTAATACTTAGTTTAGTATGAATACTGTATTCTTAATAAACTATTATAAATAATATTCATTGTTTATAGTAATAATTATAAAACCGACATTACAAAAAAAATTAAAATTTACTTTTTTATTGGGATAAAATAAGCTGAGACATTTATAAACAAAACTTTACTGTAATCTTTATACCAAAATAATATGGGCTTTGTAAACTCCATGTTATCATTTTCTTATCTTGAAAATTTTAAAACGATGAGACAATACGCCAATTATTTAATAACGATACTCATTTGTATATATTCTCAGTATTCAATAGAAATTCATAATTATAGGAAAATTTATAAGTAATGTGAAAATATTAATACAACATAGAGATAGCAATCCTAAATAAATTTAGTAATGACAATTATAATAAATATAATAGAAATTAGTATGAGAAGTAAAGATTACGAGCCAAAAGATGAATGTACCATTTTCTTAACCTTAATATTGTACATATATAATTGCACATGGCTTTCAGTATGTAACATTAAATTATTTAAAACTAAAACTGCGATCTCGTACGTATTTAATCTTATTTTTTTGATTTACAAACTTTGTTTTCTCTTGACGATACTGTTTTAATTTACTAATAACTCATAAAAACACCTTACGTTTGGTAAATGACTATATTATTCGATGATAATAATTGTAAAGATAAATTAAATCTGTACTCATCAGCAACTTTATATTTTAAAATGTTACCTAAATTTAACTAATGCTATTATATTCCATCCCACCATCTTATTTAAACTTTTCAGTAAACATGACTCGTTTGCTCTGAATAATCCAATTTATCTTTGAACAACCCAAATAATACTTATAGAAAATGAACTAGCCCTACTGAATACCCACTCATTTACCCCGATTCTATAAGTCAGCTATTCTGCACAGGATCATTCATCAAAACCCAAATTTCCAGTTTTTATAATTTTATATAATATTAAAATATAATATTGATATTTACCATTTAAACTAATTCCATAAAACTATATTATAATTATTATACAATTATCATTATAAACCAATCACGCCCATTTGTAAATGCCGATGCCAAACGCCAAAATGATTATAGCAATCCCCACACCCATATAGATCGCGCAGGCGACCTGACCCCTAAGACTACCCTCTTTGCGGTATACCTTGCCCGCGAACAGCGCCGGGAAGATGAACCCCAGGCTCCCACCAGCGACGGTGCTCGTGAAATCCAAAACGGTGTCAACGGAGTGCACGAAGAGGCCAATAGCGAGCGAAACACCCACAATGCTACAGCTGATGATAACGCTCTTCCAGTACGCCACTTCTTTGACGTTCCAAATTAGACTTTCCATTCCTTTTCGCATCGCGTAGACGGGGAGCGGAAAATGGCATATCATGAAGAAGAGGAGGCTCGAATTTGCAATTTCTGCGAGGATCGTGTGCGGCAGGTTCGAGAGGATGTCGGGCTGCGTGAGTTTCTCGAACGCGAAATACCCGAAAAAGCCCACCAGGAGGTACGTGCAGACGACCAAAAGCGACGTCGAGAATAGCACCTTGCACGCGTTTTTCTCGCGGTTTTAGAGTTCGCAGTACAGGTTCACGAAGTTGTACTGCGCCGAGTAGGCGTGGATCGAGAGCGAGAGCGCGAACAGCGACTTCAGATTCACCTGGAAGGCCTGAACGTTGAGCGGCTGAATTTTGAGTTTTCTGAACAGAATAATCGCTAGAACGAGAGTTATGTAAAAGAACACAACAAGAATGGCGTAGGACACGAATTTGAGCATTTTAAGCTGTTTCAGGAAGCATAGCGGCAGGATCAGGAGCAGGGTTGCTCCTGTGGTAGCCAGGTTTCTGTAGAGTTCTTGGTCTTGACCAAAAAACCACATATTGTCTTTAATTACTACGACATAGCTGATTAGCGCTCCTTATATGAAAATAAGCTGCATAAGAACTGATATAATGCCTAAAATCTTGTTGTTGAAAAGTGCAAATGTTAGTTGGTTGAATTGGAATTTTTAGGTTGCATCGCATGCCTTTTTGAGCATAAAAAATGAAATTAGCGCTAAAACAGCAAAGGAAATAGAGATTAGTGGCCCCATAATATAACCGGCTACTGAAAAAATATACGGAATCGTAAGGACGCCGGATCCAAGCGTCGAGTTAATAAAGTTGAAGATGCAGGCTGTGGGGGATTGTGATTTTGAGGGTTCTTGCATTTTTTCTAACTCTTTAGTTAGTTCGTCGATTTGCTCCATTTCAAGCGAATTTGATAGCATTGACTAGGCCGTTAGAATGGACCAGACACGTGAGCGCTATTCTGGCATTTCTAGATTCGGTGAGAGAGTTTGGAATGTAAAAATATATATTATCGTATATTATTAAATAATTAATAGAAACTGAAACAGTAAAATCACTAAAAGTATCAAATATATATATAATTATTATTATATAGAAGGAAAGAAATGAATTGTTGATTTAACGAATTGTTAAAATAGAATATTAACTGCTTTATTAAATTATACGTTATAAACAAAAAATAATTATTGAAATAATATTAAAATAGGTTATCAAAGAATTAAAAATAACCTCTGGTAAAACTTATAGGTTTATTATTATATAATCATTATACTATTCTAAAAATGGCTTCAAAATAAAATACTATGAATTTTGCATTCAACCTTGATACTAAATTTTCAAAGGTTGGATACTAGTTAACATAGTCTACTGATGATCAATATTTATCACAATATCCCATTCTTATCACAACAAAACAGCAGTTAAACAAAATTAAAAGTGATGAGTTATAAAAATAATAATAGAGAAAGTAATCCTAGAAAGATTTAGAAGAGAGAAATAAAACTCAAACCTTTCACTACTCTGAAATAAATGATAAAGAGCTTTAAGAAATGGAGGTAACAATTTAAAACTTGAAATGCAAAGTTATTAAAACAAAAATGCGTAAATTACCACAAGCAAGTACTATAATATTAAAAGGTGTGAAATAAACGAGAACGGTGAGCTTGGCTTGTTTAACAAAATTTAACCTAGAATGAAAGAAAGCTATTAGCCAATATGAATATGTAGACCATAAAGGATTCATATTAAGTATTAAATATTGAATTATAATTAATTTATATCCTAGTTAAAATAGTGGATATGCTTATTTAATTATTAACGTTTAATATGAAAAGAGTTAAAATGTAATTTTTAATGGATGACTATATTTTTTAATAATACATGATGATTATTGTAGATTAATATTTAGATTTACATAATTATTTTTGCTAGAGATTGATGGTAATTTCTCATATTTTTCGTAATGTTAGTATACGTATTTTCATTTTTACAATGATAAAAAATTTAAGAGTAACTAGTCATATTATTATTTTATTTAGTATACATCCGTTAAATAAGTATTATGCAAATATATTAGCATTCTATAATAGCTTAATCTAGTATCTATGATTTGAAAAGAGAATTAAGCTTAGTCGAAAGACTTGTAGTATATTTATTAAAACTTATTGCTAATTATCATTATAGTAATAACTATTTAAATATTAACTTTACCTATTTCAAGTATTTAGTTACATTGTAATTCATAGGCACTTGATACTACAGAAAATTATTTAGAACATCAAATCAAATTCTCATTCTCATCTTCTACAACAACTCTAACCATACTTGGTTTGTACCCAATTTTATATTTTTCAGTCTCTGAGGCTCCAATCTTCAGCCATGCTAATAACCCATTAATAATCGATAATGGAACAAAAAATAGGAAACATATTAGATATCCAAATTATTCAGCACTTTTACCTGTATAATACTTTGCAGTTAGTTATTAGATCATACTAAACATGTTCAAGGAAAGAGAATGTCCTATTGTTCTGCAAACAGTTGGCACTGCACTAAGATTAGAGTAGTGTTTAAAAGGAATAGAGAGTAATAGTAATGGATAAACGACAGTATAAATAATTTAACAAAATACTTAAATACAACAATACAAGATATAAAATGTATTTTTATCATACTGAGTAAAAAATATACCAATTGATAATAAAACTATTGAAATAGTTGAGGCTAAAATTATATGATAATTTAATACCTTAGTTTATATAATTGGGATGATTATTGAAATTATGAGACTAAAAGATGCAATTAGTGTAAAAATAAATGAAGACATAGTAGTTGGTTCGTGAATAAGTGCTGAATATTACGGTAGAATATAATTTAGAGCTGATAAAATAATATTATTGTTAAAATCAACTATTATAATTTATAACAAAGGTTATACCGATATAGCACTAGGAATAAGTGGGTTTTATACTTTTTTTTCTGTAAAGATCAAAAGTAATGAGAATACTACAAATAGAACGAAAATAGTTACTGCTATATAATAATACCCAATGGATATGAATGTGAAGGCTAAACATAATGCTCCAATACTTAGGATTATACAAAATGACCCTAGAATATCTTACTGAATTTTTATTGGCGATGAATTATTTTAAAAAAAAAGTAGGCAAAAAAATCCGATAAGAGATAAACAAGCCATAACCAAATAAGAATATTTGTAATATAAATATTAAATTATAGCTCCAGATATTATTGGAGTTATTAACGAAATTACTTGAGTGATAACAACAGATATCTAAATATAAGATTTTTAATTTGTTTCCATAGGAAGGACTTTATACATCACATACCTACTCGCTGATATACCTGCAAAACCTACTCCTAATATCAGGCGTATTGATAACATTAACCAAAAAATTGATTTAGTCATAAAAAAAGTAATTTGTAATAGAAATATCAACATAGTAGAAATTTTAAATACCAATACATACCCTAATCTTTAGCAAATTCTAGAAATTGGAATTACTGTAGCAGCAGTTAATAAAGTTGTAATTGATCCTAACCACTACACCGTTGATCTCGAAAGGTCTAATTCGTGCTAAATTCTAGGCAATGCAATATCTAATGTTTAAGAGTCTAAAAACGAGATACAAAATGTGATAGCAATTATTGGAAATGAGGTTTATATCTTACCCTATCCAGGTCTGAGTGATGCTGGGTATTTCATTTATTATACGTAAACTTTATATAGTAAATCAGTATATTATAGTAGTGTTATTATACTTTTTTGTGTATCAATAATCTTTACCCATATTTATTTCATATAAAACAAACCTATATTTACTAACAGAGCGCAATAACCCATCTATAAGTAAATTAAAAAACTTGTTAATCACCCCTTTAGCAAGCTCACAGCTTTTTCTCACCGCACTCCATGCAGAATTTTGCTGTCTATCCAGCGTAAGGTGTACCACATTCATGGCAAAACTTGGCCCCAGATGGGCTCATAACTGAATTTTGCGGAGGTCTCGCGGCCGAATTCGACCCCAAAACTCCTCTTGGTGCTATTCCGCCTGCAACAGGTGCTTTTGGAGCAGCGGCTCCTCTAGATTGAGGTACCGCCGGTACCCTCTACTAGCTAGCTGTATTCGCAGCTAAACTCACCCTAGGCTACTTGGTTGCCTACCCCATTCCGACCTTAGCCCTATCAGTGCTGCCACCAACGGGAGCATATTAAACGAAGTTTTCCAATCCTTTGCAGATAGTTTCGTGCTTTTCGATTCTGTCTTTTGCGAAACCTCTTCCACACCGCTTGCATGCAATTCTGCCGTCTGTCATTGCCTGGGCAGCGAACGGATCAACCGGCCGTTTTGGAGCAGTTTGTGGTTTCTTCACTGCGCCTTTAGCTCCGGAAAATTTGCTAGGGGCGGCGCCCATAGTGTCGTAACGGGCAGGATCGAATCCCGTGCGAGCCCATTCTGCATCAGTTTTATCCTTTTTATGGAATTCATCAGGGCCTGGTGGAGGACCATGTCTGAGCTTATTGCAGATTTTCTCATGAGCAGCAATTCGATTCATTGCAAACTTCCTACCACAGCGGGAGCATCCCATTCGGTCGTCGTTGGAAGTGTCCTGTTGAGCATATTCTTCAACTTGTTGGCTAGCGCCTCTTTGTCCACCAATTGTACCAGAGTTAGTTTCAGGACGCCTTAAAGGGAGATCCTATGGGGCGTCGAGAGGACTTCCAATGCCTTTTTAGGTATCCATCATTGTACCAGCTTTTGCGACCATTTGACCAGGTTTAATTGTTCCACGTAGTTCCGCTTTCTTTATTGGCGCGTTAGCTTTTCGGATTGGGCCTTCCCCGTCACATTCATTGATGTGGTCTGCAAGAGCTATCGGAGGATAGGCCCGTGTGCACTTAGGGCAAGGCTACCAGGTGGCCTAGAAGTGCTTTGACGCATGGTTATTGTAATTGATTAGCGATATTTTAGGGGGGACGGGCCATTCTTCAATTTCAGGTGGATAGAGGAGCTGGATTCTGTAACTTTAGTAAAGTACGTCGACCATTTTAACAATTTTAAGTCTGCAGTTTTTTTCATGAGGAACTATGTCATGTTTGAACCATTTTTTGCCACAAAATCTGCAGACTAGACCGTTCTATACGTTCATAAGATGAAGTGGAGTGATAAAAATTTATAAAATATTATATATAATAGTTATAAATGTTTTGCAAAAAAACTGTTTTTAAAATATATAATATAAATATCTATATATAAAAGCAAATGTAAGAAAAGTTAATCAATAAGATTTGTTAATGAATAATTGCCTAAATAGACCTTTAATACTTTTGGCTATTAAAATTTGAGTTTTAAATGTCCTAAATGAATCTTGAAAGTATTATTAGGTTCAAAATATATTAAAGGTTACATCATAGTTATTAAATATCACTAATAACTACATATTTAGTAAAATTAAAAATAAATCTTTCAAATAGAAAAAATTGTTTAAATTTTTATAATTATATATAAAAATAATATTTAAGCATAGATTATAAAAATAAGCGTTAGAACAAATAACAAGAATATTTACCATCTATAATCATCTAGTATTATAAATAGTTTTATTAATATTAATATTGTTATACAACTATCTTCCTGCCTAAAAATGTCTTTTATTTATATTTAAAATTGTATAGTAATTTTAGAATAATGCATACTTAAATTAGCATATTTTCTAGTTGAAATATAATTAATAATAATTGTATAGTAACCTACTCAATCGTATATGATTTGCGATCATAGAATAGTAAGTGGCTGAGAATATGATATATTAAACAAATTATTTTGGTTTTATATGTAATATCAAGATATAAATAGAATTCTTTCTACCAACAGTATAATAAAGTTAAAGTATATATATTTATATAGGTTATAAATAACAGGATGTTATACTATCTGGTTAATTTATGTCTACTGTAGTATATTCATTTTTAGTTTCGTAAATAAACATACCAAAAAATATTAATATTTTAATTAATTAAGTAAAATGAATAGTAACATTTTAGCAGCTGACTTTGTTAGTAAATAAACATTATGGAGAAGTTTAGATTTAATTTATTTACACTAGTTATTAATATATATGTAAATAACTAACTAAAGAAAACAGACAATTATGTTTTTTAAAAGAATATTATTCTACCATAAACTTATTTTATCCATTTAAAAGTATACAAGATTTAGATTAAATATAGTTGAATTTTACGGAAGATGATACAAGTGTTGATCTTCAGTAAGAATAGTTGATCAATAAATAGGAAATTTGTTAGACTTCAAAGGCTAAAAAAGATATAAGATACTTGAAAAATGGACAAATTTTTTAAGTATTAATTTACTAATCATTTAATAACTTAATTGGGTTCATGATTACGACACTATATCTATTTGTAAACACTATATTTGTTGGATAATATCTTGGGGAGCCAGGGCTTGCATCTGCATCAGTTGGAAACCCATTTGAACTATTAATTTGTAATATAATAATCTAGTCCTTATCAGTTGGTGTTATATCATTAGTAGGTCCTGCATTAGGACAAAATAAATATAACGAAGCTAGAAATTATGCAACTTAATTCTTTATGTTAGTTGTTATTTATAATATTATAGCACCAATTATTATTCTCCCATTAAAAGATTATATTACAGAGGACTTGGAGCGACTACAGAACCAGTATTTACATATTTCTCTAATTATATGTGGATTATGTACTAAATTGGTATTCTGTCTTATAGCATTAATGTAGCTTTACTTCCGTTGTTTCGATAAGAGAATAAGGTGAAAGAGGCAATGGTATGTTTAATTATTAGCTCTCTTCTTAATATCACTCTAGACGCATTATTTTTTAATATCCTCATAGATAAACTTAAAATGTAGTGTGCAGCTATTTCAGTTGTTATATCCTAATTAGTAATAGATGTTTGGATTATATTTAATTTCTTTGGTGGGGTAAAATCTACTATCATTAAATTCGATAAGAAATATATAAAATTTAATAAATTCTTCCTAAAAACAACATTTAAATAGGCAGTGCCGGCAGCTTTCACTACTATTCCAGTGATAATAGAGTAGACATTAACTAGTTACTAAATAGTAAGATATTCTGAAGATAAAACTACATAGAATCAGGCAATTTGGAGTATATTTTTGAGGCTTGTTTAACTAATGGTATAGCCAAGATTCGCTATATATTTTGGATTTTTAGCTATTTTATCATATAATTTATGATAGAGTTAGTTTAGGCGAGTTTAGAAATTGATCTAGTATGCTGATTGGATAACACTGGCATTTTTGTTTATTCTTTAGATAATAATTATTGGGTTGATGCCATATATAATAAAATTATTTGATTCTGATTAAGAGTTCATTAATGAGGCTACTCCTACGCTTTGTATATGTTTCAGTGGTATGTTCCTATAAGGTTCGATATAATTTGTCTCAGGAGTTCTATAAATGTAAAGAAAAGTATTTATGGCAACAGTTTTACAATTATTTAAACTAGCTATAGATCTAGTGGCTATATTTATAATACTAATTTACTTTGATATTAAGTGGATTTTTATAGCACCAAGTATAACAGAAATTGCTGGATTTTTGGTATCATAGATATTTACTTGGAAATAAACATTATACTTCAAATAATAAGCAGATATTTTAGAATATGATACTTTAAAAACAACAAATGTTTCAACATTTGCATTATAAATGGACCAATAAGGAAAGTCAACGCTAAAACCTTCTCCTCTTATTAAAGAATGAATATTTTTATATATGATATAATATTAAGGATTATAAATTTGTTTAGATGGTGATCACCTAGTGCATTTGAAATTCATATTACACAGAAAAAAATTATAACATATCTATACTATTCAATTCATCTCTGAATTAAAAATTTCGTAAATAAATCCAGAACCAATACTAATATAAATCAATTAGACTATCTCCAAACCAATAATTCTCCCTAACATCTATACTAGGGATATAAGTTAAATCTACTTCATCACTAATACTATTTGGTAGATATACGTAGGCCATCCAATCGACTTTAGGAGCGTATCTAACGGAAGTCCTAAAGCGGTGAAAATGGTCGCATTCCATTTTGACTTTGAGGCGTTCCTGGATAGTTTCGCCTATTTCTTGCATGCAAATGCAGTTATCTGTGTCTGGAAACCAACCCATCTAGTGCATCTTCGATATCCAGGACGTCAAAACTAGGCTTGAATGCAGCTATTTTAACCTTATGTGAAACGTTCATAATGCTGCTATGCTTAGAGTTTATCATAGATTTTGTCGGGTTGGATTCAATAAAATTTTATCCAAAATGGTCTTAGTAGCATAGTTTCGGGTATGAAGAGAGGTCATCAGGCTTCTTATTAAGGCGCTTCCCACATCCATACTAAATAAATTTTCTGTCCTAGTTGAATGCTGACTAAAGAATATCCTTTGTCTACGGTATTTGCTTGTATGTGGCCAGAAGAGCTGGTGTTGGCAGAATATGATCTGTTTTTCTCTACATTTTAATCATATTATATATTACAATATAATAATGGCAAACTCAAAAAAGGAGTGGTAAAATTAATTTATATGAATTTGATATCGTAATATATCGAAATTTTGTTTTCTCCCCAGTGTCAATATTAAATATAGCACGACCGAAAATAATTTGAGAAAATACAAAATAGCCGAAGCCCAGCACCCCTAACAATATCAACAAGAGCCCTGCAATAAGTTTTAGACAAGTCAAAAACCCAACATCAATTCCAATATCAATTTTACTTCCAAATCCATCCCAAAAAAAGATCTAAAGGCCGCCTTCAATTATACTAAAAATAAAAAATTTTGCAAAAAAAATAAAATTCTCTGCTCCAATGCAAACACCAAGGATGCTGCAGTGATGATCGAAACCTGAAATACATGTTTTACAGCGGCGGCAGTGATGTGTGAAAGGGTGGGCTTTGGAGCGCTCGCAGAATTTGCAGGTTAAAATTCTATTTTTCTAGGGATAGTTTTTCGGAGCAGATATAAAAATTGCTAAAAATGCCGTTAGAAGGTTTAAAAATATGAAAATATGAAGGAGTTAAACTGTTGTAGGGGCAAAAAACGGAGTTAGAATAATAAAAAATAAGCCGTACATTAAGAGACTAATTAGTATCAATATATAATAATATGCCTATATTGTAAATATAAGTTAAAATAGAAATGAGAAATATAAGACTCTCTATATAATAATAAATGAAATTAAAATAAGCCTTAAAAATATATACAATATAAACTTCATATTATATTATTAAGAATAATAGTATAATATTTATATAATAATACGGTTCCTCATTGTTTTCTTTTCCAGTTTAAATGGGAAGGTCGCATCATAGAGATACAAAAATCAAGAAAAGTTCAGTATTTAAGAAAAATGGTGTTGATAATAACACTGATAAATCGAGGAAAAAGCAAAAGCGAATTTAGGATCCTGAAAAATTCAGAACCGTAGATCAGCTGACAAAGAAATTTGATGCTTAAATTCAGGCCTTAGAGGTCGTCATGGAGGCCGAAAAGGCCATCAAAAATTCAAAAAAGTTGAAACTGGTAATATAATAAATTCAATAACTCGAATTAGTAAAATCGCAAAAGTTAAGATTAGCACGTGATAAGGAATGGTAGAAGACGTAGCAAATACAGAAGTGAGATTTGTAAATTAATCAGATCAAACATAGATGATGTCAACGCAACGCTTGGTAACCTTACGGATTATCTGTTCACAAACATTGGCACGCATGGTGAAAAGTTCCTTCTTGTCTTGAGCAATAACGAGCTTCTGGCTCTGCTTACCGGCGTGGAAAAGAGTACGACGGCCCTGGATGATAGTAGGGTAGCAAAGATCGTCTTCCATACATTCGTTAACATACTTGATAGATTTGTGGAAATCCTTGTTACCACGCTTACCGGCGGTAGCACGGGCGGCAACAATGTGCATCTAGCAGCCCTGGAATTGCTTCTCTAGAGCATTAATGAGTTCGGGATCAGCATGGAAAAGGGTGATTTCGTCAGCGGGAACAAAAACAACGGCGGCCTTCTTGGAGCCGGTGACCTCGATTTCTTCAGCACGAACGGTGTGGAGGGTGGAGAGGCTAACATTGATACTCTTGGTATCATTGATCTTCTTGAAAGCTGCGATGACAGACTTTTCAAAGGCGGTTTGCTTTTCGATAGGGGAGGAGTACTGCATGACAAAGGAGTGGTGCAAAGAAATTGATTTAACATTAAAATCAGGTTGTTGAATTTTGACCTCAAATTTGATTATATAACTAATTAATGTATAAATAGGTGGTAATTATAATAGATTCAATAAAAAGTTCGTTTTTATTAATATTTATTTTTAATTTACTTATATATTATATTAATATAAATATAAAAAATGGACTCACATGCACGGATAATATAAGATTTAATAACTGAACGTTTTGACTAATATTAGGAGATGATAGAGAATCGTCTCAAAACCCGTAAATTTTTCCTTATCAACGATCTCGATCTTCCGTGTAATCCTGAAACTGACCATTTAGAAGGAAAATCGGTGCTGCCGATATTTTAAAATTTTTTCGGATAAAAAATTCTTATATAAGACTAGATTCTTAAAATTTTATAAAGTTATTCAGATTAAACACATGCAAATTTGAAAGTTAACCTCTCAGACCACGTAAAAACAATAAATTTTTTAACTTCTAATTCTTTAAAATTAGAAGTAGAGAATCAGAAATTGACATAATAAAATTCTAGTCTCAATAAAAAGCTGAACCGGCTCAATACAGAATTTACGAAACTTAAATCATAGAAAATAGAATAACTAAAATAATATATGGCGGTTGGTTAAATGTATGTACCGGATGCTGAGAACAAAGAAGTAATGCAACCGTTCAAGCCTTCTACTTAACCAATCGGGAAGTCTGTTATTAAGTGGGATAAAGGTACTGAAATTGGAGAAAATGTACATAACGTTGGAATTGCAGGAATATCGCCTACATAGCCTAAAAACTTAAACTTTTAGCAACAAAAAGATATGTAAGGATTCGAAAAAGACCTGTAAACTGAAGATATAGTAATGGAAAACATAAAATTATAAGAAGGTACTCAAAATATTAATAATTAATCAATATTTTTACACTAATAATAACACATTAATTCTGACAATAAACCGAGTTCTGGGCTTATATTAGGTTAAACCTAAAATCAAACGCTAGATACCAATATGTTTACTTTAAAAAAGGCTTTAAAATTATTAGGAGTTGAAGGCATTTGTACAAATTTACAAGGATTTGTTGATTTAGTGTAAAGGCATATTAATAATTCGAAAACTAAATTAGAAAATGATGTAACTACCCTTAAAAATAAGCAACAGTAATAATTCGATCAGATAGAAAGCTTGAAGAAATAGTTAAATAAGCAATAATTACTAACAGAAAAAGCTAGCATTAACCTGAATTAGTTTGTTCGAGATTAAGCATTAGTAAATAATGAAGGGTCTTAGTCTCAATAGGTAGTAGATGAGTAGAATATGGAAAGCCTTAGATAATAATAAAATTAAAATTAATCTACTATTCTTTCGTCAGATTAATAGATGTAATAAGGGATGTAATTTAAATTTTCACCAAAAAATATCTCTAAATCTAAGGCTAGCAGCAATCAATCGAATAATTCGTTAATAACCTCTTAATAGGACCAAGATGACATGTTTATGAAAGTTACTGCAGGTAAATAACCAAGAGATGTGAACTCATTAAAAAAATTGCCAAAGCACCGCTCAATAGGCGAAATTGAAACCAACTTCCTAGTACAAAACAACAAAGATAATTCAGAACATCCAAATCTGAGTAGTGGAGGCAAAATCTCACTTTAGGAAGAAAACAGTAACTCAACTATTCAACATGAGAAAAATTATTCTGGTGTTGAACATACTATGAACTTTAATAATATTAATATAAACGCTAATTTCTAGCACTAAAACACTGAAAAGGACACGAAACCGCGAAAACAGCTTGACAAGAAGTTCTCGTTCGCTATCACTGAACAATCGAAGCTGGCATTCTAGTTCAACGAGTCCGGTGAGTAGCCGTTATAACTCACTAGCGATTTCGACTTCAAAAATGAGAAGAAATAGCTCTACAGAGACGTGAACGAGAATATTATGGAGCGTGATCTGGGAAATGGCCTGAAAACGCTCATTTTGAAGCATGGTGCTCAGAACCCTCAAAGTGGGCTCAGAAAGGAACCAACGGCGCTGAATTTACGATCCCCTGATAGGGAACGTCATGGAAGCAACCAGAGTATTCTAGGACAGCCACCACCTGGGCGATGTGACCATGGCGTGTAGTGTTACGGCGACCTGTCCAAGGACCTGGTCAACTCGTGCGATTGTGAGAGGGCTTATAAGCCGCGATTGCGTGTTGTGAAGTAGAAAAGCGGTTTGGATTTAAGTTGCGAGGACCTGCTGCAGGCTGTGCAGATCAAGTGCAACAACGAGGAGGAAATTGCTATTAAAATGGCACCCCAAATAGTCGCAGAGGCCGAACCTGAGCAGGAGTGCGCATAATCGTTCGAAATTGTGACAAAAAGCTTCGGCAAAAAGCAGGAACTTGGGGCTGCTCTGGGCACGGTGGCAGCATAGAAGCCAGCTATGAACACGATTTTGCCTTAGGAATTTTCGATTAATATTTAGGCGCAAAATGGTACAGATGACATGGGCGCTTAGCCAGTTTCGAAGCAGCTGAATGTTCGAATCCCAGCAAAAACGATTTAGAGATAAAAACCTCAGCCAGCGAAATCGAAGGCGTCGCCGCGGTAATCGTTATAGTCGGAAGCTGAAAATATAGAGATTAACGAGCTAGACGTCGTTAGGAATATTTTAAATTCGAACAATTTCCAGGCACTGCAAGTAGCGGAGCTCTCGCAATCGAAGATAAAACCACCCCCAAAGTCTAATTGCCTGCCAGTCCGGTCTCGCCCGATTCCGAAAATACCGTAAAAAATTGAATTTGACGATTGTTTATATCAAGATAAAGTATAAAAGATGAAGCTGGATATATAGCAAAAGTATGATACAACAGGCTATAACTACGATCGAAAGGACGGGGCAGATTTTATACATAGGTCAAAATACCAAAAAGGGAACGTAAAGTGAATATTTTTTGAATTTAATTGTATAATAATATTTTACTAATATAAAAATTTGGACATTGACGTAGTCATAAAAAATTAAAAAGTAATTTGCCGATAGAACTCTATAGGATGCATGACTATACGTAGTTCTAGCTAAATGCATGTTAAACAATGTGTAAAATACAAAATGACTCAATATGCATTAGCAAGTGCTAGGAGCAGCCCCTCGATCTGGAGGCCGGTGAACTCGGGGCGCTTGCCGGCCTGTCGCTTGATGTAGGTGCGCAGCTCCTGCTTGTGGAAGGCGTTGCCGTGGCGCTGCGCCATGCAGCCCATGACGCTCTCAACGGCGGTGGTGGTGCCCTCCTGGTGCAGGGCTTCCTGGAGCAGCTCGCGGATCTCGTTCTTGTACTGGTGCGGCCGCTTGAAGAACTGCTTGGACCAGGTGTTGTGGAAGTAGTCCGCGGTCATGCGCTGGCTGACGCCGATGCGCCGGGAGATCTGGGTCCAGATGCCGTACCGCTCGTCGTTGGGGAGGTTGGTGAGCGCGCTTAGCAGCTGGTGGTCGGGCACGTTCACCACCTGGCGTATCTCGCTCAGGAACTGTTCTTTTTGCTGGGCGTTCATTTATAAATTTTGTATACAAGATAATTCCAATATTCTCTTGCAGTATATCAATATAATCAGGACAATTAACTTTTGACAAATATAAATAATATATCAAATATAATATGTTGTATAGTTTGATTTCCCGTATTATAATACTATTTTAATTTAAAATAAATAATGATTGTACAGATTCTATTTTTTGAAAATTAAATATTCGATCAAATTAGATGAATTCGTTTTCTGCGGATAAAAAAAAGGAAATTGTGACAATGTCAAATTTTAAATTAAACCCTTTTAATAA
The DNA here is from genome assembly GCF_000497125.1 of Spironucleus salmonicida. Classification (NCBI taxonomy): domain Eukaryota; phylum Fornicata; order Diplomonadida; family Hexamitidae; genus Spironucleus; species Spironucleus salmonicida. Next base: position 1,007,113 of record NC_090598.1, read on the forward strand.
TATATACATTAAATATTTTTTAATTTTACAATTACGGAAATTAGACAAATAGAGCAAGTAGAGTAAATGATAAGTCAATCATAAATAAATTATTGATCAAAACAATATTAATTTCTTGCTAATTATAAAAAATTATTAGATAAATTCTAGTTTAATTGTAAATATTATAAATGTAATGCTAAATTAAATAAATTTTAGTTAAGGTTTAGATAATGGATTGTAGTTCTTATTAATAATTAATGGCTAGATGATTTAATGCAGAATACTGCATATTTCAGATTAATAATCATTATGCGCATGCTACATCTTAAAAATAGACATTATCATAAATTAATATTTAATGTTAAGAACTAGACATAACATCGTGAAGAATTATTATTTGCTTATGCTCATATTATAATTAATGCGTTAAAAGGACGACACTATTACAAAATCATGAGTTTTTAGCCTTTTTCAGACCAAATTAATACAAACTTGCACTATACCAGATTCCTACTATCCTATGCTCACAACGTGCATCGTCACGCACAATACGCCTTACGAAATCATCCACCAAGAGAATCTAAAATCTAACGCCTCTAGCCTTCTTTGTTAGCTAATCACCTTCTAAATCTGAATTCTACTCAATGATCTTACAATACCTATCTTTTATCCGCCAATGTAAACAAGCTACCCTTGAAGTTCCATATCACCCGCTCCGATCTCGCGATCTCGCACCATATTCCCTGAATTACATCACCCCACACCAAATTACACTTCATTCCACCCCATTTCTACTCTATATCACCTCTCAAAGACAAACAAAACCGAATCCAGCCCAAACAAATCACTCTCAGATGGCATTAATCCTATCCATCAAATCGTTCATGCTGTCAGCCCCCGCATCCTCAACGATTCGGGGCTTCGTAGAGCTGAGGATGACATCGTTCCCGCTTTGCGCGACCATCTCGGCTTCTAGCTCCTGCATGACGTCGCCGTGTGTGATCTGAGCAGCGGGCTGCATCGCATCCTGCATGACCGCGAGGTTGACACCCAAGCCGTCCATGAGGTGCTGGAACTGGTCCATCGTCTTCTGTACTTCGACCGGGTTCGCGGTGTCTTTTCCCAGCGAGACGTTCAGGGAGCTGATTTCCTTCGTGAAGCTCTCGGCTGCCTGCTTCATTTTGAGCTGATTAGAGGCAGTTTCCAGCTGCACGGAGAGAAGCTTAAACTGGTACGCCTGTTGCTTCAGCGAGGATGACTGTGTGGCGTACATGGAGGCGCACTACTTGTCGTTCTTCTGTAGTTCGGCACGCGCCTTCTGCTTGTACTTTTCGGCCTCCTTGTCGAATTTAGCGGCCTGGCGCTGGAATTCCTTTGCCTTGAAGCGAGTGTTGAACATCAAATCTTCCATTTTATGTGGAGGGGAATTATTCGTATATTGTATATATATATATATAAATAAGAATAGTGATATTCTCTAAATAAAGAGACAATTTAAATTATATGAAGTGAGTATTATATAATATTGACTGGCTTATCAAAAATAAAGATTTTAAATATAGGATTTGAGTGGAGTGACAGAATCAATTAATGTTTCTGAATGAAAATTTGGCTGCCGCGATCTAGGCATCATTTATGGTAATTGCGTTCAAAAATTGATACATAACTGAGGTTGACGTGTGTCAATCTTAACTTATCATCAATTGAAAAGAAACGTACTATTAACTAGCATCCATACACGTTTAACAATATTGTGTGACTGGATAATCTCGCTATTTGCCCGCGTGCCCGGACGTGGGGGCGGGACCTCTGCCGGTGTGGTCGTCTGCGCAGATGCAGTTTTCTCTTTACCTAGCGTTCCCAGAACGGGTAATAGTATTGTAAACAGGATAAGTGGTAGAATACTACGCCGAAAACAACTCGGTCAAAACGTGCAGCAATGTCATATACTACAATATGGTCAGTTTGTACCTGAGCCGCTGGTTCTGGCACCGCTGATCCCAGACCAAGTCGATGCACACCCACAGAAGCAGCTTACGTTGCGAGGCAGGTTGAGAGCAGTTTCGGTAAAGGACACCCTGAGTCGTGCGCGTGAGATCGAAAATTGCGGGGACACCCCTCTCGTAGGTGGCGGAAGGCACTCGTGCAGGGATCAGCCTCTGCATGGATTGCCCATTATAGCAGACCACGCTCAGCACTGCTTCGGTGCGTTGCACCCACCCACCTATCACTAGCACAACCAGCTCCATTTTAGGACACAAGCAGCTGTAGATGATTATGTGTCCGAAAGTGGCAATACTCGGAGTGTCAACATAAAGTAACATATGACTTCCAAGTTAGAATAAATTTTTTCGCGGCAGGACGATATCCATTCGGATATTTCAAAACGTTGCTATAAATAGATTCATATAAATGTCTGCTCCCTACGAGCAGAAATAAAAGCCATCCCCCACATGCTAGCTCAGATTGGATCTATTTCTAACTTAAATTTGATAATGCTATGGACTCCGTTCATTCGGCACCCATTCATTCAGCTTAGGCCGCCGTTCATGATACTGTATATTTGCGATAATATCTCTTCAACCGTAGGTACTGGACAGCTGGTATGTCGGCGCTGTCCCAGGTGGAGCCCCAACTTGTAGTACTTATTGCGAATCGAACCAGATTCGAGGTGTGGCAGCGCTGACTCTCTGATAGCGTCCCAGTCCCGGCCGAACTGGAGCACCGCGGTCTCCAGAAGCTGCGTCTCGTACGCGGTCCAGCAGTGGGCATTATGCGTCATTTCGTGGAGTGAGTACTAAAATATTATAGCTAATTCTTGTCCTACCCAATGACAGGTCCAAACCTGATACCACATTCCTTCCTTGTCACTTTTAGTCACACTCCATTTTGATTGGAATCAGATGCCCATTTACATTGCGTTTTAAATCCGCTAGTGATTTGGCTAACTCACTGAACGTTCGCCAGGATGGCTAGCAGCCCATCGATCTAGAGGCCGGTGAACTCGGGGCGCTTGCCGGCCTGTCGCTTGATGTAGGTGCGCAGCTCCTGCTTGTGGAAGGCGTTGCCGTGGCGCTGCGCCATGCAGCCCATGACGCTCTCAACGGCGGTGGCGGTGCCCTCCTGCTGCAGGGCTTCCTGGAGCAGCTCGCGGATCTCGTTCTTGTACTGGTGCGGCCGCTTGAAGAACTGCTTGGACCAGGTGTTGTGGAAGTAGTCCGCGGTCATGCGCTGGCTGACGCCGATGCGCCGGGAGATCTGGGTCCAGATGCCGTACCGCTCGTCGTTGGGGAGGTTGGTGAGCGCGCTTAGCAGCTGGTGGTCGGGCACGTTCACCACCTGGCGTATCTCGCTCAGGAACTGTTCTTTTTGCTGGGCGTTCATTTGATCAGGGTATACTTAAGTATAGTATGATATTTCTACTTTGGCGGGGGTGGAGTTTATATAATTTCAGATATATGGGATTATATAGTTTCCGCACCACTGTAGACATCTCCTTGAAACATAGTAATACATAGGGAGCCAATACCTATTGGATACGTTAGAATAAAATTTTCAGTGGATTAACAGATAGACGCATTACATATACTCTCACAAAATTGGAGGCAAATCCACATTATATTGGGTTTTCTTATCGCGCATTTCACCCACTCCTAAAATGGGCTTGGGTTATGCATTAGAGGGTCTGACAGCGCAACTTGCGGCGCGCGGAAAGCATCATGCGCCAATATCCATCGCGGTATTTCCCAAGCTCTGGATTCAAGGAACTGCACCCCTTCGCTTGATTTGACCTGCTGACGATAACCCTGCTGCTGGGTACGACGACGAAAAGAGGCATCAGTTTAGAAATGAAACATTTCTAAACTGTTCTGCTCGCCTTAATTTGAAGTGTCTCTCCATTGGTTTTCTATTCTAAGGTAGTTTGTCGGAGCCCTAGATGGCTAATCTGAGGGTGCGAACGCCGTTGCACAGAATCAACATTGGTTGCGGAATCATCCCATTAAGCATCATACCCAGAACCTTAGCCTGCATCATGTGATTGCTTGTTTTCGTTGTTGTTAGCAGCCTCCGACAAAACAACTCAAATGACTAAGGCTTCTATGGCTTCTGTAGAGTTACCGGTGAAACTCAGATTTACACCAATGCCGCACGCAACAGTCAGATTCTCACCTCTTATCACACCCCAAATGCAGTACCGCCTGTTCTATCCTAGGTAAAGAGGCCCGGGTTCCATTAAATAGCGGTGGCTCAACTTTTAAACTGCCATTCTGGATAATCTCCTAGCGTGCGGTGGGACTAGGAAGCCTGAAACTGGTGTCAATCACCACTGATTCAGATGATGCCAGGCTGATCGGTTGCGGTAGAGTCTGTTCAAAGCAGGGTGTTAGGTTAGATTGGGATGATTGGTTTTTATTATATACTGCACCGTATCCGTGTCACAAGAATCTACATATAGGCCGCCGCGCCGCACTCAGTACCTTCAGAAAAGTTTGCATGTTCTACTAGAGAATATTCCTTGAATGACGGCCGGACTCATTCGTGAAGGGAGAGCACTCCTGCGGAATTCATTCCAATGTTACAATGATAACAAAAATCAGTAGCGCTCACCGTCCTTCTTTTTAGCGTTTCCGCGCTTTTACATCGCCATGCGTTTCCTCTCCTTGTTGCTGCGGCTCTTCCAGCTGCCGCGATATTTCTTGTCATCCTTTTTGCTCATCTTTTCTTGGTTCCGGCACCCATTACCCCCTTCCCAATGGCAACCTCTAGCTCGTGTTAAGTCACTGCGGCACCCTTAGCACATACTTTAAACGCTCTAATGCTTGCCGCAATACCCACAGATCATCTATTTTGCAATTTCATCTCCACACCCACAATTTTTAGTGTGGCAAACATCGCACGGAAAGGCCTGACCACATGCAAAGCGGAACCACCGGAATGATTTTTGATAATGCTCGCAGGTCCCATTGTTCGGTAATTTCTTCCCAGTACCGCTAAAGACTTATGCCTTCTATGGCTTCTACAGAAAGTTGGGTAGAGGGATTTGCTTTCCAGACTGAAGGGCAAAATATGATGACTCAAATGTGAATATAAGCGGCTTAAAACAGTTTGGGCATCGGCACTTAGCCCCTTGAATATCGTGTGAAACGAAGAACTAGACGGAGTTTTAGACTGAAAGAGTTCCACATTAACATTGGATTATGATCACAGAGTCATCCATGAAGCTCAACACAAGAGGAATACAATTAACATGGGACACGATAAAGAGTGGCTCTGGGTGTCCGGAGTCTCCTTTAAACGCTTGGTTGAAGAGTTTTGATACGCAAGATATCTCATGTTTAACCGTACAAAACTAGCACAACTACTTGCATGCCAGAATATCTGAATTTAAAGTCTTGTATTCTTTATAGATAGCCGTAGAATCTAAGGTTAGGACGCTCATCTTAGAACACTTAGAACACATTACACTGATTTGGACCTTCTAGAATTGAATAATCATAGAATTTTCGAGCTATAGGTTTGTCAGTGAAAGACGCAGGCTGTTAGGAGATAGCTGTGGGTCATTTATAGCCAAAAAAGAATCAGTAACTTGAGCGTATGTGTCATAAATTGAGGACTCCGAAGAAGAAAAGGATGATTCATAATATGAATCTGAATCCTGCTCATCACTTATCGCAAATTCCTCTCCTTCGCCCTCTAGATACTACTACACTCGTATTCTCTTTATTTGCAGTGCTGCAAATGCTGAAATATCTGAGAATAACTATATAATTATATCAAAATTCTTTAGTAGTGTGATACCACTTTCAATTAGTGGTATATAACATTAAGGACTAGGAAGAGAATTAATCTTAGTTAAGAAGTCTTGTTCTGAATATTATCCTTATTATACTTATGCATGTCGTATATACTTATATACAGGTGGTCTTATCATGCATATGTTAAACTGCTTCAAGGTATCTTCTCTCCTGTCTAAATCTTTGATATTATTACCTGCATCTATATCAGATGATCTCAAGATTTGACTCATCTCTCTGCTAAGGATAGATAGAAACTGGTAATCACAATAATCGATTGATAACATTAATTCTGGGGGAAGCTATCGGGCTTGTTTAGTCAAAATATGTAATAGTTTACCTTAAGGATCAACTCTTATGAAAGATTTCTTTTCTGTTATTAGATTAATCGCAATAAGGAATGTTACGTCGACATCATTCTCAGAGAATAGAGTAGAAAATACTGGGAGCAATTTCGAGGCAGCAAAAGGAATCTGCTTTAATGGAACGTTGAACGAAAATATTATCTCTGATTCAGTGTTTTGATGTATGTTAAACCCATCATATCGTCTTGATAATACTAACATATCTTTTGTCATCTGATTTTGTTTGAGGTTTACAAGAATATCCCTATAAGTAACTGATTGAATTGTATTCCATGTTTCATTTTGAGAAATATCTTTAGGTAATACTTCTTAACCATCTATTTTTGGCTTTTATTATAGATTCCTCTGTTATTAAAATGATTTTTATTACGCGATTTATGCATGGAACTAATCTAGAGTAATTATTTCAGACTCATCATATATTTTCATTCTTTATTTCATTTGAAGTTTCTTAAACTCTTCGTTTTTCAACTCTTGCTCTGTCTTATATCTAAATTAGACATGCACCTACTATACCTAATTAGTTAACTATGTAACTACTTTTGGTTCCTCTATCTTCTCAACTTAGGTATCTGCTTGTTCAGCTAGAGTTTCGACTTAACATACTTATGATTGTGGGGATTCTATTGGTAACTATATTTTAGTGGCCTCTGGTAATGTATTGACTATTTCACACTCCTATTTAAATAAATAACGAAGACACGTGCAACCAGTCTCGTCTATTGCTTAATATCTTGTGAAATAACTCCATAATTTCAAAAGAAATTAGTCAAAATTGATACTAACCTGAATAAGCAAATTATTAACAGATGTCTATTTTGCTATATTTTCTACTAGTTTTTGGAATTCTTTTAAATAAGAGTAAGAAGCTTCTTTAATGATTGGTTATACTTTAATTTTTTTATTTTTAACAGCAACAATAATACTATAAGAGTCGACATCAACTTTAGCAGTCTATGGAGCTCTAATAATAAATTTAATCGTTTGATACTCTGCTTTAAAAAAAGGTCCATGGGTTATTAATTTTGTGTCATCAAAAGGAATAGTTGTGTTCTACAAATACGCTTAAACTAACTCCATGAGAAGTGGTGACAATAATAAATAATTATTAAATACAAATAAGTAACATTAATATCATTCAATTTCTTCCACTGACTTAAAAAGATACCTTAAAATCGTACAACATTCATGATCAACTGCTTAATATCTCTTAAAATATTTAAAAGGTCTTAGTAAAACTTAATCATAGTCAGACTAACATTATTTAAGTAATTCATTTGCAGAAGTTTCTTTTAATATTTTTTCGAGTTCTAATTAAAAGTCTTTTACATACAGTTCAGGTGCATCTTTAACTATAGGAAATACTTTAGGCTTCTTACCTAATAGTATGTACAAACTATATGAATCAACATCAACTTTAGCTGTATCAGGTGCTCTAATAGTAACTTTATATGTTAAATAACCATCTTTTATAAAATTACCAGTCTTAATTTCTTTTATGTCAGCTGATAATATATTAGTGTTAGAAATTAGCTCTTCCATTAATAAAGGAAAGATCTAATTTATTATTATTAAATTAAAGTTTATTTATTTATATATAATAACTCACATATCAAAAAATGTGTTTTTATCGCCTTATAAAATCTTTAACCTAGCCTCTTGAATATTTGATTGAAAAAGCAATGTCTGTCTTTTTGGTGAGAACGATCGATCCATATTCTTCCGATATTTTGCAGGTATTTTCTCACTATCTAAATTTCTACTAAATTTTCTTTTTTCATTTGACAACTTTTTTTCATACTGTGCCATCCATTTGATTCGTGACTTTCGCATATCATTTTTATTGCATTAAAAATACTCTTCTATGATTTAAGATATTTTATCATCGATTTTTCTAATTAGTTTTGTAGTAACTTCTTCATTTCCAGTTGGCCCAGGACAACCTACTTGTGAAGCTAACCTAGAAATAGATGTCTCTAGAGTATAATACTGGCAATCTAATAATAATTATAGTTTTTTATCCTCATCAAGATCAATATTTTTTATTTTTTATTTCTACTCTTCTTTTACTTTATAAACTGTCAAGAGCTCATTTATAAATTGTTCTTCCTCAAATTATACTACTTAACTGTCTAACTATTTATTAAGTAATTCTTCTTAAATAGATTATATGTTATTATCATCTGTAAATTTCTGGTTAAGTCGCATATATTCTTATTTGACATGGCTCGGACAGAGATTAACAATAGGAAGAATAAGAGTTCTTCTTAGCGATTTTATTGCTTCCAGCAAGGTTTTATTCATAAGATGTTCGTATCCGTCAATTTGTAAGGATTCAAATTAAAAGTCTTAATGTTAAGTCATGAAAACTTAATTAACTTATCTAAATATACATGAGTATCCATCATTCTCACTTAAATCAAGAGGTAAACATGTGTTAATTAATGTTTTCCTATTTTACATTATGGTTATATTTTCCTTCAACTCAGATGAGATTAATTAAAAAATTTAACGAGAATATACATAACTGGTTAGAATTTCATTTTCTTTTTTAACATTATTCATAATAGATTAAAACTATTGCAACAGACAAAAAATTTGTCTCTCGTTATTTGCATTAATTTCTGGTGGCTATAATTCAATATTTAACACTATTTCTGCCTATTTTTTAATAACTTGATCAGTTTCTGCTTATACAATACATTCTTCATTGTATATTAATGTTTCTCTTCTCTAAACTTTGTTTATAAGATAAATTCTTTCTTATTCACATCTACCTAAGAATAAGTCTGTTTCAGATAAAAATTTAGTAAGTGGACCAAATAATTAACCAGGAGTTTTTGGTCGAACTGGTGATACGGGTTATGGTGCATATTTTGTACGCTGTGGGAATCTACTACTCTTTATTTCTCTGAATTCTTACTAACGTGAAATTTTTGAATAAGGCCTCAGCATTTTATTTAAATTATTATATAATATACATAAAATTAAAATCATTAATACTTATTAGTCTATAAATTTATGATTACCGTATTTAGTTCTATATGTTCTATTTAATCTTCTATCTCTACTATTTATTATAAAATAACATCATTTGCATCCGTTTAGTTATCTAATGAAAATTATAAATTTTTCGTTTAATGCAAAATTTATGAAATCATATTGTCATAATAGTTTATTTAACTACGCACATCTTACAAAATATTAGATAATTGTCTAGATTAGCAGTTATACTCTTACTGAATTGCTGTTTGCTAATTTTTCAGTTCTTAATACATAAAAATGTAGTGCTTGTATTAAAGATTAACTGTTTCAAGATCCTCATCAAATTTTAAAGTTTATAACATAGGAGATGAATTATTCATTATTAGTGACGTCTGCAATGGTGTCCGAGGTTGTGGTGACGCAAATGACCAATTCATGATTTATAAATTAAATAAAAATATAGGCATATAAGTATATAAAATTTAGAGCAACAATTGGGTTCACAGGATATTAAGCAATAGACGAGACTGGTTGCACGTGTCTTCGTTATTTATTTAAATAGGAGTGTGAAATAGTCAATACATTACCAGAGGCCACTAAAATATAGTTACCAATAGAATCCCCACAATCATAAGTATGTTAAGTCGAAACTCTAGCTGAACAAGCAGATACCTAAGTTGAGAAGATAGAGGAACCAAAAGTAGTTACATAGCTAACTAATTAGGTATAGTAGGTGCATGTCTAATTTAGATATAAGACAGAGCAAGAGTTGAAAAACGAAGAGTTTAAGAAACTTCAAATGAAATAAAGAATGAAAATATATGATGAGTCTGAAATAATTACTCTAGATTAGTTCCATGCATAAATCGCGTAATAAAAATCATTTTAATAACAGAGGAATCTATAATAAAAGCCAAAAATAGATGGTTAAGAAGTATTACCTAAAGATATTTCTCAAAATGAAACATGGAATACAATTCAATCAGTTACTTATAGGGATATTCTTGTAAACCTCAAACAAAATCAGATGACAAAAGATATGTTAGTATTATCAAGACGATATGATGGGTTTAACATACATCAAAACACTGAATCAGAGATAATATTTTCGTTCAACGTTCCATTAAAGCAGATTCCTTTTGCTGCCTCGAAATTGCTCCCAGTATTTTCTACTCTATTCTCTGAGAATGATGTCGACGTAACATTCCTTATTGCGATTAATCTAATAACAGAAAAGAAATCTTTCATAAGAGTTGATCCTTAAGGTAAACTATTACATATTTTGACTAAACAAGCCCGATAGCTTCCCCCAGAATTAATGTTATCAATCGATTATTGTGATTACCAGTTTCTATCTATCCTTAGCAGAGAGATGAGTCAAATCTTGAGATCATCTGATATAGATGCAGGTAATAATATCAAAGATTTAGACAGGAGAGAAGATACCTTGAAGCAGTTTAACATATGCATGATAAGACCACCTGTATATAAGTATATACGACATGCATAAGTATAATAAGGATAATATTCAGAACAAGACTTCTTAACTAAGATTAATTCTCTTCCTAGTCCTTAATGTTATATACCACTAATTGAAAGTGGTATCACACTACTAAAGAATTTTGATATAATTATATAGTTATTCTCAGATATTTCAGCATTTGCAGCACTGCAAATAAAGAGAATACGAGTGTAGTAGTATCTAGAGGGCGAAGGAGAGGAATTTGCGATAAGTGATGAGCAGGATTCAGATTCATATTATGAATCATCCTTTTCTTCTTCGGAGTCCTCAATTTATGACACATACGCTCAAGTTACTGATTCTTTTTTGGCTATAAATGACCCACAGCTATCTCCTAACAGCCTGCGTCTTTCACTGACAAACCTATAGCTCGAAAATTCTATGATTATTCAATTCTAGAAGGTCCAAATCAGTGTAATGTGTTCTAAGTGTTCTAAGATGAGCGTCCTAACCTTAGATTCTACGGCTATCTATAAAGAATACAAGACTTTAAATTCAGATATTCTGGCATGCAAGTAGTTGTGCTAGTTTTGTACGGTTAAACATGAGATATCTTGCGTATCAAAACTCTTCAACCAAGCGTTTAAAGGAGACTCCGGACACCCAGAGCCACTCTTTATCGTGTCCCATGTTAATTGTATTCCTCTTGTGTTGAGCTTCATGGATGACTCTGTGATCATAATCCAATGTTAATGTGGAACTCTTTCAGTCTAAAACTCCGTCTAGTTCTTCGTTTCACACGATATTCAAGGGGCTAAGTGCCGATGCCCAAACTGTTTTAAGCCGCTTATATTCACATTTGAGTCATCATATTTTGCCCTTCAGTCTGGAAAGCAAATCCCTCTACCCAACTTTCTGTAGAAGCCATAGAAGGCATAAGTCTTTAGCGGTACTGGGAAGAAATTACCGAACAATGGGACCTGCGAGCATTATCAAAAATCATTCCGGTGGTTCCGCTTTGCATGTGGTCAGGCCTTTCCGTGCGATGTTTGCCACACTAAAAATTGTGGGTGTGGAGATGAAATTGCAAAATAGATGATCTGTGGGTATTGCGGCAAGCATTAGAGCGTTTAAAGTATGTGCTAAGGGTGCCGCAGTGACTTAACACGAGCTAGAGGTTGCCATTGGGAAGGGGGTAATGGGTGCCGGAACCAAGAAAAGATGAGCAAAAAGGATGACAAGAAATATCGCGGCAGCTGGAAGAGCCGCAGCAACAAGGAGAGGAAACGCATGGCGATGTAAAAGCGCGGAAACGCTAAAAAGAAGGACGGTGAGCGCTACTGATTTTTGTTATCATTGTAACATTGGAATGAATTCCGCAGGAGTGCTCTCCCTTCACGAATGAGTCCGGCCGTCATTCAAGGAATATTCTCTAGTAGAACATGCAAACTTTTCTGAAGGTACTGAGTGCGGCGCGGCGGCCTATATGTAGATTCTTGTGACACGGATACGGTGCAGTATATAATAAAAACCAATCATCCCAATCTAACCTAACACCCTGCTTTGAACAGACTCTACCGCAACCGATCAGCCTGGCATCATCTGAATCAGTGGTGATTGACACCAGTTTCAGGCTTCCTAGTCCCACCGCACGCTAGGAGATTATCCAGAATGGCAGTTTAAAAGTTGAGCCACCGCTATTTAATGGAACCCGGGCCTCTTTACCTAGGATAGAACAGGCGGTACTGCATTTGGGGTGTGATAAGAGGTGAGAATCTGACTGTTGCGTGCGGCATTGGTGTAAATCTGAGTTTCACCGGTAACTCTACAGAAGCCATAGAAGCCTTAGTCATTTGAGTTGTTTTGTCGGAGGCTGCTAACAACAACGAAAACAAGCAATCACATGATGCAGGCTAAGGTTCTGGGTATGATGCTTAATGGGATGATTCCGCAACCAATGTTGATTCTGTGCAACGGCGTTCGCACCCTCAGATTAGCCATCTAGGGCTCCGACAAACTACCTTAGAATAGAAAACCAATGGAGAGACACTTCAAATTAAGGCGAGCAGAACAGTTTAGAAATGAAACATTTCTAAACTGATGCCTCTTTTCGTCGTCGTACCCAGCAGCAGGGTTATCGTCAGCAGGTCAAATCAAGCGAAGGGGTGCAGTTCCTTGAATCCAGAGCTTGGGAAATACCGCGATGGATATTGGCGCATGATGCTTTCCGCGCGCCGCAAGTTGCGCTGTCAGACCCTCTAATGCATAACCCAAGCCCATTTTAGGAGTGGGTGAAATGCGCGATAAGAAAACCCAATATAATGTGGATTTGCCTCCAATTTTGTGAGAGTATATGTAATGCGTCTATCTGTTAATCCACTGAAAATTTTATTCTAACGTATCCAATAGGTATTGGCTCCCTATGTATTACTATGTTTCAAGGAGATGTCTACAGTGGTGCGGAAACTATATAATCCCATATATCTGAAATTATATAAACTCCACCCCCGCCAAAGTAGAAATATCATACTATACTTAAGTATACCCTGATCAAATGAACGCCCAGCAAAAAGAACAGTTCCTGAGCGAGATACGCCAGGTGGTGAACGTGCCCGACCACCAGCTGCTAAGCGCGCTCACCAACCTCCCCAACGACGAGCGGTACGGCATCTGGACCCAGATCTCCCGGCGCATCGGCGTCAGCCAGCGCATGACCGCGGACTACTTCCACAACACCTGGTCCAAGCAGTTCTTCAAGCGGCCGCACCAGTACAAGAACGAGATCCGCGAGCTGCTCCAGGAAGCCCTGCAGCAGGAGGGCACCGCCACCGCCGTTGAGAGCGTCATGGGCTGCATGGCGCAGCGCCACGGCAACGCCTTCCACAAGCAGGAGCTGCGCACCTACATCAAGCGACAGGCCGGCAAGCGCCCCGAGTTCACCGGCCTCTAGATCGATGGGCTGCTAGCCATCCTGGCGAACGTTCAGTGAGTTAGCCAAATCACTAGCGGATTTAAAACGCAATGTAAATGGGCATCTGATTCCAATCAAAATGGAGTGTGACTAAAAGTGACAAGGAAGGAATGTGGTATCAGGTTTGGACCTGTCATTGGGTAGGACAAGAATTAGCTATAATATTTTAGTACTCACTCCACGAAATGACGCATAATGCCCACTGCTGGACCGCGTACGAGACGCAGCTTCTGGAGACCGCGGTGCTCCAGTTCGGCCGGGACTGGGACGCTATCAGAGAGTCAGCGCTGCCACACCTCGAATCTGGTTCGATTCGCAATAAGTACTACAAGTTGGGGCTCCACCTGGGACAGCGCCGACATACCAGCTGTCCAGTACCTACGGTTGAAGAGATATTATCGCAAATATACAGTATCATGAACGGCGGCCTAAGCTGAATGAATGGGTGCCGAATGAACGGAGTCCATAGCATTATCAAATTTAAGTTAGAAATAGATCCAATCTGAGCTAGCATGTGGGGGATGGCTTTTATTTCTGCTCGTAGGGAGCAGACATTTATATGAATCTATTTATAGCAACGTTTTGAAATATCCGAATGGATATCGTCCTGCCGCGAAAAAATTTATTCTAACTTGGAAGTCATATGTTACTTTATGTTGACACTCCGAGTATTGCCACTTTCGGACACATAATCATCTACAGCTGCTTGTGTCCTAAAATGGAGCTGGTTGTGCTAGTGATAGGTGGGTGGGTGCAACGCACCGAAGCAGTGCTGAGCGTGGTCTGCTATAATGGGCAATCCATGCAGAGGCTGATCCCTGCACGAGTGCCTTCCGCCACCTACGAGAGGGGTGTCCCCGCAATTTTCGATCTCACGCGCACGACTCAGGGTGTCCTTTACCGAAACTGCTCTCAACCTGCCTCGCAACGTAAGCTGCTTCTGTGGGTGTGCATCGACTTGGTCTGGGATCAGCGGTGCCAGAACCAGCGGCTCAGGTACAAACTGACCATATTGTAGTATATGACATTGCTGCACGTTTTGACCGAGTTGTTTTCGGCGTAGTATTCTACCACTTATCCTGTTTACAATACTATTACCCGTTCTGGGAACGCTAGGTAAAGAGAAAACTGCATCTGCGCAGACGACCACACCGGCAGAGGTCCCGCCCCCACGTCCGGGCACGCGGGCAAATAGCGAAATTATCCAGTTACACAATATTCGCTAATTAGATGGAGCATCAAGTATTAGCAAATATATGGTGGTAATAAAGGGAAGATGTAAGTGCTCCTCAGAATTAGTGTAAGTTATGCAAAATATATGCAAAAATTAAAAACATATAGTTAGTGAATATCCATTAACATACAGTATAAGATTATTTTGAATATTATATTTAAATATTGATACAATAGTTTATTTATAATGATTTAGAGATAAAACATTAATACAATATTTTATATAATATACGGAGATTATTTTTCTTAATAAATACACAAATAAAAATAAATCGTAAAGTTTACGTTTATATTCTAATTTTAAAATATAAAATATACATTTGTATCTCTAAGATCTCATATTGTTATAAATTTATTGGATTTACATTTTCATCATTTTCTGTAATACTATTTTTGTTTAATAAAAAATAATATACTGTTGTTATAACCAGTTGTTTTTTAAAGTGAAGTTTATTTATAAGCTTATACGCGAATATTGGTCTAAATTCATATAAGTGATCTAACCAAGTCAATGATTCAATAAAAAATATTAAAAACACCATCTTTAATAAATTGTCTTAAAAAATCTATTATTATTAGAAAAGTTATTTATAATAGGATTTTTTTACGGTTTGGAAATAAAGAATTAAATTTGAAGATTATAATCAGTATTAACTAATATCTGAATTATAATAGGAGTAAACCTAAATTTTATAAAAGTTGTGGTTCCTCATTATAACCGTTTGTATAAACTATATTAATACTTATTGAGTAAGTTAATATTATAATATCACTTCTCTGTATTTTATCAAGAAAACTATTTATATCGCAAACCCAGAGAGATAAACATTGTATGTAACTTACACCAATTAACCAGTTCATATAATTTACCAAATTCTAAACCAATAAATATTAAGGTTCAGCAGGTTCAAAAGCAAGTAAAAGATTAGTTTATAATTAACTTTTTAGTTTATTATAAAGTAGTGTTTTCATAATATTATATTTTTATTTTATATAATATTAGTTTATTTCATTAATCACTCAAAAAATGAGAGTAGATATGGATGAGTTTGTATTACCAGGTATTTTATATATTTTAATATTTTGTGTGATCTATAGTGTTTGTAATAATAATAACCTCTTGAGTGCATGATGTTGATAAATATTATTTAGCTATTAATGCTATAAAAGCTAAATTTTTTATACTTAGTTAAATAAATATACTAGGAAGAGATAATAAGTATCAAAGGTTACAACTAGTACGTAAAAAGTGTTGTGAGTAGATAGTTGATTAATTTTATAATTTATAAATGCAGCCGTGTAGTATAAACGTTTAATAAATGGGGATATCAAGTATGCGAAAAAGTGATGCATATTGTAAATTTTGTGATAAATTTTTAATTTGAAAAAATGTAAACCATTATATTTACGGCATTATTCTTATAGTTGCTTTTAGTAACACTGTAATTAATAAATTTGATAGTTTAATATCTTATTAAATCGTGATATTCAACGATAGTGCATTAAATATAAAACAAAAATATTATGATAGGAAGAATAATGCAAATAGTAAATAAAATGTAGTAATATATAGCTACTATATGAATTTTCAACAATATTCTTCAGTTTCAAGCAAATTAAAGATCATTATAGTTGTAATAGTTTGGTAAAAAATCAGATTAACTAATATATATGATAAATTATTTCCTCAGGTGGCAAAATAAAATTGCCTAACTGATTGAGTAGCAGCTTAATAGATTCTCTGCCATGATAAAAAATTCTAGGTATAAATTTATGTATTAATTTCAATAAGCAAACCTCATAATACCCAATACTCACCAAAATTGATATATTACCATTAGGAAATTTCATGCTATATAACACATGTTACTCATTTTCTGTCGTTATAAGTACCAATAAACTTTGTCTATATTATCATATAACTTAATAATAGTCGATAGTATGTCGGTTAATATAATGATACAGATAATTATTTTGATATATCACTACTATATTCAGTTATTTTTGTGATTCTATAAATAAATCAATATTTTTAATATCAACTACATTAATCACCATAATTTTTTTATACATCGTAGTAGGAAAAACATAAGAGTAAGAACTACTACTTGATTCCGAGCGTTGTTAAAAAATTAGTAGCTTCTTATTATATACCAAAATCACTGTAACTAAAACATTGTTCGGGCCCTAGTGTTTTTCATAGTTTTAATTTTAATTTAAATGAGTTCCATACTAGATTCAATATTATACATCCTTTTAATAAGCTTCTTAACAATAATACGTTTTCCCGCAATCATTTTCTATAGTTATTATGTTGTTACTTCTTCTTCTGATTCCGAAAAGCGTTGAAAATCAATAAGTTTACATATTTCTGGAGAAAAATTTCGTATATTCAGTGACGAAGTTTATATTGGTGTTTTGGTTAGAAAAAGTTTTCTTGTTTTCATTTTTAAATATGTTAAATTAGTACATAATTATATATTAATAATTTATCTTAATAAAACAATAAATGATTAGCAATTATATAATATTTGTTATTAGAAATTAGTAATAATAAATTAGACAAACAAAACTACAATTAACACTTTCTCGTTTCCCAAATTCAACAATATTGTATTTTCACTTTGCCCATTCATCGTAATATGACTGAATCTCGCTTTTCTTCTCCCCATCTATTTGACGCCAAAGATCTTTCCAAGCTACCTTTTCAGCTTCTGTAAGCTTGTTAAATTACAGATGGACCATTTATAATAGCTATTAACTAAACTATACTTCTCTATTGGATTCTCTAAATTTCTTAAGATGAGCTACTGTATAAATTAGCCTAGAGAAGTTTTATTTGGCAGCATCTGATTTTTACTTTCTTTACACAACCTTCTGCTCCTCATCTATCTATTTTTATTCTGGATTTTCCTCGTAAAACTTGATCATTTCAATCTGATACTACTTGTATTATGCCTAGAAATTATCACCAAAAGATTTTTTAGTTTCTTCAGGAAGCTGGTGCCACGTTTCGGCAATCTATTTTGCTGAATAGGTTGGGTTTTAGTGCTTGAAATCATTTGAATATTAAAAATATGGCGTTTGAGGACGTTGAGGTCTATTCATTAAAAAAGTGGAATGTAAAAATTAATATATAATTATTATATACTGTATAATATAAAATAAATAAATGGAACAGCTATTACTGTAGCGGCTACCTAACCCTATTTTTGATATTTTCCCAGAATTTCCGACTCTTGCAGATGATCTATCAATAAGTGTATTTTTGGACGATGAAACTATCACACAGATAGCGAAAGACTTCGAACTGACTATTAGCGCCACGAAACTAGATATAATCAACCTAGCACCACTAATTGCCGAACAATCAGCAACAGAGTCTAACGAGCCTTCAATTACGGAGACACAACCGTCGACGAAAAATTTCGCTGAGTTTGGCTGTACTTAATTCGAGCTACAAGTACTCTGCGATTAAATATTTAATAATACAATATAATAATTAGTTCCAAATAATTTTCCTCTCCAAATTTATCTTTCGCCAATTTCATGTTTTTAACTGTACAAGCTCAATTCTGAGCCAGATTTCGCCGAAAGCCTTCTTTACTTATGCCAGCTGACCCTGACACGCCACCCGGATCCGCAGTTTCTCAGTTTCTCATAAAAAGTTATATATCATTATTATATGTAAATACACAAAAATTTAGAAACCGTTTTATCCGTTTGCTGCCTTTCCGAAGATATTTGGCTCCTAATGATTTTCCAGAATTTTTTAACCGTAGAAATTGCGTTTTCACTCCTTTCCAATCAAATCTCCGAAACTGCATTCAAGTTTATAGTGAAAAGGTACATTTTGGACCTCGAATTCGTTTATTTTTTGGTTAAAAACGGGAAAAATCCGGCTCAAATTTTGCCAGAATTATCTAAATTAGACCTTTTGATACTCAGTAAGAACTTGCACGAAATCGTGGAAATGGAAAATTTTGGAGTTGAAAAATGTAATTTAGGAATGGAAAATGGAGCGGTGATGTACTTGAAGGTCGTAAATTTGTTGTATTCCAATTAGATATTATGTTGTGGAAATTGTGGGTTTCCAAGCGAAAACAGCTGTTTCAAATGCGATTTTTATGCGAAATTAACGAATTTTGAAATGTAAATTAAAGTGGAAAATAGTGTTGAATATTAATAATTATTTAACATATAATAATATGATAACCCGTAGAATAATAAAAATGGAGTGGAAAATTTTGAGTTGGGTATTGATTCTGATACGCTTATTAATTACGCTATTTTAAGATCGCAAGCTGCAGTTTTTACGGCTAAATTAGTGTATTTTTTCACAATCCACGGATCGATTAATTAAGTGAAAAGAATTATCGCGGAAACGTTAATTCTAGCCCAAAACAAGTTTTTATAATTCAATTCAAAAGCAATTTTCCACTCCCTTTTCACAAGTAAAAACGTTCAAGTTTCTCACTTCGCACTATCAAGTTTACCTAAAATTTTTGCAGCTAAAATAGATATAATAGGTGTATTAGAATAAATCGTTTTTTCTGCAAATTCGGAGCTGGAAACACTGAATTCGAAATCTAAAATCACTAGTTTTCAAACCCTAATACGCGAAATTTACACCAATTTCGCTCCGTTTTTATTGCTCGAAAACGACGTTACAGGCCTCGCGCTGCTCCAAAATTTGATTTCTAACGTGCAGCTCGAAATTGAAATTCAATTCGATTTTCCACTCCCTTTTGACGAATTTGAACTTTCTCAAATTCCCCAATTTTTCGAATAAGGAGCGAAAAGTCAAATTCTATTTCAATAAATCGTTTCCTGCGCGCAGTTGGGGCTGCTTTTCTGCCCAGAAATCCTCAAATTCGATTTCTGGCGCGCAGTTCGCATTTTGGAGTTCCTGATTTGCGAGATTTAACGCTTCAAAATGGGCCTGGAACTCCTGCTTTCGCTCTCCTGCACACTCACTTTTTACGCAAAAATTCACAAAATTTCAGGCGATTTTGGAGCGATTCTACAGCTTTTAAAGGAACGGAAAATAGAAAATTTACAGTTGTTTCTGTAACTTTTAAAATTATTAGAATGTAGTAATAATATAGATAAAAAATTTGTAAAAATGCTGTAGAAAAATTAATATATAGAAATTGTATAATTATCGTAATAAATATGGGGAGTGGAAAATGATATTGAAATAATATAAATGTAAAATTAAGAAAATTCTACGGCGAAAATTTCCACTCGTGACCTTGAAAATTTCTATTTTTAATGTTATTTCAGCGTTCAAACCAATTTCAATACCACTGAGCGAAATTCTGAGTTAAAATTGCTTTTTAACTCCATTTAAGAAAAACTTGCAGATTTCAGCCCTCAGAGCGATATAGACCAGCTCTATATAAACTTGATCTAGCTACAGCAGCTCAAATCAGGTCTTTTACTTCCAAAAACGGCGCTGCGGCAGGTAGTTCCTATCCTGGTCCAGAGCAGAAACGAGTCAGTGCTCCACTCAGCGAAGAGCTGCCTCGCAACGCTCGCTCGGCGCTTCCGGGGTGCACTGCGCTTCGAGTTTGTGGGTGTCCTGAAGACGCAAAAAGCAACTGCAAACTTGAACCTCCTCACTTGGCTCTTTGTTTTAAGGCATATTTAGCTTGAGGAACGTGAGGTACTGGGAATGGAACGGCTGCTCGCGGCGAATCTCTTATATGTTGGCTTGGTTTCAGGCCGTTTTCGGGTGCGCTGGGCACGTGAAAATTGGTTTCTAGACGATTTCTACCGTAGGGTGCGTGATGCAGAGGAAGGAGTGATAGGGAGAGATGACGGCGACGGAGGGAACGGGTTAGATGCGTTTGTTTCGCGGGTAATGAGAGGGGCTGAGTGAAGTTCATAGTAATGTGTACTGGTTAGAATGAAAATAGGTATAGTCATTTTTCTACTGAAATATGACAAAGTTCAGCTATAATCAGCTATTTTATTATAAGAGAAGTTTTAATGAGCATAAATCATATTGAATCAATTTAGAATTAGTTAAAAATTGAGTTGCAATACTGCAAAATTTGTGGTTTGTAGATTTCTATATGATTTTACTGTAATTGATGATGTTATGGAGTCGTTGTTTATAAATATATGTAAATTGTATAATAATAAGTTTTAAAGGAATAGACTTCGGATGGAGAATAAATACTTTATATAATATAATAATTATATTTTTGAAGTAGGAACAGATGAACGTGGTTTACGTTAGGACAGATGAATGGAACAGTAAAATATCTATTATAAGAAAGTATACTTAGGTTAAAAATCTATAAATATTGCAAGTTCAGTTTATTTTATACTGGTAAAGCTTTAAATTATATATTTGTAACAGAAATACTACAGAGTTTCCTATTTGATCTATGATGTAAGTGTTCTTTATAGAAAAGTGTTACAATCATAAAAAGCCTATTTTTTAAAAGTTAGATAGGGAGAAGGTTAATTATCCCTTGATAATCTTAGGGACTATATTGTAATTAATAAAAAATTAAGATGGCTGCTTAACGATAAAACATTGAATATGTAAAGTTTATTGTGTAAATAGTAATAGATAAGTAAGATTTTAATCAGCTACTCAAAATGGTACCAAGAATATTTTTGTTTTCTGCCAAACCGGTATTGCAGATGGTTACGTTTTAAAAACCATAAAAGATTACTTTATATAATAGATTTTATAAACTCTAATAAAGTTTATTTGGTATAGAACTTTTTATAACTCATTATAACTGAAGTAAATATATTTTAACCATAAAGGAATCAATAATAGTAAATATTTTAAGATATTTACATATAGTTTGAAAAGCGTAACTATACTTTTACCATAATACTTTATGGTTTGAAGTAAGTTGGTGGTAGTTTCATGCTAGGCTTTTATACTGCAGATCTTGAAATTAACAGTGTCCGCTCCCACATGCAGTAGCGTTTACAAATTGCGCGCATGGTAGTTCAGATTTGCAGGCCTGACACGGTGTTTCAAATTTTTGGTTAGGAAATGCTCGGTTGGGCTTAGAATATTTTGCTATCGTCTTAGTTTTAGCTTTATTGGTGCTTGTATACGGTATTGTCGCGTCTTATTAGTTATAGCTAAATATGAGTGCGGCGCACCGTAAAGTAATACTGCAAATACATTTTTTAGGCGAGCAGGATACCACCCTTATGCGCATTAGTTATGCAGAGTTGATATGCAGGCTGCATTGTTTGCGCTCACACGTGCAGGAGAAATTTCTAACTATTCGAGTTTACTATTTAATGTTTTAGATTATCCGTGCTGATTACCATATTAACTCGGTTCTGGTCCAGCCCGCTAGACCAGATAAAAGCATTGATGGACAGCGCCGTGAGCTACCTACTCAAGCCTAGTCCGCACAAATAATTATATATTACCAGCAATCAGCAATTTCACATACCCTATTATTATACATGTTAATATACATAAACCACTTTTGCTATAATGAATATAACAAGTATATTGCAATATTGCACCCACCTACTATAAAACATTATATCAGGTTACGCTCCCTATTTACATAGCATAGTATAATAGTACCTATTAATATTTTCTAAATGGAGGTAAGCTATGCTTCTAATGTATGCGACTACAGCGATAAAACAGTTTTAGTAGAGAACATGGAAGATTCGATTACTATTATCAATTCTTATAGGGTAACCCTCAAAAAGTATGGATACTACGATGCTGCGTACCATGATAAATGCAAGTTTTTCCAGGTTGTCGATAACGTTCACCAGCTGATCGATACGTAGAAATTAATATTAACGAGCGAATACTACTAGCTAGCGAACTTAGTAGGCTAAAAATTAGGGGATATCGGCAACTAAGAACTAGCTTTTGAGTATAAAGCATAGGTTTTCAATAATTAGCATTATGTTGTGCTGAAATCAAAAGTTTTGATATGCGAGCTGAACGGAATCACTGCAATCTGGCTGACTGAGGCAAAAAAACCTTTAAACGTTACGTATTAACGGTATTAACGTGATTTTCAATAGTAGCTACTAAATAGCCGATGAAAAGGTATTCGAGCAGTATCCTATCCTACCTGTAGAAATAAATCTCACCAATGCACAGCTTGACCTGTTTTCAAACCTATTTTTATAGTACTGTAAAAAGATCACATGCGTAGATTCAAGTCCAAGTAACTCTAAGCGAGTTCTGGAGAATGCTTGCATTAAAGGTAGGGTATAGTTAAATATGATAGAGGACACGATTTTTACCGATAGGTTTAATATTGTTTACTTCTAATAAGCCGAGTAAATCGATATTTAGGCTAATCTACCGTTTAATATTCGCAACAAAAGATTAATATGCTTTTAAGGTAAACCATATCTTTGTTAGGTCGTTGAGCAGGCGATAAATTCTCTAGTTACTGAGTTCGAAGGCTAGATTCAGATAAACGCAGACACTAACAGTTTGGACTTGACCAGGCCTGAGTCCGCCTAAAGAGACACGATAGAGGCCTTAGAATTACGGGAATCAAAAGTTTCTGTGCTAAAGCTCAATGCAACAACCCGCATAAGTAGTGTTGTTGTTAGCGGTAGCACTGTAGAGGAGATGATAATGTATACGGAGCAGAATAAATGCTCTAAGTTTATGGATATCTTTGCGGGAGTCAACTAGATAGCCGATCTAAAAAAGCTTGTATTGGATCCAGGGCGGTTCTTCAGCAAAAGGTATTCTACAAAGCAATCAATGGAAAAATTTGTCATAGGAGAGCATACACAGTGCCTGGAGCATCTTGAAATCAGCTTTTACGCAATTCTTAACCTGGAAATTCTGTGCAAAGTCCAGAACTACATCCTTAACAATGTGGTCATCGGGAATTTTTCATATGCCTTCCCCGATAGTTTTTAGGGGCTAACTCTAAAATCAGATTTTTACAATTACAGTCAGTAGTAGTGTAAGGCGATGGCGCCGCACGACAGCTTCCTACTGGATTGCGTTCCGTATTGTGAGGGCTTGGTTAGATTGTCCCTAGAGGAAGTCCTGCTGAGCGGGGAATAAAGCCAGCGTATATTTGATACGTTTTGCAGGTAAACCTTTGAACTTATATCCATTGTGAAAGTCGACTAGCTGATCGTTCCTGAGCACATTTTCACCGAGGTGCAGCACAGTTTCAGCCTCATTGGGAATCTCACAGTAATTGATACAGAGAAGACAGAGTTGGTGGAGCAGAGCTATCACTGCCAAATTTTGCACAGCTTTTCGCTCCCAAAATGCATGAAACGGTTGAACTTGTTCGAAACTGAAATTTATGAACCTATCGCGGATTCCGCATCAGGGCATGCTGAATCTGAATCGGTTGTGGGTGCGTCTGGAGATGCTAATAGGATGCCGGGTATTGTGGTTCTGGACCGCAAATCTGCTGCTTTACACAGCAATGAAGAACCGCATACCAAACATGAGCGCATGCTAGAGACGTTCATTGACAAGGATCTTCTGTCTACAGCGCTACAGAGTTGCGAGGTTTTGGAAGAACTCTCGATCTCGAGATACATGGTGCACAATAATGTAAATTTTATATAATTGTACATCGTCAACACT
This sequence comes from Spironucleus salmonicida, assembly GCF_000497125.1. NCBI lineage: Eukaryota > Fornicata > Diplomonadida > Hexamitidae > Spironucleus > Spironucleus salmonicida. The sequence continues at coordinate 1,031,498 of NC_090598.1, forward strand.
CTTAAGAAGATATCACTTGATAATATTTAGATCTCAACGTTGTCGCTACCTGTTTTGCTAGACATCAAGTACGTGAAAATTGTAGGGGTCAAGATTCAAAAAAGCTGTGTTTCCTAGTTCGAGTAGTTAATAAAAATGAAATCTATACAGTACTTATATATCAATAGCATTAAAGTCGCCAAATCCGCGTCGTATGACCCCGAACAGCTATCACACTTGAATATCGATAGTTTTGTCTTGAGGGCGGGATTGAAGTACTATTTAGGGCTGAATATTAAGATGACGTATTATTACAAGGAGGGCAGAATGTTCAAATAGCACCAATCATCTTACGACAGACAGATTACGTGGGAGGATGCAATCATGTACCATGTAGAATTGGTGTTCCCAGTGCGCTTGAAGCGATTTGTCCAGTTTAAGCAGCTATTTTTCCTTGTAAAGCATAGCTCTGGAGTGCTCAACGCGGACCAGAAGTGACAGAGTTAATTTCTTTATCGAGCGTACTTGAGGTTGCGAGTATTCGGGGCTAGTACAACCGCCAAAACCGACATGCCAGTTTGCATTCGCAATGCGCAAGTAAACGCTCATCTGTGAGTGGCCGTTTGCCGTAAATACCAAAGATGCTAATTCGCGCGCGTTCCGCAAAATCGTAGCGCAAAAGTACTGCTACGAGCATACGACTCGCATCGGCACGCGCGTCGCACGCATTCTATAAGCGTGGACGTGGACTACTAAGCGGCCGCCTCTGGTGACCAAGGTCGTACGCAAACACCACCAGGCAGTGGCCGGACCCTGCCCGACGCTAGCAACATGTCCCAGCGCTCGCGTTTCATTTCACTGCATTTTGGAGTATTATTATACCGAGGGCGGGATACTTGCCGCATCGCATTATGAACTCATCCAACCCATTCGCAACCTCGATCACACCAACGCTCAAGTCCTCCATGAAGTCCTTCCAGCGCCCAGCCACGCTCTCCCTCTCGGCCCTGAAGAAGCAGAATAGGGCCTTCTACGAGGACTTCGCGGTGCAGGAGGCCGAGAAGCGCGCTGCGAAGCTGCAGAGGCAGGAGCAGCTGCAGGCGGCGAGGTCCCAGAAGCTCGAGGACGCAAAGAGCCTGGTCCAGAGCGAGATCGAGGCGTGCGAGTTTCCCAAGCGCTACACCTCGCAGCTGCAGCAGCAGGTCCTCTACCGCCGGATGTGCGAGCACCAGACGCTGAAGCAGCAGCGCAGCACCGCGGTGCAGAGCGCCGCGCCGGCCTCCCCCGCGCCGGAGGCCAGCGACCTGCTGCTCTCCGTGCAGCCGCCGCGCCCGACGATCTACGCGAAGAAGTACCACGAGCTGAACCGGAGCGAGTTCGTGGCCCGGGAGCTGGAGTTCGTGCGGCTCCTCACGCACTCCACCACCACAATCAGCTGCGCCGGCGGGCTCGTGGAGGGCGTCGCGGGCCGCCTCGAGGGCCTGGACCGGCTGGAGGCGGGCATCGACAGCGGTTTCGCCAAGCTGGCCGAGATACAGCATCTGGTGTTCGCGGAGGCGAGCTCGGAGGCGACCAAGAACGACGACCTGGGCCAAATCATCGAGGCGCTCGCGCAGAAGGAGACCAGCCTGCGCATGACGCTGGACGACCTGCTGGGCCACATCTCGCTCGAGTCGCAGCTGCTGAGCGCGAGCTTGCGGTCGAAGCTGCTCGTGGACAGCCTCGCGCAGCTGGGCATCCTGAAGGCGTCGGTGGCCGAGCTGCGCGTCAAGGAGGAGGACCTGATGCGCCAGATCAAGGACCAGGGAAATGACACCAAGTCGCGGCTGCAGACCCCCACGGCCTCGGCGGCGGCCGCACACCACTTCGAGCCAAGCGTGCCGCAGAGCGCGCACGGCGTCCAGGAGCCCGCGCTCGAGGGGGAGATGGACGCGCTCCGCCTACCCGAGGTCATCAAGTTCGCGTCCTACTCGCACCGGCTGGCCGACTTCCAGGACGAGACGTACCAGAAGGTGAACAGGCAGGACACGGCGCTGGTGTTCATCGACTTCAACCTGGCCGACATGCTGCGGGACATCCGGGGGCGGATCATGGCGGCCACGTCCGTAGACATTGCACAGCACTACGACATTGCGCTCCCGCAGATATCCGACCCGGGCCAGATCCAGGTAGCGGCCTCGCGGACGACGAACTTCAACCGGGGCGACAGCCTGGCCGAGCGGGTTTGCGACGCGCTGGTGCGGTGCCAGAAGCACGAGCTCTTCAGGGCCTTCGGGCAGTTCCAGAACTTCCGCATCGACAAGCAGTTCTACGACTTCGACCTGGAGAAGGTCGGCCTGGCGTACGACCTCCGGCACGGCCTGCCGGTGCTGAGGGAGGCGTTCGACCTGCTGATCCACTCCGTGGTGCCGCCCAACCTCCACTTCAAGTCCGTGATCCAGTGCCTGGAGTGCCTGCAGCAGGCGAGCGTGAACCAAACCGACAAGCAGAGCGACCTGCAGCAGCTCCAGAGCCTCCAGAGCGCCGCACGGACGGATGACTCGTGCGTGCAGGCGCTGCAGCACCAGATCTGCCGCTGCGAGGAGAGCATCGCGCGGGTGAGGGCGGAGACGGAGGCGATCTACGGCTTCTACGTGCCGCTGGAGACGGCGGGGCTCGGAGCGCAGGAGCTGGAGGAGCACATCCGGGTGCTCCAGATGTGCAACCAGTACGTGCTCAAGGACGGCCGGCACTACGTGCTGAACAAGTCTCCCCTGGTGCAGAAGGTGCAGTTCGCGGCGAAGCCCTACCGCTTCCTCAAGGAGTTCCAGCTGGACGACATCCGCGAGCAGCAGCACTTCCTCCAGCTCGCCCTCGCGAACCTGGCGGTGGGCCTGCGCTTCGCCTCCCGGGCCGAGCGGGACGGGCTGCTGGCGGACGGGGTACTGCAGAAGACCGAGATCCTGTTCGACCGCTCCAAGGAGTTCCTGGCCCGTGTCAGCCCCCTGGAGGTCCGCGCAGCGAAGCGCAAGCTGGCGGCGGCGCACCGGAAGCGGTTCGAGCAGGCGAAGAACGACGAGATGGTGCGGGTGCCGCGGAAGGTCTACCGCGAGGAGGCGGCCGAGGAGTTCGCCCGGCCGCACTTCACGAAGCCCGCGATGGCCCGCAAGGTGGAGGGCGCCCAGCGCGAGACCGTGCTCACGCGGACGATCAAGGAGCACCAGCGGCAGTTCGGCGTGGAGGGCGCGGAGGAGGGCTTTTACGACTGAGCGTATAATAATTCACTCGGGCGGAACTTAAATGCACAGAGTTCCCGAGACCGCCAGGTCCAGGGCCTCCAGACAGGGGGCGCGCGCCTCACCCGGAGCTGGGCCGGAGAGCTCCATGCTGTCGATTGCGGACCTGCAGACGGCGCTGGAGCACAAGATCGGGGTCGCCAGGCGCACGCTCCGGCGGCCCGACGAGTCCGACATCGCCCAGATCGTCAGCACCCAGCGGCAGACCGCTATGCACCATGCCGTCGCCCCGGGTAGGCACCACCAGTTCCCCGCGCCCCTGGGGGACGGCATGCCGGCTGCCCCGCTCGCGGCCACGCACCAGGCCGCCCCAGCACCGACCGCGGTCCGGGAAGCGCCATCCCAGGAGGCTCTGCAGCAGGAAGCCGCCCTCACCGCGGGCCTGCGGGCTGAGATGGGCGCCATCCGCCGCGAGCTGGAGGGGGTCAGGCGCCAGGTGGCCCGGTTCAGCCTCGCCGAGCTCGACGCCGCGAGCGCGCTGGCGGGGAAGCAGGGCGAGCTGCTGGGGCTGGCGAACGCGAAGGTGGCGCGCATCCGTGGCATTGTGCAGTGAGCGTCTTTCCATCTCCACCCCTCCCAAAATGCTGCGCCTCCGGAAGGGCTACGAGCTGCAGCGGCAGAACCACCGCCCGCAGGAGCCGGTCTTCAACCACTGGCAGATCTACACCACGGAGCGCATCGACCTCTCGGAGCCGGCGTACGTGTCGAAGTCCCAGATCCAGGGCAACTACCGCCCCGCCGCGGAGCAGTACTACCGCTTCAGCGACTACGACCCGCAGCTGCTGGTGCGCAGGGACCGCGGGCAGCTCAAGTCGGGCTACAGCCAGAGGCGCGTGCCGCGGGGATACCGGCTGACGGAGGACTTTCAGTGAGCGGAGGGATATATATATGCATTGACACGGCGGCCAGTGAAAGAGAGAAAGCATCACTGCACGGCGTCCGGAAGCAGGCCGCTGCCCGGGAAGCTTATCTTGCTCCCCTTGTACTGCGCTGCGAGCTCCTGCCTCAAGGCCTGCGTGGCGGCGCAGGTGGGCACCGTGATCTCGAACTGGACCACGCTGCTGTCCCAGGTCACCTGGCCCTCGTTGGAGGCGTGCCTCACGTAGGTGATGGTGCCCGCGTACTTGGCGACGATGCGCGTGAACTGGCCCAGCTGGCCGGTCTTGCTGGCGATGATGAGCTTGACCTTGAGCATCTTGCCGAGCCCGATGAGCCCCATCTTGTAGATGCTGTGGAGCCTCGCGATGTCGATGTTGCCGCCGCAGATGACCACCGCGACGTTCTCGTCCACCTGCGGCTTGTACTTGCCGTAGAGCAGGGCGGCGAGGCCCATGCAGCCGGCGCCCTCGGACACCGTCTTGGTCCTGAGCAGCAGGTTCACGATCGTGGAGGCCACCTGGTTCTCGTTGACCGCGATGTAGTCGTCGACGTGCGTCCTGAGGATCTCGTTGTGCACGCCGCCGGGGCATTTCACATTGCAGCCGTCAGCGATGGTGGCCGCGGTGGGGTCGATCTTGGCGTGCGCGCCGGTCTTGTGGTAGTTCTCGAGGGGGAAGACGCGCTCGGCCTGCACGCCGACGATCTTCACGTTCTTGTTCATCTGCTTGGCGTAGAGCGAGATGCCGCTGATCATGCCGCCGCCGCCCACGTTGACGAGGATGGTGTCGACCTTCTCGCCGATCTTGTCCATCTGCTGGTACAGCTGGGACGCGATGGTGCCCTGGCCCTCGATGACGTCGAAGCTGTCGAACGGGGGCACGAAGAGCCAGCCGCGCTGCTTGGCCAGCTCCTGGGCGTACTTGTTGCTGATGTCGAACACCTTGCCGTACTTGATCACCTCGGCGTTGTAGCGCATGGTGGCGTAGAGCTTGGTGATGGGCGCGGACTCGGGGCAGATGATCGTGCACTTGATCTTCAGCAGGTTCGCGGTCTTGGCAACGCCCTGCGCGTGGTTGCCGGCCGAGCAGGCGATGACGCCCTCGATCGTCTGGTTGTTGGCGATCGCCTGGTTGTAGGCCTTGATGAGCATGTTGGAGGCGCCGCGGATCTTGAAGGAGCCCGTCTGCTGGATGTTCTCCATGACCATGAAGAGGTTGGACTGGATGATCTCCGAGTAGTACTGGTCGTGCACGACCCCGGTGACGTCGGCGGCCTTGGAGGTGATGAGGTTGCGGTCCGCCTTGTCAATGGTCGCCGGCGTGATGTCCCCGAAGCCGGCTATCTCGGACTGGTAGTTGAAGGTGGCCTCCGCGCGGGCCGACTGGGTGTAGTCCATCACGGGCGCCTGGGTCACGCAGGGGGCGAAGTCCGGCATCTCCTCGCAGTAGAAGGAGCGCCTCCCGAAGGACTGGTCGACCTTGTTGGCGATCTTGACGAGGGACTGGTAGCCGGGGGACTGGACCTCGATCTGGAGGCCGCTGTCGGTGTAGCGCCAGTGCTGGATGGATACGTTGAGGGCCTCCAGGATCTCCATCAGCTTGATGGTGTTGCTCATCACGGCGGTGTCGCAGGTGACGGTGAAGGTGATGATCTCGTAGGAGTCCTCGAGCGTCCACTTGATGTACTCGTTGAGGTAGTTGCTGAAGCACGTGAACTGCTTCGTGGTCAGCATGGACCCGCAGGTCATCGCCAGCACCACGTCCGTCTTCTCCAGGTAGATCTTCTTCGAGAGCAGCGCCGCGATGGGCGAGATGTACGAGCCGAGGGCGATGGAGTGCGAGGCCGCGATGAACTGCTTGAAGGCGTCGAACCGCTCCGAGGTGGTGACGTCCACGGTGCCCTTGGGGCGCGCAGGGGCCGCCTGGAAGCGCGCCGCGAGACCGTCGAAGATGGCGTTCTTGAGCAGGATGTTGTTCGAGAAGGCGTAGTCGCCGGCTGCGGTGACCTTGCGCTCCGCGAACCAGCGCTTCACGTCGGCGTCGACCACAGTGCTGTCGGTGCGCATGGCGTTCCAGAAGGCGCCGTAGGTGAGCTCGAGGTCCATGGTCTGGACCCAGGAGAGGTAGTCGTACTGGTTCAGGATGGCCTGCTGCACGGGTACCACGCTGATGACCTTCTCGCCCTGGAAGAAGGCCTGGATCGCGAAGTAGAAGTCGCAGCGGGAGAACACCGAGGTGTCGAGGGGCATCACGATCAGCTTGAGCGGCTTGTCGGCGAACTGCTGGACCGTCTTGGCCATGAAGTACGACGTCATCTCCGTGAGCGCGCGGTCCATGTTGGTCTGGTCGATGCGGACGGCGTCGGCCATGCTCTGCCTCACGCAGGCGCCCAGCTTGAGGGCGCCCCAGATCTGGAAGAGGTGCGAGACGTTGAGCTCGAGCGTCTCGGGGATCCGGGCGAAGAGGAAGTAGTCGTAGTACTTCGCGGCGGCGGCGAGGGGCAGGAGGTGCTCGATGGAGAAGGCGTCGAACTCGATGCGGCACACGGAGGAGCTGAGGCTCTGCTCGAGCAGGTACTTGTAGCCGAAGCACGCGATGTTGTCGTTCCCGGCGATGTTGGACAGCTGGACGTGCAGGTCGCAGCCCGCGTCCTCGGAGAGCAGCTGGTAGGATTTGATGAACGTGTTCATTTGATTTGTGGAGCGGAGCATAGTTGGCGCGCGGGGGCAAACTCGGCGCCGGATTCACAAACCCGCTCCGGCGAAGGTGGGTATTATGCGGTATTAGGGCCCGCGGGGATTTGTGATTTGGCGCGGCGGACTGAGGGCAACGGCTCACTGCACCACGAAGAGCTTGCTGATGGCGCCCTGGGCCTCCTCGGCGCTCAGGTTCCCGCGCTCGGTCACCAGCAGCGTCACCAGGTCCAGGCCCACGAAGTCGTAGTGCAGCCCCGCCGCCCCGCCGAAGTCGTCGCGGTTGGCGGCCCCGAGCTCCGCGAAGATCTGCGCCTCGCCGCCGAAGAAGCGGTCCGAGAACTTGGTGGTCTCGGCGGCGACCAGGAACTGCCGGCCGAGGTAGCGGCACCCCGCGGCGAGCTGCAGGCTCCCGGGCCGCGTGAGCACGCCGTTGCGGAACACGGCCTCGGCGCCCACCAGCACGATGTCGCTGCCCTGGCAGGCCGTGCCCTCGGAGATGCGGCCGTCCGCGCGGAGCCGGGCCGCGAAGGCCTCGAAGCCGGTCTCGCGCACGCCGGACTCCACGAGCAGGACGCGGGCGTGCCGGGGAGCGAGCGCCCCGAGGCTGGCGAGCACGGTCTCGGAGACGCCGAAGACCGCGAGGCGCTGGTTGCGCTGCACCAGGGCGGCGAGGTTCGCGGCGAGGGCGCGGTTGGAGAAGAGCAGGTTGTTCTGCAGCAGGCGCAGCGACTCGGCCAGCGCGGTGTTGGCGGGCCCCTTGCCGCGGAGCAGCACGCGCTCGGCGAAGGCCAGGACCTGCGAGGCGAAGATGGGCGCGTGCAGGCTTGCCGGCGGCGGGAGGGGCTGCCGCAGCTGCATGAGCGAGAGCACGGGGCCGGCCGCGAGCAGGGCCGTGAAGTGCGCGATGACCTCCGTCTGGACGTGTTGCATTGTGGAGCGGAAGGGAATCACTTCGGGCACCGCCCTCAGCCCATCAGCACGCCCGCGATGCCCGCCACGAGGCTGCCGGTCTCGGCGCCCAGGCAGCAGCCCTCGTCGATCTCGCCGAGCCCCACGATCTGCTTCGGGGCCAGGTCCAGGCGGAGGAGCTCGGCCACCAGGTCGTCCACGGACACGCCGGCCGCGACGATGTCCTGCACCTGCGCGTGCTTCTCGCGGAAGGAGCTGGGCTCGGCGAGCCGGAGGATGGCGGACCAGGCGGGCTTCGCGGAGAGCGCGACCAGGCCGGCGAGGGTGCTGACGCGGAGCGAGATGGCGTGCTGGAGCAGGTTCACGCTCGCGCGCAGGTCGCCCGCGCAGATGTCGCAGACGGCGGCGCAGAAGGCGGCGGGGACGGCGTAGGCCTCGCGCTCGCAGATGCCCTGGAGGTAGCCGCTGGAGAACTCGGTGGCGACGGGCCGGAAGCGGAACTTGGCGGTCCGGGAGAGCAGGGGCGGGATGAGCTTCTGCGGGTAGTTGCACAGCAGCACGAAGCGCGCGGTGTGGGACGCGGTCTCCATCACGCGGCGCAGGGCGCCCTGGGCGACGCCGCTCATCTGGTCGCACTCGTCGAGCACGATGAGCTTGAGCCCCGCGAGGCCCCCCTCGGCGCTGGCCTGGAAGAGGCTCTTGGCGCGCACGAAGCCGATGATCTTCTCGCGCACGGCGTCGATGCCGTTCTCGTCGGAGGCGTTGAGCTCGAGGATGCGGGCGCGGAAGGCGTCCCCGAAGAGCATGCGGGCGAGCGCGTGCACGGTGGTGGTCTTGCCGGTGCCGGGCGGGCCGAAGAAGAGCAGGTGGGGCAGCTGGCCCTGCGCGACGAAGCGCGTGAGCTGGGCCTTGATCCGCGCGTGGGAGTGGATCTCGTCGAAGGTGCGCGGGCGGTACTTCTCCGTGAAGGGCAGCGACATTAGTGGAGCGGGGGAGCGGTCACACGCGGACGCGGCAGTACTCCACCACGAGGCGCAGCAGCCCGAAGAAGCACTCCAGCACCGCCGCGTCCTCGAGCTGCACGCGCCGGTCCGCCCGCCGCAGCCGGTCCACGCGGAGCACCGGCGGCAGCAGCGCGCGCTCGCCCTCGTAGGGCACCGCCGCGACGCCCACCGCGCAGTCGTGCAGGCGGCCGCGGGGGTTGAGGAAGCTGCACTCCACGAGCGCGCAGGCCGGCAGCCGCTCGCGCCTGAGCACGTAGAACGTGGCGAGCAGCGGGTTGCGGTCCGCGCCCCCCTGCAGCACCTGGCCCGGGAAGGCCCGCACGTAGTAGCTCAGCGCCGCCCAGGCCACGTTCAGCGCGAACTGCGGGTAGCGCTGCCGGCGCACGAAGTCCACGATGCGGCGGTACAGGGCCGGGCCCTCGAAGGACGCGCTCCCGAGCTGCAGGAACGGTGACGACACCGCCGCGCGGAATACCGCCCCTGTGGAGTAGATATCCGTCGGGAACACCACCGGCACCGCGCGGCCCTGCTCGAAGTCCGCCAGCGCCCCGCGGAAGAACGCCGAGCTGGAGTGCGTCAGCGGTGGACGAACTATATCACGTAGTTCTCCGACAGGGGATTTTTATAGTACTTTCTATGTTTATGCTAGTACTATTGAGATTTGATCTCTATGCTGACGAATATTTTCACTTGCTGATATCTGCTGAAGTACATTAACTTTTCCCTTTAGAGACTCGAGATGTGATGCGAAAGTACCAGCTGCTTACCTTAACTACGCCTCTATCTGTTCATTTTGAACTGAAGGAGGTGTATCAGCTCGTGTGGGGATTTTAGGATATAATGGCGTTATCCTTTTCTGTAGTGCTGCATTTTTAGTATCAGCAATCTTTTATTCTTATATTTTAACAGAATTTTAACGTATAAAATCCAGCTCATCTGTATAATTTTTCATTGTATGCGGTAGATCAGAAATCGAAAACGTTCTAGACATTTAAAACCTTTACTCTATTACACATATAATAATATATTATTTTAAATAGAAAACGAAAATGTTAACCAACAATGAATTGTATTTGGCCACACGCCCAAAATCACGCCTATAAGCTACACACCGACCAGAATCACCGACACATGCATTTAAACTGACTCAGATTACACAATAAACGGCTCTAAATAACTCACTCAATATACAAACTACAACTCAACCAGAAGAAACCACGCATTCTGCGATATCGTTGTATGTATCTGCAGCGGCAGAGGCCCTAAATTCGATCGAAGCACTCGATCCGACGGCTGCGCTAACGATCAAGAAAGTGCTGGATTTTCTGACGTCGGACGAGCGCCTCTCAGTGAAGGAAATTGACGCCGCGCGGCGGCAGGCAGAGAACTACAGAAAAGAGCTTTTGAAGACGCAGGAAAAGCTCGTTTACCTACAAAGCGATAACGCTAAGAACATCGAAATCGTCCAAATTGGTGTCCAGAAACTGCAAATTCAGCAAGAGGCGATAAAGAAGCTGGAAAGAGACCAGATGATGACCGACCAGGAAATGACGCAGCTGAACGTCACGAATGCGCGCATTATGGACTCGCTCCAAACCGCCCAAAACGAAGTTTTGGACCTGCGCCAGAAACGCGATAGCGCGGCGCGGCACAGCACGCTGACGGTCAGCCAGGGGGTGCAGCTGCGCACGCGCTACGAGGACCTGCTTCGCCAGGTCGCTGAGCTGAAAAACAGCCTGATTTACGAGCAGCAGAAAAACAGCGGCGCTGACCGCAACGAGAGCGGCTTTAGGCAGCAAATTCAGCTCCTGGAGAGCACGATTTCGCTGCAGGAAGAGAAGCGGAAAGCGCTGTTTCTGGAGACGTTAAATAGCAATTCGCAGAGCGAAAACTTCATTTCGCAGCTCCTTTTCATGCTGCAAAGCCTCGGATTCGACTGCAAACCGGACGCGTTCAAGGAGGACGGGGTGATTCTGCTAAAACGCTTTATAGCGAAGATTCAGGGCTCTAGATAGGCTATAATACGCCAAATGAACGTTTCTGGGCAGTTCAGAGACGAAAATTCAGTCGAAAGTTCCGTTTGCGGGGGCGAATAGGAAGGGGAATAATAGGAAGGGAGTGAGGAAAGGAACGAGGAAGGGAGTGAAAATGGAGCGAAGCGTAAAAAGCTCGGAAAGAGCAAATTGGTGAAAGGGAAAAGGGAGAGAGCTTTAAAGGAGAAACCGGTCAAAATTTCGTCCAAAAATCAGGCGGTGCAGACCAGAAAGCTGATCGGCAAAAAAGAAGCTACCTACAAAGAGCTCGAAATAGACATCAGCTCCGCGCCTTCTCTGGAGGTCTTGGCTGCAGAACTGAGCAATTTGGGCGATTCTGAGCGCGAAACGCTGAAAAACAACCAGATTTTCATTGAAAATGACAACTTGAAAGCAGAAATTCGCAAATATTTTGTACCATATAAAAAGTATTATAAACTGAAATAATAAAAAGAATCTAGCAACGATCAAGTTTCTGTAGAATAAATAAAATTATTAAAGCGATAATATACATTAAATAACCTAAATATTGTATCCTAACTTGAAAATTGTGGTTTAACGAAAAATCAAATTAACGAAATCGCAGCCATTATGAAAATGTCAAAGCAGGACATTTAGGAGGCTGGATTTTCCAGCTACGCCGAGTTCCAAAGCGTCAAACTGGCGGAGCTTGCTACCGCCAAAACTGAGATTTTGCCCCTTTCCACAGAGCCGATTTACAGCGAAAATCAGACGCACAGGCACACCCTAACGAACCCCGTAATTTGCATCCCACAAATCGCCCTAAAAACTGCTCACGAGGCCGATTCGGACTCGGATTCCGCCCAGAAACTGCCACAAAACGACAAGAAAATCGCCACAAATTACGTTTTTAAGGTCACTGAGGAGGTGCAGGTCGACTCCTTCAAGGACTTTATAAAGTGCATCTGCGTGCACTGCAAGCAGAACGTGAAGCACGAGAACATCGCTGAGGTGCTCAGTGCGGACGAAAACGGTAGCCGTACGGAGGCCAAAATGGTCGATTTTCGCGCTCCTGAAGCCGAGGCGCGCCAGCTCCTCGTCGACAAAAAGCAGAAAATCACGATCTTGCAAGCGTATTTGGGAAAAATTGGAGCGGAAAAACGCAAGCTTCAGGGGGTTATGTAGGGTTTCATGAAAGCAGCGTTCCTGACCAAGCGCGATTTGGAGGAATAGAGCTCGTTGGAGGTCAAAATTCAGGATTTACAGGCTTACGAGGACGCAATTCAGACGGAGCTTCGCAGCTTCGAAAAGAAGGTGGGAAGACATTTAGGTGTTTTTGGCAAGGATCAAAAATCGGCAGAATTTCTCGCGGTAGGTGTGAATTAATTCAATAACAGCGAAAGTAGTGTTATAAGTGATATTCACAACAAGGTTTTTAGTAAATAGACGATAATGAAAGTGCAGCGGCCTCTGCGGAATTTGTCCGAATAGCTAGTGCTGGAGGTGCAAGAAACCACACTTTAGGATAATAGCTCTTAATAATAAATTATGGGTGATTTATTATAGGTGAATAAATTATAGATAGATTAGTAAAATTCTTTAGAAAATATTGATGTTTAAAGTTAAATTATGTAGGCAAATAGTGTCATTACTACTTGCGATACAATTTAGTAACGATTTGATAACTTGAGAAAGCCCAGATAAATAAAATAAGAGGTAAATTTGGTAAATGAGGATTATGTTCCTTATATAAATGAGGATCATTAACCGCTAGATCCTATTTAAATCTAAACAGATATCAGGAAGCTTCTTATGAGTAAAAGACCACTTAACTATCCAGCTTAAAGTGTTATAGCACATGGAAATTCGCTACAAGCTTTTCAGCAAGAACTCCATAATTCTGTTAATTTCTATCAGATAAAATAGGATGGTAGTTATATTAATCCGTTTAAAAAATTAGTAGAGGATAAATTGATGCAAGGAAATATAATTGATAATAAGAAACGTATCTCAATGCTACAAAATAAAATATCACTGAAAAAACTAATCTAATTTCAACTGAAAAAGTAAGAAGCAAAAATTAAGTTATTGTAGAACCCAGAGTTAAGTATGAGATCGACAGCAGATAATTAACACTAGCAATCTGATTATATGTAATAGCTCAGTTAATCAACAAGAAAATAAACATTTGAGTTAATAAGATCACTATCTCCTAAAAAGTCTAAAATAGTGTTTGAAATATAAACAAAATTTTTATTTAATGGTACCCCTAATGTTTTTAGTTCATTATGCACTAATTTATCAGATATTTCTTCCATACATATTCGGAGTTTTTAGAAAAATACCTAATAAGCTGAAGAATTTGTGAACAATTTTTTTAAGAGCAATTAAATTCTTCCATATCATGTATTGATCGCCGACAAAAATAAATCAAATAAAATATTACCAAAAATTAAGTCAAAGATTTATTACATTTTAGAACATGAATATTATAAGAAATTTATGAGCTTTGCTTAAAAGGATCGTAAATTTATTATATGCGAGGATACTTCTGAAATTAAAATTATATCTTGGATTTTAAACCTTATAAATTAATTTTTAAACGAAATTTCTTATGAAATTACTCGAAATCTTAATGAATTGACTAGGCTGGACAGTCTGCCTATAGACTTAATTTTAGAAAATTACTTAGAACGAAACTATGGTTTGTAAGATATTATATAGAAATATAAGTATAATTTTGTAATAAATTTGGTGTTCTACTATTAATAAAATTCCGCTATTGAGTTAGCATTTTTAATATTTACAAAATAACTTAGTCCTTAAAACTGTGTTTTTATTGTATTTTGTATTAATTAACTTGATAAAGAAAACTATAAAAAATAAGAAGCTTTTGATTTTAGTAACTTTATATTTCCTCAACTTTTATCTATTTAAGTATAATAGCTAGAGGATAATATAAGTTCAAGTATTAAAGACAATTCTATTAATAAGTATAAGTTAATTCTTATTCTACTTACGTTCTTTTAATCATAAAAACATTAACTGTTTAATTTTATAATAGAAACTGTTGATGATGAAATTCATATATAAGATGCAGAAATAATTCTTCATAAAGCATTACCTTATGTACCAAGAGGTTAAATATATGATCATCTTATCGAAAAATAAAGTATAACAAAAATTTATATATTAAGTTTAATTTGCTAAGTTAAGCCCGTTACTGTTAATATTATACACTCTTGTGCAGATAAAATGGCATCATTAGAAAAATATTTAAGTACTTTTATTGATTAAGTTAATGGAGAAAAAGTTACAAAACTTGAAGCTTTAAGAAGCAGTTTTTACATGTATTTAGAATCTAAAAATGAGATTGGGTGTTATATATTTTGTGAGTAATATTGGATAGAAGTTGTTCTATAGGGGTTTGGAATTAAATGATACGTTTTGCTAATTTATAGTATAATTTTAGGCGTATATAGTTATACACGAGATAATAATTTAAAAATTCGTCCACCGCTGACGCACTCCAGCTCGGCGTTCTTCCGCGGGGCGCTGGCGGACTTCGAGCAGGGCCGCGCGGTGCCGGTGGTGTTCCCGACGGATATCTACTCCACAGGGGCGGTATTCCGCGCGGCGGTGTCGTCACCGTTCCTGCAGCTCGGGAGCGCGTCCTTCGAGGGCCCGGCCCTGTACCGCCGCATCGTGGACTTCGTGCGCCGGCAGCGCTACCCGCAGTTCGCGCTGAACGTGGCCTGGGCGGCGCTGAGCTACTACGTGCGGGCCTTCCCGGGCCAGGTGCTGCAGGGGGGCGCGGACCGCAACCCGCTGCTCGCCACGTTCTACGTGCTCAGGCGCGAGCGGCTGCCGGCCTGCGCGCTCGTGGAGTGCAGCTTCCTCAACCCCCGCGGCCGCCTGCACGACTGCGCGGTGGGCGTCGCGGCGGTGCCCTACGAGGGCGAGCGCGCGCTGCTGCCGCCGGTGCTCCGCGTGGACCGGCTGCGGCGGGCGGACCGGCGCGTGCAGCTCGAGGACGCGGCGGTGCTGGAGTGCTTCTTCGGGCTGCTGCGCCTCGTGGTGGAGTACTGCCGCGTCCGCGTGTGACCGCTCCCCCGCTCCACTAATGTCGCTGCCCTTCACGGAGAAGTACCGCCCGCGCACCTTCGACGAGATCCACTCCCACGCGCGGATCAAGGCCCAGCTCACGCGCTTCGTCGCGCAGGGCCAGCTGCCCCACCTGCTCTTCTTCGGCCCGCCCGGCACCGGCAAGACCACCACCGTGCACGCGCTCGCCCGCATGCTCTTCGGGGACGCCTTCCGCGCCCGCATCCTCGAGCTCAACGCCTCCGACGAGAACGGCATCGACGCCGTGCGCGAGAAGATCATCGGCTTCGTGCGCGCCAAGAGCCTCTTCCAGGCCAGCGCCGAGGGGGGCCTCGCGGGGCTCAAGCTCATCGTGCTCGACGAGTGCGACCAGATGAGCGGCGTCGCCCAGGGCGCCCTGCGCCGCGTGATGGAGACCGCGTCCCACACCGCGCGCTTCGTGCTGCTGTGCAACTACCCGCAGAAGCTCATCCCGCCCCTGCTCTCCCGGACCGCCAAGTTCCGCTTCCGGCCCGTCGCCACCGAGTTCTCCAGCGGCTACCTCCAGGGCATCTGCGAGCGCGAGGCCTACGCCGTCCCCGCCGCCTTCTGCGCCGCCGTCTGCGACATCTGCGCGGGCGACCTGCGCGCGAGCGTGAACCTGCTCCAGCACGCCATCTCGCTCCGCGTCAGCACCCTCGCCGGCCTGGTCGCGCTCTCCGCGAAGCCCGCCTGGTCCGCCATCCTCCGGCTCGCCGAGCCCAGCTCCTTCCGCGAGAAGCACGCGCAGGTGCAGGACATCGTCGCGGCCGGCGTGTCCGTGGACGACCTGGTGGCCGAGCTCCTCCGCCTGGACCTGGCCCCGAAGCAGATCGTGGGGCTCGGCGAGATCGACGAGGGCTGCTGCCTGGGCGCCGAGACCGGCAGCCTCGTGGCGGGCATCGCGGGCGTGCTGATGGGCTGAGGGCGGTGCCCGAAGTGATTCCCTTCCGCTCCACAATGCAACACGTCCAGACGGAGGTCATCGCGCACTTCACGGCCCTGCTCGCGGCCGGCCCCGTGCTCTCGCTCATGCAGCTGCGGCAGCCCCTCCCGCCGCCGGCAAGCCTGCACGCGCCCATCTTCGCCTCGCAGGTCCTGGCCTTCGCCGAGCGCGTGCTGCTCCGCGGCAAGGGGCCCGCCAACACCGCGCTGGCCGAGTCGCTGCGCCTGCTGCAGAACAACCTGCTCTTCTCCAACCGCGCCCTCGCCGCGAACCTCGCCGCCCTGGTGCAGCGCAACCAGCGCCTCGCGGTCTTCGGCGTCTCCGAGACCGTGCTCGCCAGCCTCGGGGCGCTCGCTCCCCGGCACGCCCGCGTCCTGCTCGTGGAGTCCGGCGTGCGCGAGACCGGCTTCGAGGCCTTCGCGGCCCGGCTCCGCGCGGACGGCCGCATCTCCGAGGGCACGGCCTGCCAGGGCAGCGACATCGTGCTGGTGGGCGCCGAGGCCGTGTTCCGCAACGGCGTGCTCACGCGGCCCGGGAGCCTGCAGCTCGCCGCGGGGTGCCGCTACCTCGGCCGGCAGTTCCTGGTCGCCGCCGAGACCACCAAGTTCTCGGACCGCTTCTTCGGCGGCGAGGCGCAGATCTTCGCGGAGCTCGGGGCCGCCAACCGCGACGACTTCGGCGGGGCGGCGGGGCTGCACTACGACTTCGTGGGCCTGGACCTGGTGACGCTGCTGGTGACCGAGCGCGGGAACCTGAGCGCCGAGGAGGCCCAGGGCGCCATCAGCAAGCTCTTCGTGGTGCAGTGAGCCGTTGCCCTCAGTCCGCCGCGCCAAATCACAAATCCCCGCGGGCCCTAATACCGCATAATACCCACCTTCGCCGGAGCGGGTTTGTGAATCCGGCGCCGAGTTTGCCCCCGCGCACCAACTATGCTCCGCTCCACAAATCAAATGAACACGTTCATCAAATCCTACCAGCTGCTCTCCGAGGACGCGGGCTGCGACCTGCACGTCCAGCTGTCCAACATCGCCGGGAACGACAACATCGCGTGCTTCGGCTACAAGTACCTGCTCGAGCAGAGCCTCAGCTCCTCCGTGTGCCGCATCGAGTTCGACGCCTTCTCCATCGAGCACCTCCTGCCCCTCGCCGCCGCCGCGAAGTACTACGACTACTTCCTCTTCGCCCGGATCCCCGAGACGCTCGAGCTCAACGTCTCGCACCTCTTCCAGATCTGGGGCGCCCTCAAGCTGGGTGCCTGCGTGAGGCAGAGCATGACCGACGCCGTCCGCATCGACCAGACCAACATGGACCGCGCGCTCACGGAGATGACGTCGTACTTCATGGCCAAGACGGTCCAGCAGTTCGCCGACAAGCCGCTCAAGCTGATCGTGATGCCCCTCGACACCTCGGTGTTCTCCCGCTGCGACTTCTACTTCGCGATCCAGGCCTTCTTCCAGGGCGAGAAGGTCATCAGCGTGGTACCCGTGCAGCAGGCCATCCTGAACCAGTACGACTACCTCTCCTGGGTCCAGACCATGGACCTCGAGCTCACCTACGGCGCCTTCTGGAACGCCATGCGCACCGACAGCACTGTGGTCGACGCCGACGTGAAGCGCTGGTTCGCGGAGCGCAAGGTCACCGCAGCCGGCGACTACGCCTTCTCGAACAACATCCTGCTCAAGAACGCCATCTTCGACGGTCTCGCGGCGCGCTTCCAGGCGGCCCCTGCGCGCCCCAAGGGCACCGTGGACGTCACCACCTCGGAGCGGTTCGACGCCTTCAAGCAGTTCATCGCGGCCTCGCACTCCATCGCCCTCGGCTCGTACATCTCGCCCATCGCGGCGCTGCTCTCGAAGAAGATCTACCTGGAGAAGACGGACGTGGTGCTGGCGATGACCTGCGGGTCCATGCTGACCACGAAGCAGTTCACGTGCTTCAGCAACTACCTCAACGAGTACATCAAGTGGACGCTCGAGGACTCCTACGAGATCATCACCTTCACCGTCACCTGCGACACCGCCGTGATGAGCAACACCATCAAGCTGATGGAGATCCTGGAGGCCCTCAACGTATCCATCCAGCACTGGCGCTACACCGACAGCGGCCTCCAGATCGAGGTCCAGTCCCCCGGCTACCAGTCCCTCGTCAAGATCGCCAACAAGGTCGACCAGTCCTTCGGGAGGCGCTCCTTCTACTGCGAGGAGATGCCGGACTTCGCCCCCTGCGTGACCCAGGCGCCCGTGATGGACTACACCCAGTCGGCCCGCGCGGAGGCCACCTTCAACTACCAGTCCGAGATAGCCGGCTTCGGGGACATCACGCCGGCGACCATTGACAAGGCGGACCGCAACCTCATCACCTCCAAGGCCGCCGACGTCACCGGGGTCGTGCACGACCAGTACTACTCGGAGATCATCCAGTCCAACCTCTTCATGGTCATGGAGAACATCCAGCAGACGGGTTCCTTCAAGATCCGCGGCGCCTCCAACATGCTCATCAAGGCCTACAACCAGGCGATCGCCAACAACCAGACGATCGAGGGCGTCATCGCCTGCTCGGCCGGCAACCACGCGCAGGGCGTTGCCAAGACCGCGAACCTGCTGAAGATCAAGTGCACGATCATCTGCCCCGAGTCCGCGCCCATCACCAAGCTCTACGCCACCATGCGCTACAACGCCGAGGTGATCAAGTACGGCAAGGTGTTCGACATCAGCAACAAGTACGCCCAGGAGCTGGCCAAGCAGCGCGGCTGGCTCTTCGTGCCCCCGTTCGACAGCTTCGACGTCATCGAGGGCCAGGGCACCATCGCGTCCCAGCTGTACCAGCAGATGGACAAGATCGGCGAGAAGGTCGACACCATCCTCGTCAACGTGGGCGGCGGCGGCATGATCAGCGGCATCTCGCTCTACGCCAAGCAGATGAACAAGAACGTGAAGATCGTCGGCGTGCAGGCCGAGCGCGTCTTCCCCCTCGAGAACTACCACAAGACCGGCGCGCACGCCAAGATCGACCCCACCGCGGCCACCATCGCTGACGGCTGCAATGTGAAATGCCCCGGCGGCGTGCACAACGAGATCCTCAGGACGCACGTCGACGACTACATCGCGGTCAACGAGAACCAGGTGGCCTCCACGATCGTGAACCTGCTGCTCAGGACCAAGACGGTGTCCGAGGGCGCCGGCTGCATGGGCCTCGCCGCCCTGCTCTACGGCAAGTACAAGCCGCAGGTGGACGAGAACGTCGCGGTGGTCATCTGCGGCGGCAACATCGACATCGCGAGGCTCCACAGCATCTACAAGATGGGGCTCATCGGGCTCGGCAAGATGCTCAAGGTCAAGCTCATCATCGCCAGCAAGACCGGCCAGCTGGGCCAGTTCACGCGCATCGTCGCCAAGTACGCGGGCACCATCACCTACGTGAGGCACGCCTCCAACGAGGGCCAGGTGACCTGGGACAGCAGCGTGGTCCAGTTCGAGATCACGGTGCCCACCTGCGCCGCCACGCAGGCCTTGAGGCAGGAGCTCGCAGCGCAGTACAAGGGGAGCAAGATAAGCTTCCCGGGCAGCGGCCTGCTTCCGGACGCCGTGCAGTGATGCTTTCTCTCTTTCACTGGCCGCCGTGTCAATGCATATATATATCCCTCCGCTCACTGAAAGTCCTCCGTCAGCCGGTATCCCCGCGGCACGCGCCTCTGGCTGTAGCCCGACTTGAGCTGCCCGCGGTCCCTGCGCACCAGCAGCTGCGGGTCGTAGTCGCTGAAGCGGTAGTACTGCTCCGCGGCGGGGCGGTAGTTGCCCTGGATCTGGGACTTCGACACGTACGCCGGCTCCGAGAGGTCGATGCGCTCCGTGGTGTAGATCTGCCAGTGGTTGAAGACCGGCTCCTGCGGGCGGTGGTTCTGCCGCTGCAGCTCGTAGCCCTTCCGGAGGCGCAGCATTTTGGGAGGGGTGGAGATGGAAAGACGCTCACTGCACAATGCCACGGATGCGCGCCACCTTCGCGTTCGCCAGCCCCAGCAGCTCGCCCTGCTTCCCCGCCAGCGCGCTCGCGGCGTCGAGCTCGGCGAGGCTGAACCGGGCCACCTGGCGCCTGACCCCCTCCAGCTCGCGGCGGATGGCGCCCATCTCAGCCCGCAGGCCCGCGGTGAGGGCGGCTTCCTGCTGCAGAGCCTCCTGGGATGGCGCTTCCCGGACCGCGGTCGGTGCTGGGGCGGCCTGGTGCGTGGCCGCGAGCGGGGCAGCCGGCATGCCGTCCCCCAGGGGCGCGGGGAACTGGTGGTGCCTACCCGGGGCGACGGCATGGTGCATAGCGGTCTGCCGCTGGGTGCTGACGATCTGGGCGATGTCGGACTCGTCGGGCCGCCGGAGCGTGCGCCTGGCGACCCCGATCTTGTGCTCCAGCGCCGTCTGCAGGTCCGCAATCGACAGCATGGAGCTCTCCGGCCCAGCTCCGGGTGAGGCGCGCGCCCCCTGTCTGGAGGCCCTGGACCTGGCGGTCTCGGGAACTCTGTGCATTTAAGTTCCGCCCGAGTGAATTATTATACGCTCAGTCGTAAAAGCCCTCCTCCGCGCCCTCCACGCCGAACTGCCGCTGGTGCTCCTTGATCGTCCGCGTGAGCACGGTCTCGCGCTGGGCGCCCTCCACCTTGCGGGCCATCGCGGGCTTCGTGAAGTGCGGCCGGGCGAACTCCTCGGCCGCCTCCTCGCGGTAGACCTTCCGCGGCACCCGCACCATCTCGTCGTTCTTCGCCTGCTCGAACCGCTTCCGGTGCGCCGCCGCCAGCTTGCGCTTCGCTGCGCGGACCTCCAGGGGGCTGACACGGGTCAGGAACTCCTTGGAGCGGTCGAACAGGATCTCGGTCTTCTGCAGTACCCCGTCCGCCAGCAGCCCGTCCCGCTCGGCCCGGGAGGCGAAGCGCAGGCCCATCGCCAGGTTCGCGAGGGCGAGCTGGAGGAAGTGCTGCTGCTCGCGGATGTCGTCCAGCTGGAACTCCTTGAGGAAGCGGTAGGGCTTCGCCGCGAACTGCACCTTCTGCACCAGGGGAGACTTGTTCAGCACGTAGTGCCGGCCGTCCTTGAGCACGTACTGGTTGCACATCTGGAGCACCCGGATGTGCTCCTCCAGCTCCTGCGCTCCGAGCCCCGCCGTCTCCAGCGGCACGTAGAAGCCGTAGATCGCCTCCGTCTCCGCCCTCACCCGCGCGATGCTCTCCTCGCAGCGGCAGATCTGGTGCTGCAGCGCCTGCACGCACGAGTCATCCGTCCGTGCGGCGCTCTGGAGGCTCTGGAGCTGCTGCAGGTCGCTCTGCTTGTCGGTTTGGTTCACGCTCGCCTGCTGCAGGCACTCCAGGCACTGGATCACGGACTTGAAGTGGAGGTTGGGCGGCACCACGGAGTGGATCAGCAGGTCGAACGCCTCCCTCAGCACCGGCAGGCCGTGCCGGAGGTCGTACGCCAGGCCGACCTTCTCCAGGTCGAAGTCGTAGAACTGCTTGTCGATGCGGAAGTTCTGGAACTGCCCGAAGGCCCTGAAGAGCTCGTGCTTCTGGCACCGCACCAGCGCGTCGCAAACCCGCTCGGCCAGGCTGTCGCCCCGGTTGAAGTTCGTCGTCCGCGAGGCCGCTACCTGGATCTGGCCCGGGTCGGATATCTGCGGGAGCGCAATGTCGTAGTGCTGTGCAATGTCTACGGACGTGGCCGCCATGATCCGCCCCCGGATGTCCCGCAGCATGTCGGCCAGGTTGAAGTCGATGAACACCAGCGCCGTGTCCTGCCTGTTCACCTTCTGGAACGTCTCGTCCTGGAAGTCGGCCAGCCGGTGCGAGTAGGACGCGAACTTGATGACCTCGGGTAGGCGGAGCGCGTCCATCTCCCCCTCGAGCGCGGGCTCCTGGACGCCGTGCGCGCTCTGCGGCACGCTTGGCTCGAAGTGGTGTGCGGCCGCCGCCGAGGCCGTGGGGGTCTGCAGCCGCGACTTGGTGTCATTTCCCTGGTCCTTGATCTGGCGCATCAGGTCCTCCTCCTTGACGCGCAGCTCGGCCACCGACGCCTTCAGGATGCCCAGCTGCGCGAGGCTGTCCACGAGCAGCTTCGACCGCAAGCTCGCGCTCAGCAGCTGCGACTCGAGCGAGATGTGGCCCAGCAGGTCGTCCAGCGTCATGCGCAGGCTGGTCTCCTTCTGCGCGAGCGCCTCGATGATTTGGCCCAGGTCGTCGTTCTTGGTCGCCTCCGAGCTCGCCTCCGCGAACACCAGATGCTGTATCTCGGCCAGCTTGGCGAAACCGCTGTCGATGCCCGCCTCCAGCCGGTCCAGGCCCTCGAGGCGGCCCGCGACGCCCTCCACGAGCCCGCCGGCGCAGCTGATTGTGGTGGTGGAGTGCGTGAGGAGCCGCACGAACTCCAGCTCCCGGGCCACGAACTCGCTC
This sequence comes from Spironucleus salmonicida, assembly GCF_000497125.1. Taxonomy (NCBI): domain Eukaryota; phylum Fornicata; order Diplomonadida; family Hexamitidae; genus Spironucleus; species Spironucleus salmonicida. The sequence goes on from NC_090598.1 coordinate 1,053,725, forward strand.
CGGTTCAGCTCGTGGTACTTCTTCGCGTAGATCGTCGGGCGCGGCGGCTGCACGGAGAGCAGCAGGTCGCTGGCCTCCGGCGCGGGGGAGGCCGGCGCGGCGCTCTGCACCGCGGTGCTGCGCTGCTGCTTCAGCGTCTGGTGCTCGCACATCCGGCGGTAGAGGACCTGCTGCTGCAGCTGCGAGGTGTAGCGCTTGGGAAACTCGCACGCCTCGATCTCGCTCTGGACCAGGCTCTTTGCGTCCTCGAGCTTCTGGGACCTCGCCGCCTGCAGCTGCTCCTGCCTCTGCAGCTTCGCAGCGCGCTTCTCGGCCTCCTGCACCGCGAAGTCCTCGTAGAAGGCCCTATTCTGCTTCTTCAGGGCCGAGAGGGAGAGCGTGGCTGGGCGCTGGAAGGACTTCATGGAGGACTTGAGCGTTGGTGTGATCGAGGTTGCGAATGGGTTGGATGAGTTCATAATGCGATGCGGCAAGTATCCCGCCCTCGGTATAATAATACTCCAAAATGCAGTGAAATGAAACGCTAGCGCTGGGACATGTTGCTAGCGTCAGGCAGGGTCCGGCCACTGCCTGGTGGTGTTTGCGTACGACCTTGGTCACCAGAGGCGGCCGCTTAGTAGTCCACGTCCACGCTTATAGAATGCGTGCGACGCGCGTGCCGATGCGAGTCGTATGCTCGTAGCAGTACTTTTGCGCTACGATTTTGCGGAACGCGCGCGAATTAGCATCTTTGGTATTTACGGCAAACGGCCACTCACAGATGAGCGTTTACTTGCGCATTGCGAATGCAAACTGGCATGTCGGTTTTGGCGGTTGTACTAGCCCCGAATACTCGCAACCTCAAGTACGCTCGATAAAGAAATTAACTCTGTCACTTCTGGTCCGCGTTGAGCACTCCAGAGCTATGCTTTACAAGGAAAAATAGCTGCTTAAACTGGACAAATCGCTTCAAGCGCACTGGGAACACCAATTCTACATGGTACATGATTGCATCCTCCCACGTAATCTGTCTGTCGTAAGATGATTGGTGCTATTTGAACATTCTGCCATCCTTGTAATAATACGTCATCTTAATATTCAGCCCTAAATAGTACTTCAATCCCGCCCTCAAGACAAAACTATCGATATTCAAGTGTGATAGCTGTTCGGGGTCATACGACGCGGATTTGGCGACTTTAATGCTATTGATATATAAGTACTGTATAGATTTCATTTTTATTAACTACTCGAACTAGGAAACACAGCTTTTTTGAATCTTGACCCCTACAATTTTCACGTACTTGATGTCTAGCAAAACAGGTACCGACAACGTTGAGATCTAAATATTATCAAGTGATATCTTCTTAAGAGTGTTGACGATGTACAATTATATAAAATTTACATTATTGTGCACCATGTATCTCGAGATCGAGAGTTCTTCCAAAACCTCGCAACTCTGTAGCGCTGTAGACAGAAGATCCTTGTCAATGAACGTCTCCAGCATGCGCTCATGTTTGGTCTGCGGGTCTTCATTGCTGTGTAAAGCAGCAGATTTGCGGTCCAGAACCACAATACCCGGCATCCTATTAGCCTCTCCAGACGCACCCACAACCGATTCAGATTCAGCATGCCCTGATGCGGAATCCGCGATAGGTTCATAAATTTCAGTTTCGAACAAGTTCAACCGTTTCATGCATTTTGGGAGCGAAAAGCTGTGCAAAATTTGGCAGTGATAGCTCTGCTCCACCAACTCTGTCTTCTCTGTATCAATTACTGTGAGATTCCCAATGAGGCTGAAACTGTGCTGCACCTCGGTGAAAATGTGCTCAGGAACGATCAGCTAGTCGACTTTCACAATGGATATAAGTTCAAAGGTTTACCTGCAAAACGTATCAAATATACGCTGGCTTTATTCCCCGCTCAGCAGGACTTCCTCTAGGGACAATCTAACCAAGCCCTCACAATACGGAACGCAATCCAGTAGGAAGCTGTCGTGCGGCGCCATCGCCTTACACTGCTACTGACTGTAATTGTAAAAATCTGATTTTAGAGTTAGCCCCTAAAAACTATCGGGGAAGGCATATGAAAAATTCCCGATGACCACATTGTTAAGGACGTAGTTCTGGACTTTGCACAGAATTTCCAGGTTAAGAATTGCGTAAAAGCTGATTTCAAGATGCTCCAGGCACTGTGTATGCTCTCCTATGACAAATTTTTCCATTGATTGCTTTGTAGAATACCTTTTGCTGAAGAACCGCCCTGGATCCAATACAAGCTTTTTTAGATCGGCTATCTAGTTGACTCCCGCAAAGATATCCATAAACTTAGAGCATTTATTCTGCTCCGTATACATTATCATCTCCTCTACAGTGCTACCGCTAACAACAACACTACTTATGCTGGTTGTTGCATTGAGCTTTAGCACAGAAACTTTTGATTCCCGTAATTCTAAGGCCTCTATCGTGTCTCTTTAGGCGGACTCAGGCCTGGTCAAGTCCAAACTGTTAGTGTCTACGTTTATCTGAATCTAGCCTTCGAACTCAGTAACTAGAGAATTTATCGCCTGCTCAACGACCTAACAAACTTAACTCTTATGTTTTATAGATATAAAGCTATTTTCGCGAATATTAAATGGAAGATTAGCAGATATATTAAGTTATTCAGCTTAATAAAAGTTAATACTGTTGAACTTATCGCTAAAAATTGCATTCTCTATAATATTTAGCTACAGTTCAGCAGTAGCACATGCATTTTCCAGAATTCGTTTTGAGTTGCTTGGGGTAGAATCTGCGCATATAATCTATATGCAATACGCCAAAAACAGGTTAGGAAACAGATCAAGCTGCGCGTCGGTAATATTTATTTTCACTGGCTGTATTGGGTACTGCTCAAATACCTTATTGTCAGCTATTTAGTAGAGGTAATTGAACATCACTTTAATGCCATTAATGAGTAAAGTTTGAATATGTTGTGCCTCCGTGAGCCAAATTGCAGAGATTGCGTTCAGTTCGCAAACCAAAACCTTAGGCTTTAGCAGGATGAACTGCTTGTTGCTATAAACTTATATGTTATATGCTGTAACTATATCGTAGTATGCTAAAGTATCAACTTTGCAACCAGATAAGTTAACTAAAGTATTTTCACCTCCTGTTAACTTTAATTTAGATTCTTCAATCAGCAGTTCAGTGTTGCTGACAGCCTAAAAATATTTGTTATTTGTTATATGCTTGTACTTTGAAGAGTAAGTAACAGAGAACTTTACACTCTCAGCATTTACAATACTTACACATTTATCATCATCATGAAGTTTTACTGTTTTACCGGTGTAGTCGCATACATTACAATCATAGCTTACCTCCATTTAGAAAATATTAATAGGTACTATTATACTATGCTATGTAAATAGGGAGCGTAACCTGATATAATGTTTTATAGTAGGTGGGTGCAATATTGCAATATACTTGTTATATTCATTATAGCAAAAGTGGTTTATGTATATTAACATGTATAATAATAGGGTATGTGAAATTGCTGATTGCTGGTAATATATAATTATTTGTGCGGACTAGGCTTGAGTAGGTAGCTCACGGCGCTGTCCATCAATGCTTTTATCTGGTCTAGCGGGCTGGACCAGAACCGAGTTAATATGGTAATCAGCACGGATAATCTAAAACATTAAATAGTAAACTCGAATAGTTAGAAATTTCTCCTGCACGTGTGAGCGCAAACAATGCAGCCTGCATATCAACTCTGCATAACTAATGCGCATAAGGGTGGTATCCTGCTCGCCTAAAAAATGTATTTGCAGTATTACTTTACGGTGCGCCGCACTCATATTTAGCTATAACTAATAAGACGCGACAATACCGTATACAAGCACCAATAAAGCTAAAACTAAGACGATAGCAAAATATTCTAAGCCCAACCGAGCATTTCCTAACCAAAAATTTGAAACACCGTGTCAGGCCTGCAAATCTGAACTACCATGCGCGCAATTTGTAAACGCTACTGCATGTGGGAGCGGACACTGTTAATTTCAAGATCTGCAGTATAAAAGCCTAGCATGAAACTACCACCCACTTACTTCAAACCATAAATATTAGAATAAAACTGGCGTAGTGCTCCTGAAATCATAGATGACATCACACCATTACTAGACTTTAACAATAATTATAGTCTAGCTAATCTCCACAATTTTATTCAATTCGAATAGAGGAACTATACTAATGAAATTGACCTTGCCTTTATCAGTGGGTGTATCGATGGAGACTAATGGGTTTTTCCTGGCGAGCTAGCAAGATGGGGATGGTACGAATTTATAGCTGGTACAAAATGTGGTTACAATTATTTAAAGACGATTTGGAACGTGAAAGATGCGGGCTACTATGAAGATCTAAAATAGATACATTTAGACTATATAACCTGTTTAATATAGGTTAAAAAGCTTCATAACAGTGATATAACTGCTTAAGAACGACTATAGAGATTGTCCATCAAACTAACAAGATCAAAACTGACCCACATCCACGACACTAACCCCATTTAAACCCCATTCCCCTAGTATTATTATGTCTTAATTTTCATTATTACTACTAAAATGAAAATTTTAGATTTCGGATTAAATGCTAATACGATAAATACTGTAAAATACCAATCAGCTAAATCACACATAAACATCAGCATTTATAGTACTTCTTCAGCTGACTGTACTCCTCGTATTCTTCCCTACCAAAGACGCAAAAAACTACTTCCCCTTCGAACTCGCTTCTCAGGACTGTTTGAAATGCAATTTCGGCAGCTTCCGTAAGCGGGAACTGATATATCCCGCACGATAAGCACGGAAAGCTTACAGATCTTATTTTAAGCTTTTTGCACATCTAAATGACATTGTTGTAGCAGCTGGTAAGGATTTACGATCTGTTTTCGTTATCTCGCGTGCGACAGTCAGGACCCACTGTGTGAATAATAAACTCCTGGGCCAGGTTGAAGGCTGGTGTAGCTACTGCTGATCCTGACTCGCAGAATCCTATTTGTTCGGTAGCGATCTAGAGGTCTGGACCTGCAGCTTTATAGATCGCGCCACAGACACCACCTCCTGGGTAAAGCTACTTGTTTGCTGCGTTAACTATGGCTTAAGTATGCTGTTATGTTATTGAATCTTTTGATAACGAGATTTTAAGTTTCGAGGAAAATGGAATTGGTTGATTCATTAATAATAGGAAAGAGTAATATATTAATATTATATAACATTAATTATGTAAGTTAGAATAAACGAAATGTAACTTACTTTAAGTAAAATTCATTATCAGCATACGTTTATAAAGATACTGATATTGAAAAATATTTCTACTATTAAATAATATATAAATTTAATATATTATATTTTCCTTTATGAATTACTTATTTGAGTATTTATATACAATATAGTTAAATAATTACTTTCTGATCAATGGATAATAATACCTATGATGACCCAAATAGGTATCTTTTAGCAATAGCGTAATATGTTTCGAAGATTCATACTAGTTTACCGTCAGTTTAACTATTAATGTCCAACCATAGTCTACTACATTAATATGTTTAGTCAATTAAGGTTGATTGGCATAAAATCGCATAGGATCTTTAAATTAATAGAAATAAAATATACCACTGGTACTATGAGACATATCTAAGACACGTTACACAAGATAAAATAGAGAAAGAAGATAAGGCAGAAATGACTCAACTAATTGTTGAAGCAATTATTTCGCGACGAATTCTTGACCCTACGTTTTAATAATAATTAAAAAGTGAAGTATTTGGTGATAGAAAAGTTCATCGCGCTGACTTTTCTATGACGTATAATAATATAATAAGAACCAAAGTGGTTAAAGAGATGATTTAAAAACATAATTTACAGCTTCCTGGAAAGAGAACGGGTTAGTCAAACTTCTAATCACGAGCAATTTCGCCAGGCCAATCTTTCATTGCTGATGTAGTTCCAGTTCCGGCATAGAGCTATATGGTTTCACCGCCATAGTTTCCAAACATTATCATTCCCAATATACCGATATAACAATAAAATCAGCAATTTGCAGCATTTAACGAAAGATACAAATTTGAACCATTCAAAGACGAGGAAGTGCAATATTTTTTAAATAATTGCCCTAGTCCGCAGTTGGAGACTAGGGACCTAAGCATTGAACCGTAAAGCTTTGAATTTATGACCTTTCAAGACGAGGCCAATAACTTTCCTTGGGACCAACTTACTTACAAGCTCGAAGTTCTCAAAAAGTGAGTTTTATTGAATATGCATTATTATACGTTATATATCAATATTTCCTAAAAATACAAATTTTATGTTCGACCAGACGCGCTACGACCGCACCCTCCCGAAGTCCATAAACGACCGCAGACGCCAGGAAACTCATTTTCTATCCTACGAAGCCTACATCTCGACGCAGGAGTTCAACGCGCTGCGGGCGCGAAAGCTGTCGAAACCGGCGCCGAAAGCGCGCGCCGTTTCGCAGGCCGAGCTGGGGCTCCGAATTCGGTCCCGCGAGGCCGCGAATCGCGCCCTGCTGCGCCGCCTCTTCGACGCGGAGCTCGCGGGCTACGACGCGGCGCTGGCCGCCCTGGCGCCTTCTGAGGACCAGATTTTGGCCGAAAACGAGCTCCGCGCGGCCGGAATTCGCGCGGATAAAAACGCCGAAACGCGTCATTTCTGCGCCCAGAAACGCGCGCAGCAGCTAGAAAACAACTGCGACGAACTGAGAATCCTGAAGCACGAAATGCACGCCAAGGCATCACGGCTCACGCTGGACTACCAGGTTCAGGCAAAAAAGGAGCGGAACGAAAAGGAGCGGAAAATCGAATTGTAAGTCGATTTGATGGTCGTCGCGGATCACCGAAAATTCGTTTCTGAGCAGCAGGCGAATTTTGCTCTCAAAAAGTGCGAAATTCAGCGCAAAAAGTGCGAAATTGAAGCGGAAATCGACCTTAAGAGCCAGCTGAGAGTCCGCCAGCAGGCAGAGCGGCTGATCGAGGCCCAGAAAGCGCAGGAGCTGAACGCGCAGCGGAAGGTGTTGGATCAGCTCGAAAATGACGTAATTTTCGAGTAAAAAATGGCAAATCGCAAGAATTTGGAGTGTTTAATCGCCGTAGAAAACGCAAAAAAAGCCGTAGAAAACGCGAATTAAATCGTCGAAGAACGGACTCAAAACGACGAAATTAACGCCGAAATTCGCTAGTAGGCGCTCGAAAATTTAGCGCAAAAAGAGCTCCTGCGCGACTAATAAGCCGTATACTGCGAGCTCGTGAACTACCGAAAAGAAGTGGTGCGGAAAGAAAATTTAGTTATAGATAATATATATTATTAATAAATTAAAAATGGAGTGGGAGCGGAAAATCTGCGAAACGAAAACGAGCGCGCGCGTGACCGGAAAATCAGCCAAATTTGTTTTGAGTACAACAAAGGAGTGGAAAATCGAAATTAAAGTGAAATCTAGCAAAATTAATAACAGAAACTCCTAGAAAATTAATAACACCTCCAGGACCTCCAAATTCTCGAGGAGGAGCGGCTCATAAACTACCAAAAACAAGTCGACCAGCAGCTCGAATACGTCACTTTCCTGAACTTCTAAGAAACTGAGGCCGCCGCAAAAGCGAATTCGCTGCGCCGCGAGGACGAAAAAATACTCGAATTTCAGCAGAAAAAACTCGATTTTGAGGCCGTTTAGCAGTAGAATTTCGCTGAGAAACTCCGTAAGAACATCTCGGAAATTGTGCACAACTTCGCTCCACCGGAAACGAAGCGGGGAGCGCTAAAACGGCGCCAGTGGTACAACGTGTGACGTCCTGTGCTCACTCCATGCGCCATTCCCACTCGTCCAGCCACTCGTCGTAGAGGTCACGTTTTCCGGCCGTTTTTAGCGGCCGCGTGACCGTAAAAACAGGGTATTCGTACACTACAACATCCGCCAAAAGTCCGGACAAATTTTCCTGCAAATCGACTTCCAGGGCGTTGAATTTGCAGCCGTCGAGTTTCAGGAACATTTCGGTGTAGGAAGCGCTGTACTGCGCGTTGAAATCGGCCAAAATGCGCCCCGCGGGGTCGTCCCAGCGCAGCGCTGAGCGCATTGCCGTTCTGCCGTCGAGCAGCTCGCAAAAAATCGTTTCCGGCGTCGAGAGGTTTTGCGAGGCCTTCTGCGACTGATTCGGCAGGAAAACGACGCGCGACGAGCGCTCGTCGTAGGCCTTGTAGAGCAGTTTTTGCGTTTTCGTGTACGCCTTGTACGGGGCGAGGCGCTTCAACATTTTCAGGCTGGATTGCGTTTTCTCGGTCAGGCAAGCGATTTTCTGGACGTCTGACTTCAAATTGGCCGTTGTGTAGTCTTTCATGTCCACGTGGTCGGAAAACTCGCCGTCGCAGTCTGCAACTTCCTTGTGCAGAACGCAGCATTCTAGGCTGCAGGAGCAGGTCTGGCACGATGGGCAGGTGTATATCGACTTCTTCTTGCACTTCCAGCAGCGAAATCTAGGCAGAGAAAGCATTCGGAAGGGAAAAATGAATATAACGATTTTTAATATATAATAATTATAATAGTCATTTTTTGTAGTTTGCTGTCGATTTTCAGCGAAAAAACATCATTTTCAGACGCACGGGCCTTTGCCCTCCACGGCCGTGCATATAAGCTCGTACTGTACCTGGCTGACCTGTCGTGCCTTCGCGCAAACTTACAGGACCTCTTCCTCGCAATTTTGGGAGTATTTCGTGCCCAGGAACTCCAATATTAGCCGCCGGTCTATGTAGCCGTCGAAGTCGTAGTCCAGCCAGCAGAATTCGCTGGCGGTATCGGAAACCGCCCGAAAAACGACGTAGGCGATCCCCAGAAAGTCCTTCTCGTTCAGCTCTACGTTTTCGGATAGTTTGTGGAACTGTTGCTCGATCTGTGCCGGCTGGACGGAAAGAAAGTGTGCGAGCCGCGACGCCGCCTTATGGAGCGACAACGTGGACGTCGTTAGGCGGCGGAACTGAAAGCGGAAAAGTTCCAGCGGGAAGCGCGGTGGTTCCGGTGTGGACAGTTGCGAAATTTTGGTCTGAAGCTCCGTCACGTCAACGAAGCAAGACTGGATGTTGCCCATTCTGGAAGAAAAATGGTGGGGATATTATTATATAAGAAAATTTTTTATATTTATTTGGTGAGGTGGATGTGATATGAAGGGAACTGAAATAGAAAAATTTTGTATCTAAACCTAGTAAAATACAAATACATATATAATAAATCACTTAAAATTTTACATGTAGATCAGTTACTTTGAAGCAAAAATAGTTGTTTTCTAGCTCAGGATTTCTAGTAACTTTTAATGGTGTTCTTATGCGTACTTCATTCTTATGTTAACTTGATCAAAGTTAAAAACTGCGGAGGAGTATATCCCTTTTTTATATTTCAAGATATCTTACTGAGAGCCTAGCTATTAACTTATCTCTACTATTTATATATTTAGTTAAACTTATACTTCTTAAATTTTAGTCTTAAGATAATTTAGTTAGGCTTCTTACTAACATAAAGATTCTGAATGCTCAATTAATGAAGAGCTTAACATTATATATTTAACAATATTGTATGTATAATAATTTGATTTATTTATATTTTAAAAAGCAGTAGTATATCTACCCTATAATATTATATCTATATAATTATGTATATTTTTTATTAAAAGCTATATATTTTATAACATATAATATAGTATACTATACTGGTCCATTTCATTTTAAATCATGGATCCTTTTGATATATTCGATGCAGCGCCTTAAGACACTGGTGAAACTAACACTTATCCTAACGATTAAACATAGTAATAAGATTATGATGTTTTTGGCTAAGAATAGCAAGACTTAAATTAAGAAGAGTATTAATAATAGCAAGAATAATAGGAACCTACTCCAGAATAACCAACTGAAGAAGTTAAGGAAGTCTTATAAGAAGAAGAATAAGTTGTTGTCGATGAGCCTTAAGAAGAGGATAAGATAGATGTATAAGTTGCTGAATCTGTTGAATCTAAATAATCAACTGATGAGCATATCTCAAATAATACTCCCAATGAAGCACCAACGTCGGATATCTAGTAAAATGAGTCTGAACCTAAAGTAGAAGACGAATTAGATGATATTATATAGGGAGAGGAGGCACTTAAATAGGAATCGTAACCTGCTGATTAATTAGACGATTTTTTAAATATAGAATCAACTACATAAGCAGAATAGCCGGAGGAAGATATGGAGAATTTCTTTGGAGATCAGCCAGAAGAATAATAGTCTGAAGAAGACGTTTATAACAATGGTGAATGTATTGAAGAAGAAATAGCCTCTGAAGATATCACCAATCCAACAAAAATTGCCGAAATTTAGAGAAAACACGATCTCCACTTAGAGTAATGCATAAGTTAATAATAATAGGCATCTAAAGGTCTTACTGACCAGGGAGATGAATATCGTTCTGAGTAAAAGAATAGAGAAAAGGGTAGAATAGAGGCGCTTAAAGATCAGCAAGAGGAAGAAATTAAGAGGACTACTGAATTTATGACTGGAAAAGGCAGCAAATGGCTTAAAGTTAAATAGCTTATGGGTGCACTTCCAGAAGGTAGGATTGGAGAAGTATTGAAGTTTAAATTCGAAGATGAAGAAGAACTAGAGAAACAAAAAGCTGAAGAGAGCAGTGAATCTGAAAAGGAACCCGTAAAAGCAACCAAAAATAAGAAAAAAGGTAATGTTGAACCTGAGGAGAAGAAGTGAAGCTGGGAAGGTTTTATAAACTTTTTAAATTATATCGCATAATAATGTTTAATTTTTATTTACCAATATATTAGTACATTGTTTGAGTAACATAAACCTAAATTATTTGTACTATTTATAAAGATTTTTAAGGAAAATATTATTTAGCGTCTGATATTTGATTTCTAATAAGCAGTAGTATTTATCTAGTCTACTTATCAATATCAATTTAGTACTAAAGTCACTCTCATTCCTAGAGATGCATTTTATTTCATGCTCTATTTCTATAATCCAAAACTACTAGCATCTTATTGTTGTTAAGTTTATAAAACTAACTAATAGCACACCAATATTTTACTATTTCACACTTACATTTATTGACTTAAAAGTATATAATAGAAATATTATATTATGTAGTAATGTTACTAAACTAACCTAATTCTCGAAATTAACTAGATATCTCAATAAAGTTAATTTTTTTCAAAGTTAATAAACAAAATTTTATTCAAAATTATTAGCTAATTCTTTCTAAAATTAAAAAGTATATCAAAAATATTTTTTAATTTCTTGGTATAACATTAACATCTCTCACAATTTACTATAATGAATAGTCCCAATTCATTAACTATAAAATTAAATAATCAATACGTATAGAAATTTAATATAATTGTAAGATTAATTATTTATAGATTCTATTTTCGATTAGTTGGTAAGTAATAAATTTTTAATACTCATTCATATTTAACTAAAATCTATGTTATAGCCACAATAATTAATTTTTAATTATAAATATAAAATATAATATATTTAGATAATTCTGAATAATCATAAAAATTTAAAATGATTTTATAAAAAATAATTCTTTTAAATTATATTATCCAAAATCTATAACTAATAATACCTTTAAAATACTAAATATTTATTAGGTTACATTACAAAAAAAACTAAAACCATGATCATTATTTACTCAGATTTTAATAACTCTTACATATTCCAAAATGTACTTGATAATCATTGCTTTTTATAGTGCTGTTTCTGGTATGGACTGTTATTCATAGAGTTCACAGTTGAACCTTTTCGCAGACTATCTCGAAATTAATCTTAGAAAACATCCTGGTACAAAATGTAACTTTCCATCTGGTGTGATGGTACAGCTACAATTTCCAGATCCTACCTTGAATATAGCATAAATTTTTACAGATTTCATCTACGAAAATACCACTTCTTTGATCATTCGCTGTGGAGCTAAATGTGCGAAATATGATGAAATAATTTCAAGTACAGTTCTAATCGACTCTCCGGAATTGACAACAGTTTTCAGTATTGGTAGTGTCCTAAATGTGCGGAAAAACAAGGAAAATAACGTATAAGATGTCCATTTAACAGTATCTGGAGATCAGATCTGCGTGATCATAAATAAGGAAAATGTAGCCAAGGACCTCACTGCAAAATAGGTCTAATTAATTATACACTCAGACCGAGAGACTAAACTTATATTTGATACTCCTGTTGAAAAGTATGAAAAGGATTAAACATCTTTCTGCTACACTGGCAAGTTCTAGGTCCCGTTCGTGGATATGGCAGTTTTGACGATAAATGGAAAGGAAAAAGGCATTACGGTTTCATAAAATTACACAACTTTTGATATAAAAGTTTTAAATTAACCCGATATTTTCACAGATCTAGGCACAATTGTTTTCTCGTCGTATCTTTCACTTGGATTTGGAAGGAATAAAGATAAACTAAAAACTTTTGTAGACTCAGCAGACTTCTCGAAGGCTAGTTTTGATGCTAAAATTAGGATTGATGATAAATTTTATTACATTTCAGGAATTTTTACTAAAGTACTATTTGAGAGTAATGGAAATATAGTATGTGCCTTAACTAACAACGAAGAGGAATGTAATCGGATTCTAACATTAGTTTAATAGCTACCAGCTTAAGAACAGTTTATAGTGTTCTATTTTTAAGTCGACACGTAGTTAATTATCTAAGAGGTGACAACTTTCAGGCCTTCGTGTTTTACTGATATGGAAATTATAATTTTTAGCGATAATATAGAATTTGATTTTCAAAAAATCACGCAATAATGCCTTCTAGAATTAAATAAAGACTATACATTTAAACTAGGATATTTTGATAGTCCATAAAATTTTGCAATAGGGTCTGTTATTATTAAGACGGTTTTTGAATTTTAATAAAAATTTGATAATACAAAAGGTTAAATTATCGAAAATATAAATTAAAGTCAACAAGATGTCCTTTAAATATTAAGGACTCAATAATACGTACTTTTTTATGTTTTTAATGAAAACGAAGAATTTTTGGACTAAATTATTTCTCGTTCAGTTGGAGTTCATTTAAGACTTTAACTAGTTTTTTACTGTTCTATCTCAGTATTATTCAGTGGTTTAATAACCGTAACGATGTTTTTAGTTAGTATACATCCACGCCCTTAAAGGATAAACCACAAAAAGCTTAAAATGACTTAGGAGGAAATTTGAAGTTTATTATTATTCTGCATCATTCTCGTGTGGTAATAATTATATACTTAAGATTTATGACGTAGTGATAATATGTATATTACTATAATAAGACTAATTAAAGATAAAACCAATAAACAATATTCTAACAATAAGTTAAATGATAAAAGATTTTGTATATAATAATAAAAGTATCTTTTATATTAATTAAATAGTTAGTAATTTAAAATAAAACATATACTTTAAAAATGTAGGTTTAACTTTCATTTTTTTATAGATAAATATTTTTCATATACGTTATGATAAAAAACAAAATTGTATATAATTTTCAAGTTTATCTTTATAATTAAGAAATTATCTAATCATTAATATCTAGTATTTAAGTTGAAGATCTATTTATTTATACGATAATTCGAATATTTATTATTTTAATAAAATAAACATCCGTTTCATACTTATTCATTTAATCAGTAAATATCAAAAAAATAATATTAATTATACCTTAAATTTAAAAAGATAATAACAATAAATTAGATTTATTCATCTATACTATATTAATTACTTAATCATAGTATTTATTCGAATTCTAGAGAAGTATAAAGTCACAATTAGTATGTTATATAGATACAAAATTTTAATATTGTTGAGATTAATCTATATAAGTTATGTATTTCTTTTACAATTTATTTGTTTTGTATATAAATATCATAATGGACATAAAATTTCTTTCACTTTAGGATCTCGTAGTATGAATATAAGTTACAGAATGATAAAAAAGTTTGATATTTCATTTTTTTAAGACAATGTTCTAAAATTGTAGCTGGAATAAAACGCTAAAATTATTTATTAACATATTCATTAAAATATTACTTCAATAATATTGATACTAATTAAGGAGGTATTATGCTGATTATGAAAAATATTACATTATAATTTTTAAAGTTGATATTATTATTTCATCAAATAACTATTAAAATTTACTTTAAATTAAACAAATTTACTGAAATCTGTCAATCCGGCTGCTGACTATGATAATAAGATATCTATGAATTTTAAAAATCAGTATAATTTATTACTAGTCTTTAAATAATACTTTATTTTTGTATAATATATTATTTTTAATAATTTATATATATTAAAGTAAAGTAAATGAAAAATGAAATCCTGTTATTTAAATAGTTACATGACAACTTAATAAATAGCTTCTAATAATTTACCAAATGCTGTGAGTAGATATACTGAGGCTAATTTTCTAATATAAACAAGGTAAATATATCAAATACTATTTGTAGGTAGTGTCGAACAATGATTTAATTGGTGATTCTATCAATATTAAGGGTAGGATAATTAATCTTACTGATTATTTCTTTAATGTAGTTTGAAATAGTGAAAATATCATTAACTATCATAAAGATTAAGCTGGAAGCATCATAGATCTAACCATTAGCAATATTGTTCATATACAGATATAAAAAGATGCTGTTAATATTAATTATTTGAATATATAATTTGTAAATTATAATCTATGGATTCTTGCTAATATTATTAAATTAAATATACAGCAATCATAAATATCTAATTTTAATTGCGATCACATACTCCTATCAAGTATTACGGATATATTTATTCATAAAGATATTACTGATAGTTCAGTTAACTTCTTCTTAATCTAATCAATAAATATAGTTGCCTATTAAATTTTTATATTTGTGGAAATCAATAATATTATTATGCTCATAATACCATTATTGATTCTGATTAATATGGTGACTCAGATAGTGTTTATAATGATACTTTGATAGTTTAAAATTTTTAATAAACAATTCTAGCAGATACACTAGAAACTTTCTACATTGAAAATGTTAAATGCTCACTAAGTATTAACTAGGCTATTGTTGAAATAAATGTAAAGCAAATGGAAGTATTAAATTTTTCATGAGGAAATTAAGTTTTTCTAAATTTGAGAGAAATATTTATTTAAGATGGAATTCTGCCTCTAGCAACGTAATCACCATCATAAGCTCAACTTTAGTGTATCAGTAATTATTACCCCTTGCGATTAGCCTGCCTTAGCGGCAAAACAGTCCAATTTCCCTTCTATTGCCAATCAGCGCTAGCAACAATTAGAACTCAGAACCGCTAGAGCACGGTTCCACACAATATTACAGCCTGTATCTAGGCTATTTTGCATGCAATCGTGCACGTTCTGCACCAGTGCCAATAGGGTGAACTCTGCGCCGGTAGGTGCGTTACATACGCAATTTTTGGCCCTATTCATAGCGTTTGCTTTGCCGTTATTGGGTTGGCTGATGGCTTAGCTATTAAGGGTAGATTTTAGCAGTTTTATGCCAGTTCAATCTACGTTTGAGTTGTTTATAGGCCAGTTCTGGGTTCCGGCCATTTTCCTCGTATCTTTATCAGTATCAGCATGGCTGCCAGTATTCGCTTAAGATGGGCTGGGAGTCTTGTTGGGCCGATTTTGATTAATTCTTACCGCTCAAAATTACTTTTATACCAGCTCCAAACTATCTGTAAAGTCTATTGAAGCAGTGCTAGGCTGATTTCCAAGAATGTTTAAACTAGGTTTAGGTGCAGAATAAAGGAACTTTGGTCCGTTCTAGAAAGGTTCTATGACAGTTGAAATCATTTCTGGAGTAGAAATAAACCAGATTTAATCTATATAATGTTCCAATCTCCATAAAGTAAATTTTGCCCACAAAAAAAGTGATATACTTTTAAAAAATCACAAAATTTTATTGATTTTCGTTTTTAAACGTGCAAAAACGCTAGTTTCTCCACAACTAGAGGTAATGCAGCACGTCGCGGGGACAATTTCATTCAGAACTAAAATGTTCTCAGGCGAGAAAATTGTCTATTAAGGGCTGCAATCGCCGTTTGGAAGTTTAAGTTAACTGTCCAAGAATGTAGTTATTGAGTTTAGTTTTGGAAAACTAATATAGCGTGGCAGAGGGCTTAACATACTAGTTAGGTACTTTATTTCTAGGATTCGAAATTTGGAAATGTAAAACTGATAGTCATTATATAATATTAGTATTAGTATTTAAATGAACAAACAAAATAGTTTGAGTATTTAGGCAAACAAGAATGAGGAATGGCAGCCCGATGGTGAAGCATAAGCTATGTTATGTTAATAGGAGAATTACGCTTAGTTGGAGTTTGAGAGCAGCGAAAGTTGTAGTGAGAATTCTGATAAAATGGTTCTTAGTAATGGTAAAAATATAAATTCTACTAAGATCGATTCAAATATGGGTGAAATATCTACTTTTATGTAAGATATCGTTATAGATAATGAAAATGATCTTACCTATCATGAAGATTAACTTCGCAGCATCCTAAATCTAACTATTAGGAATAGTGTTTATGTGTAAATATAAAAAGATGCAGATAGGATTCAACATCTTACCATCATAAATGCAATCTGTGAAATCGAAATTCACCAAAGTATCATTTCACTGATTATACAAAATTCTTAAGTAACAGTATTACATTGCAGGCACGATTGTCTTCCGCATATGAAAGAAATTATCATTTATAACAGCATTAAATAAGAAATATCACAAGTATTTTGTGAAATTATAAAAAAATGTGTTAATCTGGAAAAATTATCAATATAAAACAACTAAATTTTACATTTAGATCTATCAGAACTTCACATCCCATAGTCTTTAAATATTTTAGTAATTTCTTAAATAACTGTTGAGTAACTATTCTTAGCTAAAAATTTGAATCTTAAATAACTAAAATTAAACAATGTAAGAACTTTTGACAACTAAATACTCATATTTTAATAATTGATAAAACTACGATCAATAACAAATCTATATATTAGTTCTGAAAATATTTTTATTTACTAAATTGTTAACTCGATACTGTTATATCTTAAATCATTTATCATCAGAGAAGGCCTAGATTTTTATCTGAATATAAACATTAACTAACTATACGCTTAACGTGGTAAAACTACTTATACTTTAAACTTTAGTAAAGGCTAATTCATCACATCTGCTACTTATCTTGACTTAATTACAGAAGTTACCTTACCGAAATAGCTATTAGACTTTATTTTCCCAAAAAAATAGGCGTTTTTGCTCAATGAATTATTCGGCGAATTTTAAAAACTAGCCGATTGAATTAGCTCACATTACAAGTAAAAACAATCATATTAAGCCAATAACAGCATTATAACCTGCGAAAATCGATCCCTAAAATAACGTAATTTCACACCCAAAATCGACTAAAAACTCACCATGTAAATTTTTACATTCCACAAATCATTCTAAGAGCTGAACTAGCAAACCCTTATCAGCCCAATCGCTCTTAGCATCTTTTTCACATATTATTGCTAAAACGGTTTATTCGTAGAATCGTTCTGAATATGTTGTATGTATATATATATATATATATATATATACAAAATTTCACTTCAGCGCAGTCCAATTTTCGACCAATTAAGTGCCATTGTCATGACCAGCGCGTTGCTCTTTCAGGCGTTCTTTTCCGGCGCCGACAGCGCTACCAAAGAGCGTTTCCTGCGCGAATTGTCGAGAAACTATCTCCTTTCCACGAAATTTTAGAAAATTTTATATCGGAATTGGCGCGCGAATGAGTTTAAATTGCTGCAAAATTCGCTATTTGGCGATAATTTTTAGCTAAAACGCGCAAAAAGCCTTTCGTTCTGATCGATTTTCCAGTTTCAAATAAGCATTTTCTAGCTACAGAAATTCTGCGTAACTAGTACATATGCTAATCAAAATTCGTTATATCACCACTCCTTTACTCCCTAATTTAATCCAGTCACTTCATTAGCATAATCCCTACGCAATTTTTGAACAAATTTTTGAGCAAATCTCGGACGATCAAGTACATGTCATTATTATTTAATTCCTGAACGTATTTTTCCAAAAACGAAAATTCTACGAGAATTCGCTCATTCGAAATCGAGCAATCTGCGCCGGCGCAGCGTCGTTTTGAGCCCTCAAAGATCATCCCAAAAAGCTGATTTTTGCACTCGGAAAAGCGCGTTCTGGCGGCGCGCAAAACGGCTTCCGAGCTGTCCTCGAACGTCATTTTGACGCGAATTTGGCGCATAATTTCAGCCTCCACCGGCTGGCACGTCGTTTTCACGACTTTCAGCCGCTTTTCAAATACAAATTGATTTTCCACTCCTTCTGTCAAAAATTTTTCTAATACGTTGATTTTCACGCCTGTGCACTCAGATTCCTCCTAGGACACGTCTGTGACGAGATCCCAGATGTCAATTTCATCCTCAAAATACTCGACGAACTGCGTCAAATACGACGAATAATGGCCGTAAATCGGCCTGTAGACGTCAGATTCGACGTGGAAAACGCGCACTTTCGGCGCTGCGAATGCCTTGAATTGGTGCGGCAGATTCCTGGTCTCCAGCGCGCAAATCGACTCCTGCGCGACCTCCGCAAGCAGCCGAATCTGCTTCTAATCGGCCAGGCAGTACATCGCGCGGCCGAATCCGACCGCCGTTGGCACGCGCAGGCCGCCGGAGACGCATATTAGCTCCAAATCGACCGCTACGGCGGCGTCGCACGCGCCCCAGTTTTTCTGGATTTTGAGCAACTCCAGACGCTATTTCCGCACCGCAGCGAGCGCTCCCAGCTGCTCCAGCAGCACCTCCACGACGTCGTCGCAGTCGCCCTGCAGGAACTGCTCGAAGGCGTATTCCGCTGGCGGCGCCTCGCGGTTTATGAAGATTTTCGGGCACTTTACCATCAGCGGAATCTGGTTCACGGGGCCGACGCGGAGGCTCGTGCCGGCGACGATGAGCAGGTCCGGCGCCAGCTAGCTGATTTGCTGCGGGGTGATGTTCACGTTCTCGCCGAAAAAGACGATTCCGGGCTTCACGACGCCGCCGCAGACGCAGAAACTGACGGCGTCGTCGACGGCGGCCGCTTTTATGTTTATTGTCGGGAAACTTCGCCCGCAGGAAACGCATTTCGCTGGCGACATGAAGCTCCCGTGCACCGGATTTGCCACCGCGCCGGCCTGAATTTCCAGGTCGTCGATGTTTTGCGTCAGGATTTGCGTCTGCTTCGTCTTCTGCAGGTACGCGAAAAACGCGTGCGTGACGGTGTGCTGGAACTCGGTGGAAGGAAAAATCGACTTTGAGAGGTGGAAAAACGGGCGCGGCCTCTTCGGGAAGTAGGCGATGTCAAAAATCGAGGTCGGGGTCGGCAGTTTGTAGTGGGCAAGCTGATCGTAAATTCCGGTTTTCGGGGACCGAAAATCAGGAATTCCGGCTGAAACGGAGATTCCTGCTCCTGCTAGGATCAGTATGGAGCTTGCATCCCGAATCAGCTGAACGGAGTCTTCTATGGACATTTGTGGAGTGAGAAAATTAATGTATATAATAGTATAATAATGAATTATTAAACTTCAATTCTCTAGAAAAATTCGCAACGAGAGCGCATCAGCTAACGATTCACGACCCTTTGAGAATTTGTAGGTCTACTTAGCCAAATTTTCACGGAAGTTCATCAAGTGAACAAGCCCCTCACATCGCATTCTGCGCCATCGTCCCCAGGCTCAGATAGCGCTGTAGTGCCTCGCGTAGCTCCCTATTCTCGCGCTCGAGCAGACTCTGTTCTTTCTGTAGCGCTAGTCGATCGATTGTTGCGTTGCTGAGCTTCTTGTGGACGTGGTTCAACTCCTTAACGGCATCGATGATCTCCACCTCCGCCTCAATCTGCTGATTCGGGTCGATTTCACCCGGTTTCACAGCGCTGCGCAGCGTTTCTTGCCGCGAATGCATTTCGGCAGCCTCACGCTCAATCTCGCGCCGCTGCTCCACATCGAGGCGCTCGACCTCGTTAACGCGCTCTGCTTCGGTCTCCAGGCGCCCGCAGAGCTCTGAAAGCCGAATTATACGGTCAGCTTGCTCCTTCAGCGCCTGAATTTTGTCCTCCGCTTCATGAGCTGCGCTGACAAGCGTCTTCATGCGCTCCTGCTCACCGTTACGGTAGCGATTCAGCTTGCCCTTGAGCTCCGAGAACTCCTTGTAGCACTCCTCTTTTTCCTGTAAAAGCAGCAGGTTTTTTCCCTTAAACTCCTCGCTTGTGGACTGGATTTTTGCGCGCCAGTGGATCAGAAGCTTGCTCAGACGCTCGATCCGGGCCTTCTGGCGCTCGATCGCGTGCGACGACTGCTGGTCCTTGAGGAGCAGAATCTTGAACTGGTGCTGCTTCGTCTCCGTCTGCAACTTATAATTTTCGTGCGACTCGAGAAGATGGCGCTCTAGCTCCGTGTTCTGCTCCTCGAGGTTGAGTTTGCAGATATTACACTGCTCCTGGTTGTAGTTCTTGGCCTCCAGGAGCCGCGCTGCGTAATTCGAGCGC
The DNA here is from genome assembly GCF_000497125.1 of Spironucleus salmonicida. NCBI lineage: Eukaryota > Fornicata > Diplomonadida > Hexamitidae > Spironucleus > Spironucleus salmonicida. The sequence continues at coordinate 1,074,328 of NC_090598.1, forward strand.
AAGTTGCTTAGAAGCTGGCTCTGGACCTCCTCCGTAGCGAACTACATCTGGCCCAGTGCGGTCTTGCGGATGTCGTAGACGTTTTTAAGCGCCGATAGCTCCGTCTGGAACTGCTGGTCTAGGCGCGAAATGTCATTTTCTGCGTCATTTGTGAACGTCGTCATGCGATCGTTAAGCGTAAAATTTAGCTCATTGAGCGTCTGCTGGTGCGCGGAAATGGCCTTTTTACGCTGGTTTTCAGCTAGCTCCGTGTAGCGGTTCGTGAGCGACAGGAGAGCATCTTTGCGGTCGAAAGCGCGCTAGAAGTCGTTCGAGATCTCCTCGAGGAATTTGAGCATCTGCGGTCGCTTCTGCTGCTGGATTTACTGCTTGAAGAGCTGCTGGACGCGAGAACGGTTTAGCTGTGCCGCTGAGGCATCCGATGCAGCGAGAGTCTGCAGTGCGTTGCGGTGGGTCGCGAGCTGCGTTGCAACGCGCTCTTGGGCCAGCTGGCGCTTCAAATCGGGCTGTGCGGACATTGTTTGAATTATGGAGTGGATTTTTAATATACTAATATTATATATAAAACAAGATTATATATTTTAACTACAAAATTAATAGTATTATTATATATAAATTTAATAATATTAAAAAAGTCCGCTCCTATTTACCAAAAATGCTGGACTACAAAAACATGTCCCGCGCCCAGGTCCTCAGCGCAATCGCCGTGGAGGAGTTCTATGCGAATTTTTAGGACCTTCTAGTACTCTCTGCGACGCTCCTTTAGAGCCTCACGCACCTCCGCGCGCTGCGCGACGTATCCAAATCGCTATCCGCCTCCTACCTGGATATGACAACCCAAGATATTCGTCAGAGCCTCATGGAGAAGCAGTCTCTGCGTAAAATTTGCTATAAATAGCTACCCGTCGATATGGCTACTTTTGTCTCGCGCCGCGCCGAATTTGAAAAGGTCGTGGAACAGAGCCTCGCAAAATACGACCAGGAAGGGGAATGTCCAACTCCCTTCCCCGCAGACTTCATATGGACGCAGGTGTAGCCGGACTCCGTTTCTATTATCTAAGACATCGTCGCAGAGGCTCCTCCCGCGCTGCTCAAAAACTTAAAGATGCAGCTTTCTGAAAAAGGCGTGAAATGCGAGGTGATCGCCCCGTTTCTCGATGCCGCAACGCGCTCCGTTGCAGTTGCACCTACGGAAGAATTGCTAAAATCGCTCGCGGTTTGCAACGAAAAACTCGCTAAAAGTGTCAGCAGGAGCAAGGGGCTTAACGGAAGTATGACAGGTAGCATCAGGGTCAGTGGGCTGGTTGGAAAGGGCTAGGGAAAAGTGTGAGGGTTGGTTTTTGTTCAGACAGAAAGTTACGTATAATGTTTCAGTGCTGGTGCGTTTCGAAGCTGAGTTTCGTTAGAGATTTTATAAGCCTTCATCGTTCTTCAAGTCATGAATTACGACAGCTAGCTTGGCAGAAGGTAGGAGGGAAGTTCCAATGGTGAGGAAAGAAGCGAATTAACAGAATTGTTTTAGAACTTAAAATATGTTTGAGTTTAGTTTTGGGTTATCGTATAGTAAAAATGGGATTAGAACTCTAAATTTAGCCATACTCAACTGGTATTGCTGATGTTAATTGAATTTTTGTAATGGATAGTATGTTAAGAGCGCTAAATCTCATTCAGTAAGCAGGATTTTAGGCAAATTGGTTTGCCTGATAAACATCATTAGCATGGGTTATAGATCTTAAAATAATGAATTTATTCAGATTCCAAATTATCTTCACGTTTAAATTAGAAAATGATACTAGTCGGCCTTGAATTGCAGCTGGTAATAATAAATAGTGACTTAATGTAATTATTTTCAATAATATTACGTTTTCAAGGAGTAAAGTATTATAATTTTTCAGATATTAACTTCTAGTTTAGTTAAAAGGATAAATATTAAATTACGGCAGGTAATCGTTTCTTGTTAAAAATTATTCTCAGGGTTAGAGTGATATATTATTCTTCAATAAAGATCAAGAGATTTGCTATTAATTATAACCAAAATATATTGTTATTTTCTCAGCATAGTTTATATAATTTTGGTCGATTATTAGTTAATTCATTTCTCGTTACAAGTTAGCCTAAACTTTATAATTATCAACATGAGAAAAAGGAATTGATATTGGTACAATTATTTTTTAGCAGTATTAATACAATAAAACTTTTTACTATAACATAAATGTTATAGATAAACTTCTTATTATATTAAGTATTATATAAATTTAATAAGAACTATACGTCATTATGTATATTTTAAATAATAAATTAGTAATAGTTTTCTATAATAATATGCTTATTATTATAATTTTTTTACTTATTATTTATAGGTGACAATGTATTTCGTTCATCGAATATCTAAATGATATTATACTTTATATACAAAATTTTACCTATTATAATGATATCTACTGATATAGTAAACTATACTATAGAGTTATAATCATTTAGATGTCAAATTACCGTTTTTCTTGAATTTTCTTGATTTCACTTTAATCATCTCCTGTTATTACTGATTCATCTTACTCTTGCCATTTTTTAAATTATGTATGACCTTAATATTAATATTAAATTGTTATAGTATATATTATAAACCTGATTATTTTATGCAAAAAGTTTAACTTACTTAAATACTATATTTTATAGCATGCGTGGTGAATTATAAGATCAACTGTAAGCTAGTTCCTAATATTATAAGTATAAATTTTATAGTTTAAGGTTTATTACTTACTGCAGCTTTTTTAGCCGAATTTAAATTGTCCTACAAAAGATACACTTTGATTATTTAAAATTATATTTTTAAGAGTGAATTTTTCCTTAGTATAAAATAATATATTAGTATTAGTGTCATTTAATCTAATAGCTTTGTGTATTTAGTGCTCTGGAAAATAAAATCAAAGAATTTAGTCAAAATATGGGTTTATAAGCGCGAACACCTAAATTCATGTTTAACTAGTGGAAAAGTAACATATATTAGAATCAGGGAAACATCATAATAAAAAACCAGTTGTTTCAATCCTTGGAGTTGATTATGATATCATAATTTTCAACACTGAATATTTATATTGGCAGTAGAATTAATGCTAAGGTTGAATGATTTCCTACTCAAGAATTTTATTTTTAACCAATAACACATAAAGTAAAGATTTGCTATCATCTAGTACTGAAAATTAGTAATTTTAGTTCATTAATTAATAGCTCGACATACTGTGTTAATGCATAATAGTTAAAGTTATTATATACGATACGAAGAAAAAGCTACATAACAATTAAGACTTCAACTAACATTCAATGGTATTTCTTTTAAAAATTTACTTGCTTCATATTCAATCGTTTATATCGTGTTTTACATATCGGTTGATAGACTCTGTCATAATAATCCATTTATAAACAGTAAAACTAGATTTGATCATTTTATATAAACTTATTATATATAATATTTTCACTCCACATTTCTCTTTCAATAACAAATACACAAAACCTCTGCGAGCTGATTGAGCTATAGACTGGTGAATTTCGGCTGCTTATTGAGCTACCGGCCGATATAAATACGTAGCTGCTATGTGTGAAATTTTGCTGAGGTGAGTCCGGCCAGTTTCTCAGCGACGGCACTGATCAAATCGCTCTTCGGTATTCCCTCAACCACCTCAAAAATAAGCTCTCGGACGAGGTTCTCATATACACGAGGGTTGGAATAGAATTGTCGTGTCCAGGTGTTGTGGTAATAGTCGGCAACGACTCGCTAGGATAATCCGATTTCCATACCAACTCGTGACCAAAGTCCGTATTTCTTACTGTTCGAGAGTGTTGTAATTTTAGAAAACTATATTTACATTGGGTATGGGAAAATTCCATCTAGGGATGTCTAAAAGTCTTTTTTTTCGGCGAGGTTCATTATGAATAAATTTTATTTTTAAAATGGTATGCTTATATGCATATAAATGAAGTATTATGTTATGTACAATTGTATAATAAAGCGGACAGTTATAAGTGATTAATTTTATATAATAATTATATAAAATAAAAATTATACAATTGTATAAAAATAGTTTATATTACATGCTATTACTCAGTAAATAAAATTATTATCAATACAAAATTAAAATGTAAAAAACCTTGTATGATTATTATATAGTATAGTGACTCTAACATAATTCACTATTTATTGAAAAAGAGAATGAGAAAATATCAAGTTTCTTTGAGTATTAATTATAATTTATGAAAATACACTGTTTATAATTGTATGAAATTTACTCGAAATAAAAAAGTTAGTATAAATAAAGTTGTAATAGTAATTATTTATATTTGATTAGTTATCTTGAAACTTTTTATAAAATTTTTAAAGACTCATTCTATTAAAAATAAGAGTTATATATGATTTAATATTTAAATATCACATAACTATTTTCTAACCCAAAAAATACTGAAATATTGTATCAATTTGAAATAGACAATAGTTGGATCAGTTTGATAGTAACTGTCTGATTATCTCAGAATAATAACCACAATTTGTAGTAAATTTATCACTAACTTATCTACGTATTTGACTCGCACTAACAATTTTGAATACAAATCATCGAGCTTTCCACTTAGTCCACTCCTCTCTCCATCCTCCACCGACTCTATTCCAGCTTACACCTCCTCCTTAACCTAAATATTCTTCATTTTCGACTAAAAATTCAGTAAATGCTCCAATTAGAAGTAAATCTTTATACTTGAACTTGCTAGGTAAAATATCTATGTTCTTAACTTACTAGCTTAGTTTGTTTCTATAATATGTGTTATTCCACTTAAAGCTTAAACAATAAATACCAATTGAATTTCGATTTTCTATTCCTTTTTTCTTAAAAACCCATCTGGGCGATTGGTACTCTAATATGAACTATAGTGCAATAAGCCACTAGTTACCGGAAAATCTGTCACAATTCCTTTCTACGCTAATTCTTTAACTCGCAACTACGCCTATTATATGATCAAAAACGTTTAAAACGTTCTTCAAGCAAATGAAACTCTCAGGCATTCGCGAAAGACGATTTCTGATTTCAAAATTACAATTATTAATTTTTACGTAAAAATTTTTTTAATCCTATTATTATACAATATTATTGAATATCCCAAAATTATATACTTTCAAGTTTATCCTTCTCCAGCTAAAAACGCTCTATCGCTGAGCTTCCGTCAAATCCAACGAATTGACTTTAAAATCAACATTCCGCTTCATTTCGCGAAGCAAGATTGCATTTTAATTTACAATTTTCGCTTCGTCAATTTCGTCAAAAAGCTGCTTCAAAAAGCTCTAATTTGATGGCAAAGTGATGTCAGAAAAATTCGTCGCGGCTAAAGAAAGCGTTGAATGGGCAATCACTACTTCAAATTTTTGCTCACAAATTTGTTAGTTTGATACTAAAGCTGTAAATTCCAATAACAGAAAATTGTATTATTATATAATATTAGAACGAATTAGTAATTCTGTACTGTTAAAAGAGTATGGTGCGAATTTGTTGCCCTTTGCAGTCAGCGGAAGCTCTTGAAATTGCTTAAAATCTGAAGATATTTGGATGTAAAAACTATTTGAAATTGGTTTGATTTTCAGTTCGTTATTTACATTTAAAATGGTACAAACAGCTACACGCAGCGCAGGACGTTCGAGGATGTTGCCAGGTCGATGCGATTTTAATAAATTAAACGATTGTGTTAAGTCGGGAAGTTGGATTTTGAGGGAAAAACATTGTGAGAGTTATGGTTAAACACGTAAATTAGATTAAGCGTCAATATACTGAAGCGTTGCAGCACATCGTCTATATAAATCTGATGATTGATTAAATATGCTAAAAATAGAAGGTGATTACCTTGCCAAAAATGATATAGCTGTTGGTAAATTTAGACGTAAAAATTAAATATCGTGATCAGCGAATGCTGTGGCGAAAAACTTCCAAAATATTTTCTATGACATTTCAGTTATATTTTGGAAAGATTAGTAATACTTAAGAACATATAATATAAGTATAATTTTATTAACTAAAAATGAACTTAAGTTAATATATCACAAATTTTAAAAAGTACTCAACTCATACTACTAAAACGCATGATATTCAGATATTTCTAGACACAATTAATGAAAATCTAGTTTTTTAATTAATGAATCGGTATTTTTATGATACAATATGGTCACTGCGTAATTATTATATTAAAAAGTGGCTGAAAACTTTTCACAAAATAATTAACTAACTTTTATTAATTAGAAACGATCAATATTATTCATTAATTTAAGATATTATATCTTTGACTTTGCATGATTGTAAATAAATTTAACACCATTATCTCTAAGATTATGTGTATTACAATCTTGAAATATAAGTTTTATTATAACTAGGTCCTACTATAATTTCTACCTTATTAGAGTAAAATAAATTAGACTAAATATTACATTTAATAGAAAATGCACAATTAAGTATAAATCCAAATATTATGGTTTTTAATGATTATGTAGTATACTTAGCATTAAATACTTAATTATTATAACAAGTTTTTGATAAATCTCTGTGTTTATCATTATTTAAACTATCTGGAACATGCATACTTATAAATAATTTATCTGGCAAAAAAATGTAAAAATAATCATCAGATAATGGATTTCTATGTGATGAAATACTATTTTACTAAGATTATTAGGAAGCTGTTAAATATTGGGAAGGTAAATATGAATTTTAACCGTTAAGGGCTCCAGGAGTAATATTTGAATAGGAAATTATATTTCCTATTTTTGATTTAGATTTATCTTAACTTTCTGCGTACATTGCGGCAATATTAGAATAGTTTAACATATTTTTAGAGATTCTTATATAAGATTTATAAGATTTAGTAGTTATTGATTATGATAACGTCAAAAATACTATTATTTAGTATGCAAATTTGTTAAAGAATGAGAATTTAGTTAAATTATATCCTCCGTTATCATAGTTATTGGTATTACTTATTTCAGAAATATACTAATTAAATGAATTAGAGGTTTCAGCAAGAAAGAAAGAGAAAAAATATGAGAATATTATTTTAATTTAAAGTTAATACTAATATCTTATGAAATCTAATTAGCTTTCATTTTAATTGCCAGATTTAACTTATATCTAAATTTTCTAATCTGAAATTTAATACTAAGAAAATTTAAAGAATAGTATGAGAATTCTTTAAGGAAAGTAATAATAAAATAGCCAAATTTATGAGGACACTGAAATGAAAGGAACTTCTCATGTATTCTCACAATCGTCGAATCCTCATTAAATATTTAAAATTCCAGCATGCAAAAACAAATTAATAATACTGTCAGCCTTGGCAAAACTTATTATGCTTAATAAAAATGGAGATGAAATGTTAGATGAAATGGATCTTTCAGTTGGGATGGTTAGATTCATAGTAGCATCTATTTTTTAAAATGAAAACTATAATAATACGCTCAGAAATAAAGTTTCTCATAAATTAGAGTTTTAAAATAATAATCTTGATGTAAGTTATGTTATTTATCCAGCAGCAGTATAAAGCAATATATTTCACTAATTAAACAATTCGCTTAACATTTCCAGCTGTTATCCCCTTTCTCTTTTAGACTTAAAAACTAGTATTTAGCCTCTTCCACGTATTAAAAAGTTGTCTACTTTTGTGAAAAACCTTCAAAGAATTTAAAATAATTCAGGATATGAATTTATAGGACTGTATGAACATTCATCACTAACATTACATTAATTTTGTATACCATTTGATTTTAAGGATTACCCACTCAGAAACCTTTTATCACTACTTAAATCTTCATCGTGTATAATTGTTTACATATTTTAACCTTCAATTAGTTTACTACTATATAGCATTATATCACAAACACCGAAAAAATAATTAGGTTTAAATATTCTTAAATTGATAAGTAATGAGATATCTAAAAACCCTTTATTATGCAAATAAGAGGTTATCCTTTTGTTGCTGAGAAGTTTTTGCATTATTGGTTAAACTATGCTTTAAAGAAATCTAAAAATTGATGAAATAGTATTAGATTTTATTAATATTTTCATCAGTATAATTCCTATAACAGAACTAGCTATATTAATTATGGATGTTTCATCAGAATATTAAGAAGATACAGTTCCCGAAACATTAGAGAAACGTTTTACAGATTGTAATAATATTATTGATATACAATATGGAAATAAATATGCAGTACATCCTTAGTAACTTAATAGACTTAATTATATCGTTGATTTTTTATTGTTTTGTCGTGATTCTTATTTATAAAATTTAGAAATTTAAGATACTATTACATCTAATCACGTAACAACACTGACTAATTAACTAATTATTTTTAGGTTTGCAGATAAAGGATATATTACAAAACTTTTATAAACAGCAAATATAATTATTAGCAAAATTGATATTAAGTCTATTTTTCGAAAATAGGATATGTTGTAGCTATTATTATAACGCAAGTAATAATTAATATCCTTCCTTATATAAGTTTAAGATTTTGCAGAAGCTACAGGTTTTACTGACCCTAGAATCATGGTACTAGATATAAATATGTTATTCTTTATTGAATTAAGAAATGATTATTATAGTGAACGAATACACAGAACGGGTAATAAATTAATGCATTGCTTCTAGGACTAAGTACTTAAATTGTAAAGTTTGGTTGAATAATCTATTTAGAACTCTAAGTTAGAGTTTTTTGCACCACTTTTGGCGGATCGATTATCAGTAGCTATGGTGCTGTGCGGAACACCTTAATCATAATTTAGCTAATAGTATTTTAGTGTATCTTCACTTTGCTTAGATGATTGATTACTTGATTATATTTTATCATGTAAAACTAAAGTTATGTTTTTATAAGTTTAAGTATTACTAAATAATCATAAATAACATTGCATATATTATAAATATTCAATTTTATATAAAAATAAATCAGTTATTTTACTATAATCTGGACAATTAGATAACAATTAGCTTAATATTATCAATAACCTCTTCATTTTTAAACATTGTAAATATATTAACGTTAAATAACCTGATAAAATTAGTATATTTGGCATTTGAGGTTAAATTAACCAGGACAGTACGCCACTTGCGACGACGAGTGGGCTGGAGGGGCCCTGCTCCCTCCGCCGGGTGAGCTTCCCTCTTCTGGCTCATTATCAGCTGCAATGCACTATTTATTACATACGATAATACATCTGCGGTTTCTGCCGTGGCCAATACTGCGCGGTAACCGCGGGGAAGTCCGCCCAGCAGGAAGTGCAGGCTCACTTCCAGCCCTGCAGCAAGCACCCGGTCGTGATCACGTTGGTTGCCTGCCCACGCTCCTGGCGCCGGCCTAGTGGCAAAATTCCACACTCCACAATGAACTTCGGGCTCTGCGCTTCCTGCGGCGGACACATGGAGATCGTCTACTGCGACGGGCACTGCTCGCGGGCGTTCTGCGAGCCCTGCATCAACCGAGCGCTGGGCGGCAACCTGTCCCCCCTCTACGCTAACACCGACGCCGAGTTCCTCTGCTACTCGTGCCTGCGGGGCGAGAAGCGGTGCTGGCTCTGCGGCAGCGGGACCAACCAGCGCGGCGGCTTCGGCATCTTCACCTGCCGGGCGTGCGGCGCCAGGAGTGAGGAGTGCGGCACGTGCGAGTCCGACGCGCCGGTGGTCACCTGCTACTTCTGCCTCGCCTCCTTCCACACGGCGTGCTCGGAGGGCGTGCAGCTGGACGACAACGAGGGCGACCTGGTGGTGGGGATCTGCCAGGCCTGTGCGGGGGCGGCTGGCACGGACTTCGTCGGCGACGGGACCCTCCGCGCGGACCTGCACTGCTACCAGGGCCTGATCGTCCGCGGCTCGCTGTTCGGGGAGTTCTGCGCCGAGTTCTGGCCGGAGATTCAGCGGGTCCCCTTCGACGCCGCGCGGCAGCGAGAGATGTGCGACCTGATCAGCCTGGACCGGGACGCCGCGCTGCTGGACACGGTGCCGGACATCCTGAACTGCCTGGGCCTCCGGAACTACGACCTGGACTTCCTGGGCTGGCTGGTGATCGCGGTCAGGGGCGTGTTCGAGGCCCTGGCGGCCGACCAGTGCTTCTACGACGTGGTGGAGGCGCGGCTGGAGCCCCACAAGAAGAGCGCTGCCGAGCTCGCCAGGCGGGCTGTCCGGGTGGTGCACGACGACTGAGCCCTGGCGCCTCCCCTGGGCGTTCTTTCCCTTCCACTCCCGCATTCCATTGCGCGCATATACGAGCGTCCACCTATGCTCTCTGCAACTTTCCGGGAGAAACCGGCGCGAAGAACCACATCCCGCATTCGGAGCATCTGGGCCCCTCCAGCCCACTCGTCGTCGCAAGTGGCGTACTGTCCTGGTTAATTTTACGACAAATATTATATAGGTTAAGAAAATTAAGCATAAAATTTATTCTAGTATCGTCAGAATCTGATATATAAAAAATACTATATTAAGCTAAGAAATTACAAAGTTTACTAAGCAAACCGTAGATGCAAACGGAACTAAACCTAAATTCTACCAATTAGCAAAACTAAAATATCTTACTTTGAGTAACATTAATCCGTTAATCAAGTAATTAAAAATTAATAGTGGATAAGCAAAATAAGAGTTGATTTAAACAGATATTTCGTAAATTATCTGTTAACAGTCGGTAAATCTGCTTGCATTAAACTTTAACTTAAAACAACTAAAGAGATCTATAAAATGTAATTACCGAATGTACAGTATTAATAAAACTATAAGTTTGTTACCAGTAAATTCAACAGGTTGTCAACTTTGATTTTTCTAGACTAAAAAATTGATTTAGGTGAAAATAAGTCTTATGTAAGCTGACCGTAAACCTTAGCATAAAATATTGAACTAGTTATCTACCTATCGCATTATCTGCAAATACTCCACCTAAAATTGAATTTGCTAATTCAAATTCAGCTTCACAACGGCAACAGACTCAAATAATTAATATAGCACTGTTTCAAGTAAGCTCGATATAGTAGGAATAGTTTAGCGCCATCAGCCAGGCTATGTTCCATGGTATGAGGATTTTGCAGCTGACCCTATCACCGAAACAAATCAAAACTGCACGGTGAGTGACTACACTATCAGGGCGCATATCTAATTTCCGGGATAGCTGTGGGTGAACCTGCAAGTGATAAATGTGGACTCATTGGACTTATCATCATTAGGTGCAGAAATTAACCGATATGATGTGACGAACCAGCAGCTGCGACGGTCCTAAATATGTGGGACTGCTGACGGTACTTCAGAACCGCGAATTCGCTTGTCAATGGCAGGAAACTGCTGTAGTCGTCATCGTGTCCTGCATTTTGCAAGCACTGAATATGCTAGACCTGTGTTACGTGGAATATCTTGACTGACTGTGGTACGGGCTTACAACTGGTCAGATTTTTTAATTTCGCCGCATCAGGCGTGTAAATTGCTACTCAGCTCCTCACTCAATCGCTAACTCTCTTCTGAACTACGCCACTGCCGCTAATTCCTAGTCATTCAAGTACACTACACAGGGCCAGTTTCTGCCGTAGCCGTTGCAGTCCAGGCCGTATCCCAGCAACCAAATGTCGGGGAGGCTGGCATTCCCCAGAAATTTGACAGTGCCGACGGCTCCCATGTCCTTCGCAAATGCGACGCATATTTCTCCGCCTTTCAGCAGCTTCTAGACCGCCAGAACGGAGTTTCCGGTGTCCCAGAGTTCATCAACGATTAGCACATTTTCGGCACTTCGTATTTCATCTGTAACACCCGTGATCTTCGCATCTTGCTACTCGGTCCCCTGATAGGAAGACACTTTTATGAAGGAAACGCGAACTGGAATGGAAAGACGTCTTGTGATATCAGATACAATGTGGTAGGCACCGGTTAGGAGTCCTACGATGTACAAAGGGTTGGATTCCGTTACTATGTCTTTGTAGTGATTTTCAATATTTCTTGCTAGCTTTTCGACGATAAACTGGACCTCTTCTATAGTAAGAAGCAGATGAGCATTTGACTTAAGGTTATATTGTGCTCTTATCCCAGCCGTTATCTCAGAGATTGGCCGGTTTGTTACCTTGCAGGTCGACATTATTAAATGAATGTTAAAAAATGATAATAATATAATCGTTTTTATATGTAAATAGATAAAAAGAAATAACAAACCACAAAATTTGAACCACAAAACATAAATAAAAATGATATAAATATATATGTTTAGTATGTAACTTTTAAGTTAATTCTGAGTACTAGATGAAAATTACTAGTATTCAACCTGAGTTTTCAATAATGATAATGATATTTGGGGCATAATAAGTATATATATCTTGGGAACCAATTTTCAGAACCACAAATTTCATCATGTAGATCTACTAAAATACGTATATATAAACCGAGTCCCACCCCCAAAATGCTAGGCGTTGTGTCCCGCGGCATCCGCGCCCCGATCATCAAGCAGGGCGACGACCTCCGGGCCATCGTGGTCGATACCGTGCTCAAGGCGGCCCAGGAGAGCTCCGTGACCCTCCAGGACCGCGACGTGGTCTGCATCACCGAGTCCGTCGTCGCCCGCGCCCAGGGCAACTACGCCTCCACGGCTGCCATCGCGGCCGACGTCCGCGCCAAGACCGGCGGCGGCACGGTGGGGCTGGTGTTCCCCATCATGTCCCGGAACCGCTTCTCGATGCTGCTCAAGGGCATCGCGCAGGGCGTGGACAAAGTGGTCATCCAGCTGTCCTACCCTGCGGACGAGTAGGGTGATGCCCTGTTTCCGATAGAAGAGTTGCTCGCGAAAAATATCAACCCCCACTGCGACAACTTTACCGAGGTGGAGTTCAGGAAGCACTTTCCATCCACAGTTTTAAAGTATACCGGCGTGGACTACATTAACCTCTACAAAGACATCGCCGGCCCCAACTGCGAGATAGTGCTGAGCAACGACCCCGCGCACATCCTCGCCTACACCGACGTCGTCATCGCCGCGGACATCCACTCCCGCGGGCGCACCAAGCAGCGCCTGCTCAGCCAGGGCGCGCGGACCGTGCTCTGCCTGGACGACCTGCTCACAGCCAGCGTGGACGGCTCCGGCTTCCAGCCCCAGTTCGGGCTCCTCGGCAGCAACCTCGCCCGGGACGACCAGGTGAAGCTCTTCCCCCGCGACTCGCAGGCCCTGGTCGAGCAGATCCAGGCTGACCTCCTGGCCCGCACCGGCAGGACGCTCGAGGTCATGGTCTTCGGCGACGGCGCCTTCAAGGACCCCGTCGGCGGCATCTGGGAGCTGGCGGACCCCGTGGTGAGCCCCGGCTTCACGGCGGGTCTCGGCGGGCTCCCCAACGAGATCAAGCTCAAGTACGCCGCGGACAACGAGCTGGACGGGCTGCGCGGCCCGGAGGCGGAGCAGGCCATGCGCGCCCTCATCAGGCGCAAGAGCGCGGACCTGGTGGGCAGCATCGCCGCGCAGGGCACCACGCCCCGGGCGCTGACGGACCTGCTCGGGAGCCTGGCGGACCTCACCACGGGCAGCGGCGACAAGGGCACCCCGTTCGTGCTGATCCAGAACTACTTCAAGAGCTACGCCGAGTGACGTTTTCCTGCTTATCGCGAGGTGCCGCGGGAGACGACCCGAGTGACACGAAAGAAGCTCACGGAATACCGGCCAGCCCCACGAACAGGGCGAACACCAGGTTGCTGATGACGCCGAAGAACACGCCGACGCGCAGCTCCCCGGGCATGCTGTCGTGCAGCACGAAGGGGAACGCCAGGACGTTGAACACGAGCCCCACGAGGATCCCGCACACGATCGTCAGCATCTTCTGGAAGCTGCTCATGACGCGGTTCACCGGCTGCACGGCGTTCCCCGGCCCCTCCAGGTTCCTCTCCCGCGCGAGCTGCCACAGGTTCTGACCGTTCTGGCCGTCGCTCTGCCACTCCACCTCCAGCTTGAGCGGCGTCAGGGGAGTGCGGGCCGCAGCTAGGGGCTGTCTGCGCTCCTTTTCCGCTCGCACCAAAAATGACAGATGGTGCGCGCGCGGCAGACCGCGGCGGGGATGCTCCCCCAGAGTCCCAGGGCCTCCTGACTGCCACGCTGCCGGCCGCAGCCGAGCTTCCCGATCCCTCCGTAGCGCACCTCTCGCTCGACGGCAGGTGGGACGCCGCAGTGCGCCTGGACGCTCTGACCAGCCTGGCCCTCGCCGATATGGACGGGACGGAGCCGCTCAGGTGCGCGGAGAGCGTGCGCGATCTGCGGCTGGAGCGCGTGAGCGGCAAGATGGATGTCGGCCCCGCCCTCGCCAGGCTCACCATCGTCGACTCGCCCATTGTGTGCCGCAACCCCCACGGCGGCGACCTCCCGAACCTGACCGAGGTGGTCATATCATGTACGTCAAAGGAGTTTTCAGAACCCTGCGAATTGGCCAGCAACTGGCAGCCGCTGCTCAACATACTATAGGGGGCGAAATAGCTGAAGAACATGACACTGAATCGTAGCGGTACGCCTTACGCTAGTGCGCCGGATATGTCCGGACTTAGATAGCTGGAGATGCTAGCTCTCAATGGAATAACTGGCAGTATCTACTTTCCCCCCAGCCTGCGGAGCGTCACCCTCACGAAGTGTACCGATTCGGTCTTCTAGTGCGATGCCGATTCGCTACCGGACCTCCGATATATCTGTCTCGACCTTATAAAGTGTGATTAATTATCCTTGGATAGAATATTGGGAAGGGCGAACGGGTTACGCAGTCTGACGTTGACATATAACGATTCATTTTACTATGATTATGTAATGTGTCCACCATAAATATCTAGACTGAAATAGCTTGAGACGCTGGTACTTGATGGAATGAAGGGCGATATCTACTTTCACCCCAGCCTGCGGAGCGTCACCCTCACGCAGTGTTCTGTTAATAAATTCTACTGCGATGCCGATTCGCTGCCGGACCTACGAGATATATTCCTGAGCCACGTGACCTATGTAAGCACCTCCATGGCCAGGGTGCTGTAGCTAGCACACGGGCTCCAGCGGCTTATCGTGCGCGGAACCGCTGAGAACAGCACCACGGTCTTGGCGCTCTACCTGCAGCCCTCGGTCGTGGTGCTGGAGCTCGATAGGGTGCGTCTGGGCCGCCTGGTCCTGGTCGGTGCCCCGTGCGTGGAGCGGCTCCGGCTCTGCAACATCCGCATCACGCCGGACCAACTGCCGGCGCTAGCCAGGCTGGTGAGGGTCAGGACGGTCATGCATCTGAACGTTAGCCACATTGGGGCGGGCTCCGGGCAGCAGGATACCGCCAGCCTGTAGCAGTTCGCGCTCCCGGCCTTCATCCGGAGGCCTGGTGTGGACATTGAGCTGGCCGTCCAGGTGGGGCAGCGGTACGTCCAGCGGGGCAGCATGGTGTACCAGGAGGACGATTCCCAGCCGGTGGCGCTGCCAACGCGGCTGGCGGCGTTCGTGTACCGGCAGAAGATCGAGCCGCTGGGCGTCCTGTGCGGGGCGCTGGTGGAGTGAGCCGCTTCGAATCGCTCCGCTCCCAATGCGGCCCTTCTCGCGGCCCCTCGCAGCGTACGACCAGCGCCTGCGCTCGCGCCAGCCCACGCAGCCCTGCCGGCCGCTCTTCGGCTACCTGCTGTGCGAGTACTTCGCGCACGTGCAGCAGCGGCACCGCGGGCTCCCGGCGGACGAGTACATCACGGCGTGCGAGCAGCGCCTGCAGGCCCTGGGCGTGGAGGCCGGTGCGCGCCTCTGGGAGCAGTTCTGCCTGCGCCGCCTCGAGAGCACGGACCGCGGTGTGCGCGCGCCCCTCGACCTCGGCTCGGCCCAGGACGTGCTGAACGCCGTGCGCGCGCCCTTCTGGGCCTTCCTCTTCGGCGAGGACGAGCGCCGCGACGTGCAGCAGCTGCGCCTGAAGGACAACAACGGCTTCTACCTGATCGAGCGCGAGCCCGCCACCGACCAGTACATCTCCTTCCCCCGCGACTACTCCGGCATCCAGCCCAGCGCGGTGCTCAGCGGCGTCATCCGCGCGGTCCTCGGCTGCTGCGGCTTCGAGAGCGCCGTGAAGGTGTTCCTGAGCGAGGGCCTCACCTACTACGAGGTCGTCCTCCACGAGTGATTTCCGCTCCCCACAATGCGCTCCCTCACCGCCGCCCAGCTCCGCGCCGCCATCGGGCTCGTGCCGCTCATCCCGCCGCCCGAGTTCGAGGCAGCCGTACGCACCAGGCGGCCCGCGCTGTTCGTGACGCCCGGGGCGTACCAGCTGCTGTACGACGCCGTCACCGCCCTGCCCAAGCAGCTGGTGCTCGCCGCCGCCCGCCACACGCTCGTCGTCGGCCAGGACACCGGCCCCGAGCTCCCCGACGAGACGCTCCGCACGCTGCAGGCCGCGGACCGGCATGCGCTGTGGGTCCGCGCCGGCGTGTCCAAGGTGCAGCTGCAGGCCATGCTCGCGGCGGACTTCCCGGGGCGGCGCGCGAGGCCCGTGACGCTGACGATGCGCGGGCAGCAGGGCGGCCAGGCGCAGGCCAACCTGGTGTTCCTGGCCGCGCTCCGCCCCGCGCTGCCCTTCTGCGCCCGCGAGCTGTACCCCACCGGCGGGATGGGCGGCTACCCCGGCAGCCAGGCGCGCACGCACTTCGCCGCGAACTTCTGGCTGCACCTGCTGCTGCGCGGCGAGCTCTCGGGCCAGCTCGCGGCGTCGCTCCCCGAGGGCCGCGCGCACGGGGGCCAGGCGGAGTACCCCTCGGACAAGACGCCCCACGTGGCGGCCCTGCAGGAGCACCTGGAGCACGTGGTGCACGCGCGCGTGGCGGCCTTCCTGGGCTCCGAGTGACCGCATGCTCACTCCACCAGCGCCACCGTCCGTCCGGCGTACTCCAGTAGCATCTGGGCCGGCCCGCTGTCCGGCGGCCTGCGGTGGAAGTAGGTCACTTGCAGCAGCGCGCCCGGTCCGGTAGGGCCCAGTGCCCGCAGGATGCCCGCGCAGCTCGCCTTGCTGAGGTGCTCCAGCTCGGCCCTGCGCTGCCGGCTGCGGGTCTGCACCCAGAACCGCGGCGCGGGCGGGCGGAGGCGCAGCGGCTGCAGGGCCGTCCAGAGCGCGCGGACCAGCCCGTCCACCAGCACCTGCCGCCCCAGCTGCAGCCTCAGCACGCGGTACGGCTGCCTCCCCCCGACCCTGACCGTAAGCTGGGCGTGCACCATTTCGCTCATTTCAGAGGCACTACTATTAGATAATATTAGTGGCAAATTTCCATTAGTCCCAAAAATGAGCACGCCAGAGCTGCAGTCAGAGATCATGAAGCATCTGCTGTCACTCGGCGGCGTCTACCTACCATCAAGCACCATAATTTCGCAGACGCGGCTCCCGGCGTCCGTCCAGGCCCCCTGGGACTTCCTCACCTTCGACTCCACGCTCAACCACGCCGAGGAGGCGCAGGATGTACCCGAAAATGAAAAATTCACACAGCAGCAGCCGAAATTGAAGAGCACGATCTTGAAGAGCACAGCGCCCAACATTTTGAACCTCTTCACCCCGGAGCCGCAATGTTCAAACTTCACGTTCAACGTATCAGAATACGCGCTGTACGTCGGCCAGCAGCTGAACCAGCAGCTTACGCAGAAGCTCCCGAAGGACACGGTGTTCCACTACCTGGTGTCGCTGGCCCAGAAGCCGTTCCAGCACTGCAAGGCCGCGAAGTCCGACATCGCCTTCGACGCGAAGTTCGAGTCCTCAAACCTCTTCCAGGTCTTCAAATTCGCGGGGACGACCACCTACGAGCTCTACCTGTTCCCGGACTACCGGCAGATCAGCGGCGGCTTCTGGTGGTTCTTCGGCGTCCAGGGCGGCGCGAAGGGCGCGAAGTACCAGTTCCGCATCAACAATTTCAGCCAAATGCGCCTCCCGAACGGGTACCGGATGCTCGTTTTCAGGGAGGGCGCGGGGTGGCACAGGAGCGCGTTTTGCGGCGTCAGCGGCTCGGCGAGCCGGATGCTCAAGACCGCTGAGTACTACGAGAACATTCTGAACGAAAACCGGAACCAAATCGTCGAAAAAGTCGTCAAAAACGCGAAAAATGCTAACGTGGAAAAGGCAGCTTACAGCTTCATTTTCGACGTGGAAATGGACCAGGAAACGCTGTATTTCGCGAGCAACTATCCCTACACGTACACGCAGTACATCAACTACGCAAATTCGCTCAGGGAGTTCAAATTCATCAAACTGAAGAAGCTGACGAACTCTGAGTGCTTCAATCAGGTGCCGTTTATCGAAATCGACCGGACGCAAAATCCGAAATACGTGATCGTCATCTCAGCCAGAATCCACAGCCAGGACACAAGCGGCAACTACGCGATCGAGGGCTTTATCGACTTCTTGCTGGGCCGAAAGGACCACATTTTCGAAAAACAGTGCGAGATGATCACCGACGAGGACGAAAAAGTGCGCTACAGGCAGTTCATGAAGCAGCTAACGAACTACCAGCAGCTGATCCTGAACAATTTCGTTATCGCCATTTTCCCGCTCGTGAACATAGACGCGGTGATCCTCGGAAATTCTACCAAAAACTTCGACGGCGTAAATCTCAACAAAGCCGAGCCGATTCTGGCGCAAAACCAGACGTTCAGGGCCATGGGTGCCCAGATTTAGAAGTACGTAGACCAGAACCTCCAAATAACGCACTCTTTCGACTTCGCGGAGTCGATTTCGAGCCCGGAAATCAAAATTCAGACCTTCGAAAAGGTGTCCAATACGGCGCTAACCTAGAAGTTCTGGCAGACGGCCGGAGCCGCAGGCTTCCTGCCGTTCGTGGACTCAGCACAGCACCTGCAGAGCTACTTCGACGAGGAGTCGGTGAGCCGCGTCGAGCAGGACGGCGTATCGACGGATAAGCTCAAAGGCGATCAGGAGCATGTCGCAGCTGCGCAGTAGGAGGTTGTGGCAGAGCTCAAAACATTTGAGGCCGAGAACGGCGCCCTGGGCGAGTTCGTGCTGCCGGCGCTGATCGCACAGTTCAGCCGCCAGATTATGCAGAAATACGAGTTCAAATTCGAGCATTTGTCGGTAGTTTCGGCGGTGGAAAAAGAGGGCTTCGGCGCGATTTTGAGCAAGAAATACGGTTGCAGGTTCGCTTTCAAGGTTTATTTGAGCCAATTCTACGGAAAAACCGATAAAAGCGATATTTCAAAATGTAATTATTTCGATATATAAGACTATTAAAATTTTGGAATTACATTGGCAGCTTCGATCGCTAGGCAGGTTAAAGATGATTTTGAGCTTTTCGACGAAATATTAGAGGATCTATAGGCCTAGTACGCGAACTGGCTCGGTGAGTCTCTCAAGATTGCGGTTACGCGCTAGGGCACACTATCGCTGCTGAAATCGAAAGATCTGGGGCCCTCATGCCAGAAAATGATGAAATTTAAACTCTGGGCGCTTGCGAAGAAGTCGGACATTCAGTTGAAGACACTGGACAAGATCAACCATGCGATCGACCTGAACCTGATCTTCGACCTCAGGCAGGAGCTGAAGCTGTTGACAGATTCTGAGGAGGAGTGGGACGTTGATATCGTAATTGATCCGGAATAAGTAAGAGATGACAAACTCAAAATGAGCGATATCATAAAGTAATGGTACCCTGTGCCGGAAAAAAAGAAGAAAAAAGGTAAAAAAGGTAAAAAAGGAAAGAATACCAAAAAGTGAGCTGATCTGGTTTCTGTATTGGAGAAAGCCTATTATGATAGGAAGGAGCTACCAGCTACCACTACATGGTGTAATATCCAAAATATGATATGTTTCGGCGTATGTGAGTCTATTCCGAGCGTTTCTTCGGTTCAGTTATTGAACATTATTTCTAGCAGCCTGCACTGCCTGGTGAACCTTGGATGTAACATATTATCAATATCCGATAATATAATACTAGAACTGTTTAAACAACACTAAACTGAGGATTGCGGTGAATGTACAATTAGCTTAGTCTAGCTGTAGTTGGGTGGTGGCCTGATAAAATATAGCAGTTATAGACAGGAAATTTTGCAATTCTGGAGCATCGGCTCGGTAATTTGGAGTAGAATTACCTATATTTATCTTCAAGAATCAATTTTTTTGCCAGTCCATCCTATGCTGCAAAAATAAAGTTATTGAATTTAAAGTGCACAATAGAATATATAATAAGTGTAAAATTTTCACTGAAATGAGCGAAATGGTGCACGCCCAGCTTACGGTCAGGGTCGGGGGGAGGCAGCCGTACCGCGTGCTGAGGCTGCAGCTGGGGCGGCAGGTGCTGGTGAACGGGCTGGTCCGCGCGCTCTGGACGGCCCTGCAGCCGCTGCGCCTCCGCCCGCCCGCGCCGCGGTTCTGGGTGCAGACCCGCAGCCGGCAGCGCAGGGCCGAGCTGGAGCACCTCAGCAAGGCGAGCTGCGCGGGCATCCTGCGGGCACTGGGCCCTACCGGACCGGGCGCGCTGCTGCAAGTGACCTACTTCCACCGCAGGCCGCCGGACAGCGGGCCGGCCCGGATGCTTCTGGGGTACGCCGGGCGGACGGTGGCGCTGGTGGAGTGAGCATGCGGTCACTCGGAGCCCAGGAAGGCCGCCACGCGCGCGTGCACCACGTGCTCCAGGTGCTCCTGCAGGGCCGCCACGTGGGGCGTCTTGTCCGAGGGGTACTCCGCCTGGCCCCCGTGCGCGCGGCCCTCGGGGAGCGACGCCGCGAGCTGGCCCGAGAGCTCGCCGCGCAGCAGCAGGTGCAGCCAGAAGTTCGCGGCGAAGTGCGTGCGCGCCTGGCTGCCGGGGTAGCCGCCCATCCCGCCGGTGGGGTACAGCTCGCGGGCGCAGAAGGGCAGCGCGGGGCGGAGCGCGGCCAGGAACACCAGGTTGGCCTGCGCCTGGCCGCCCTGCTGCCCGCGCATCGTCAGCGTCACGGGCCTCGCGCGCCGCCCCGGGAAGTCCGCCGCGAGCATGGCCTGCAGCTGCACCTTGGACACGCCGGCGCGGACCCACAGCGCATGCCGGTCCGCGGCCTGCAGCGTGCGGAGCGTCTCGTCGGGGAGCTCGGGGCCGGTGTCCTGGCCGACGACGAGCGTGTGGCGGGCGGCGGCGAGCACCAGCTGCTTGGGCAGGGCGGTGACGGCGTCGTACAGCAGCTGGTACGCCCCGGGCGTCACGAACAGCGCGGGCCGCCTGGTGCGCACGGCTGCCTCGAACTCGGGCGGCGGGATGAGCGGCACGAGCCCGATGGCGGCGCGGAGCTGGGCGGCGGTGAGGGAGCGCATTGTGGGGAGCGGAAATCACTCGTGGAGGACGACCTCGTAGTAGGTGAGGCCCTCGCTCAGGAACACCTTCACGGCGCTCTCGAAGCCGCAGCAGCCGAGGACCGCGCGGATGACGCCGCTGAGCACCGCGCTGGGCTGGATGCCGGAGTAGTCGCGGGGGAAGGAGATGTACTGGTCGGTGGCGGGCTCGCGCTCGATCAGGTAGAAGCCGTTGTTGTCCTTCAGGCGCAGCAGCTGCACGTCGCGGCGCTCGTCCTCGCCGAAGAGGAAGGCCCAGAAGGGCGCGCGCACGGCGTTCAGCACGTCCTGGGCCGAGCCGAGGTCGAGGGGCGCGCGCACACCGCGGTCCGTGCTCTCGAGGCGGCGCAGGCAGAACTGCTCCCAGAGGCGCGCACCGGCCTCCACGCCCAGGGCCTGCAGGCGCTGCTCGCACGCCGTGATGTACTCGTCCGCCGGGAGCCCGCGGTGCCGCTGCTGCACGTGCGCGAAGTACTCGCACAGCAGGTAGCCGAAGAGCGGCCGGCAGGGCTGCGTGGGCTGGCGCGAGCGCAGGCGCTGGTCGTACGCTGCGAGGGGCCGCGAGAAGGGCCGCATTGGGAGCGGAGCGATTCGAAGCGGCTCACTCCACCAGCGCCCCGCACAGGACGCCCAGCGGCTCGATCTTCTGCCGGTACACGAACACCACCAGCCTCGTTGGCAGCGCCACCGGCTGGGAATCGTCCTCCTGGTACACCATGCTGCCCCGCTGGACGTACCGCTGCCCCACCCGGACGTCCAGCTCAATGTCCATACCAGGCCTCCGGATGAAGGCCGGGAGCGCGAACTGCTACAGGCTGGCGGTATCCTGCCGCCCGGAGCCCGCCCCAATGTGGCTAACGTTCAGATGCATGACCGTCCTGACCCTCACCAGCCTGGCTAGCGCCGGCAGTTGGTCCGGCGTGGTGCGGATGTTGCAGAGCCGGAGCCGCTCCACGCACGGGGCACCGACCAGGACCAGGCGGTCCAGACGCACCATATCGAGCTCCAGCACCACGACCGAGGGCTGCAGGTAGAGCTCCAAGATCGTGGTGCTGTTCTTAGCGGTTCCGCGCACGATAAGCCGCTGGAGCCCGTGTGCTAGCTGCAGCACCCTAGCCAAGGAGGTGCTTACATAGGTCACGTGGCTCAGGAATATATCTCGTAGGTCCGGCAGCGAATCGGCATCGCAGTAGAAGATCGAATTGATGCAATCCGTGAGGGTGACGCTCCGCAGGCTGGGGCGAAAGTAGATATCGCCCTTTATTCCGACAAGGACCAGCGTCTTCAGCTATGTCAGTCTAGATATTTATGGTGGACACATTTCATAATCATAATCATCATCTTAATATGTACTTATAGATTTCAACGTCAGGCTCTGCAACCCATGAGCCATATTCAATAGTCTATTCAAGGAACGTTAATCATACTACACATCATCGAGGAAGATCTCTCGCAGGTCCGGCAGCGAATCGGCATCGCACTAGAAGTTATTAACAGAACACAACGTGAGGGTGACGCTCCGCAGGCTGGGGGGAAAGTAGACACTCCCAGTTATTCCATTGAGAGCTAGCATCTCCAGCTATCTAAGTCCGGACATATCCGGCGCACTCGCGTAAGGCGTACCGCTACGATTCAGTGTCATGTTCTTCAGCTATTTCGCCCCCTATAGTATGTTGAGCAGCGGCTGCCAGTTGCTGGCCAATTCGCAGGGTTCTGAAAACTCCTTTGACGTACATGATATGATCACCTCGGTCAGGTTCGGGAGGTCGCCGCCGTGGGGGTTGCGGCACATAATGGGCGAGTCGACGATGGTGAGCCTGGCGAGGGCGGGCCGACATCCATCTTACCGCTCACGCACTCCAGCCGCAGATCGCGCACGTTCTCCGCGCACCTGAGCGGCTCCGTCCCGTCCATATCGGCGAGGGCCAGGCTGGTCAGAGCGTCCAGGCGCACTGCGGCGTCCCACCTGCCGTCGAGCGAGAGGTGCGCTACGGAGGGATCGGGAAGCTCGGCTGCGGCCGGCAGCGTGGCAGTCAGGAGGCCCTGGGACTCTGGGGGAGCATCCCCGCCGCGGTCTGCTGCGCGCGCACCATCTGTCATTTTTGGTGCGAGCGGAAAAGGAGCGCAGACAGCCCCTAGCTGCGGCCCGCACTCCCCTGACGCCGCTGCGGGCGCTCAAGCTGGAGGTGGAGTGGCAGAGCGACGGCCAGAACGGCCAGAACCTGTGGCAGCTCGCGCGGGAGAGGAACCTGGAGGGGCCGGGGAACGCCGTGCAGCCGGTGAACCGCGTCATGAGCAGCTTCCAGAAGATGCTGACGATCGTGTGCGGGATCCTCGTGGGGCTCGTGTTCAACGACCTGGCGTTCCCCTTCGTGCTGCACGACAGCATGCCCGGGGAGCTGCGCGTCGGCGTGTTCTTCGGCGTCATCAGCAACCTGGTGTTCGCCCTGTTCGTGGGGCTGGCCGGTATTCCGTGAGCTTCTTTCGTGTCACTCGGGTCGTCTCCCGCGGCACCTCGCGATAAGCAGGAAAACGTCACTCGGCGTAGCTCTTGAAGTAGTTCTGGATCAGCACGAACGGGGTGCCCTTGTCGCCGCTGCCCGTGGTGAGGTCCGCCAGGCTCCCGAGCAGGTCCGTCAGCGCCCGGGGCGTGGTGCCCTGCGCGGCGATGCTGCCCACCAGGTCCGCGCTCTTGCGCCTGATGAGGGCGCGCATGGCCTGCTCCGCCTCCGGGCCGCGCAGCCCGTCCAGCTCGTTGTCCGCGGCGTACTTGAGCTTGATCTCGTTGGGGAGCCCGCCGAGACCCGCCGTGAAGCCGGGGCTCACCACGGGGTCCGCCAGCTCCCAGATGCCGCCGACGGGGTCCTTGAAGGCGCCGTCGCCGAAGACCATGACCTCGAGCGTCCTGCCGGTGCGGGCCAGGAGGTCAGCCTGGATCTGCTCGACCAGGGCCTGCGAGTCGCGGGGGAAGAGCTTCACCTGGTCGTCCCGGGCGAGGTTGCTGCCGAGGAGCCCGAACTGGGGCTGGAAGCCGGAGCCGTCCACGCTGGCTGTGAGCAGGTCGTCCAGGCAGAGCACGGTCCGCGCGCCCTGGCTGAGCAGGCGCTGCTTGGTGCGCCCGCGGGAGTGGATGTCCGCGGCGATGACGACGTCGGTGTAGGCGAGGATGTGCGCGGGGTCGTTGCTCAGCACTATCTCGCAGTTGGGGCCGGCGATGTCTTTGTAGAGGTTAATGTAGTCCACGCCGGTATACTTTAAAACTGTGGATGGAAAGTGCTTCCTGAACTCCACCTCGGTAAAGTTGTCGCAGTGGGGGTTGATATTTTTCGCGAGCAACTCTTCTATCGGAAACAGGGCATCACCCTACTCGTCCGCAGGGTAGGACAGCTGGATGACCACTTTGTCCACGCCCTGCGCGATGCCCTTGAGCAGCATCGAGAAGCGGTTCCGGGACATGATGGGGAACACCAGCCCCACCGTGCCGCCGCCGGTCTTGGCGCGGACGTCGGCCGCGATGGCAGCCGTGGAGGCGTAGTTGCCCTGGGCGCGGGCGACGACGGACTCGGTGATGCAGACCACGTCGCGGTCCTGGAGGGTCACGGAGCTCTCCTGGGCCGCCTTGAGCACGGTATCGACCACGATGGCCCGGAGGTCGTCGCCCTGCTTGATGATCGGGGCGCGGATGCCGCGGGACACAACGCCTAGCATTTTGGGGGTGGGACTCGGTTTATATATACGTATTTTAGTAGATCTACATGATGAAATTTGTGGTTCTGAAAATTGGTTCCCAAGATATATATACTTATTATGCCCCAAATATCATTATCATTATTGAAAACTCAGGTTGAATACTAGTAATTTTCATCTAGTACTCAGAATTAACTTAAAAGTTACATACTAAACATATATATTTATATCATTTTTATTTATGTTTTGTGGTTCAAATTTTGTGGTTTGTTATTTCTTTTTATCTATTTACAAATAAAAACGATTATATTATTATCATTTTTTAACATTCATTTAATAATGTCGACCTGCAAGGTAACAAACCGGCCAATCTCTGAGATAACGGCTGGGATAAGAGCACAATATAACCTTAAGTCAAATGCTCATCTGCTTCTTACTATAGAAGAGGTCCAGTTTATCGTCGAAAAGCTAGCAAGAAATATTGAAAATCACTACAAAGACATAGTAACGGAATCCAACCCTTTGTACATCGTAGGACTCCTAACCGGTGCCTACCACATTGTATCTGATATCACAAGACGTCTTTCCATTCCAGTTCGCGTTTCCTTCATAAAAGTGTCTTCCTATCAGGGGACCGAGTAGCAAGATGCGAAGATCACGGGTGTTACAGATGAAATACGAAGTGCCGAAAATGTGCTAATCGTTGATGAACTCTGGGACACCGGAAACTCCGTTCTGGCGGTCTAGAAGCTGCTGAAAGGCGGAGAAATATGCGTCGCATTTGCGAAGGACATGGGAGCCGTCGGCACTGTCAAATTTCTGGGGAATGCCAGCCTCCCCGACATTTGGTTGCTGGGATACGGCCTGGACTGCAACGGCTACGGCAGAAACTGGCCCTGTGTAGTGTACTTGAATGACTAGGAATTAGCGGCAGTGGCGTAGTTCAGAAGAGAGTTAGCGATTGAGTGAGGAGCTGAGTAGCAATTTACACGCCTGATGCGGTGAAATTAAAAAATCTGACCAGTTGTAAGCCCGTACCACAGTCAGTCAAGATATTCCACATAACACAGGTCTAGCATATTCAGTGCTTGCAAAATGCAGGACACGATGACGACTACAGCAGTTTCCTGCCATTGACAAGCGAATTCGCGGTTCTGAAGTACCGTCAGCAGTCCCACATATTTAGGACCGTCGCAGCTGCTGGTTCGTCACATCATATCGGTTAATTTCTGCACCTAATGATGATAAGTCCAATGAGTCCACATTTATCACTTGCAGGTTCACCCACAGCTATCCCGGAAATTAGATATGCGCCCTGATAGTGTAGTCACTCACCGTGCAGTTTTGATTTGTTTCGGTGATAGGGTCAGCTGCAAAATCCTCATACCATGGAACATAGCCTGGCTGATGGCGCTAAACTATTCCTACTATATCGAGCTTACTTGAAACAGTGCTATATTAATTATTTGAGTCTGTTGCCGTTGTGAAGCTGAATTTGAATTAGCAAATTCAATTTTAGGTGGAGTATTTGCAGATAATGCGATAGGTAGATAACTAGTTCAATATTTTATGCTAAGGTTTACGGTCAGCTTACATAAGACTTATTTTCACCTAAATCAATTTTTTAGTCTAGAAAAATCAAAGTTGACAACCTGTTGAATTTACTGGTAACAAACTTATAGTTTTATTAATACTGTACATTCGGTAATTACATTTTATAGATCTCTTTAGTTGTTTTAAGTTAAAGTTTAATGCAACCAGATTTACCGACTGTTAACAGATAATTTACGAAATATCTGTTTAAATCAACTCTTATTTTGCTTATCCACTATTAATTTTTAATTACTTGATTAACGGATTAATGCTACTCAAAGTAAGATATTTTAGTTTTGCTAATTGGTAGAATTTAGGTTTAGTTCCGTTTGCATCTACGGTTTGCTTAGTAAACTTTGTAATTTCTTAGCTTAATATAGTATTTTTTATAGATCAGATTCTGACGATACTAGAATAAATTTTATGCTTAATTTTCTTAACCTATATAATATTTGTCGTAAAATTAACCAGGACAGTACGCCACTTGCGACGACGAGTGGGCTGGAGGGGCCCTGCTCCCTCCGCCGGGTGAGCTTCCCTCTTCTGGCTCATTATCAGCTGCAATGCACTATTTATTACATACGATAATACATCTGCGGTTTCTGCCGTGGCCAATACTGCGCGGTAACCGCGGGGAAGTCCGCCCAGCAGGAAGTGCAGGCTCACTCCCGGCCCTGCAGCAAGCACCCGGCCGTGATCACGTTGGTTGCCTGCCCACGCTCCTGGCGCCGGCCTAGTGGCAAAATTCCACACTCCACAATGAACTTCGGGCTCTGCGCTTCCTGCGGCGGACACATGGAGATCGTCTACTGCGACGGGCACTGCTCGCGGGCGTTCTGCGAGCCCTGCATCAACCGAGCGCTGGGCGGCAACCTGTCCCCCCTCTACGCTAACACCGACGCCGAGTTCCTCTGCTACTCGTGCCTGCGGGGCGAGAAGCGGTGCTGGCTCTGCGGCAGCGGGACCAACCAGCGCGGCGGCTTCGGCATCTTCACCTGCCGGGCGTGCGGCGCCAGGAGTGAGGAGTGCGGCACGTGCGAGTCCGACGCGCCGGTGGTCACCTGCTACTTCTGCCTCGCCTCCTTCCACACGGCGTGCTCGGAGGGCGTGCAGCTGGACGACAACGAGGGCGACCTGGTGGTGGGGATCTGCCAGGCCTGTGCGGGGGCGGCTGGCACGGACTTCGTCGGCGACGGGACCCTCCGCGCGGACCTGCACTGCTACCAGGGCCTGATCGTCCGCGGCTCGCTGTTCGGGGAGTTCTGCGCCGAGTTCTGGCCGGAGATTCAGCGGGTCCCCTTCGACGCCGCGCGGCAGCGAGAGATGTGCGACCTGATCAGCCTGGACCGGGACGCCGCGCTGCTGGACACGGTGCCGGACATCCTGAACTGCCTGGGCCTCCGGAACTACGACCTGGACTTCCTGGGCTGGCTGGTGATCGCGGTCAGGGGCGTGTTCGAGGCCCTGGCGGCCGACCAGTGCTTCTACGACGTGGTGGAGGCGCGGCTGGAGCCCCACAAGAAGAGCGCTGCCGAGCTCGCCAGGCGGGCTGTCCGGGTGGTGCACGACGACTGAGCCCTGGCGCCTCCCCTGGGCGTTCTTTCCCTTCCACTCCCGCATTCCATTGCGCGCATATACGAGCGTCCACCTGTGCTCTCTGCAACTTTCCGGGAGAAACCGGCGCGAAGAACCACATCCCGCATTCGGAGCATCTGGGCCCCTCCAGCCCACTCGTCGTCGCAAGTGGCGTACTGTCCTGGTTAATTTTACGACAAATATTATATAGGTTAAGAAAATTAAGCATAAAATTTATTCTAGTATCGTCAGAATCTGATATATAAAAAATACTATATTAAGCTAAGAAATTACAAAGTTTACTAAGCAAACCGTAGATGCAAACGGAACTAAACCTAAATTCTACCAATTAGCAAAACTAAAATATCTTACTTTGAGTAGCATTAATCCGTTAATCAAGTAATTAAAAATTAATAGTGGATAAGCAAAATAAGAGTTGATTTAAACAGATATTTCGTAAATTATCTGTTAATAGTCGGTAAATTTGCTTGCATTAAACTTTAACTTAAAACAACTAAAGAGATCTATAAAATGTAATTACCGAATGTACAGTATTAATAAAACTATAAGTTTGTTACCAGTAAATTCAACAGGTTGTCAACTTTGATTTTTCTAGACTAAAAAATTGATTTAGGTGAAAATAAGTCTTATGTAAGCTGACCGTAAACCTTAGCATAAAATATTGAACTAGTTATCTACCTATCGCATTATCTGCAAATACTCCACCTAAAATTGAATTTGCTAATTCAAATTCAGCTTCACAACGGCAACAGACTCAAATAATTAATATAGCACTGTTTCAAGTAAGCTCGATATAGTAGGAATAGTTTAGCGCCATCAGCCAGGCTATGTTCCATGGTATGAGGATTTTGCAGCTGACCCTATCACCGAAACAAATCAAAACTGCACGGTGAGTGACTACACTATCAGGGCGCATATCTAATTTCCGGGATAGCTGTGGGTGAACCTGCAAGTGATAAATGTGGACTCATTGGACTTATCATCATTAGGTGCAGAAATTAACCGATATGATGTGACGAACCAGCAGCTGCGACGGTCCTAAATATGTGGGACTGCTGACGGTACTTCAGAACCGCGAATTCGCTTGTCAATGGCAGGAAACTGCTGTAGTCGTCATCGTGTCCTGCATTTTGCAAGCACTGAATATGCTAGACCTGTGTTACGTGGAATATCTTGACTGACTGTGGTACGGGCTTACAACTGGTCAGATTTTTTAATTTCACCGCATCAGGCGTGTAAATTGCTACTCAGCTCCTCACTCAATCGCTAACTCTCTTCTGAACTACGCCACTGCCGCTAATTCCTAGTCATTCAAGTACACTACACAGGGCCAGTTTCTGCCGTAGCCGTTGCAGTCCAGGCCGTATCCCAGCAACCAAATGTCGGGGAGGCTGGCATTCCCCAGAAATTTGACAGTGCCGACGGCTCCCATGTCCTTCGCAAATGCGACGCATATTTCTCCGCCTTTCAGCAGCTTCTAGACCGCCAGAACGGAGTTTCCGGTGTCCCAGAGTTCATCAACGATTAGCACATTTTCGGCACTTCGTATTTCATCTGTAACACCCGTGATCTTCGCATCTTGCTACTCGGTCCCCTGATAGGAAGACACTTTTATGAAGGAAACGCGAACTGGAATGGAAAGACGTCTTGTGATATCAGATACAATGTGGTAGGCACCGGTTAGGAGTCCTACGATGTACAAAGGGTTGGATTCCGTTACTATGTCTTTGTAGTGATTTTCAATATTTCTTGCTAGCTTTTCGACGATAAACTGGACCTCTTCTATAGTAAGAAGCAGATGAGCATTTGACTTAAGGTTATATTGTGCTCTTATCCCAGCCGTTATCTCAGAGATTGGCCGGTTTGTTACCTTGCAGGTCGACATTATTAAATGAATGTTAAAAAATGATAATAATATAATCGTTTTTATTTGTAAATAGATAAAAAGAAATAACAAACCACAAAATTTGAACCACAAAACATAAATAAAAATGATATAAATATATATGTTTAGTATGTAACTTTTAAGTTAATTCTGAGTACTAGATGAAAATTACTAGTATTCAACCTGAGTTTTCAATAATGATAATGATATTTGGGGCATAATAAGTATATATATCTTGGGAACCAATTTTCAGAACCACAAATTTCATCATGTAGATCTACTAAAATACGTATATATAAACCGAGTCCCACCCCCAAAATGCTAGGCGTTGTGTCCCGCGGCATCCGCGCCCCGATCATCAAGCAGGGCGACGACCTCCGGGCCATCGTGGTCGATACCGTGCTCAAGGCGGCCCAGGAGAGCTCCGTGACCCTCCAGGACCGCGACGTGGTCTGCATCACCGAGTCCGTCGTCGCCCGCGCCCAGGGCAACTACGCCTCCACGGCTGCCATCGCGGCCGACGTCCGCGCCAAGACCGGCGGCGGCACGGTGGGGCTGGTGTTCCCCATCATGTCCCGGAACCGCTTCTCGATGCTGCTCAAGGGCATCGCGCAGGGCGTGGACAAAGTGGTCATCCAGCTGTCCTACCCTGCGGACGAGTAGGGTGATGCCCTGTTTCCGATAGAAGAGTTGCTCGCGAAAAATATCAACCCCCACTGCGACAACTTTACCGAGGTGGAGTTCAGGAAGCACTTTCCATCCACAGTTTTAAAGTATACCGGCGTGGACTACATTAACCTCTACAAAGACATCGCCGGCCCCAACTGCGAGATAGTGCTGAGCAACGACCCCGCGCACATCCTCGCCTACACCGACGTCGTCATCGCCGCGGACATCCACTCCCGCGGGCGCACCAAGCAGCGCCTGCTCAGCCAGGGCGCGCGGACCGTGCTCTGCCTGGACGACCTGCTCACAGCCAGCGTGGACGGCTCCGGCTTCCAGCCCCAGTTCGGGCTCCTCGGCAGCAACCTCGCCCGGGACGACCAGGTGAAGCTCTTCCCCCGCGACTCGCAGGCCCTGGTCGAGCAGATCCAGGCTGACCTCCTGGCCCGCACCGGCAGGACGCTCGAGGTCATGGTCTTCGGCGACGGCGCCTTCAAGGACCCCGTCGGCGGCATCTGGGAGCTGGCGGACCCCGTGGTGAGCCCCGGCTTCACGGCGGGTCTCGGCGGGCTCCCCAACGAGATCAAGCTCAAGTACGCCGCGGACAACGAGCTGGACGGGCTGCGCGGCCCGGAGGCGGAGCAGGCCATGCGCGCCCTCATCAGGCGCAAGAGCGCGGACCTGGTGGGCAGCATCGCCGCGCAGGGCACCACGCCCCGGGCGCTGACGGACCTGCTCGGGAGCCTGGCGGACCTCACCACGGGCAGCGGCGACAAGGGCACCCCGTTCGTGCTGATCCAGAACTACTTCAAGAGCTACGCCGAGTGACGTTTTCCTGCTTATCGCGAGGTGCCGCGGGAGACGACCCGAGTGACACGAAAGAAGCTCACGGAATACCGGCCAGCCCCACGAACAGGGCGAACACCAGGTTGCTGATGACGCCGAAGAACACGCCGACGCGCAGCTCCCCGGGCATGCTGTCGTGCAGCACGAAGGGGAACGCCAGGACGTTGAACACGAGCCCCACGAGGATCCCGCACACGATCGTCAGCATCTTCTGGAAGCTGCTCATGACGCGGTTCACCGGCTGCACGGCGTTCCCCGGCCCCTCCAGGTTCCTCTCCCGCGCGAGCTGCCACAGGTTCTGACCGTTCTGGCCGTCGCTCTGCCACTCCACCTCCAGCTTGAGCGCCCGCAGCGGCGTCAGGGGCAGCGGCGTGTTCGCGTCGACGAAGGCAAAATCGGCAACGCGAAACTCGTCCTGGAGGCGCTCCGGAAGCCCGGCCTCCAGCATCATCAGTGCGAAGGAGACGGGCGCTAGGAACTCCGGCTCGTAAACAGCGTCCGTGGGGGCGCCCTGCGGGACGTACAGGGGCCGCACCACGAACAGGTCGCCCTCGCGCTCGCAGACCTCCTCCAGCACCGAAATGAAGATGGCGCGGATCTGCTGCACCTTGGGGGCCGTGTAGCCGCGCGGGGGCTGCAGAATCGCCCCGTTCAGGTACAGGATCTGGAGCTGCTCCTGGGAGAGGTAGCCGGTGCGCGCCAGGAAGCCCAGGCGTGAGCGTATGACGTCGGCGCGCTCCACGCCGCTCTCGAGGAGCTTCTCGTAGCCCCCGCGGAAGGGGCCGAACGCAGCCTGGCTCGGGGCGCTCAAGGGCGCCGCTGTGGGCAGGAGCACCTGAATGACGTCGTTTGGCTCGATTTTGAGCGATTGGAAGGTCTGGAAATGGTCCAGGCGCCTCCCCTGGAACAGGAAAACGGCGGTTTGGTTTTCCTGAATGTGCTCCACCAGGAGTGGCAGGAGCACTGAAACTTTGTCGTCCAGGCTCACTTCCGTCTCGAACTGGATTGGTTTTGTTGCGAATTTGAGCTTTATGGGAATCATTTTTAAGTATAGAGGTTTTTATATATATTAATATAATATGTTAATAATCAGTTTATTGTAAAAAATTATATACACATTATTATACAAATTAATAGTAATTCCAATTCTTCATGGACGTCTCGGGCCAAAAGGATAAAATTCTAGACCTCATTATCAGTGCCCAAACGCAGAGGCTGGTGCAGATCGAAGAATTCCTGCGTAATAGACCGTTCTATCTCCTGAACGAACCTCAGCTCGGCTGCGACGGACTCACAGATCACCTGAACCCCAAATTTCTCACGCCGCTCTTCGCCAACCTCCTAGCAAATAAAACAGCGTTTGCTCACCACGAGGGTGTTGCGGCTATTTTTCAGTCGATCCAGGATTCCGTCGACGCCGCGGCTGCAAGCTGCGCCCGGAACGCGAAGGCATAGAACAACGAAATAGATGCACTGAAGGCCCAAATTGGTTCACAGAATGACCATATCGCGCGAATTTCGAAGCAGCTTGGCGCCTTCCAGGCACATGCCAGGAAGCTCTAGCAGTAGAAAAGCGAGCAGGGCCACCAGCAGCGCATCATCGGAAAAATCTACCAGACAGGTGGCGGCTAAGATTCTGGCGAGCAAGGGTGGGAGAACAGGCAGATCCCTGGCGTACGCAAGACAACTGAACTGAAAAACGTACGAAATATAATGTAAAATGGCACCGAAGAGAGGTATTTGTAGACAGATAACTGGGAGGTCAGCAATAAGGGCGTGTAGTCCGATAATAGATACGAAAACTCTCTAAATACGTCAAGTTTGCAGGCACAGTATTCGCAATTTAGCGTTTTTTAAGCTTAAAGCGCTCAAAATCAACTGCTTAATCAGTAGTAATTTGCAGATAATTTTGGAGTTTCTGGACAGGAAACTAACGCAAATGCGGATCAGTTGCCGACGGATCTTATCATGCATCTCGGCTAACTTAGTTCAGAACACCAAGAAGCTATCATGAATATTGTTAAAAAACTTAATAGTGATTAAAATAACGACAGTTAACTGCTATAAATGCTCAATTTTTTGACTAAATCTGAAGGTTTGCAGTTAACAAATAATATTGTAAACGAATAGTTTGCTGATTTCAAACGTTA
Source organism: Spironucleus salmonicida (assembly GCF_000497125.1). Lineage (NCBI taxonomy): Eukaryota > Fornicata > Diplomonadida > Hexamitidae > Spironucleus > Spironucleus salmonicida. The sequence goes on from NC_090598.1 coordinate 1,108,056, forward strand.
AAAAGTACCAATATATGGTAGCGAGTAGATACAGAATACGAATTAGTATTATTAGATATTAAATAATTAAAATAACTGCTAAACTTTTTCTAACAACAAGCCGTTAAATGAATAAAATGGAATGCAAAATACGTAAAATATTGATCATAATTGGCAAGCTTTCGATCCACCTGGCACTGTTAAGACCATCAGTTAAAATGGTGAACGAAATCATGTCAATTAAATCATTGATTTAGCTGCAAACAATAATTTTTAAAACAATAGCATTTTTTAATGCTCTTTTGGGCAGCAGTTTCCAGATATTTAATTATCTCTGTCTAAAAACTCAACAACCTACCCAGGTAGCCCTCTAAAATCAGGAAAGTAATCTTCACAACGAAATAAATTAACTTAGCAGTAGAAAACAATCAATTTAGTAGAAGAAGCACTTAAATAGGAGCCATATGATTGTTTGAAGTCTGATAATCATAATAATATTACACCTGAACTTCTTAATAAGTTAAAGGCTTAAAATACTATTAAAACTAAGTCTAGCAGCAACATAACTTTACAACGCGAATCTCTGATGAACATACCTTTTTTAGAGCAAATCATCATATAAGAGGAAAGTTTAGACAATGTTAGAGAAAAGTAAAATTTAAATTTAACTACCGTTCCAAATTTAACATCTAGAGTAAAAATTGATGATGAAAAATCTGAAATATCAAAATCTGTAATTGTACCTGTATCTAAAATTAAAAAAGTAGAATCGAAAATTAACGTTTTGTTCGATAATGATCCTACAATTAATACTGCTAGATTGCTCTAATCTGTTAGTAAGTCTCCATTTAAACCTAAATAAGCGCAGACAGTTGCCGTGCTAAAGGAAGCATAGAAGGTATAATAAAAACTATCATTAAAGGAAGCGTAACCAAAAGAAATTATTACTATTTATAATGATAAAAGTAATAAAAATTAGGCTTTGAAAGAGACTAAAAATATACTAAACTAGTACGCAGATCATAATAAAGATAAATTGAGATAAATTATTTCTCTTATTAAAGAATAAGGGAATACTGATGAATCTTATCTTTCAGCACAAATTAATTTAGATAGTTAATGTAATAATTAGGATATTATATTAGAAATTGAAAATTAACATGTTTAACATTAAGGTACTAATTTATAAGATTATTCTAGTAGTATAAAATAATCAAATGATTTGATTAATTAATAAAATAATTAATATATAGCAGTAGATGATAACCATACGGAAATGTTAACCCAATAAGATCACCTAAATAGTGATTTTACAGTGGAATAATTATTAATAAATCAGGATTTAGTAATTAATATTAAAAATAATTAGTATGAGTCTTCATCAAATACATAGAATAACCTCTAGTAAAATGATGAAAATATTATAATTTATTCAGATAAACCCGGATTTAATACCTCATAATCTTGTTAAGGTAAGTAAAAACCTAAAATAAGATTACATTCTACACAACCTTATTACAATATTGATGATAATTAAGTTGATTTATAATCAATATACAAAACCGTTAATATTAAACCAGATGATCTTAAACCGCTCACAATTGATAGTGCAATTAATCAAAATTTACCATCTCATCAATTATAAAATTATGAACCCAAAAAAAGTACCCATCAAAAGAAAATAAAACAAAAAAGCAAATACTAAGATTATTCTAATTTAATAAAATGATAATATATTAGCACTACCGACCTTTAATTATTAAGTGGGATATTTATCTTATATTTGAATAGAAGCTTATTCAATTATTTTACTCTTGTATAATTTGGCCTTATATTCACATATTCTTAAGGCGATATTAACATATCACAATATTTCAATCTTTACAACCTTGAAAATAAAGATATATTTAAAATCTCAATCAATATCAGTTTAACATAAGTATTATTAAACAAATTGTTAATTTTACTTTAGATTATAAAAGCTTAATACCTATCTCATATCAGGAGTAAATTTACACACTTAAAGATAAATAATTTAGTATTATCAAGATTTAATATTGTTACACGGCAATTTAGTATATATTTCATTTAATAAATAATACATATTAATTGATAGACTATTATTCAAAGTTATATTATCTCGTAGAAGTATGATTTGATTCGTCAGTAAAGTTCTTAAACTTTTCATTCCTCATTAGTCAATTAATTTACATTCAACATCAATTTCATTTATACTTGATACAAGTAATATTAGTATTCTGTAAATATATTTTATGATGTTAATTCAGATTTTAATATTGATTTTAGTTAATTTGTGATTTATATTTAATCATATTTTTATACTTTCAAGACAAATATAAAATTAATTGAGCTCTTAATTTACTATAAGAGATTAAAACATATATACCTAATACTTCATAATTATTTTTATTGTAAATATATAACGGTTTTCAACATAAATTTTAACAATTAATATATACTATAATTTAGTAATTATTATTTATTCCTGTTTTATTTTAAAAGTTATCATTAAATTTAGTTATGTGTTTAACATAACAAATTATGTAGATTATATAAAAATAATCAGTTTGAAGGGCAAATATTATGTATATGAAAAATGTTTGCCCTATGCTGTACATAATAGTGGACTAATATATTAAAACTTAATACATTTATTGCAAAAAAATCTATTCTAAATTTAAGAAAAACAATCATTTTATATCTGTGTAATAGTATAATATAATAGAGATAATTCCTGATTAGTAATATTATTTTTGAACTATTAATAAATATTAATATAATCACTAAATATAAATAGACCGTACTATGCTCTATTCTAACACACAAATTATTTAAGCAATTATAATTGCATTGTAGAATAACTTTTCTTCAAAATGTTGTTGATGGTCTTGCAATCCTTTAAGGATAACCTGCCTACTGAGTATGACCATACAGAAGCTCCCGTACTCCTTGACTTCTAGCCTATCTTTAACATTAAATATGACGATATATCTAACTATACTGTTTATCAGCTAGTATTTAATATTCCTATTGTTGGCGGTCTCCCAGAAGAATTTTTTGCCCATCCAAGCCGTGGAGTCCCTATTAAAATCGATAATGTTGGGAATTTAATTAGATTATCCTTTAATAATGGCACTGACGTTCACCAAATTCAGTATTTCGGTTCCTCAATCAAATCTAAGCTGAATAGTCTCCCAGCCCCAGCTTTTAATGTGCTTATCTATTATCGCCTTGATAATGCTAATTAAGTAGCATGGGAAAAGGAGAGTGTAAGATTAACGATCGAATATCGCGCTAAAAATCGGTTACAACCATGGTTGGCCTCTAAAAAACTTAATTAGATGTCTCGGTTGAAAGCTATAGATATGGCAGCGAATGATTATGAAAGTAAAGTATCTCCGATTTACGGCGATCTATCTGCACTGACTGGGGCTTTTGCAACACCTTTTTCTAGGATTGACATGCTCTGGGTAATAAATGATGTGCATTTTACGCCACAAGAGGCGTTTGATCATTGGATAGACTACTATGTATTCAACTCCCTCATGCTATCCACTGCATGGTATACTTCTGTTGGTGCCGGTTACGTCGTGCAAACTCCGCTGGGTGCGCATTGGGTCTAAATTATCTAGGGCTATAATTGCGGGTTGGAAGACTCTTTCTACTATGGCGAAGATTTAGTTTTGCAACCACCCTACATAATCACCGATGACAGCAATGAAGGTGGTAGTGGAAATGGTAACGGGGACGTAAACGAAGGCGGCAGCGGTGATTTAACACAAGATCCTACCTTAAAATCTGGTCTTAGCGTGGCAGCTATCGTAGGTATAGTTGCTGCAATTGTCGTGCTTTGCCTTAGTGTTGGTGGGGCTATTGCATTCGTTGTAATCAGGCACAAAATTGTTAACGCATCCACTAAATCTCCTGGGATTTAAGATATTGAAACTTCAAATGTTTTTAAAGATGCTGAGTGATATAGTTTTAAAAATTAATCTTTCTGTCTCTATAAAAATTATATCATCAAATCTTATTTTGTAATTATAGCGTTAAATGGCAACTAGGGATGTTTATTAGCTAAATTTTGATCCATGGCTAATTTAATAAAAGTACTTCAAGTATTTAATTTTAAACAGTTTCTATTTCACTATATTCACGTTTATTTTAACCTAACTTTAGCTATAAATAATATTAGACTAATTTCCATCAAATAAAGAGAAAGTACAAAGATGTTCACTACCAAAACTGTGTCACAAACTCTTAGTAAATATCAAAGGGTGTTAGACTACCAAAAGAATCGTATGTATAGGTCATATCATGCTCTTTAAATTTTTAAATTAATTTATTTGAGTCATAATCTGAGCAAATTACATCTAATAATTCGTTATCATCTAAAGCACTGATTACTGGGAAGTCAAAATACTTAGAAAACCCTTCCATACCACCCCTTCCATTTATTTCTTTATAGCAACGTTTTAAATCTATAGCTTTTACATTTCTGAATACAAAAAACCACTCCTCCTTATACGGAATAGTCAAATAAAAATCATTCTTAAAGATTTCACCTTTAACAATATCACTTGGGAAAAATGATGTGCCTAAAAAATGAACTGGTTTATTATTCAATTTATCACTTTTATAAAGAACTTTAGGAACCATTTCTGTAAACCAAAGATTCCAAATAGAAGATGAATCATTAATGTAGTTTGGATTTAGCATTTTATATTCCATTGGGGCATTACCTACAACTTTCAATAAATCTAAACGTTTTACTTCGTCAAAAATAGTAGTATTTAAATCCTTTTCAAACTAATTTAAGAATTGGTCGGTTGTAATGTTTTAAATAGAAATAAATTCGGCTTAGTTTGTCAACTACTCGACAAACTTAATAGATTTAATTATTTTAGATCCAGTTGGAGTAGTATAATCTTCAAAATCAATATCTATTAAAGATATATTTCTAAAATAATTTACAGTTTCAGCATATACAAAGTTTTTATCAAAATTTTATGTAAAAATATTCTTCCAATTTGTATTTACTTCTTTATTAAATTTACTTAATTTAGCATTAATTTTAGATGTACTTATCTCATAATCATAAACTGTCTAATGTTCATGTCCTCCTAATATTATAACTGGGCAATCTGTATATTCTCTTATTGATTAATACATATAGTATGCTGTTTCAGGATGCTAATGGTAACCTGAATGAACTAATATAGTAATAAAATCTGGTTTTTCATTTTTCAACAACGATTAAAAGAATTGATCTTCATCAAATATTAATTTTAAATCTCTTATAATAATTGGATCTTTAGATTTAAATGGATACATAAAACCTGCAACTAAAGTAGTCAAGTTTCCATTTTTTACTCTTCTCCATCTCTATCCTGGTGAATGTTTTTCATTTTAAAACCATGAATTGGTAGTAGTTGAATTGAAAACAATATCAGATTCATAAAGAACATATTTAAGGGAATCTGCTAACATAAAATCATGATTGCCTAATGTTATAGTATCGTAATAATGACCACCTTTAAGCGCCTTTTCCCACATTTTATAAACAAATTAACCTGTTGGCACATCATTATCAGCATCTGATAAGCCATTACCCATAATAAAATCACCAGAATCAAATACAAATGTCTATGGATTAATAGTTCGCTAATGCCTGATAAAAGCTAAAATACCAGAAAAACCAGCATTTATGGATGGTTAATGTGGATCACCCCATAACCATCCATGAGTATCTGATGAGTGTATGATCCGAAGTGACATCAAAGCAAGCATCATTGATTTATTGAAGCGAAATATTATTACATTATAATACTATAATAAGCTTAATTTTTTCATCTAGTTCCATTTACTTCGTACTTTATCTATTATATATAATTAATTTAATCCGCAGAAAAATGCAGCTTCCAATACTACTCCCAATGCGCTATATCCAAAAGCCTACACAGTACGGATCTCCGCTTTACTAGTATTTTGATGGTAATGTACGCCATACTAAATATACCTGTCCGATTTCATCACTGAACCAGCATCCATCATCGCCCAGCCTCCTGCCGACCAACTTCTTCCTTCAGCACTGGAACGACCCTTTGATCTCCGAGTACTCTGGTCTTAAACCGATGAAAAAACGTAAAATTTAGATCAGTTCTAACCTGAATATGGAGGAGCTGCGGAACATCCAAATCCGTCGCGAACAGTTTTCGGAGTCGACAGTCGTCGCAAACCAGTGTATGATCGACTGGGTCAAAGGGAACGGTTCGATTCCCACAAAGTAGAACACTGATGACAAGCTGCCGGACTGGGTCCTACGCTAGAAAGTAGGCCAGCGGCGGCGGAAGCTCTGTCTGGATGAGGTGGCGAAGTGAGTACGTGGAATAGTAAATTTTTGGTAATGAATTGTAGGATTATATGTTGAGAAGTGTTAAAAATTTGTTTTTTAATTTTAGGAAAATCGAGCAAATACTGGAAAATCACAGTACAAGTTCATTTTCACATGCATTGGAACATTTTAGAGCTGCATGTAATCCTGTTGCTAAATTAGTGAGTGTTTAATGAAATAGGGAAACCGGAATTGGCCAGTTTCCGATTAAGGCAGAATATGGCTCGTGAGACTAAAATTTTTTATTAAGTAATTTTTGAGTTTTTCACATATTATACACCTATTAATGGCAATTTTATTCAACAAACTACCTATAAGATTAAATATTATATCAATTGAATAAATTACACTCTGGAAAAGTTATGAATCAGAATATCTTTTCGAATCTATTACTGCAGTATATTGTAATTCGCTGATTTTCCTGCAAGAGGCGCAGATTCCGGCGGAGGCGACGCAGAATTTCACTGTGCAGCTGTCGGTACGCGCATACCGGGGCCAGATCTTACAGCAGAGCACTTTCTACACTTCGGAGCACATCAGCCTCGCGGAGCAGCGCACAGAGCTGCTGTTAGCGGAGGACCTGAATCTGGACATCACAATCGTGAGATCTGACAAGTATGCACAGTTCACTACGCTCCCCAACCTGTTAGTCTAGCTACCGTTCCAGGTGCAGCTCACCGTGCAGATCCAGTGCAACTTCTATGCGTTCGAAACGGAGCTGGTGGCATGTGGAGACAGCCTGTTCGCGGTAAACCGGTCGGTAATTATCCCGTTTTAGACCTCTTTCCGGGTTTGCATATTTTCCACCCCGAGGGGCTAGATGAAGATGAAAGTAGCCTCATTTAGCGTTACCTATATCGAGGCGCATAGCCAGTTGATCACCCTGAACTTTGCAGCCAAGTTCAGCGAGGAGATGGTCGCACAGGCCACAAACTCGCAAATGTTTGCCTGCATGGGGCTTATTGAAGTTAACGATGGGTTTTAAGAGTTTCTTCCAGAGGAGAAGGTCATAAACAAGAACTACAAAAGCATAAAGAAGCTCAAAAAGATTGATGACGTCCAAGGATAAATGCGGATAATTGTTAACAATACAAATTTACTGCATAAGGTTAACATCGCCAAGATCGAAAATTACGCTGAACAGTAACTGACTGGATCAGCAATGCTGTATAACTTTGAACCGTGTACCTATTTGGCTAATTCCTGGCTCAACTTACAAAATAGCGATCAGAAGGTTCAAAATAAAGTTTATCGGATTCAGAGTATGGGAACGCTCAACCTAAAATCTTTCGATTATAGCGGCGTGGTTGCATTTTATCGGTAGGGTGGCCAAATATATAACTCAATCCCTTAATATTACGATTTTGGTGTTGAGGTTCGAGTGGCCAATCGACTATAGAATATTCTATCCCAATAACTGTTCATAATTGTAGTGTTAAATGAGAAGCAGTTCTTTAGACTCCCAATAGACTTACAAGAGTACAAAGAGAGTGTGTATAATAGTATTTTGAATAATAACCTGTATAAAATAATTCTTGAGGTAAAATTTTAGGAAGTTTAACTAGATCTAACATTTAATTTTTAAATATTTGATCAAGAGCTGAAGCAGTATTTGGTAGAGAAAGATGAACATACTCATCGGTAAATGCGTGAAATTTAAAAAATTGAAGAGGAGAGATAAAAAGATTTGGATGAATTATAAAAAGGGATGCAAGACATTGCAGGAGATGAATATGAAAAAAAGAGAAAGAGGAAGAGAGTCAAAAAAATCGGGCATACCTGCGAAGACCATCCTAGTAGTAGCTAGACGGTATGTACACTTCCAGAGATGTCCAGTCCTAGTAATTTTTGATTATAAGCATCATTTTAAAGTTTATTGACTGTCATATAGCATTATCAACTATCATTACTATAAGTATGCGGGCCATTTTTGCACTGCAACGCAATAACTATCGAAAAGTAATAATAATATAGTATTAAATATTATGTATAAATTTAATAACAGATTAGTTTAGATTATACACAGAGAATTGATCTACATTAAATACATCTTAAATTCATGATTACGTAATCAAAGCGAAAGAAATGTAGGGTAGGTAACATTTTGCCTAAATTTCATTATTTTATTATAATTAGTAAAATATTTTTAAATCGTCATAATGAGTGATTAAGAAGAATCGAATTAAGAAAATTTAAGTGAATATTTCACTTGCCCTATTTGTTTGGATATTCTTAATTATCCAGTAATGATTTCATGTGGACATTTAACATGTTTTTCGTGTTTATAACATACCAATGAAAACTCTGAGAATATATCTTGTCCAGTTTGTCAATGCCCAATAAAGCCAAAAGAAGTAAAAGCTGCATTTATAGGAAAATAAGTGGGTGAAGATACTAGAGGTGATATTGTCAAAGGGTTTGAAGATGCTGATAAGCTTAGAAAAGAAAGAGCTGCACAAAATGTTTAAAATCAAGGAAATTTCAGATTTTAGTTAGGAATGGGAGGTTTAGGTCTTATGGGAGGAATTCCAGGTTTAAATATTAATATTAATGGTTTCCCTGGTGGGGTTCGTATTAATCAAGGCCCATAAGTCCCTGCTGAACCATTGACTTTTAAGTAAAAGTTAAATAAGTTTACAAAAAAAGTTGGTGCTATCGCTTTATTTGGTCTTGTGATTTATTTATAAATAAAAGAATCAGTTAATGAATTTAAAGTTGGTGGTTAAAAAGTTGTTTATTACCATTTTCCATGATGATTAATGATTACTTTTACAGATTTTTATAAGTTTTTACTTATTTTCAGTAATTATAATATAAAGTTATAATAATATAGTATCCAAATAACTTTCAGTTCAAACTTAACTACTAATAGCTAGATCTGCAGTTTTTTCTTCTTTTGTTTCCTCGTCCTAAAAGCTAGGATTGTTTTTAGACGGAGTAAATTTTCTATAATATACAAATTATGCTAAAATAACAGCGTCTAAACAAGCTGGAACAATAGCTGCAATATAGAATGCAATTTAGTCATAGTTAACTTCATTAGGAGAATTAATCTTAGTATTAATAGTATCAATTAATAATGTAATAAATTAAGTAACATTAGCTAATAATGCAATGATAAACATTACTATGCTAAGCCCTTCGACAGATCTCCTTTTATAATTTTTATAAATTTGAAACGGCCGCGTCATAATGTAAAAGGGTATAGCTGTATAAGATAGTATATTGCCAAAAATACGTCTCCAATTGGATAAAGTACCTTCAGAACAAGTAGAATATTTTGTTGGCTAAACTTTAAATAACTATGCTTATAAAATACCATAAATAACGATCGAAATTATAACAGTTGAGATTATCAACAAATATATAATAATTTCCAAAGGTCTTAGTTTAATTGAAACACCAGTATTCTTCGAATTTCTAAAAAATATCTGCTAAAACACCAAAACAATGTCAGTAGTGATCCATATAACAGCTAAAATTTTCTATGTGAAAAGCAAATCTAAAATAAAAACGGAAACTAAATTTAAAAAATCAGCCCCTAACCACTGAAATATTAACCAAGCTGACAAAGCTCCTACTTCTCTTGTTATAAATTAATCACGAGCTTGTGGATACAGAGCAATAATCCATAGTGAAAGAGAAATCCATCCAAAAATAAAAGAATAGAGTTATAGATTAGTGTATATACATGTATTAAATGATGCATTTATAAAATAGATAGGGTCAATCTTATTTTGCTAACCACAGATGCATTACATTTTCAAAATATTTACTTTTCAGTATTTAATATAATATAAGTTTATATTAATTTATTATTTGTGCTTGTCGAAAATATTATTATACTTTGCAAAATTAAAGTTTTACCTATAATATAGACCTAAAAATTGTAAAAACTTAAGAAGAATTAATATATGGATATAAACATAAAATTAGTGTTCTAATATTCAGTAATTGTGATTATATAATTATGAATATACTGATATTAATTTTATTTAATTAATAGTATTAACCTTAATAATCATTATTTAATATAATTAAGAAAACACAAAATGATGTACAAAATGTTGTGAATTAAATATAAACATAAATGCATGTATAATAGATCAAAAATTCTACTTAGATATATGTCAAGTATAGAATAAGTAAATTGATACTAATAGAATATTTATATTTGACGAAGTACTAAAATAAGAATAACCAAAATCGAAAATCATGTAATTTAATTTTGTATATCTAAAAGGACTATTATATATAAGTGTTATTGTTGAGTTTTATAAGTGATTTTATTAATAAAATTTATAAATGTTCAGAAACTCTAGATATGTAAATTTTAAATTAATTTCTATCGCAGATAAAATAAACGCTTTACTGGGAACTATTTATATTATAGTCAGTATTTTGTTGTAAAGCTACAATAATATCTAATATGCATATCTAACAATTAGTTTTTATTACTTTTCGATAGTTATTGCGTTGCAGTGCAAAAATGGCCCGCATACTTATAGTAATGATAGTTGATAATGCTATATGACAGTCAATAAACTTTAAAATGATGCTTATAATCAAAAATTACTAGGACTGGACATCTCTGGAAGTGTACATACCGTCTAGCTACTACTAGGATGGTCTTCGCAGGTATGCCCGATTTTTTTGACTCTCTTCCTCTTTCTCTTTTTTTCATATTCATCTCCTGCAATGTCTTGCATCCCTTTTTATAATTCATCCAAATCTTTTTATCTCTCCTCTTCAATTTTTTAAATTTCACGCATTTACCGATGAGTATGTTCATCTTTCTCTACCAAATACTGCTTCAGCTCTTGATCAAATATTTAAAAATTAAATGTTAGATCTAGTTAAACTTCCTAAAATTTTACCTCAAGAATTATTTTATACAGGTTATTATTCAAAATACTATTATACACACTCTCTTTGTACTCTTGTAAGTCTATTGGGAGTCTAAAGAACTGCTTCTCATTTAACACTACAATTATGAACAGTTATTGGGATAGAATATTCTATAGTCGATTGGCCACTCGAACCTCAACACCAAAATCGTAATATTAAGGGATTGAGTTATATATTTGGCCACCCTACCGATAAAATGCAACCACGCCGCTATAATCGAAAGATTTTAGGTTGAGCGTTCCCATACTCTGAATCCGATAAACTTTATTTTGAACCTTCTGATCGCTATTTTGTAAGTTGAGCCAGGAATTAGCCAAATAGGTACACGGTTCAAAGTTATACAGCATTGCTGATCCAGTCAGTTACTGTTCAGCGTAATTTTCGATCTTGGCGATGTAAACCTTATGCAGTAAATTTGTATTGTTAACAATTATCCGCATTTATCCTTGGACGTCATCAATCTTTTTGAGCTTCTTTATGCTTTTGTAGTTCTTGTTTATGACCTTCTCCTCTGGAAGAAACTCTTAAAACCCATCGTTAACTTCAATAAGCCCCATGCAGGCAAACATTTGCGAGTTTGTGGCCTGTGCGACCATCTCCTCGCTGAACTTGGCTGCAAAGTTCAGGGTGATCAACTGGCTATGCGCCTCGATATAGGTAACGCTAAATGAGGCTACTTTCATCTTCATCTAGCCCCTCGGGGTGGAAAATATGCAAACCCGGAAAGAGGTCTAAAACGGGATAATTACCGACCGGTTTACCGCGAACAGGCTGTCTCCACATGCCACCAGCTCCGTTTCGAACGCATAGAAGTTGCACTGGATCTGCACGGTGAGCTGCACCTGGAACGGTAGCTAGACTAACAGGTTGGGGAGCGTAGTGAACTGTGCATACTTGTCAGATCTCACGATTGTGATGTCCAGATTCAGGTCCTCCGCTAACAGCAGCTCTGTGCGCTGCTCCGCGAGGCTGATGTGCTCCGAAGTGTAGAAAGTGCTCTGCTGTAAGATCTGGCCCCGGTATGCGCGTACCGACAGCTGCACAGTGAAATTCTGCGTCGCCTCCGCCGGAATCTGCGCCTCTTGCAGGAAAATCAGCGAATTTGATTGTACAGGTACCAGGATTAGTGAGTGATGTAAGAAGTTAAATTAAAATTAAATCTGCACCATAGTGGAACTTTACACACCCAAATGTGATAAATCAGTTTTTAAACTAATTTAGTACATTTGAATAAAGTACTCTATATAAATATAATATTTAATTTTAAGTGATAACACTTGCTTTTGGGAATAAAAATATTAACATATATTAATAATGAATATATTAAATTATACTCGATATCGTACTCATTCTAGCTTAACACTCTCCCCATAAAGCCTATCATGTCTTCTTTTAAGTAAACATAATTCACTTTACAAACTTAAAATCTATTTTTATCGCTTTTCAATAAATTCTTATACCTAAAAAGGACTTAAATCAAGTCTAGAACTAACTGGAAAATATTTTTGCCAACTCTCTCTTGAATCCTTTATTGATGAAACCATTTTTTCACGCTTCTAAATTGATGTTTATACAATTCCGATAATAGAGATAATATCTTTACAAAAATAGTGTCCAACCCGCTGGGCAGGCGACTGCTTTGGATAAAATAAATCAATTTCTTTGCGCAGTTCATTTGTGAGCTTCTTAACATTATCTAATGACGAATAATTTATATACTTCATCTGCAAGTTGTTGCTTCCGTCTGCTGCTACAGAGTTGTCCATTTTCCAAATTATGAAAATATTTTGTCCTATGAAAGATATAATAATACTATATATTTTTCAAATATACTTTTGATATTTTATACACAAATATTTAATTTCCCACTAGCTTAACTGTCAAAGCCTGATATTTTAACCCAAAAACCATCACTCCATATCGATTTCGAAAACTGACACTGGAAACGGTATCTTAAACTCGTTCAGCTGCTTTATCCCTACAACACCTGCGAATCCGACTCTTTTGCCTTCCAAATAGACTCCGCAGCTTCTGCCGGAAATCATCCAATCAAAGCTTTCCTCCTTCAAGTGGTAATTCCTGCCTAATCTGACGCCAATTCTGTCGAGTATGCCGTGCAGTTCTCCGAACAAATCAGATGTTCCGCCTACCAAAACACCGATTTTTACCTCGCAGCTGACCCCCAAATCATTAGATGTTTCGCAAAAGACTTCTGCAGTTTCGAAAATTTTCACCGGAAGCGGTCTGAACTGACCGCAGCTTGCGGCACGAAGCATTCCCGGGATCAGACTAGCTCTTCCGTGTGAGAAAGTTGCTGTTTTTGCGTTTGCAAGCGCGATCGGAAGAGGTAATACGAAGGCATCTGAAGCCTGGCAGAGGGAAAAATTAAGTGTTTCGATACAGCCGGACGCTGATAACTCGCGACGTACCGCTTCCTATACTTTATATGAGCGTAAAGTGGAGCCAATAGTGACAGTTCTGGGGTAAGTAGACTATTGTGCGATTTCGTTAAAGCCGTAGCCTATCGCAATGTCTTCAATAAGGTCGATCTCGTTTAGAACATCGGCACGTTCGAATGGTACTGTGCATATAAGCCCGTTATTGGCAGATTTGATTGCTTTAATTGACATTTTTTGAAGATATGAAATCGCTTCTTCTGGCGTAAAAGTGAGACCGATGACGCGGGCAGCCTAGTCGAGAGACATTGAAAATGTGCGTGCGCTTAAATCTGGTGTAGTATTTTGTAAATTTCTCAACAGTGGAGCGCTAGAAATGTCTTAATAATGGACATCAACTGATTACACTTCACAAGGTGTCGAAGAATGTGCTAATAGGCCAGAAACTACAGAATTAAGGGCAATATTGCCTTTTGTTAAATCTGTTGCAGTTACCTCGATGAAAATATCTGTGGTTGTAAGGTCAATTTTAGAGTATTCTGAGTTGATGATTGGTGGTAGCGAAAGGACCTCACCAGTAGCATCTCTAATCACTGGCCATACATGAGACTGTTGGATAAGTTATAAGAACTCTTGGAGTTTCTTATCTGACTCCAAAACTTCAAATAACTCGTCTCCGTTGAGCTTTTAAGCTTAATTAAGGGCTTTAAAAATGATATTTTTTGGTGACTCAGCCGTGTAAGTTATTTTCGACGTATCCATTTTCTTCATATCATGAGTTCCAATTGCTCCAAGAGATCTACGTCTACAGACATTATGGTGGAGTTTATCTTAATGGTCAATAAATGAGTTATATGAACGTTAATTGAGTGATACATTTTTAACAACAGCCGCTACAATGTAGGGTCTGATAATTGCTGTAGATGGGTCAACATTAATCGTGATACCAGATGGAGTAGTATTTACTGTTTAATATTCATCCTTTCCTAAGAATACGCGAAGTACACGCACTATATTCTCAGCACAAAGCAAATCTCCACGATTAGCAGATACATCAACTTTATAAGTAGGAATCGGAACAGTGCAATTACGCTCTGCCTCGTCAATAATTTCATCTAACTCAATGCCATAACTGGCCATAATTTCGTCAAGTTTAGAATCCGAAATATCCTCTCCAAATAATTGAATAAAGTATTCACGGGATACAGAAACAGTTGGCATGCAAAGGAATGGTGATATTACTATTATATACTATAATATATATAATATCCTCTATATATTTCAAAATTGATTTTCTGAAACCACTCCATTTGTGAGAATGCAGATCTTCGTTAAGACACTCACTGGCAAAAATATCACTCTCGATGTTGAGCCTACTGAAACCATTCAATCTCTTAAGGCTAAGATTTAGGATAAGGAAGCTATACCTCCTGATCAATAACGTCTCATCTTCGCTGGTAAGCAGTTAGAAGATAACCGTACTCTCTCTGATTATAATATCCAGAAGGAATCCACTATTCATTTAGTTCTCCGTCTCAGAGGTGGTGAAATGGAACCTACCCTTGTTGCTTTAGCTAAGAAGTATAACCAGGAAATGCTCATCTGTCGTAACTGTTATGCTAGAAATCCCGTTCGTGGTACCAACTGCCGTAGATGCCATTCTACTTCTCTCCGCAAGAAGAAGCAGCCTAAGTCTGACTGATTAACTTTTATATAATATAAATTCACTTCACAAAGATAAAGTGAAGAGGTAAGATAAGGAAATATAGTTTATAATAAAATTTTATAAAAAGAAATAAATTAATCAGTGCTTGAGGGCAAAGTTAAGCTTAGGACAAGCATGATGACGCTTAGTAACCATGTTAGGCTTGATCTGCTGTTAACGTGTAGAAAGAGCAAGTCTTCTAGCCTTGGTAGTGAACTTCGTGAATCTTTTAGGCTTAACCTTAGAGGACTCATACTTTTCAGCAAGTTCCTTGAGCTATACAGTACGGATCTGGGTGAGTACACGAGCGATGTCCTTCTGGACATCAGAAAGACGGTTGAGTTGGTTGGCAACACGACCAGAGACAACCTTAGAAACACGAAGGTTAAGGTGCTCTCTTCTGTATTCATCAAGCTTGGTCTGGAGTTCTTCTTTGGTCATAGCCTTAAGTTCTTTGTTAAGTTTAACGAGCTTTGAATCTTCGCGAGCCATCTCAAACGTGGAGTGGAAACGTAAAATTAATTTACATAAATTATGAATATTATATACTTTCTAGTCTATACATATTTTAATCCACTAATTACTAATTATATATATTATAATATAAATTAATAACATTAGTTTCTGTTTGTCTTTGACAAACATATATTTTCAAATAATATAATTTAATATTATATACATTCATATATTACCATCCAATTTAGTATAAAATGCTGTTCGTTCTATAAATTACATATTCAAATTACTAAGCTATTACTTCATATAAAATAAAAGATCCTTAACTAATATTAGTTAATCTTTAAATACCATAAAGTTGCAGTGACTAAACAGTCAAAAATTATCAGATACCATTTGTAGCTTAAGTTGATAATTTTACATTGAACTTTTTTAAAGGAATTTCTACTACTAGCAATAACTTAAGCTCATTAGTAAAAAACCTTTCTGGTTGTATGGATAAGCTTAACAACATTACAATTCAACTTGAAATTCCTACTAATTCAACTTATTTTCTATAGAAAAAGGAAGTAGGAGATAAGTGTGCCCAATAATGTGTTTAAGGCACTACTTCAACTGCGTGTAATAAATTTATCATTAATAATACATCATCAACTAATTTGATTAACATAGTTACATCACCGAGCTATCAAATATTTAATGTTAAGAATAATGTTATAATATAAGTTTTATCTATTTAGTTTATTATTAAGATGCTAGCAGGTAAATTTCAATATCCTAATTAGATTAACTGCTTTGGAGATAATGAGAGTATTTAATTGAGTAGATTTTTAACGCAAAATATTTAATTAGATACCGCAATTCCTTGCATAGCAGAATGCGTAGAAGTAGACAAAGGACTATTTGTTTAAGGTGTATCAGTTAATAGCATTGCTTAGATTACTGAACTCCAATATTATTTTATTTGGACTGGTAGAGATAATCAAAATGACTAATTTCGTAGTTAAACTTAGTCATGGTTCTACTACTAAGGAATTTAAAACAAATCTGGTTATTTCACGGCTATTTAAAACTGGTTTAAAGATTAATTCAAGTGATTCAAATTTAAAAGTCAAAGCTAGGAATATTATATTGCGTTGTATATTATTTACCGTTTCTTTCAAATGCCACCTTACAATTCAGGTTAATTATTTGTATAACCTTAAGCAACTACGACATTAAAATTATTGTAAGGTGCTATTCATATTAATGGTGTCTTTATATCACCCAATACTACTATATTATTATAACCTGGTCATTTATAATTAATTTAAATTTTATAAAATGCAGATATATTATTATCGCCAGAACCTTAAAATAAATATTATACTTAATTTCAAGATAATAATATCAATTTTCTTAGTAAAATACTTACCAGATTAGGTTAGAAAAAAATCTAAGTAATTCTCTATATAGGAGCAACTTAATAATCTCTATAATCTTAAATTTAATTATTACAATCTAATTCTATTATTCCTATTTTAGTTGACTTGTCTGAGCAGGTTATTTAACATTCTGCATTTTGTACTTAGTTTAATTTTGAAAATAAATTTAAAATCTATAATCCACTGATTCTGCCTAGTTTTTATGACTAAAAAATTATTGATATTGCTTTAGTGAAGGCTAGTTAATTATCTGAAGAAATATAAGATGTTGTTGTGTTCGTTGCACTCCCTTTCAAGTAAGTTAATTTTGATTGCATTGATTACTATAAAAACTAGATTTCTATCTACTAAAATAAGATAAAATCAAGTGGAGTGGAGGTTGATATTACGTGCTTTACCGATTTTGAATATTTGGGATAAAATATTATGGATATGAACTTTATGAAATATCCAGAATTTTTATACAAAGAGCTAAATGATTCTATTTAGCAAAGATTTCTAAGATTTTATTTCTATGGAGATGGTGAGTATTTAACACCAAAATCCAAGTTTATAGAAAAATCTAAAGTTGAATTTATGACAATTTAAAACGGAATATTTACCAATAGAGATACTGACTGTGAGTATAAATACGGAATAATTATGAACGAAGATGAAGAATACATAGGAATAGTAAAAATATAAAAAATTGATGAATCATAGGTATAGATGGTAGTTTTTAACGAAGAGATTTGCTCATTTCAAAAATTGAGGGTAATTGTAACAGATAATGATGTGATATGATAATTCTTCACATAGAAACTATGATAGTATCCTTCGGCCCCTTGATCCCAATCTCCCTCCTGCCAGTCTATGAAAACGATACAAACGCGCCAGAAATCTCATAAACAACCTATAAACTTTCAAATTCTAGCACTTGAAACCCATCTTTGCTGATCGTTCCAATCCAGCGCGGAAAATCGTAGAAATATATGAAATCTGCATAGATACACCCTCTACTCAACTCAACGTTTAGAACCTGTCGAAGAGCGCTATTGAAGTACTGGAAAAATATTCTGTTTTCTCGTAAAAATAAACTCGTCAAGCCACCGTTCCAGGCGTTTTTAAATGTGTAGACTTGATCATAATATTCAACTTAAACCACAAATTGGGCCCGAAAATTAAAATCGTATACTTAATATATATAAATACAATCTTGATATAAACAAAAAATTCTACGACTTTCTGTCTGAACAAAACATTTGATGGGAAGATCAATATGCAATGGCTAGATTCTGTTTTGGGTCACTAGGAAGAACTCGTTGAAGGCTAAAATAAGAACTTCCTACGGTCCCAAAAATTTAGCAAATTGCGCACGAGATCCAGTTGGGACTTGCCAAATAAGTATCCTTTCAGCACCCTTTTACAATTAATATATTTTCACGTTATGTTCTTCTATTTCAAGTACTTAATCAATTTCAGGAGAAATAAAATATGGTAGTGGAAGCTCCTGACACTGAAAATTAGCAGAAATCCCTTCTTTCGATTGAAAGTTAATTTTGACCTTCCGTTCATAAATATATAGTTTTTCAAGAACTTGGTCAGGCTCCACTCCATAAAAGAGCGATTTTAAAAGCTCTGGATCTGAGAAAGACTAGTATTGCTATTTCTTACTGAAATGCGGAAACGTGTTTTCTGGAATTTAGTTACCGAAAATGAGTTGGATCCAGGAATTTATGTGCTAGTTGGTTTCTAATTGTGTGCGAAACTTTGTAAGATTATAAAAAACTTTATCCAGCTCTATGAGCCCGTCTTATTTAAACTGGTATGTCTCGTTGTAGTCTAAGTTATTGATGTTCGTATAAAATTCCATAGTAGAAAATAGTTCAGGAGTGAGCTCAGAAAGCGATTTTCCGGTCATAATTTTGTCCCACTAACTCTATATTGAGTGGAACTATCTATCATAGCAATCGTACACGCCATTTTGTAAATATCTCTAAATGGATGTAAATGGTTCTACTTTAAATAAAAAATGTGAAGCAACTGCTCTATGAGAATAAAATGTCTAAAATAAAGAATTTTTGGCTTCTGTAATTGATTCTTTGTTATCTTTAAGTTTTTACTCTAATTTATCAACAATATCTTGGCATTACTTCCCTATTATTTCACTATAAATTCTGTTTTCACTTATCATAGGAAATATTGGATACTAATATAGGTCATCATATGATCTTCCAGCTAGATAATTAATTGATAAAATGAATGAAAATACAGAAATTTCTTAAAATTTATATGATCTCATTAATTATTTTATCTATTATTATACGTTAATTTTCTTCTCCTAAAAAGTTTTAGAAAAACTTGAGTGTTACGTAAATTTATCAAAATCTAATTGAGAATTGAATACTAACTAAATAGATTGAGAATCATACTAGACTAACTCCAACATATAAAAATAATTACATAACCGCTTTTCGTAAATCAATCTAATGGAATTTAAATTAATCTATTAAAAATTTACATCTAATGTGTGATTTCCGTAATCATATAGACCATCATTTATAGTTCTATCATATTCATCCTTTTGTACACATTACTACTCCTATTTCTATTATATGATATTCAATAATGATGATATATCATTTTCCTACTATTATTTAATCTTTACTAGTAATAATAAACTATCCTCAATATAAATATCAAATATTTAATTACCTAACAATTATAGTTTTAACACACTCACAATTTTTTCACTTTTTGGACGGAGATAAGGATATTAAATTTTTTTAGATAATAATAAAAGAGGTTATAATAAAAATCTTTTCGATGGATAGGTTTTTATATTTGATAATACAATCTAATTTGATTATTCTGAAGAGCATTGCTACATAAAATGAAGAAGTTTTTGCAATATATATTACTTATTCTCACAAATAGGGCATATCTATTTGTAACAAATCATGTTGTAGTTATTATTCTTTTTATAACAACATTTTGATAAATTTTTCACCTTTACATTTCTATCATCATTCATAACTTTATTTATATTTACTTACATATACAATGACACATGCAACTTATCTAAAAATAAGTCAACAAGTTATTGGATATCATCATATATGTATTTAAATACAAACTAAAGATGATAATCCCCTATTATTTCTAGTAATAACTACTCTTATTATTATTTTATAATTGTTTTTTATTAACAATATACAATTGATGCTACAAAATTATTTCTAACATTCCCGCTTTACTAACTCATATTTCCATTAACAATATATCGTAATAATTACTATTCATCGATATTAAAAGCAAATATGAATTAATGTACTTTTTCTATAAATTTGTTATGCTTTACTTGATTATTCTTCTAAAATAAAACTAATTATTCAAAACAATACTATTTACATGCAAAATATTCCCATAAATTATCATCATACTCATTTATTTCTTAGAGTAATATAGTGCAATCTAAAGCAAATTCATCGTATAAGATCTGTTAATTAGAATAGTATGAATTAAGTATTTAAACCATAATATTTTTATCATTTTAATAATAAGTTAATAAAAGTTTTGTATTATTTATAGTTATTATAGAAACTAATTTCAAAATTTATGACATAGAAAAATCAATATATTAATTTTCTTTAGTTAACATAGAATAAGTAACACCTAATAATAATTAATGATTATTTTATAAAGCATTACAGTCTTCTTCAATTAAATTAGATAAAATTTAATAACAGTACCGGTGACCATCATTCTTTAAATTTAATGTAAATAATATACCAAGCTAAAACTATGTAGATATGTTATGAAGGAGTGCTAATTTTTATTCGTATTAAGTTTACGATAAATATTTTGTTAAAATCAACAGTTCCTGTGAATCCTATTTCATATCAAATTGAAGATCATTAAACAATAATAATTTATTAACCTACAGTATTAATTATTATGCAATATCTAAATTAGTCTCCTAGAATAAATACTCTAAAATTTTAAGAATATTTTAATATGAAAATTTTGAAGATATTTAGTTAATCATTAATTAAGAAAGAATTATATTTCTTTTTCCCTACATAACTATAAGACTTACAATATCTTCCTCTTTGTTAATATACTATACAATATTTTCTATTATATATTTAGTAACAATTTCATCTACTTAGTCAACTAATTGTAATAAAACATATGACTTAAATAAAAACTAATTATCATCAAACTAACGAAAAGATATTACTGCTACTTTAAGCAAAGTTATCATTTATTCTTATGTTAACAATTATTCTCCAACTACTGAAAAAATTTACTATATTAAAAAGAAAAATTTATCAATTTAACCTAAACGAAAATTTTAATCAATGATTATAAGAATATCTTGCAATTCTTAGACAAAAATACTGAACAAATCATACCTTTTCTATAAAGCACTACGTAATAATACTTTATATTATGATTTTTTTCCTAAATTAATAGACAATTCTAAAGAAAGTTTTAAAAAATCTTAATTATCAATAAGTTTATAATTTAATAAATCTGAATACATCATATAAACTACATTTGAAGTATTGAAAACATCAAAATTATTTTTAATACTAGTTATTTTATATTATTACGAGAAATTAACTATAGACTACTGATAACTTATTTCTGATTCCTAAAACTATTAAGTACTATACTATGGATTTTTTATTGTACAATTTACTATTTATGGATTATAATCTAGATTAAAGTCTATTAACTCTTAGTTATTTGCATAAAGTCTAACAGTAGATAAGTTTTAGTTAGAAAAATATTCTAATCCAAAAATATTAATATCTTTTACTACATCCAATTATATAATGGTTTCAACCGCATTAATCTTAATAGAAATAAATAAATTATTAAAAAATAATAAATCCATCTTTGAATATTAGTGTCCACCAGAAAAATTAAAACTAAAACTAAAACTGTTTATTGAACAGATTGAATAAGTAAAAATAGTTTTAACATCGTGAGTGATTTTAAATTCCTAGCTCTTAATATCAACTACCTTCTAATTTTCTAATTAAAGTAACTAGTATTAATAATTTTAGCTTTTATATATTAAATTGATTAAGGAATTAAACTTTTAATGCTTATAAAGGTATTAAATGAATATTGGACTGGAATAGAAAATAGTCAAAACACATTTATCAAGTATTGATTCATTATTATAAAAATTTAAATTAACTAATTATCTTAGTAAAATCTAATGAAGCTTATAATTCTTATTTTTACAAATATTATTTAAAACTATTATAAAAGTTTATTCAAAAAAAGTCTGCATATCTTAATTATTATCAATAACACATTTAAAATAGTAAAGAATTTTTTGCAGATTAGTAAGATTGAAAGAATTAGACTTTTCAAATTAAATATTATTTTCAAGTAAAGTTTGAATATCTTTTTAAAAATTCTCTTATATTGAAATATCACTATCATTAATTTTTTAATCTTATTGTATATGTGAGAATAATAGTAGAAGCAGAGTTTACTTATTGTTCTTATAAGTATTCATTTATTAGAATGACTAATCATATAATTAGTAGTCTTAGTTTTTATTTTTATTAATATGACATATAACATTTTAAAGTAAAAATATTACTTATAATAATTATAAGTCTAGGTTAGATACAATTAATTAATTGAGTTTTATCATTAACTACTCTAAATATTAGGATGATTCTTACTGATAAAGTTTGATAAAGTATATTAATACTTTGCAGATCACAATTTAAGATTGGGTAGTGAAAGTATATAGTTTGTCAATAATTTACGTCATAATATACTTTGAACTAAGAAATTTTTTAAAAATCAAATTACCTAACAAAAATTTATCTAATAAGTTGTCATCTAACTAAAAAAGATTAACAAGAATATCTTGATGTTTCTCATCAATGTTATCACTATCTAATAATAAAATTATATTATAAATAGTCTAAGAATGACTATAATTTACATCATTAATTAATGAAAACAAAGTATCTTACAACTTATAATAATAAAATTTATCTCTTCTATTAATAACAATACTTTTCAATAAAGATAAATATAAACAAATTTATTATGTTTATGTAAATTTAAATATAGACAGTTAAGACACAAGTTCACATACCTTATCAGAGTATTGAACTTATTTTGTAGAAATATTAAAAATATATACTAACATCCAATAGTTTATGGTTTATTTTTTAGTATAGAATTATGCAATATAATTAATAATACTATCTGTAAATTATGGAGAGGCAAAATCAAATAATATAACAGAAGTTAACGATTTATTAATTCTCTAAGAATCAAATACACCTTACGATACTATTTAAAGCAGAGCCTATTAGCAAAATTATGATGTCAAAAGGATTTATTTTAAGATTTTTTTATTTTAATAATTAGCCTATTATAATACTTTTATCCAGAGTTCAACTGATTATATCATATCTTAATGTTATTAAATGAATAATATCGAATCATATTTTAATTTATTATCTATTAAAAATATAACAAATTATGGGACACAGTAATTCTTTTTTAAACGATAAGTGAGAAACTTGTTAAATTTTTTGTTGAAGAAACAAGACTAATAGTATTTCTCTAAAAAGAGAAAAAGCTACTATACTGAAAATTGTTAATAGTTATTCATAATAAAAATTATAGACTACTATGTAAACGATGTTACAAGACATAAATCTGGGCTTGTTAGTGTAATCTGTTTTATTTATTTTTGTTCTATAAAATGTTCGTAACATTATAGTATTAATTAGTCTTTCATTTAATTTTTTAGTAAAGGTTAGATATAGCAGCTTATTTCTTCTTCTTTGAAATATTAAAGGAGATATTTCAAAACTATATTTGCTGTCATTTGATTTATTATTTTGCTAATTATTATATATAATTATATATTAACTATTTGTTGATAAAAATTACTATTTCATACAGTCCAGTTATTAAATAAATTTGTAAATATAAATAATTAGGTAATTAAGTATCAACTATACCAAAGTTTACACATCAATAATCATATGATAATTCAGTGAATTAGAACCTTCACTCAAATTTGAAAACAAATTTTTAATTTTAAAATGTTCTAGAACCCTTGAGAGTAGTTTTATAACTTTTACTATTATAAACCATGTCGCTTAATATACCTTCAACAAGCCAAGCATCCTCTTTCATTTACATCTTAGCTAATATTTCAGCAGATGTACCATGGCATGCTTTTAATTCCTTATCTAATTTCATAGATAACTCGTTTACTCTAGTAGCAGCTTTCTTACCATCCTAAACTCCTGGCTGATCATATGCATTGATACCCCAGAATGCACCCAAAGTAGATACGATTCTCTCTTCTAAAGCAATTAACTAACCAATACAGAATTCACTGCATTTTTTAACGGTAATAGTCATAAACTCTCTACCATTCTAGCTTAAAGCTAATTCAGTGCCTTTCAAAAATGCTAATAACTGTCTGCCCATGCTGCCCGCCTTAGAATCTTCGTAATCCTCATGTTTCCTCTCTTAGAACTGAATAAACTTGACAAAACTGTCAGCTACTCCCTTCTGAATCTGCTGCATAAAGGCGTGCTGTTCGCCAGTACCAATTCCTCCATAAACGCTCAATCCGCTGGGCTGGATTCTGCCGTCCTTGCAGTATTCCTTACCCAGGCTCTCCATGTATAGCTGTTAGCAGTAGTGGGCGTACTGCTTCAGGCTCTCAGAGTAGCCCAAAATGATCATGTTCTTGGGCGCCGCGAACTTCTTGATCAGCGAATCGATCATGGCAGCGATTTCCAAGGCGGGGTTGCCCTCAGCCTTGCGGGTTTCGCAGTCCATCTGCGCCATTCCCTTCAGGAACTCGTCAAATTTGATGCCCGCAAATGCGCAGGGGACCATTGCCACGGCCGAGCAAATTGAAGTGCGGCCGCCGGTGGGCTCGCACATCTCGAAGGTTTGCAGCCACGAAGCCGCGAGCTTGTGCAAGTTCGAACCGGGAATCGTGATGGCGATGCAGTGTGCAGAGGGTGACAACGAGGCCTTGGTGAGCAGGTTCAGATAGCACTGCGTGTTGGTGGCCGTTTCCGCGGTCGAGCCGGACTTTGATATGGTCACCATGAGCGTTTTCTTCACGTCGAGCAGGTCGAAAAGTGTCGAGAACGAGTCGGAATCCGTGTTGGCGAGAAAATGGAGGGATGGGAGGCCTCTTTTCTGGAGGCTAAGATTGTAGTCATCTCCCAACATAGCCTAAATAAGCATGTATGGGCCTAAATATGAGCCACCGATTCCGTTAAAAATGATGTGTTTGTAGTCGTTTCTAATGCTGGAAACAAACGTATTTACTTTTTCCCAGAGCTTCAAAGAGTGTTCCAGTGACTTGCCAGGTACCAATTCTTGCGTTAAACGGTGGTTGTAATGATCAACTGGGCGATTTTCGGACTCTGAAGCAACAGATGTTTTATTGACAATTTCGCCTTTCTCAATAGCAGCAAACTCAGCGAGAGCTATTTCGAAGTTCTTAGCATACCTTTTGCTATCGAAAGTCATGTTAGTGGAGATAGTCATATCAACATCAGAGTAATATGTAGTCTTCATTTGGTGAGGGAGTGGATAGATTTGATAGAAGAAATTTTAAATAATAGATATAATAATAGAAAAAGATTAAACGCAATGAACTTATGGTGTTATTTCATATTCCAATAATCTAATTGATTGTGAAGAATTCATCGGATCTTACTACTTTCATTTATACTAACGATGTACTACAAGGGGATGATGAAAATAAGTAATTATTATAAAATAAGGAAATAGCATATTTACTAGGATAAATAATTTGTTTTTAAGTATAAGATGGAAATATTTATTACACAAAATTTCACTACTTACTGTAAAAGAATTAATTTATTTCATTCTATCTTCTGTCATAATTCTAATATATTAATCGGATTTAAAATATATTATTATAGCAGATAATTAAAAATATTCATTTAATCTCATAATTTTGGATTAATAACATATATAATCATCGTCGTAATTAATTTAAAGTGATTATAGTAATTTACGGTAGACGTATATCTTAAACTATAAAAATAAAATAAACATTATAATGTACTTATTTTTAGTCTTTATATAAACAAATAACAGCTACCTAAGTTAAAATCATAGATAATATGATATCAAAGAATTTAACCAAGTTAAGTTAATTATATTTAGTTTTTTATGATTACTCGAATAAATGTGATTGATGATTGTAAAAAATATAAAATAAATATTCATTTAATGCATACGATTTATTTTTTTATCCGCATAGACTATATATCAAAAATTAACTTAAAGCCAATCTTAAATTTTATAAAATTTTATTTTAAACCTCAATATGTAAGATAACCTGTAATTTGATTATATATTTTATGCTTTGAAAAACTATGAAACATCTTCCATACCTTCAATAGTAATTAACTTTGAAATTACTGAGACACTTAGTTATTACTTTTTGCTTTTTCATACCCAAAAAATCTGAACAAATTTCGTCTATTTCTTGCTCAATTTAATGTTCTTTGCAAAGTTTACTATGAATTCTCTTCTATTTTTAATATTATGGGTATGAGAATTAGCTGGTAAATTCCATACCAGGTTGAACTATTTTAAGCTCATTTTGTATTTCAAAGTTTTTCTGTTGTTACTATTTTTCAAACAAATCAAAATATGATTCAGTTCTACCTGATGAATAAATAGGTTTATTATGATGTAAATTCTCATTTGTAGAATATGTTATAGTGCGCTTAGACTATGGTCTATATGGAGGTTTTTATTGATAAATATGAGTTATATAAGTTTAAGGCATATTTAGCATTTTTAAGGTTATTAGTATAAATATTTAAAATAAATATATACTGTCAAGTAAATATTGCAATAATTAGTTATAATATATATTTATGTTGAAATATATATAATATTATTATTATTATTTATATAGATAGTTATATTTTCTACTCCGCAAAAAATGGACCAAAATTTGACTTTTTCTATTGAATCTGAACAATAATAACACAAATAGGAGTATAATATTGGAGATTTAACAATAGAAACTTAAAGAGAAGTTAAATCTCTAATATAGCTTATAAAGACTTAGTATACATCATAGATTAAAACATCTTTCACAGAATTATCCGATAATATCAAAAATAGACAGTTCTATGTAATGTTTGAGCCGAAACTTAATACTAATGCTTTATCTGATCATTAAATACCACGATCGATATTACCAATTTTGGAACCGTTTATTAAAGATGCTTAAGATTAAACTCGTATAGCTTTAGACAATTTACTAACTGATACTATTGTTTCAGCTTTCGGAAAAACATATGAAAGTGAAATTGACGTTAAGTATAAATAATAACTTAAAATCGACGCCCTAGAAGTTGATTTGCGCAGGTATAATACATAATCTGATGTTTAATAACGAATAATTGATTAGTTGTAATCATAACTAGTGTCTGAAAGATAAAAATTTGTCAAAGAATTTTAAGCAATTAAGGAATAAGTTTTTCAAAAGAATAGAGTCGGTGGGAAATATGTTCCAGATTTTAATGAAAATCCATAATCAGCATAAGAGCTATTATAGTTACCAGATATCCCCAACTTAGACTCTATTCGCTCTCGGTCGGCTAAAGAACCTAGAGTTGATGCCACTAAATTAAAAATATTAAGCTAGTAATGCGCCGTTATGTAAAAATAGTTAGGAGAAGGTGAAAAAATTAGAGTTGAATTAAAGGAGACTACCAAAAGATTAAAAATAGCAGAGGCAGATCTAGCTAATGAAAGATTAACAATGCGCG
Source organism: Spironucleus salmonicida (assembly GCF_000497125.1). Classification (NCBI taxonomy): domain Eukaryota; phylum Fornicata; order Diplomonadida; family Hexamitidae; genus Spironucleus; species Spironucleus salmonicida. The sequence goes on from NC_090598.1 coordinate 1,136,168, forward strand.
AGGAGCTGACATAATATAAAAATAGACTAGCAGAATTAGAAAAGCACAATATGCTTGTAGAAGAACAATATAATGATTCATAGATTTATTTGGAAAGAAAATAAGAATCTATTGATTAACTCAAAACATAAATTAAGGATTTTGATAATTTAGAAAAATAATATCAGCTAGTGGCGTAAGAATACAATAAGCTAAAGATCAAAAGTGATAAAACCACAAGAGAACTTGAAAAGTTAAAAATAGAGTTTGATGCTAATCTTTAAGAAGGTGAATAAAGCTAATCTGTAGCTATAGTAGAAAAAGAAAATTAATTAAATGAGCTTAATTAAAAACTAAACTAACTTATCAAAAGCAATGAGGATTTAGAAGATTAAAATGAATAGTTAATATAAGAAGTTCAATAGTTGAAGGTTTCACAAAAATCTTAAGACCTAAGTAATGTAACAGATTCTATGATGGAAGTATCATAAAGTCAACCTTAGGAGAAATAAAGAAAGAAGCGAAAAATAACAGTAGAATTCAAGTAATAATTTCCAGAAGTTTAGCTTTAAACAAGTACAACCAAATCAAATCTATACGATAGTGGTGTATAAGGTCACGGTAATAGTAGTGCTATTTAGAATTCAAATATACGTGATGTAATAGCTTTTAGGACAGAGTTTGACTCTGGTAAACAGGTATTAGGATTTAACTGGAGTGTGGATGATGTGGATGATGTTATGAAGAAAGTATTGGGTGATATAATTGATTTTAGGAGTTAGCTTCGAGGAAGAAATATTAAAAGAGTCCAATAGACTTAGTTTTTAAAAGAAATGTTTGGTAAAGATGTTTAAGAATAATTTTTACAAGAATATAGATAGGAAAGTATATTGGCCAATAGTAATATAAATAAAGATGCAAGTCTTAATAGTAATAATAAATCTGGAGGTAAATCCTTATATTCATAGTCTGACGTTTCACTCTAAGAAGACGATGACCTACAAAAAATATAAGAAGAACTAAATAAAAATCTTAATTAAAATATAATTAAGCCTAGCAATGTTTTACATCCAGGAATTGATTAAAATATATCTATAAATTCCTAGAATAATTTGCATAAAAGTGGAAACAATGCTAGACCACCAATTCCTTTAGTAAATTAAAAGAATTATTAAACTACTTCTTAAAAAATTATTGCCACAGATAGTTCTATAGATCAAGATTCATCAATTCTCAGAAATAATGCACAAAACAATTAAATTTCAAGTTGTCCTAAATTTGAGACTTTAAAAGATGCATCAATTATTACAAATAATACGGTACCAAATAGTACAAAAGAGGATATTTAAGAAATAAATTTAGAGATTCTTTAATAAGCACCTAATTTTCCAACAAAAGAGTCATAATATATTAATTACAAACCTGGTATTACAGGAAACTAGTCAGATAAAATGTTAAATAATAATTCCAAAAATAATAATTAAAAATAAACGAGTAATTAGTCGAAAAATATTAATACTTCTAAACCATCGCAAAATAAGGTAAATATGAAACCTAATGTGAGTTTTGATAAAAAACCATTAGGCCCATCTTCTGTTACTTCACTGACTAAGGAGAAATAAAATAATCAAATGATAACAAATAATTTTGTCTTACCAGATGAGAAAAACGATTCTATTTCTTAAAATCAGGATAAGACGGAGTCGGTAAAAGATATAATGGAAGTATAAGCTTATATTCCAATTTCATAAAATCAACATACCTCAGTTAATAATAATTAGATGATAAATAATCAGTTAAATTCTTCAATAGATTATAAGAAGCAAAATAGCAATGCTGACTCTCCATATACTGAAATAGAGAACCACTAGTAGGATAACGCAGTTAATAGTTAACTTACTAGTATTTCAATTGATCCTAGAAGTATAATTGAAGAACATATTGAAGATTAAGTCAATGAATCTCTTGCTTTATAAATTAAAGCAGTTGCTAGTAATCATTCAATTATATCGTTTGTAAATTATAATGATGATGTATAATCAGATTAGGTAACAGAGTCAGATATTGATGATGAAGAATTCATTAGATTAATAGAACATGATAGTTTTAAAGATGAAGATAATCTAGTAATTTCAAATGATAAAATACTTAATAACCAGAATATTATTTCTTATCAAGAGTAAAATCCACTATTACAGTCTTAATATGAAGCAGAAACTATATCAAATAATTAAAAAGATATTTCAAATTTGATATAAATCAAATAAGATGTGAAAGCCCCTTAAAAAGTAAATGTTAAAGAATAGTTAATAGAAATTTTAGGTGGATAGCCCCAACCCAAAAATATATAGTTATCAGAAAAGTAATTATAAATAGCTACTGAGGAAGAAAAGAAGAAGATAATTGTTACTGCATTAAAAGATCAGCTTTTTACATTTTTATTAAACAACGATATTGAAAATGAAACTTAGGAAACGGATCAAACATTAAATAATCATATCAAATCTTTATAGCTCGTTGACGAATTATAATATATACTTACAGATAAATTTACTTCCGAAAAAGTATTATAAGACTATCCTTTAGATTAAAAAGACATGGATTCAATTGCAAAATAATTATATAAAGCAACAACATTAAAGAAAGTTGTTAATATGCTACCATAGCTAGATGAACATAATAAGTAAATAGTATAACAACTATTCGATCCTAATACATGCTAGTAGTTTTAAGATAATAACCTGGATGAAAAAACACATCCTTTAATAAAGCAGATCTTTTTCAATTCAAATTTACTTCCGTTATTAGTTTAAAATAAAGAAAAAGTTACCTTGTTTTAAAATGAAAATTTAGATCAATCACAAATTGAAGAAGCCTTACTTTTAACAGTTCAAAATGATTTATACACACCAGAAAAAATGGCTTCTAATCTTTAATCATGCTTAGAAAATTATAAGTTTGAAAATGCTCATTCATAATTAATGCAAAAATTGAAAAATATTTTTGCTGATGATTTTTATGAAGAAATTCTAAAAGGAAATGAAAATTTTACAGAGGAAGCAAGGTTGTCACTGATATAAATATTATAAGATGCAACGGTCGTATAAAAATTCCTTTAATCTGATATTGATAAAAATACAGCTAAAAAGTTATTTTTACTTTATGAACCAGGAAGAGTTAGACGATTATAATAAAACCAGATATCATCAGAAGAAGTTAAGAGAATAATTGATATTTTGCTTGACCCAGAAGTTATAAGGATATTATTTGGTAATAATATTTCAGATATAGAGCTTAAGAAATTAGTATAGCAGAGAAGTGAAGCTAAATAAGTTGAAAAGCAGATTAAAACATCTGATCATATTTTGTTAAACACCGATATAGCTAAAAAAATGTCACATGGTATGCTAGATAAGGCTACTTTGAACGCTGTTGTTAAAACATTTTATAGTAAAAATGTTTCAAATTTAATAGCATCTAGTAAATTTTCTACAGAGACCGCAAAGTAAATTTCGACTGTTCTTTATAACCCAGAATTTATGAAATAACTTTAAAATGATGAGGCGGATGAAAGTAATATTTAAAGACTTGCACAAGTAATTTATAATCCTGAAGTTATTTAACTTCTATAAAGTAATATCAAATCAAAGTAAGTTAGAGAACAAGCTAGATAGTGTGCCGCTATTGTACAAACTGAGACATAAGATGTATTATCAGATAGTAAATATTAAATACCATTTTAGGTTATTAGTTCTGTTAATGATATTAAGGAAAATTTAAGTAACTCTAAGTCTAGGCATCAAATGAGTTAAATTTAGGCTAGTTAAAATGTGAGTTAAGGATATTAAAGAAAAGGGTATAAAAGTGGTGGCAGCTTTAGACGAGATTCTACAGTTAAAATGCCATTTTTATAAGGTAATAATAAACAAGCGCCTAGTTTTATTAGAAGCTTTAAATTGCCTGGAGAGGAAGATATATCTGTAAGTTAACCTAAAACAAAGAAATCCCCTTAGAAGAATGTTTAACAGAAAATTAATTCCATAAGGTATAATAGTAATAATAATAGACAAGAATCACCACCTAGACATGTAGTTCCATGTTGTATAGTTGGGTTAAGTGGTGTTGAGGAACCTATTTATAAAAGTGAAATCACTCAAAATAAACCTGTTTACAAAAATTTACATGATAAAATAAGGAGAGAATACGCTGAACGGGAAATTGTCATATCTAAACAGCAAGAACGTCCTAAACCTTAAGAAAAGCTAAGCTTGTTGACATAAGTGCCATTAAATAATGAAGGATATATTGCAGATCGAAGAGAGCAGGCAAAGTTAGAAAGCTTTAAAAATATAGTTAATTCAGTAGGTTTAGATAATGAAAATCCTGGCCTAGATGGTTTTACTTTTAAAAAATTGTGACTGTTTTTAAATAGGTTATATTAGTCATTACATATTATATTATATAAATTATAAATTATTCCTTTCCATTTATAAATTATGGAAGAAACGATTATTCATACTTTCTAGCTTTCAGAGCTCAACTAGCTTCCAGAAATATTTGCTTCATTAGAGGAATTATATATTATGCTATTAGATCTAGTTTATACTAAAAAGTATAATTGCATTTAGCAGTATAATTCAATTATTTAATATTGTATTGAAAATAACTTTTTAATAAATATTTAATTTTAAGCATAAAAGTTTAACAATTAAATGAGCCCCACATAATTAATAATTGGGTGCCTAGTTATGATTCCTACTTTAATTGCTAGCACTAATTTTTAAGAAGCTATCACATTAGCTGATGCTCTCTAAAATGACATCACTACATAGATTTAAGATTATCATTTAGATAGTTATTTCAAACAAAATCATACAACATATTTGCAACTTCTTAAAATATTTAAAAACAAAATTTAGAATTCTAAAAACTATTTAGATATTATTAATATATTAAGATCAGTCGCCTATGAAGGACTAGGAAACTATAAAGCATCATTGCAGCAAATATAAGCAATAGCTGAAACAGATAAATCTATTTAACTAGCTTGTTTGCGAATTAAATTTAATCTTATTTATTAATAGTCAAAAGAATTTTTAGTTCCAATGTTTGAAATGGCTAAAAATAATATATCATCAATGATATCTGAAATTAAATAACTATAGTCAAACATAACTAAAGTTTCAAAGAATACCCTTTTTGATTATGATTAGTCTCTCATTCAATATGTTTCAACTTTATATTTATCGCGTATACATACTTTAATTAATAGTTACGAATAGGCAAATATATATTATACGGAATTATGGTAACTTTCACCAGACGATGAGTCTTATGAAGAATCAATTGTTGCGTATCTAGATAATTTCGTTAGATATGCAGGTGGAGATAAGAATGATTGTTCATTAGTTACCAAGTCGCCTTTACATTATCATTTCCACTCAAACAAAATTCGTCCAGAAGTCGTTAATTAGGCACTTTAAATTGCAACAGAATTTGCTAACGTTAAAGACAAATAACAGTTAAATGCTATTGCCTATTATTACATGGGTCATTTAAAAATATTACTTAAAGATTATGATGGAGCAGTAGGTGATTTACGTAAATCTAAAGAATTAAATCAAACATAGTATAAGTATCCTTCTGAACTTGTTTCTGTTGCATGGTTGCCATCAATGATAGATTTTGATCTATTAAGTGTTATGCTTTTGTCAGGGCGAAAAGAAATTTGTTAGGTGAATTAACCTAATTATTTTGAAAAAATTATTCAAAATAAAAATATTTTAATTTAGCTTTCAACTGATCGTTAAGAAATGGCATAAATCTTGCATATATTGTTTAATTTTTAACGAAAATTTCATGATAATTCCCTGCTTTCTAATGAAGATGTTGTTCATTTATTAGTTAAAGTTGGTATGTTAGATGATAAATTTTTCCCAAATAATACAGAATTTTACTATGTTGAACCTACTATTAACAATTGTCACATTATGGTTTAAGTTTATTTGCTGGCAATATATTTTATCGAAAGCTAAAATTACGAAATTGGATAATTCTGTAGAGATAAAATTAAGGATTTAATAGGAGAATTTCCTGAATTGGAACTAGTATAAACTATTTTAAAAAGTAAATAGAATATGTAATAAGATGTTCAAATAGTTCCAACAGTTTCCTATACACTTTTGCTTATGCAAACCCAAAAGAGAAAGACATTTTTAGAAAATGTTTAAAAATGGATTATGAAATAACAACCTCCTACATCTGAATCCCGTAGAATTTAAGTTTATACAAAATGTCTTTAAAGTTCACCAGATACTGCGATTAATCTTTCAAATTTATTATAAGATGTAGAACCAATTAGGATATTATTAAAATGTTATAAAAGCATATAAGTTACAGATATTATTTAAAATTAAACCGATAGCTTTTCCATTATCATAAAAGCATTTTTATTGTACGAAAATAAAAGCATTGGTTAAGCAATAGAATTACTGGAGAAAACTGTTTATTTAACGCAAGTTAAGGAAAAATAATAATTAGTATATTTTAATCTGGCTAAACTTAACGTTTTAAATAATACTACAGAAGATGGAATCAATATTTTATAAGTATTGGAATAAACTGTATCAAAATCAACAATACTATATAATTCAGTTATTTTCGATTTGATTCTAGCATATGAAGAAATTTCAGATGTGAATAAAGCGCTACAACTAGGATCATAACATTCTACATTTAATATTCTAAAAACAATGATTGTCTTCAAATAGTTCCAATTTGGAATAGATTACGAAACAATGGAAAATTTGCTTAAAAATTACGTAGAATTGAATGAATTCGATAGTTTAGTTATCAGAGCTATCTTACATCTGAAAAGTACACAAGACCAAGATGGTTACTTCCAGCAGTTATTTACTGAACTTCTAAATAGAATTCCATAATTCTAAAAAATCTTTGAGCAGCCCAAAACATAGTTTCCTTCCCCAAATTACTTCACGCTAGAGATCATTGAGTAAGAGAAAATGTCATCAAGTCTGCTGCCATAATTTTCACCAATTAGCATATTCTTAAGCGATATTTATGACAAAAAGTACTCAATTCTGTTTTTTGTCAGCTTGTGTTGCAGCCTGGCATTAATTTTGGACTAGCAAATTGATTTTGCACTAATTGAACCATTTTTCGGAGTCCGCGACAACTTCCACAGTTCTTGGGCGAATAACGTTCATATTTACCTTCTCAAGTTCGGCCTGGAATCTCCTTTTATGGAGTCTATTTAGCAAAATTCCTAGGCCGAAGTGATCTAAACGATCGAAGTGAACCAGCAATAACACAATTTATTAGCGCTCAATTTCCCAGTAAATCTGCCTAAAATATACGAAAAATAGGAGTTCTTTAATCCGATAAATCAGTTCACGGTCGCGAGTTTGGTAGATGAAGTGAAAAGTCAAATTGAGCCGGAAAATCAGACGCAAAACAACACTTGCCAGAGCGTGCTGAACAGCGTTTTCATGCTGGACTACACGGTCGAAGTGGTATCGCCCAAAAAGTAGGTCCAGAACCTGGCGCTTGAGCCGAATAAGCTAACGCTGCAGCAGCTGGAAACGCCGCAGAGGCCGCTGAGGGCCAAATCGGCACGGCCGCTCCTGAAAATGCCGAAAACAATTTAGCAGCAGAAGCCAGTGGTTGGAAAACCGATTCGGGCCGGCTTCAGGAGGCTGAAGGCGATTCAGGACTCAGGGAGTGGGGATGCCGAGTGATGGTCTTTTGGGTACAGATGGAAACGTGGGTGTGGTAAAAATAGTAATTCCAAATTTATATACTGTGAATATTATATATAGTTAAATAATATTTAGAGCAAATCCATTTTGTTGAGGATGAAAAACAGTTTCAGGAGATGTAGTTGGATGAAATGAGCTTTGGGTAGTGTGATGTTTTCCTGAACAGAACAGAAATGTGTGTATAAAATTTAATAAACTACAAATGAAGGGTAAGTAGGATTTTTCCAAAAATGAGACTTTAAAGTGATATTAAAACATTTTCTTGCATTGAAAGCTACCAGTTCACTCATCCAAGGTTTTTAGCGCCATCTCATCGCTGTCACCTTTGCTATTCCTGCTAGGTTAACTTTCTCTCTTACTACCTAATAAGCTGTTTATTAAGTTTAGTTCATTTTTCTTCCCATCCCTATCTTCAAGCATACTATTTTTATAGAAATCAATACTTTAACCGTTCAAACCACTCAGATCGTTTCTAGTAACATTAATCAGCTCGCTATCTTTCTACTAGCCGTCAATGTCAATATTTGCAGCTTCCTTCTAGTCATTAAATGTGTCCTACAGTCCACCCATATCACCGTCTTATTTGGCTTAAGTAACAAACTGCAGTTTATAGAGACCGAAAACTTCAGCGATCACAATTGGTATTTAAAACAACAATAGAGATACATCTGTTAGATAAATACCTTAATATAAAGGTTAATTGACACCTTCCTACGTAACTAAAGCAACAGATAAGGAACTGTTAATTAGTAACTAGAAAAGGCTATAAATAGCTAGTTTGTAAGGTTTTGAAGTGAAAATTGCAATATTGCAACATACTTGAAGTGGTGCTAACCCCATTCCTTCTATCATTCCCCATTTCAAAAAACTAAACTAACTAAGCCAATTTTCAAGCTCTGTAACAGTATACTTCTCTGTAAGAGCAGAGTTTGCCATTACAAAAAGTACGTTGGTGAATGCCGGAGCACACACGAAGCATATGAAGGCGAACGTGAACGATAGTGCAAAAACTAAAATAAGAGATTGCAAAACTAGTTTAAAGACTCTATCATAACGTTTAACAGACATATTAATTGCACCAATAGCCAGCATTACAGGCTCGGAAGCAAAGTTGACTGAAGAAGCGATCTTTCCAATTCGTAACATATAATAGGTAAAAATAAAAATAAATTTTTGAAAATCTGAACCGTTTTCATTGAAAATTATAGAAACAAATACTGGTATCGTTCCCAGCGCCCATCTGGCTTCGTAAAGGTAGAAAGGTATAATTGATTTAAGAATATTTAAAAGCACTTTAAATCTAAAAGGATTAAACAGCTTTAAGTCGTAGCGAGCAGCTAATTTTAATCCGGAAGCTTAAGAAAGTGCTGGAACAATAGCTAATAACGAAATTACGAGAGCAAAACCTTATCCTGCAAGTTCAGCGACTGCTACCATGATAAATTTTTAAGGTTATTCTGGAGTTTCTTCTGTACTAGGTCCTTGAGAGATATAAAGAGCCATTAACACAAGTAATGTTGTGAGTTTAATAACAACATATCCAAAATCCATATAAAGCTCGACAGATTTTCTATTTTCAACTCTATAATATGGTTTCATACTTGTACTGAATAATCCCATAGCACAACCTACTCCACCTACCAGAGTGATGTATTATTTGGCTTCAGCTGCTATATAAGGAGTGAAATACTCTGAAATTGTTCCTGATAAAGAAATCACGATTGCAATACAAATAATACTAAATAAGATTGCTAACGTAATACCATATGTAAAGATAGTATTAGAAGCCACCATTTAAGCTGCTTGTAAAAACTATGCAACTAATTCAGAAGTAGCTCTATTAACTGCAATGGAAACTGCATGAGTTGAAAGAAAAATTAATGGTTATAAGGTAGCAATTGCAGCAGCATAATCTACACCTAAGTAAAATAAAACTAAATAAATCTCTAATACATACTATAATTAGATAATCAGATTCATAACAAAATGTGCGGGAATATTTTAAAGTAAGAGTTATGATAATGGCAACAATACAGCGTGTTGAATATCAATACCACGGCAGTTCATAGATGAGGCATCAGATTCACATGATTTACCTGAAACCTATGACTTGTATTCAGTCATTTTATTGAAATTATTAGTTATTAATATATTACAATTTGAAATATTTATTTCTGTTGTTTAATCTGTCGTTCCATATTAAACTATTTTGTTATAATTCATTTAATATAGTTAGCACTACATTTCTCTATTGGAATCGAAACAATTTATAATGTGTTCATACATTCGATATTATAGTATTATATATAGATTAAGCTCTGGTTATAAAAATTTTAATGACACTTTCCGATATTAAAGATCTTTACACACATATTCTTTAAAAGTATGAGAATCTGTAAATATAATATGAATATATGAAGACTAATAAAGATAATTAGATAACATTATTGTAGGATGATCTTCAAACTTTGAAAAAATAAAATAAGGATAGTTGTTAATAAATTATTTCTTTAAAAACATAGTTGAGAGATTTAAAAATAGAACAACTTGGATTAGGTAAAGATGTATAAGAGCCTGAGTAAGAATTAAATCAAATTACAGTAGCGGAATGTATTAATATTGTAGAGTGATTAATGCATCTAGTGTTCATACTATTAATTGCTTAAGTTCACTCCTATTTACCATCCGGTTATGTGTCTTACTAATAATTCAATCTCTATAATCTGGCCATATTAACTTTTCTGCGATGTGGCGAAATCTAGGCAGGCAACACTTCATAATCCGGCATATCAATGTTATTTAAATTTACCTAAGGCAGATGAAATATCCGACCTCGTCTAAAATTTGGTCTTTATGGGGTTTTTGGCTAAGTTTTAGTAACCAATTCCTTCAAAAGAAGATCAAATTACTGATCACTTTAGTCTATTTAGAATTTCACTTTTCTACTATTTGGAAGTGATATCGATCTTTAAGGAATTGATGGCAATTAGGGGTTCATTTTCTATAAATATAGATAAAACTTTAGATATAATATTGGGAATAAATAATCTACTAAACAATATATATATATTAATATAATATAGAGAATATCATTCATTTTAAATTGTACTAGGTTATTTACTAATCAATGTATTTGATTCATCAGTATCTTATACTGAAACTGTATCCATCTACTAGCTTGCGAGCCGTAACGATGACGAATATTGCTACTGTTTATAAAGTTTTTGTTAATTGTCTTGCAGCTGAAAAAAGTCATCATATACTTTAATAAGATCATCATAGTGTTTTTCATCAGAAATAGAAGTCGACACTTTATTCACTTAATCGCGTATATCTGAAAAATCTAGGTCAAATTCCAGAAATTCTGGTTATGATCTCTTATGTTCAATCTTTTACTTATATCTTGCTAGTCGTTATTGAAAATATTCATCCATTAAAAACAATTATATATAAATATATATATCAATTTTATTAATCATTTCATACCAGTACTACCAAATCCTTATATGTCTCTTGAAGTTTTATTAATCTTGTCAATTGTAAATGTAGCAACATAGCTTCTAACAACAACCATTTGCGCTATTCTATCTCCTCTATTAACTACAAAATCATTCTATCCAAAATTCATCAATATAACTCCAATTTCACCCCTATAGTCTGCATCAATCGTACCAGGAGAATTTAGAACAGCTATCTAATTTTTTAAGGCCAATCCTGATCTAGACCGTATCTCAATATGATAATCAGGTGAAAATTCTGTATAAAGGCCAGTAGGGATAAGAGCAGATTACATTGGTTTAATTGTCACAGATGTAGATATGTGTGCTTTTAAATCTGCTCCAGCAGATTGGGAACTTTAATATACAGGTATAAATTCTTCAGATATTGGACTCAGTTTAATTTGCATTTTAAGATAACTGCATAAAATTTAAATAATACGCTAGGAATAGGTTACCTATTAATTGAAATTTTAATAATTTAATAATAACTAAGAATAATAAATATCATTTCTATGTGTAATCCACATTCAAATAATCGCGTTTTCGAATAAATTTAAGATCTTTTTTTGATGTTTTTTGTAAATATAAAATTTCTTATACTTCTGAAGAGCAATCTCTTGTATTTTCAATAAGTTGTTTAACATGTCCCCATATTTCCTTTATTTCTAATCTATTTGACATTAAGTTTGACATTAGTAGATAAACATCGTATGTATCTTCAAAAATACCGTCATCTAGGTTTTTATTTATTGCATCCATAGTTATTAAAGCTGATGATGAATAGTTGTGTTATTACATTTTTAGTTTAGTAAAAATTTTAATATAAATATATAAATAGAATATACATAACTTGTTACTCTAATATTAATATACTCATTAATTATAAGTTATTCTAAATTTACAAAATGTATCACAAACTTCCAAATTACACTAACACATTTTACTCAAAAATAGAATCGAAACCTTAATACTTTTCAAAGATAGTATACCCAGAAAATGAATAGGAATATAAAAATATAGCCAAATAGGAGTAAAAGTAAGTAGAATCATTTAATAAAGTTAGCGTAAAAATGTTTAAATTTAAGAGACCAAGTTTTCGTCCCATCTAAAACAAAGAGATATGTGAAATGGAAAAATTTGTTGACTAAATTAGTCATAAAAAGCAACCAATTCCGTCTTTAAAGAGTTTTTCAATAAACCGAGATATTTAGCCAAATTCATTTTATCCACTAAGTGCACGAAGGTGTAAAAGATAATATTTTGATTACTAAACAGATTTTGAGTGATTATCTTAACCATCAATTTTAATTTTGTTTCCCATTATCAATTTTTAAGTGAAATCGGATAATGGAACAAAATAAAATGATAAATAATATTATAATAATTATATATTTTCTGTCTACTTGTAGAAAGCTGAGTAGAGGAGACTTTACACAATGTTTTATTTAATTAATATAATAAATACGAGAAATAGTTTTTGCACTAATTTTTAATTTAAAAATTTAACCCAATAAACATTAGACATTAAATACTATATGATTAAAAAATTACAAATGTAAACATGCTTTATAAAAATCAAAGGTTCATAATCCCACGCTGCACTTTTCGAAATACTGCATGATGAGATACATATAAAAGACTATTATTTCAATTATAGAATACCTCTGGCATCGACAGTCGTGGAAGTTTAGGATGGAGAAGAATACTTCACGTATTACGATAAGCTCTAAAATGTGAAATTAGATATCCCAAAAATCAAATCAGTTCCAGTTTAGCGCAATTCTGATTTTTCGGTCCTGTAATATATCTATGAACCATAGGGAATTTTAAGTTATTATAACTAAAATTGTGACCATTAGTAAGTGTGTAGTTTCAAGAGAATATAGTGATATATATTGATATTTTTCATAAATTTAAGAAATTTATTTGTTATTTAATCACTCTCCTACCAAATTGTCTTCCATCGAATTCATTTATTACTAGCTAAAATTATATTCTAATCATTATATTATAAATAACCAAATATTCATGATTTCACTTAATTTCCTGGTAAACTACCTCTTGCAGTTCCTACAAAAACTCGCTAATATCAATCTCCCAAGTCCTTTTGGCGACTTCGCTGTCCATAACTTCAACTGGATTGTCGAATTCGCTCTCGAAGAAATTTGCTGGATTCAGACCGTTCACGGCATCTCTTTTAGCACTTTTGGCGGCCTGTAACAGAGCTTTCTGGCTCTCTTCTTCTGTTGCCAACTTGCCTACTGCGCTGCGCAGAGCGTTCCCAACCAATCCAGCCAGATTTTTGCTGTCTTATTCTGAAAGTTCTTAGTTTTGATTTTAACTTTGATTTTCTACTCCTTTTAAGGCGATTGCGGCCTAAGATGTCTATAGCCCAAATTCGCAGTCTCTGTAATAATGCAGCGCGTTCAATCGGTGCGAATGGAGCGTTATCGTGAGCCACAAAACATCAGTTAGCGGCATATCTGCATACTGCGAAAGAGGTCCAGATTTGACCTTGCTAACGCGGTCGTCAACCCCGTAAAGCATCGCATGCGCGTGCCGCCCTGCCTGGTCGAGGCCCGCTTTGTTGATTTCGCTGGGATCGAATTGCTGCAAAATCGCAGTTTCGCTGATTCGCGCAGCTGACGCCACCGTGTTAGCAAGCACCACAGGCAGTCGCGAGAAGTTTTCCTGTTTCGCCTCGTAGTTCGTGTTTCCGACGATTTCCGGCACGAATCGCACAGTGAACGGAACGTCCTCTAAGAACACGCTCGGAATCGGCCCTGAGCTGATTTGGACGTTAATTTGCGTCGTTTCGTTGAATTTCAGGGTCCCTGAATTTGGGCTGAATTTGATGCTTAAGTCTTTGTTTATGAATTGCTGATGATTGCGAATTTCCCACTCAAAATGGCCTTTTGAGTACCCAAAATGGTGTATATCGGCGATATCGCCAGCTGAAATTTCGATGATTGTGCTCGTGAACCCAAAGACCGGAATTCCGCCTAAAACCAGTCTGCCGCACGACAACTGACAGATTCCGAGGCCTCTTTAGGAGGTCAACGAGGAAGCTGAATTTTGAAGGATAGAGACGGCGCCACAGTCCGGTTTTAGATGATTTCCGATTAAGGAATGCGACGGGACGACTAATTAAGGAATAGTGGACTGCGGAATGAAGCCGTAACCAATGATGGAAAGCGTCTAATAAACCTTAGAATCTTCATCCAAAGATGAGTTTATTGGAAGGAATTACTGCTATTTTGGATTTATTGAAAGGTTTTCTGGGAGGTCAACTGTGCATTCGTTTTCGAAGAATTTTTGCTGCTAAACTTGAGTATCTAGCACATTTATCTTTGCTGAGGTATTAATAACTAAATCGTACTTAATTTGGACCAAACCGATTTAATTAGGTTAAAATTAAAGGATAACTACAGTTGATGATTATGGGGCAATGTATCCGGAAGGATTTAAACATCTGAGTATTTTAGTAGCCTGTTGTGGTATAATTCCATCATTTTCCTAGTCGGCAAAAATAAATTCAGGGTTAACTAGTTTATACGAAACTGGTACATTACCAGGGTTGTTCATTTTCAAGAACTGTCTTGGTGGCGTTACTTCGCCAACAGCTACTGGTAAAAGCTTAAATTCAACTGGTGCAATTAATGCAGGCTCATCTTCAGCTAAGGTCTAACCTACTAAATGGAAGAAGAATGTTCTTCCACCTTTGATTTTCACCAAGACTACTAATTCATGAACACCTTCTTCTTAATGAGAATAGGTAATGGAAATACTGTGTTTTTACCCAGGTTGAAGTTTAACCTCTTCTGGGGAAACAGTGAATATTTTTCTCGCAAGCAAACTCATTGTAATCTATTACTTCTAACTTGGCAATGCTGATGCCCAGGGTGCGGCATCTAAACTAGGGTGCTCTGTCGGCATTTCTATGCTAATTTCAACAGGTAAGACACCAGGATTTGCTAAAGTTAAGTTAATACGATGCTCTTTACCATCACATCTGTTATCAGGTCCTAAAACAATAGGGAATTCTTGTAATAATTTTTCTTCTTAATTCAACAATTTTTAACTCAAATCCTTATTTGGTTTATTGTTTTATTTAACAGTAAACTCTTTCATATTATCAGCTTCAGGAACTGGGTTTATATGAAGATCCCCACTTTTTTCAGATTGATTTTCACTAATATCATCATGTTCTTCTTCATTCATTTCAATTTCACTTTCCTACACATTCTTTTCTTGAACAAGTCTATCCATAAGCTTCTCCTTATCACTGCATGGTGTAACGTATACGCGTTCAGCCATTGTAACATCGCTAGCTAAAAATGTATTAATTGAGTCAACTTCCATAATATCTCGCATTTAGTTACTACCGATTGTAGGGCAGCTAATGTCGCTGATAAAGAACTTTGGATAGTCGGCACTAACTTCAATACGACACTCAAATATCTCTTTTTCCTTCGAAATAATAGAATTCAGTGCATTGGCAGTTCCTTAAATATAAACACTCTTATTTTCCAATTCGTTGATTACCTCGCCAAATTTTCTACCATAACTTTCAATTTCAATAATTTTAGCATAAATTCTTGCCCTTACTGTATTAGTAGAGAAAGGCATTATTGTAATCATAGCATTATTTGAAGACTAAGGTAAAATAATTGAGCCTGCACCAGAGCGAATAAAAATTTGTGGACACCTTTCTGTCTGTGCAGGAGACATTACTGATTCTGTGTTGTAGAGCTTATTATACAAAGAAGGTACAAGATAGTCCCCATTTTCGTTTGCTGAAATATAAGAATATTTTCTGGCAGTTTTATGTGTTTTTTCAAATGGTAGGTCATTCATTTCAGTGAAAATTTCATGAATTTCCAAGGTGTATGATATTGAACAGTGTGAGGAATTATAAATTTATATTGGTATATCTATTGAAGTATATGGTACGATAGGTCCCAAATTGACAGTTTTTGGGGTTAAGTCTACGGTTCTGCGAGCTATTGAGGTTTCTATTGACACTTTTTATTCATACACATTTTATGCAAGTGAAAAATTAAGTTTTGTGTTTAAAAGGAGATTTTTAGGTGATGGGGTAGAGAACTGATATGGAATTTCAACTCTAACATCTAGATCAAATTTATAAGATTATTCTTGTAGATATTTCTCCATAGCTCGTAATGTGTATGTATAATTAGTAAATTCACATCCTGGTATAATAATATCATTAGGTTAGGTATACATTAATTATGAATCTCTTTAATTTGATGCCTCAAATGTAATATGTGAAGGTAAAATACTCTTGTTAATGAATGTGAAAAATCTATTTGATTCAGATCCTAAAGAAACTGGGGCCATTCTCATAACAACTGGTTATATTTTAACTTTATCCTACTAAGATGCTACAATCTACTCCTATGTGTTAACCTTATCTAATACAACATCAACCCCAGAACAAATAGCTTGGAATGAGATATCCTATCTTGTAATTTAAGATCCATTAATATTAAAGACTAAAACATCATCAAATTAAACCTAATTTTAAGATCCTTAAACAAATGTAAAACCATATTTTTCTTTATTTGTTATTGAATCTTTTGGAAAAGTTATACAGACTGAGACCACAGTAGTCTGTTTTGGGTTGAGTCCAATAATATCTGGTGTAACTTATACAAAGTTATAGAGTAACTTACTAAGAGAAATAACAATAAAAGTAGATGCTTAGTTAGTAAAAGCAAAGCTGATTCTAGATACAGACCCAGGACCAACAGGAGGCATTCTTAATTTGTCTTATATAACTGGTTTAGAAACGAGGGGAATACTAGATAACAATGAAGGAGAATCTGGAATTCTTGAAAATCCTGCTACCCTAATTTCCTAAATAAAGCTAGCTCCTACAATGGAATGCCTAAAACATCTATAAAGTAATAATGGATGATGGACACAAAATAGAGCAAATTTAGTATAGAATGATTCATCAGGCTGAGAGGGTCTAAATGTAACTTGGAAAAATCCATAGTATTAAGGAGGAATCTTAGCTACTAAACCCTTAGTAAGTGCAGTTCTATACTCAAGGCCATCTTCTACTTAAAAGTAAAATGGTTCTAAACTATCTTTTGTTTAAAAGTATGGGTCTGGGCTAAGACCAATGAATTCAATAGTTGCATTCTTTAAATTACTTAATCCTGTTAATCCTACAAACATACTCATTCTTTCCGATGTATTATAGATTGTAAATATTTTCTGTTTATCAGATCCAAATGGAATATATCCAAAGTTTAGTGATTTTTCACTAATCTTTGCTGGATATTTAACTGCACCTCCTATTCTATACTAAAATTCTTGTAATAAAGAATCTGATGGAAGAAGTGCATTACTATTAGGCTTAATTTCCAAATCTCTTAAATCATATTTTTCAATTTCTCTAACCAAACTTTATTCATGTAGATTGACCTTACTAGCATATTCAGTTTCAAATTCTGGTAAATATTAACTATAAAGAGGGCTATTCATAGGAATTGCAGGATCATTTTTAAAAGGAAGCATCATACCGATAAGTTAATCTATATCATACTCTTTTTATATCTAATACCATTTTTCTGCATACTTCATAGTTATAGGAGCAGGTCGGCAATCTAATCCTTTCTCTGGTAAAATAGTGGCAGTTAAATGAAGAAATTAAATAGGAGCTCCTGGCGTTTTAAACTAAATGAAAATACTAAGTGGTTAAGGTGGTATAAATGTTAAATTTGATGTATTTTAAGTCAAATCATCTGATTTACATGTAAATTTGGATAAGTTAAACGTAAGATCAATTGTTGTATTAATCTAAGATGTTGCTACACCTGAGTTTGGATGTATTTACAATGGAAAATCTTATAAAATTCTTTTTCTCGACCTAGTAACGTCTAATAAATCTGTTGCCTTAATTATATCAGAATCTACTTCAGCATCTGGGGCCACACCAGGAAAACAAGTTAATCCAGGGCAGGTAAACTCATACGGGGTATTAAATTTTGAATTATTTTTAAGATATAATGACTTAGCCACGGATTACCCGCAACATATAGTACCTAATTCAACTTTAGTATGAGATAATTATAAATCAATAGGAGATGCAGATGCTCTTACTGTAAATACAGTAGAAGCATTTGATTTTGTAGTTATTTTAAATTATACGTGAAGCTATAGTTATTACGGGTCAAAATTAGTAAAAATATAATCTTCATCATATTCAGTAGAATCTAATGATCTATCACCAATACATTTATAAAAACCAGCCGTGTACGCGGGCTTATATTTAAGCTATATAGGAAATTTTCCGTTAGGACCAATAACTCCTTAACTCACGCTTAACTTAATCTGACTATAAGGCTTATCACTTACAATATCATCGTCTATTTTGAAAGAGCAGCTAACTGGGGAGTCATTAACTAAGATAACTTATTTTGAAATCTCTGATAATATAGGTGTATTCGTAAAATCAACTTCTGAATTAAAACTATCGTCAATTAAGGTTCTTATAAATGGGAATTTAGAGAATGCAACTGCTGAAATTTCGTAATCAACTTTTTCAACCTTGGCTAATAAATCCAAGTCTGCTTTTCTAATTTCCAAAAAGAAATGAGAACAAATTTAACCTGCTTCTGTTGGTTTAAATGTATATGTTATTTATATTTTTTAGCCAACATCTAATGCACCTTATGATGGGTTTATTTCAAATAAATCGGTTGAATTTTAAAATTTAAATAAGAATGGTACTTCTCCGTCATTAACCAGAGGCTGGACATATTACTATTATTCAGCAACAGCTGTAGGGCTAGGAAATTAAATTTACAGAGTTGTTTTAGCAGAAAGAAGAGGGAGATCCCCTCTTAAATGAATGATAAAATTCTCCTTGTGCTGATTACAAAAAAAGACTAGTTCTGATTCAACTTCAACAGGGTTAACTGGTTAAAATGAAACGGTGATAGCATGCTCCATACCTACAGGCAATACAATTTAATCTGGATATGGAGTAAAAAAGCATGCCATTTCAGGTAGCTTATAGGTAAGGGTAATAAGTTAATTGCCAATATTTTTCATTATAAGTTATTTAGTATAAACACGACCATCAGGTTTCCATGCCGAAAATATTATCTCGCTTTAGCAATCAATAGAGAAGTACTTTTTGCGTTTATCCTTCGATAAAACTGTGGTATTTCTGTTCATTTGAATTTGCGGAAAGGCGAATTCTGTAATAATAATATATAATAATAGATTATTGTGAAATTTTATTATCAAAAGTTATTCATCAATTTGATGTATATTTTTTATATTTATACTGAATATGTAGATTACTAACATAAAAAAGAATAAGATTTTTTCTTTCGCCGCTCCTAAATTAGTATGGACTAATTATACCAAGATCACGCAGCTATGAGAGCTTTTGAAACTCTCAATAGGCATCAGATTTTATCATAATAAGAATTTATTGACTTGCATTAACCACCACTTACAAATCCAGAGTAATAGTAAAAAACTTTAGAAGCCGTGGCTTTATCATTTATTCCATCTACTAAACAAAACGCACCATTTAGAATATCAAGATAAAAAGGTTCAAAAAAAGTGAAAATCGAAATTTCTCAGGAGTTTAAAGTATTTGCACTTTAAACTTCATATACTTTACGACAATTTTTTTAAAAGCAATTTGATCGACATGAATCTGAGGAACGGTCTTGGGGATTACTAGCATGCGCCGCATGTTCATCACTGCAAAAAAAGCTTAACTAGTAAAAAGCATTGTTTTTAGTTTAAGACGAGTTTAAAACAGTTAGGGGTATAATATTTGACTTAGAACTTTAAATAGGGTTCAGACAATCATCTGTTTAACATGAACTTAGCGAATTTTTTGAAAATAAAGCCAGACATATTGATAGTATAGATGCATTTTAGCATTATTCATTAATTGGTAATTCTGATTAATAAAATGATTTTTCAAATTTTAGATAATATCTTACTGATTATGAAGATATTTAATTAAATGAGCCTAATTGCAATTCTGATTATGGATGTGGATTTGGGCCTGATTTGGATGATTTTTTAGATGAGTATGACTCATTTTCCTCTGTAAGAAGTGCTAATTTATATACTATTTTATTGTTAGAAAATATTGAGAGATAAAGCTCAGAGCTTGAAAAAAATATACAATTTCATCATTTTAGAGATTAAAAGTAACAACTGCAAGTCCTTATGCAGTCCTAGTAAGTTTCATTTCCCACTGAAGTTACCTTTACACAATAGTCTTTTGATATTAAAGATTTTACTTCTTTTTAAGTTTCAACAAAAACTTAAAGAAAATCTTAAAAATATGTAACTTAACGTTAATTTTTTGATTATATACCTCCAGAAACTGCTGAAAAATTTGCAGAAATCTTATATGCTGTTTAGGTTGTTGGAAAATATATATTTAAAGACTTAGAATCTATTAAAAATTAATAATAGTATGATAAGTTCAGACAGAAAATAAGTGATATGATGGATGAAATAGATAATATTATTAGCGATAAAAAGTTTTTATAAATTCTGAGATTAAGCAAAATTGACTAACAAATTGATTTCCTTAAAAGTGTAGTAGGGTTGTGAGGTTTATATTTGTATTGAGATTTTATCTTATAGCGCAACTAGTTGTATATCGATATTAATATAGTGGAGATAATTAAATGTAAAATCACTTGAAAAGTCATCATTATTCCTAATCATCCGCTTCCTCATATTATTCTTCTATTGGTTCCAAAGAATAACATTAATATTCTTATTTGTATAATTCTGTCAACGCCTGATAGTTTAATTAAGATCGATTAAATATGTCTTATGTCATATAGCATCCTCTACCAAATATATCAGATCCAAATATCTTTGGCGAACTAGATAAATACAAATTAGATTGGATATAATATTAAAAAATATCGGAAATCTTAACAGTTTTAAGTTTTTCAGTAAAGTAATTAACGTGATCTTTATAACTTAACGAATACCAGGATATAAATTAAACCTCCATTTAAGTTAATAGCTACACTGACTCTGAATATAATATTGTTGAGTTGTTTATTATAAAATATAGTGCTGGGTTTCCTCTAGCATCTAATTAACCTCCTTATTACTTAATAATTCGCTACTAATCAACTTCTTTCAATTAAAAAAATATGCCATTCATTATTAAACACATTAATGATGTTTTTGAGTTAGGCTTAAATAGCTTATACTCTTTATCAAAAAGTAAATTTGCAGTTTCTATGTTCTAAGCACAGGAGAGACCAGTTAATCCATCTGCAGTTATAAATCCTGAAAAACAAATATATTTTTCTACAGATTTTGAACTACCTGCTTATGCTGATAAAATCAAAGGTGTCACATCTTAAATATCCCAATTCGTACTTGAGACCAAAAAGTCTAATGCCTCTGGAAATTCATGCATAAATGCTTGAAAAAATAATTCTTCGATAGATATTTAATTTGATTTCACTGCTATAATGTACAAATCTATACATGAATAAAAGCAAATAAAAGATAAATCTAATA
The DNA here is from genome assembly GCF_000497125.1 of Spironucleus salmonicida. Lineage (NCBI taxonomy): Eukaryota > Fornicata > Diplomonadida > Hexamitidae > Spironucleus > Spironucleus salmonicida. The sequence continues at coordinate 1,157,988 of NC_090598.1, forward strand.
TAAAATTTGTTAGCTTTTAAAATATATATTATTATTAGTCAACTGAAAAATAAGTCTATTTTAGCCCATAAAAATATTATAGTTGTTAGGGTTCAAATTTTTCAATACAATCATCTATATTATTTTTCACTAAATAGGATTCATATAATGATTCGATTATTTAGATGGAACAATTCTTTTACAGTAAAAAAGATAAATACTCTATTTTATTATTATATTTGCAAAAATTAATTATTAGTTCTAAATCAATATTATGCTGAGTGAATAATTAAAATTATATTTCTGTAAATGTTATTGAAATTTAATAAAAAAGATCTAGTAACAGGTCATATTTAATTGATAGCTCTATAATATTGATTTTTTATTATTCAAACGTTGTGATTTATGTATAGTTCATTTATTTAATAGAATGTATGAAATTTTCAACTGTTAAATAATAGCTGGATTTATAAGCTTCCTTAAGATATTTTTCTTAAATATGATATTCCCAACCCACTTGAGTTAGATGAACTTACACCTTCTAAATTTACTAAATAAAAAGTTCATCTTTATAATTAATGATCCAGTCTGACTCATGATCTCTACCAATTATAACACCACCATCATTTATTAGTATCCAAAAATTATTAAATACAGCTATAACTTTTTTTTACGGGAATGTAAGCAATCGCCTTCTATCTTCTAGAACATATAGTTAATTTACTGTTCCAAATATTGAAATATAATTTTAAAAGCAAGTAATTACTGTTAACATTTATTGCGAATATTTAAACAATATTGAACCATTAGAAATATATAAACCTTCTTTATTTGGTGCTATATTAACTGATTGTATATCTTGTGTACTATGATATGCTGTTTTAGAAAGAATTTATAGAGTGCCGCCTTTAAACTCATATAATGTATCCTTATTAAAAATAAATTATCGATCATTATATTTAAAAATTTTATATTTGATTGCTAAATTGTTAGAGTAAAAAGGGAAATTGATATTTTAACTCTATTTGATGATAAATTTATCTTCTTACCATTCGAGTAAATATTATTTATTAAAATAAAAACAGTAAGTTAGTCCATTTTCTTTCACGATATAACTCAATTTCTTATCTTTCATTCCCTTTACTAAAGTATCAATACATTCATATATTATACTGAATTTATAAATAAATTTATATACTTAGAAGTATTATATAAGATTATATATATAATATTTTTAACTGTATCGTATTATTATATATATTTTATCTAAAATTTATTAATTTCCTTGAATCAATTCTTACATAAATTCTTCGTCTCCTTTCCTTAAAATGTCTCTTATTGCGTTTGATCTTGGAAATTGTAATATTTTAGCTACCGTCCCTCGTGGTAAAGGTATAGATGTCGTTACATCTGACACTTCTTCAAAGTAAATTCCATCTTGCGTATCGTATACATCCGAAAGAAGATTCTTCGCTGATGCGGCTTCTTCTTAAAAAATTACCAACAGAACTGCTTGTTATTATTATTTACCTCTAATTTGTGGTGAAAAGTATGATTCTGAAGCTGTAAAGCGTGCATTTGATGCTGGTGCTTAATTCACTCTTAAGGCTTCAGAATAAGACGGAAGAGCTTTAGCTCCTGTCTTCTTCGGAGAAGACAATATAGCTATTGAAACTGAATAATTAGCAGCTGCTATGTTTTGTTAGGTAAAAAAGTATGCAGAATCTATGGATAGTGTTATGCCATATGATTTCCTTCTGACTGTACCTGGATATTGGTCTACTGAGAAAAAGATGAAGATGAAAGCTGCAGCATAGTCTACTGGTCTTAATTGTTTAGGTATAGTTACTTAGCATTCTGCTGTTGGTATAGGTTACTATATGAGAAGAGTACAAGAATTCTAGGCTATGGATGCTGATAACAAAGGCATTACTGTTGGATTTTTATCAATTGGTGAGATAGAAAGCTATTGTGTTGTTATTTAAATGAATAAAAGTGGAATCACCACCCTTAACTAAGCCCATTCTATGTAAGTAGGTTCTATTGATTTCGATAAAGTTTTAGCGTCTATGATTGTCGATGCTGCTTTGTTAAAAACCAAATAGATCACTAGGGATGAACTACTATCCAAAAAATCTTAGATTAAAATTATGAAGGCTGCAAATTAAGCTAAGAAGACTCTTTCTATTAATTAAAATGCGCCTGTTACATTAGAATGTATTGGTGACAATTAGATTGATATTCCTGTTATGCTTAATTTAAATGACTTTGAAGCAAAGTGCAAAGAATTAGGTATAATTGATAAAATTACTCAGTTAATAACTGAAGGTTTAGGCGAAACAAAACCCTAAGACTTAGAAGCATTCGAATGCATAGGTGGTGCTTCCAGAGTTAAAGCTATCTAAAATTAAGTTTCATCTATCTTTGGGGATAAAGTTACGAAGCGTCTTAATGCTGATGAGGCTCCTGCTTTTGGTCTTGGCTGGGTAGGCGCACTTCGTTCATCAAAGCATAGAATTCCGTTTGATCTTAAAATTTCTGACAAAATATGTAATTTAAAGGCTCCTATTACATTTTAAGTTTATAATAGGGAAACAAATGAGAAAGTTTTTGATTCTCCATTTACTATGTTTGAGAATGGTGAAAACTATCCTAAATCTAAGAAAATAACCTTACGTTTCAAACCAGGTCAGTATCGTTCTGTCTTAACAGAAGGTGATATTATGCACGAAGAATAATTTTTCACCATTAATGAAAAGAATTTGACATAATTCACAGATACTGAGTTTGCTACTGCCAATGGTGTTGATTTCAACGATTTAACAATTTAAGTTAAAGCAAGAATTTTAGCTGATGATGATTGCAACTACAAATTAGCTCAACTGTAAAGAAATGATTAGGATCTTGTTTTGGATGATATTAAGAAGAAGGTTAAAAATGAAAAATATGACGAGTAACAAGAATAATACAAGACCAAAGTAGCCAAAATTGAGGAAGATTTTACTACTGCGAATGCTGCATATGAGCCATTATAGAAAGCATATGAGATCGAAAAATCAACAGCCGAAGCCGCTAAAACCGAGTTACCTAAAGCCCCAGCAAAGCCCGTTCGTGCTACAATGCCAACCCCTCCTTCTGAAAACGTTGAAGTTACTGAAAAAGTTCCTAGAATAGCGTCTTTCTTAAGAGATATCATTTTAGCAGGCTAATTCTAAATTTCTAACACCACTTCGCTAGTGAAGGAAATCCTCAAATTTGAAGCTCATTGTAAGCAAATCGATAGGAATTCCCTCCGATTCGATGCCGCTGTCAACAACTTAGAGAGCCAGATTTACTCGACTAGAGAAGCATTTGACTACGGAAACCTGAATGAGTTCGTTACTGAAGAAGAACTCACGCAGATCAATGCCTGGCTTGATGCTGAGCATGCTTTTGCCCAAAATATTGAAGGTAAGCACTAGCTGACAATCATAGAAGAAAAAGCTGCTGAATTGGAAGGGAAACTTAAAATATTTTTCGATAGAAAGAACTGCCACTGCTAGACCGAAGAGAAGCTTTATGGTCTCAGGTCTGAAATTAAGCTTCTTTGTGAGAAGTTCAGTCACGAAAAATGCGCTTAAATTCACGCATAATTAAACGCCACAATCTAAGAAGTTGAAGCCAGGATTGCTGTTGTAAACAAGAAAGCAGAGATTCCAGACTGCTTTGAGGGCGTAAACTCCACTGTCCAGAAATTCGAAGAGGAAATGAGAAAGATTCAGAAGGAAATTGATGCTGAGATCAAGGCAGAAGAGGAAAAAGCAAAGAAGGCCAAGGATGAAGAGGAAAAAGCTTAGAAAGAGGCCGAAGCTTCTGCCAAAAAGGAGGTAGTCGAGGAGAAAAAGTGATGATTGTTGTTTAAACAATAATTGAAGATAATATTATTTCTCTCATGTGTTACAATTATACAAGAGATAAGTGAGACCTTGTTTGTAATTATGGAGCTGATTAAAAGTCTATACGGAAATACAAAACTAATAAATATTATAATAATTATATAATAATAGTAACTGTGGAAATAGTTATTTGAAGCAAGATTATAAATCTTAATAATTTTTATTAATTTGAAAATTAGCATAACTAGGAATCGAACCCAGGTCTCCTCAAAAAACGTGATTGATTTAATTGAAGGAATGCTCCCACTGCACCATTATACTTTATATCACTTCTAAAAAAATGCTTATAGAGTCAAAGCTAATATAAAACTGGAATCAGCAACATATTTATATAATAATATATATACTTATGTTTTTAATGATTTTAATTCTTAATTTTAATAAGATACTACAAACTAATATTGTTTTTTCAGTTTCTAGTTTTACAAAATTAGTTTATTATTAAATATATGCAAAAGAGAATGCATAATTTAGTAAGTTTTAGTAATTATAGTTAATAATATATGAATTCTTTTTGAGAAAATAAATGCATACAAGTTAGGAACGATGTTTTATGCTTAAAATACCAGACTACACTAATAGATTTTACGCAGACGTTGAAAAGAAAAAAATTTACTTCCCTTAATTTGTCTTCCCTTAACAGGAAGAAGCCTATCGGAGGAAAAGAATAAAAGAACAATTAGAGGCTATGTAATTTAAGTCAGTTACGCTTAAAAATATTGATTTCAAACTTAAAGGCTAGTAATCGGTTAAATTATCCGAAATAGAGAACTATGTATCCAAAGCAACACATAAACGTGATTTTGGTTCGCCCATTAGCAGCCCTAGAATAGATATTACATCACGACCTTAGTCAGAATTAAGGAAGTTTACTAATAATAAATAATAATAAATATTTATTGATAGCGATGCTGGATTTGCCCCAACTAGTTGTAGGCGATCACGATTATTATCAATACAGTGAGAAATAAACATTCATTTTTTGTATACTTTTCTTCCAGCCTGAGCATAAACAGGATCTTCTTAAATAACCTTAGACATATCCTTTAAAACTTGATTTCCTTATTAACTTTACTGACGTCTTCCCATCTTTTTTTCTTTAATAGAAAGATCTGCATTGCCTTTAAGTTCCACTACATCAGCTTTAACAACTTCATCTTTTGTTACCTCTTCTTTTTGATCTTTAGATAACTTTTATGTCTTCTTATCATTTTTTTCTTTCTTCCTCTTGTTTTTTTCTTGCTATTAGCGGTACTCTTCATTAACATCAATCTTTGAATTGCGTTTTTTCGCCATTGCAATATCATTCACTGTTTAACTTTTTATCAAATTTTCTTAAAATTTATAAGCTTCTGGAACAATTATCTTCCTAGGAACTTCAAGCAAAAGTCTTGCCTAACTACTAGACGGTGCATTTCTTTCTATTTTATCAGAAATATTCTCATTTATCATCAGATTTTTACTAACAACATTAATTAAGTGATTCCTTGACACTTTAGCTGTAACTTCAATATCTTCCAAAAGCTGCTTCATGCTTTCAGTATCCTGACTTCTAAACTCTTTACTAACCTTTTCATGATACTTTTTCATATTCATAGCTTCTAATACATCACCTTCAAAATCAGCTTCTAAAAGCTCATTATATCCTCTGAAAACACCAACTTTACGAGCAAGTTCCATGTGATCAGATTCACTTTCAGAACACTTTAATAAAGCACTAACAACTTTAGTAGTTTAACTCAAAAATTTTAAATTGAACTTAAAATCCTCGGGTATTTGCTTTTTATCATATCCACAAATCTTTTTAATAACATTAAACATGTCTTCATCATTTTTATCAATTAAAGAAATGGCTAAACCGACTTTTTCTTCGCTTTCTTCATTTCTAGCACATCTACCAATTCTATGGACGTGAGTGGCCGCAGAAGTAGGTTTTGCCAACTAAATAACTAATTTTACAGATGGAATATCAATACCACGTGCACAAACATCAGTTGTAAAAAGTACTGAATTAGAAGATTTTAATTTATCTAAATTTTTAAGACGCTATCTTTATGGCATTTATGCGTGAATTGCAAATGAATTAATCTATAAAAGCTTAAAAGCTGCTGCTAAACGTTTTGATTCTCTTACAGAGTTCGTGAAAACAATAGTTGGAACGTCAAATCTCAAAATTAAGTATGTGAGCATTTCAAGTTTTTCGTCATATGATTTAACAAACTGCCATTTTTCAAGAATTGTTGAATTAACTATGTGTTCTGGTGTATTGTCAATAAAATTAATCTTGAGATCTTTAAAACCTAGATTTATAATAACATTTTTATATTCAGTAGCTACATCTGATTCAACAGAAAGGGTTAGATTAGCTTTATTAGAGATTCGTTAATTTTTTTAAAATTTCATACCTTTATCTTTGAACATGGATGGCAAATTCATTGTCGCAGAAGAAAGTGTTAGTTAAGGACTGCAATGGTTGTTTAAATATTATACCAACTTTACTAAATCAGCAAAATGTCCTTATTCTAATAATTTATCGGCCTCATCGATTACAATTCTTTTAAAGCTTGATAAATCTGATAGGTAAGGGTGGTTTTAAACTAATTCATAAATTCTACCAGGTGTTCCAATAACTAATCCTGGATTAGATTAAAGGATTCTATTTTACTTATCCTTTGATAAGCCACCAACTAAAATGACAGAAAATTAATAGATTTTGTTAAGAACTTTAAAAATATCAGAAATAACACTAAACAATTAGATTGCAAGTTCTCTGGTAGGTGTAACAATAATATATTTAAATTTTCTATCTGCATTTGATGTAACTAAATCTTAAATTATTGGCATTATGAAAGCAAGTGATTTACCGGCACCAGTTTCTGCAGAAATCACAAATGACGCTTTTTCTTTGAGTGTAGGCTTGATAACTTACTACTAAATTTAGGTTGGCTTGACTAAATTATGTTTAACAAGATATTTTGAAATACCAGGGTGAATTCCTAATTTAGTCCAAGGCAAGCAGTCTAATTCTAGATCTGGCTTAAGAGCCTATTGAGCATTCTTTTCATTAAAAATAAAGCTGCTGATATGTTATACTTTTGCTGAAGGGTCTAGTTCAATTGTAGTCATTATAAAGTGAAAAAAGAAAAGGAACCGTCATAATATTATTATATAGTTATTCACTTTAATCTAAAACAAGTCGGTCTTCCATGTGGACAGTTGAGCACATTTTTAGAATTCTTTGCTGATATAATTATATCTTTTGCTGTTTTGTCGCTTAATACATCCCCAAGTTTTACTGCAGTCTTGCATGACCTATTTGCTAATATACGCTAAAATGCAGGCGGAAAATCAACGTCGTATAAAACTTCTATATATTCAATTAAATCTTATAGTTGTACCACATTTTTGTCTAAAATAGGTAGAGTTTTCAGATAAAAGCTATCATCAATTTATACTATTTCAAACCCAAAATTTTACAACTTTTACAGATCATAAGTGGATAGCTTAAAATTTTACGATGAGTTCAAACCTAATCTTAAAGGTTAGATTAGCTTTTATACCTTTAAAGCCGTTTGTATATCATTTACTAAATTTTCAAAAATGACAGCTTCTTATAAAGCATGCTAATCTAATATATATAAACGCGAATTCTAATGACACAATAAAAAAGACGAATTATATTATCCTATATAATTTAAATTAAAAATATTATTGTCTGAAATTTCTTTTTAAGTCTCTGAACTAGTTTCATTTTCGTAGAAGGAAAAATCATATTTAATATCTACTTCTTTTTTCATTAAATTTTCATATTAATAGTTGTCTTAATATTCGATGCTTTTAATACTATTTTATTCAGAAATAGATATAATTTAGTTGGTGCCTTAATTACGAAGTGTATCTTAATTAGTAGTTGTTTGTTTGTTTCCGCGAAAGCTTTCTTATTAAACTTAACTATTGGTTTATTATTACAATTTGTCTCCTTTATTCATTGGTATAAATTAACCAGTATTGTATCCATTAATCTTTTAAATAGGTTCTTAACTCACAGTATCTTATGATTGAGATGAGAATTATTTATCCAATAAACTATGTTGTGTTTGTACAGTATTTATTGGAGTCGTATGATTTACACTTTTAAAAACTATTGGGGAAGGTAAATTAAGTTTTGGAGATACAATACGAATTTAGCTAGACCTTTTCTCTATCTCCTAAGTCTATTAAATAATTTCATGGTGACTATTTTCCAAACATTCTTTATAATATTCCATTGTATAATCTATTAACTATTTATAACCCATTATTTTAACGGTAAGTTTATCGTTAGAAACATTAAAGTCTACCCTAGAACTATCAATTTAATAGTTAATACAACCATTCACCTTGTATATTGCAGATTTTTTCTTAAACTACTAGGCTAGCCCTTAATAGATTTCCTCGTTTTCAATATATTTACCATTAATGAAGATGAATAAATTAGATAACTTTTCCTGCTAAAAACTGTTACTGAGAAACCCATTTAGCTTGAAATTTTCCCATTCCTTATCGATTTCCACAAAATTGTCTTTAATCGAAAAAATGCTCTAATACTTCATTCTCTAAGTTACCAGGTTTTCTGTACTAAATTTTATTTCACTATCTAACCAAACCTTTAACTGAATGTCATATGTTAATGCATAGGCGAAAAATAACCTAAAATTCAGCTTAACCTCGAGCTTCCAATTCTTAGTTTCAGCAAAAAAGCGCTTCCGTACAGGAATATTTTTAAATATATTCTAAACAGTTATCCTAGTACTATTTATATCACTAAAACCCATCTCCCCGTCTGATAAACGCTTATTCCTAGATTCTATGATAATGTCTGCAAGGTTCGATATCGCAAACAGTGCTTCGCCTCGGAAACCAATTTTCTAACTACTCTTGGTAGTTAACCTTAACTTAGTAATATTTTTAAGAAGATCCTCGGGAAATCCAGGCCCGTCATCAGTTATAGTAACAGAATCGTGTGTAATACGAAGATCTACGAGCTTGGCATTCGCATCGATTGCGTTGTCTAAAAGTTCTTTTGCAATTGATATAGGAGATTTAAGTTAAAATGATGCGTTTATGAGATGTTTCGTCTCGGTTGGCAGCTCGCGAATCATTAAGTAAAAGTAATATTTATGATAATAATGGCTATAATTAATATTCTATTTATTAAAATAATAAATTTATACATTAAATATATAATACTGATAACATCAGATAGCATCTTTCTCTTTTACAATATCAAAAATTTCTTTTGACATAAATGCCCAATAATTTTTTCTAGGGACGTCAAATTTTGCTACTAAATTGCAGGTATCACTGAGGTGCTAGACATCTTCCTTTCTAAACCAAACGTTATCCACACATAAAAACAAGGCAGGAGCACGTATTGGTCCATCTCCAATACAATTTTCTCTGGCATAATCATAGATTTTGTTAGCTGTATCTATATCATTTTTTTAGATAGAGATATCGAACAAGCTTACTAAGAAGTTCCAACCAGGTTCAGATGATGGTGCTTTATGAATAATAGTTTTATAGAATTCAAATTCATCTGTAATAGTAATTGTTGAAAATTTAAATAGAAATGCTCGATAACTCCAATAAGAATTATTTAAAGGATCTAATAATAATAACTTAACTGTAACGGCTAGCTCAGATTTTATAAAATTTTAAATGCCACATCTTTACACTAACCATATTCTGAAATCCCAAGAATGATAATTTTTTTAATCCATCTCAAATACCTGATCTGTAAAATTAATTTCTAATTAAGGATCGAAATAATAATTGTGTTAAAGAGTAAACTCTATGATTTCATGTATATGATGCCATTACTAGAAATTCTTAGGTTAAACTAACAATATATTATGTGTTTTAACTATCTCCTAGGCTAATAAAACTTAATCATTTCTTTAAAATAATATCTTACGGCGTAATGTATATGCCGTATATTGATATGGATTTTATGATAATATTAGCTGTGTTGTTGCAAAAGCCCGTTCAGATAATTCATTATAAGTATAAGCATATGAAAGATTAATAAGTTATACCTTATATTCTTCTGAGTATGTAACTTATAGTATATCTTGTTCAATATCTGGTATAAATTCTTTAGGTATATCTTCCCAGGTCATATTTAATATATAATATTTATACATATATAATAATATAAAATATGTTACTTTAAATGAGTATTATAAATATTCATATATTAATATCATACATGATTTTTTCTTCATTTAATGTCAATTGACTACACCAAATAACTTTAAAAATATAGACCAAAAAAATTAGCATAACCCCCTTAATTTCAAGATCTACCTGAATATGCATAAACTGCAACTTAACTTCTAGCAGATCTATCATAAATTAATTAGAGGATTAACTAGCTTTAGTAAAAATTTTCTTTAAAGTAAAATCAACTATTTTAGGATGCATTAAACCAAGAGATATTATTTCTTAAATCAGATATATAATAGCGTTTATAAACTACAACATAAAAAATATCAAACTTTGACTCTACAAAATGTTAATCAAATGAGTAAAAATAATACCAGCAACCTTTAATATTATCTCTTAAATCTAAACTCGCTTTATTTTCTACAATATTTCGTACTTTTTAGTCTAGATTTATGTCATAGTTAACGAATGAAATTAATACTATTTAAAAGGTTGATATAGCATAGATTCCAGAAGAGCAATAATAAGTTTATTTATAAGCAAAAAAATAAATTGATGCAGATAAAGCAGAAGCAAAATATATATGTAATGAAATTCAAGGTATAATGGAACTAATCAACTAAATGGCTAGTTCTGTATATGAACAAGGTACAGTTTTAGACCGCATTGAGCGAAATATTATGCAAGCCCAAGAATTTGCAGTTTAAGGTGTCTAAAATCTAGAAAAAGCACGTTAAGATTAAAAGAAAGTTGGAATGCTACGAAAAGTTACATATGGAATTTTAATTATCGACATGATTATGATGATTATTTATGCTATTATTGGCTGATTTGCTTTAATATTAAGTTGTGATGTTTGTTAATTTATTATTAGATTACTTCTAAATTATTAATTTAATAAATTTTAAAATATATGTCACTTAAAAATATCATATTTTTATAATACCATAAAGGATAGCCATAATAATATCGATAATAAACAGTGTGTAAGTAAAACTTCTCAACTTGCTTATAGTTTTCTAATGTTTACGTGCTATTTCTAAGTTTTTAATTCCAGACTCTACCATATTATCTGCCTCTAAAATATGTTAGTCGATTCTATCGATTACAGTGCCTGTTTCATACACCTATCCTGTCATTTCTGACACAATCTAAACTAAGTCTTGAATTTCTTTTGTTATCTATTAAGCATAAATAGTGTCCTGTGAATTTTTTACCTATTATTACTATTGTATCCCTTACGTATTTGTCTATGAGATGCTAGATTCCGCGGTATTGAGTTCAGCTAAATATACTGATTAAATTCTCCGGAATAGTTAACCATTTTAATGATTTATAACATTAAGTGATATAATTGCTTGAGGTACAATCAGCTTAGATTCATAATTTGTATTTTTTAAACGCTCAAGAGTTGGAAGTTTTTACTTAAACAAAGAAAGTTTTTCCACTATAATATATCTTTATTAATTAATTTCTTCTTAAATAGCTGATTAAAACTATAGTGAGCTCATTTAGCTGTGCTTTTGGTGAATTTTTTTCAATGATGCCGATATTTCAAATTGAATCTACCGTAACTGCTTATAAATGATAATATATTACGGAATTTTGGCTTCAAATTAATTTTAAATTAAGGGAGCATTATCTTCGTAGGCTTCGGGCTAAGCTGGCCTAAATTTAAAGAATTTCTACGTTAAATCCATTTTAAGACCCAAATGATTATAGTACTATAATATATAATAATTAGTATACCTTCCAAAATATTATTTTATTTTTAATTATATAATAGTTACTAATATTAATTTTTCCCATTTCTTATTTTTTCCATTCCTCGCTATGTAGATTGCTCCCAATACTGCTAAGAATGTCGAAAAGCTTGACGCGATGAAGTTCCTCACCAAACTCAACAACGTAACTAAAATCTCATTCACGAAGAGCGGCACTGACTTCGTCATCAACAACCCAGTCTGCTACTACAACGAGGATACGAAGACCCACATTTTCCTCGGCGAGCCCAAGCCATTCGACCCCAATGCACAGGCAAACCAGATCCTGAACATGATCCAGAACATGCCAAAGAACATGCCTGACACTACACCCGTGCACGATACCTCCGCCACCTTCAACGAAGAGGACGTCAAGACCATCGCCTCACAGGCCAACGTCTCCGAGGAGGAGGCCCGCCAGGCGCTCATCGACAAGCAAGGTAACGTTGTCGAGGCCCTTTTGGTCTGTAAGAAGTGACGCTTTCCATACTCACTCAATCTCTAGGCTCTGCAGGTCCTCGAAGGCGATTGATGCCAGCGGCGGTGTCTGCTGGTTGATCATATTCTGACTTAAAAGCAGCTGAACTGGTGAATTCAGGCCGAACTGGACGGGCTAAATTAGGATCTTTGGCAACAAATATTTTTATTACCTTATCGTATGGTATAGATGGGAAAGGTTCTGCCTATCCGTTCCAAGCTACAAAATGTCAAATTCTGGAGTATGACCTCCCTAACTTGCAAGGATAATGGTGAGCTGAGAGTTACCGCCGAATATTAGAAAGTCGTCATTGGCGTCACAAAGTCTATAAATCGAACCAGTTCCCGGCATTGGGAACCAGTCCAAATTCACAAAAAATCCATTTCTTACCTCTGGGGAAATAGGGCCGCATGAAGTGTAGATTATTGCATATTTAAATGTTACAACAGATGTTTATTTGTCTGTTACTGTCCTCAAAATTTTTTGTGGAGTGGCAAATTGAGCTTGAAACATGAGTATCGCGTCGCAGTCTGTATGAATAATAAGGTAATTATTCTCGTAGCTGAAACGATTTAAGCAGGTTTTGAACGGAATTTGAATCTCGAAAAAGCTGGAATTGAGGATGTAAAATAACTGGTTATTGTTGAGAAGAATAAATATAAAATTTTGGACGCACTAAAGTTATTTAATTGTAGTTTTCGCATGTTTTAATATATTTTTAATAATAGTTTAGCCCGGAGAAACTGCTTTAGGGGAATGAAATTTTCCTGTTAAATCGATATAGTTATTATTTAGTAATCCTATAATTTTTTGTTTTGTTTTTATTTTCTTGAATTCGAACAATTTAGATACTTGGATTACAAAATTGGCAAAGTAAATATGTGCTATTTCATTATAAATTTCATGGTGCAGAGGAGGTGATTTGATAAATTCTATATTTTTATATTAGAACAGTATTTCGAGTTTGTAAAGGTCATAAATATGTATATCCCCGGAAATGAATATAATTATTGCAGTATCTAAATAGATGAATAATTAACTGATTTACTACCCAAATTATACTTCTTTTACTTCTAATTACCATTGATAGAAAGGAACCTATTAAAATGCTTGTTTTCCATTCAGTCCAGTAATAAAATTATACTCATTCATTTTTTGTTATATAACACAATATTATAATATGCATATATATAAAACTATGTATTTTAATGACATCTTTTGGTAAGTCATAAAAAGAAATTATGCAGATTGTTAGAGCTAGATCTCCATCAACACGCTCGCCTACTATGTACTAAAATTCACCTAAGTCATTTTTTTCGTTGGATACTTAAGTCAAAATAGGGACACTAATCAAAGATGAGAAAAAACGTTATAGCGTTAAAGTTTATCAACCATAAGAATCAGAAATCGAAGTTATATCTGAAAATGGTAACCTGTCTAATTTTGCAACAGAACGTGAAGAAAAGTTTGTTAAAATTAAATTTACTGTTACGGCTAATGGTAAAGGTGCACAAACAGATGCTGTTATAGTGAAATCAGGAGATCAGGAAGTCTCTAGAATACCAGTATTCTTTAATGTCGTTGTAGATGTCGATACTATTAAAAGAATAAAATAATTAAGAGAGAAAAAGCAAATGGAGAAGTTGGGATACTGATTTATATTATATTTGTATTTTAATATTTACCTTTCAAAGATGGAATAGGTCACAAATTTTGAATTAGACATGCTTCGTCATTAAAATAAACAGTTAATGTAGTTATTAGAAAATATATAGACTAAATAATAATCATTAATACCTAGTAAATCATAATAAACAAAAGAATCTTAGGACATATTGCAGTAGTCATTTAAAATCCAGCAATTAACAAAATAAGTAAATTCTTACTAGTTATAAATCACTTCTCTTCAATCATAAAATGATATGCTGTTGGAAAAGTTGTAACTATGCTCAAATCCTCAATAAATTTATTAATAGGCATAACACGCTTCATAATTAACAGAAAATGCATTATAAGAATAAATTATCAGACTAAAAATCAGATGTGAAGAGTTATAAAATTCAAAAAAGTTCGAAATTAGCTAATCTATATAATAGGGTTGGTAGGTTATTTAAAATAGTCTGATTAATTCAAATGACGTTAATAATGAGTCAAAGACTGTTATCATTGAAGGTGAAACAAATAGATAAAACTGTGAGGAAGAAGAATAAGATAAGGAATCGTATGCTACTTAATAGACAGATGACGGTTAAGATAGGGAACAAGAAGAAGGTCTAAGTATAAGTTTGCAAAAAGAGTTTTAAGAACCAATATAAAAATAATTATCAGCGGATATGTTTGTATAAGAAGAACCATAGGAAGATTAGGAAGATTTTATGTTCTGAATATTTTGAATATTTACTTTATATTTTATATTATATTTAACAAACGAATAAATTCCCACTCCAAAATTCAAATATGAGTGAAGCGCAAAAGCCTCGTTTAGTATTTTTAGTTCCTAATTCTTCGTCTTTGAATCCAGATGTAGACTTTAAAAATCTATCAAGGTAACTATAACTTAAATTCTCTGTATCAACGACAAATAATTTAGAGACTGTCTCAGCAGATGAAATTTTATTTATTGGACCTGGATGTGACAACCTATCAATAGCAGATGTTGCAGCCTTACGTCAACACCGGTCCAATGGAGGATCTATATTTATTTGCCTCCCAGGTGCTGACTCAAATTAAGCATCAGAAGAATTAAATAAATTTTTGTAAAGAGCTGGAGTCCAATTAGTAAAGTATGACTCAGTTATTTAATCAACATATGCACCTGGATTATATCATCCTACTCACGTAAGTATTTCACAATCTTCATTTTTATGTTAATCTCTTATTACCAAGATCGAGAAATTGAAGTAATAAGAAGACTCTTCTACCTCATCTGATGTCTAATTTGTGTATCCTTAAGGTTGTTATTTCTAAATTTAATCTCCACCTGCTCACCCTATTTTATCTACTGGTGAAGGTTCTTTCCCAGTTAAACAACCTATTCTTATAGCTCATGAAGAATTCCACTCTACAAAAGCTTCTAGACTTTTAGTTTGTGGTTCTTGCTCAGTTTTCAAGAATGATTGGATCAAAAAATTTGATAATAAACATTTAGCAGATGTATTATTCAGTTATCTCTCACATGATGCAGATGCTCCAATTCTTTGTAGTGTATAAAAGGATTCTAATCAATCTATCTAGTTAGAAGAATAATTTTTTGTACCTGATACTTAAACTCTTGCTACAAACTTCCGTGCATGCCTGCATGCACCTGATACTCTTCCGGATGACTTCAGAGATATGCTCGATATATCTGCCAAATAAGAAAAATCTCTTCTCCCACAAGTAGTTAAACTATACGAATCAATGGGATTCCCAACAAATGAACCAATTTTGAAGTTGATAAAACCGTCTTTTGAGCGACCAACTCCTCCTCTTGTACCAGCAATTATTTCTCCTGGTTTACCCGAACCTCCTGGTGTTCCATAATTAGAACTTTATGATTTAGATAATGAATTAGCTTCAGATTTAACTAGACTTAGCAGACTGGCCTTAAAATGTAAAAATGACGATTTAGAAATATTTATTGAATCCGCTGGTGACTTATTTGGCATTCCTGGTAATGCTAAAGAGATATTGTATCATGTCTTAAAGACATCAGTAAATTTCAAGAAAGCAGAATTTTAAAGAAATGTCAAATGAGAATTTTATATATTATTATATCATCATACACGAATAATATCATATTTAATTAAAGACAAATAATATATAATTTATTTATTATATTATTGAACGTAATATTTATATCTTTTTCCACTCCAAATTTCAACAAAAATGGACTCTTCCTTTTTTCTGCTGAAGTACTGCCCACCTTTACGCAAGATTTTCACAAAGCACTTTGTGCTTAAATTTCTTATTTCACTTATCTATACAACCGGTTTCTCGGCAGTTTCCCTGCTCATCCTGCCATCCTCCCCGGCGCTGGCCCAGAAAGATACCTTTGTCAAGCTGCTCACACTACCATTTATTTCAAACATTATTGCCATTTCTTCTTCATCCTACATGTTCTTACCAGTTACTATTCTTACGGTACTGATTTTCGTCCCTATTGATACCCCAAATTTCGTTTTATGGCTAATATCGGGCGTAGTTTTTGTCAAATTTTCAACCTTCTCTGCCGAGCGCTTCACCCACGTGGACTACCACTATTCGTCACGATCTGCCCTGCTGGGAGACTCGGTCAAAACCGCATTCAAGCGCACCTTTCCACATCTACTAATATGGTAATTTCTGAAGCAGCCGCTCAGTAGTTTCGACCTCGTAGCAGCGTATGCGTTGCTTCTTTTTGCTTCCATTTCGTTCGCATAACCTTTGTTCTTTGGACTACTGTACGAACCCGTGAAGCAGATTCAGAATGATCCGATTCGCCTAGCAACTATTTCTGCAAATCTGTCGTGTTATTTAGCCTTTCGGGCAGATAATAATCTGAAATATCACAATCAAATTTAGGAGCTTCAGAGGCTTCAAAAAGAGAAAGGAAAGAAAGCTAAACTAACTGAACCAAGAATTAGGTTGATTTTGACGTCTCGAGCCGATAGTTTCGTTATTTCACAGACTATTTGTGCAATTCAGCATTTGATTTAGACTGATTTGTAGGGTTCGCTAAATAATACATAATAATTGGTTAGTCCTGCAATTTAACTTGCTGAAAAACTACGTTCGTTGTTACCCCCTCAGAACTCGTTAACACACCTATTTGAAGCTAATGTTGCCGCTCCTGCTCCTTTGCACTTTTTCCTAGATTTCTTGACGTTTGCCGCCACGGATTCATTATCTAGAAGTTTTATTGAAAAATAGAACTCTTAAACAATTTTCAGAATTAATTAATTAGTCAAAAAATTGAACTAAGTTTATAGTGGGGAAACTGTGTTGAAATTAAATTAGATGGTTATGATGTAGGAAAATGATGACTAGTTGGAATTTGATTAGGAACAGCTGTTTGGATTTGGTGTAAATGGTTTAGATATGGAGAATGATAATGAAACTAAAAAATCTGAATTTAATATTATCAGCGAGGGACGCAAGAAAATTAAGCTTACTCCATTTTAGTTTGTTTCGTTATATTTGTTCAGCAATTTAACATTTGACTAGCTTATCAATGATCCTGATGCTATTCAAACCTATTTATAACAGAAAGCTATTTTGAAGCTTTAAAATAAAACTAATTTTATGCATAAACTTATCAATATATTAACGTTCAAATAACTTAGACATTTTGCTGGTGTTTAAGCAAGCTGCTCTGAAGATTTAATTGCGTTGAGATTCACGTTAGCTGCTGTTTCCGATGTGTGTTTTGGGTTGAGAGGAAATTAGAGCTATTATTTAAGCAAGGAAGCTGGGTTTGAAATTCTAAAATGTGTAATGTTTGCAGTTTTAAAAAGTGGGCGGAAAGGGAAGTAAGTTGACTAGGTCCTTACCGGTGTTAAAATATAAATGAATTTAATGCGTGAATGATAAAATTTACTTTTTCGTAATGAACAATATAAATTTATTTATTCTATGGTCTCTGTAAACTCAATAAGTACCTATTATACATAAAGTGGTGTAACAAATTTATATAATTACAATATTATACTAAATTAAGCAATAATAACCTAATTTATTATTGATATAACTAATGAGAAATTAGGAATAATTTGTTAATATAAACGAATCTTTAATTATTTATAAAGATCAATCTTAGATATTTAAAACAGTGAACTTGATTTGAATTATTTTTTATTATATCAATTAGAATCTTTATTAATATTTGGTTACTAAAAAAATACTTGCATTTCAAAATAAAAATGATTTTATTAGTTGCATCTTACTTATATTCTCTTTTTAAATAGAGTTAGAAAATAATTATGCATTTAAAGTATTTAAAGAGCAATTAACTCTATAACCTAGCCTCCTGGTAATTGATATCAACATATTATTTTGATAATTTATAATATATATTAAATATAATTATATAATTATCATAAGATAGTAATATCATTGAAATAAATTAAAAACAAAATAATACGTTTCATATATTATATAATAATATAGGTATTAGACGTTACTTTTATATATAATTGATTAATTTAAATAAATAAATTTTAAAATAATATATTCAAATATCGACCAATTAATAAAAATGACAGTAAATGCAGTTCTCATCACAGATTAGTTTGATATTCCTATTTATACTTATTATACAGAAGATATGGAGAAAACTGAGATATAATTTGCTTTGTACGCTGCACTAGATTATTTTTCGATACTATCTGAGAAAAATGAGACTATATCAGAAGATGCACAAACTTACGCAATTTTTACAAGCTATAATCACAAAATAGTTATATATACATCAACATACATATAAATGTCTGATGCTATTTCAGTTTTGATGAAGTTATCCATTAATTGGTAGAAAATAATATTAAATCCATTTTTTTCAAAAGATACTGTTCAAGAACTGGCAGTTTCATTATATGAGTGAATATTAATACTGGTATAATGCATTATTTATCTATTACTAAAGCTATAATTTAAGAATCAAACCTAATTAAACTATGATATAATTCGTCAGCCTAATTCAGTTTAATGAACAAATAAATAAGACACATATACAGCTATAACATAGACTAACTTGATTATGCTGAACTTATTGAGAAAATCTATATAAAAAGAATTATTAAACTACCAGATATTTCACTCAATATCATTAATCCATTTAATTTTAGCGGATAGCTTTCGTTTTGAAGTTTATAAAGTCGTTAAAAATGATCGAATCGGGTTACTTCCAATCTATTAAATCTAAATCGTGTCTAAAAGCGATAGGTCATGTCCTTCTGCAAGATTTTTGTATTTTATCAGACTTCTATCTATTTCACATTTAATTGTACTCATGATTAGATTTATTTCATCATCAAATCTATCATTTTCTTTTTTATCAAAGAGCTTTAATATACATTTTTCTATCACAAAGCAACTATATCTATTTTCAAAAATAATTTGCTCTATTCCTGTAAATAATAATATTTTTATTAAAAGCAGTATTTAATTAAAATTTATTAAATCATCATAAATAAGTTTTTCTAGTAAATGCGAGGCGTGCTTTCCAAAAACTAACTCCCTTGCATTAGTAATTAATGAATCAATTATAGAGTCTGGACAAAGGGGGTTTGCTAATATGTGTTATATTACATAGTTTCCAGTAGTCGAATTAGCTATCTGAACTATGTTTTAATTTATTTAAACAACAAGGTGCGGTGGGATAGAATTGTTTTTCAAGAGAATTCGAAGTGGCCATGATGAATGTTAATGAATAGCAAATAATAATAAATTTTAGTTATCAGATAGAAGATTAAAAAAGTAGTCTACGATAAATGGAAATTGATTTATGACATATTAAATAATATGGTTTCCATACTCATTAAAACAGAGCTAATAAAGATTCTCCATAATTTTAGGAAGCAATATGGTATTTGTCTAGATTGGATCATTAGCCAAAACATTTTGAATATAAATTGATCCCTAGTGCGTCTTAGATAACGCCACAAACTCTAGTTCTATATTAGTAAGCTCTGGATTAATCTTTGCTGCGAAGGAATCACTACCCTAGAAGCATATTTCTGGAGATCGCTCATAAACTTTGACATCCGACAGATCAGGCTGGTGCTGCAACGAAAACTTGGTCATCTTCATTTTAAAAAATAAACGATATATTATACAAATTAGAGCCAATTTACTTATTTTTCAACTTTGTAAGTTATTGAAATTACATCTTTGCCCCCGAAATCTGCCCACTCCCAATGTCTTACGATCTGAAGGACCACGCATTCTGCACCCAGAACGACAAGACACAGCACGTCGTCGTACGACGGATCGAGCCTGGGAGCGCATTCTACGTGCAGAACTTCGGTTCAGGGCGACTCTTTCCAGCGCGGCTCGCGGAGCTGCGGCCCTTCGACCTCGAGGTCGCGAAGACGCTGAAAAACAAGAAGACACTCGCGTTTGTAGAGTAGGTGCTGGAGGGCAAGGTGCTCCGGACAGCGCAGAAGCAGTTCCTGTTCGATGGCGAGGTGCTGCGCGAGCAGCCGAAGCGGCGCGGGACGCTGCACAACGCGCTGGAGCTACGGTTCCGGCTGCCGCACTTCCTCTTCGCAGCGCAGCTTCCGCAGGTCCGCGTCGCCACGGAGACGCTCCAGGTGCAGCAGGAGTCGCTGTCCACGTACTTGAACGTCTGTAACAACCACTCCTGTATAGTGCTCCCAACGAGCGCAGCTGCACAGCTGCTGGAGATGAAGGCGCAGCTGCCGCTGGCGCCCGCCGCGCCCCCGAAATCTGGCGACTTGCTGGGCGCTTTGGCGCGGGTCCGGCGCGGTGCTGTGGCTGCGCCACTGGCCGAGTTCCAGCGCGACTTCCTGGCCGAGTTCGCGCCCGTGTTCTCGGAGGGCGAAATCGGCACCGCGGAGGCCGTTTTTGCGCTTTTCGGGTCAGGCGATGTGCGCCAAATCGTCAACTTTTGCAACTCGCTCGCACACGAGCGCTACGGCCTCCGGGAGCGCTGCATGCTCGTCTGCATCGTTGATTTCCTGGGCCAGCGCTAGTACCAGTACTTCAAGTGAGCAGCGTATTTTTTGTTTTCAGTGTATAATAATGCAAAAATTTAATAACGGATTTGTATATATTATGTAATTTTAATGATAGATTTTCGGTAAGTTACCGTTTCTTTATATGGAGGCCTAACTTGCTTAGGTGCAGGAATTTCTTAAGTGCATATAACTAAGTTCACTGTTCAATGAAAATATGTTTGACGCAATTAAATATTTCTCCAACATTGACTCCTCTATAAATACGTAATTTGATAATTCTGAAATAGAGTTTTAGGTTTTAGATTTTTTCACTAAGGAAATGGAAGAATCTGCTTTGCAAGGTAGTTAGGCATGCAGACCTTTTAAAAATTTCCACTCATTTTAAGATAAATACACTAACAACAATGAATTTTTCAACAGTGATCTTTTCCACCCAATGCCTTCTGGGGATTTACCTTTTACAGATCAAGTTGTTTAGTTTCAGTAAGCATTTTAAAATAACGAAAATATTAGAGTTTAAATTACAATATATTTAAGGCAACTTAATTCTCATGCATAGATGAGTTCTGAAAATGCATTTAATTCGATTTTTGAAGATTATTCTGAATGTTTATAATATTTTAGGGCACAATCATCTAGCACTCTAAATGTATCGTAAGCTCAAAGTAAACAAGATATTTGTAAATTAGATTAACAACATAGCACTTCCTGGGGACCGAAAAAATTAATAATGTTTGGTTTATTATTTTGTCTAAGACCTATGATTCTTACTATTTTATATGCTGTCAAGGTGTCTGACCCAATTAATTTACATTTATTTTAATCATACAAGATAGATTAATCCTCAGCTTCAAAATAAAAGCAAGTAAATGAATCGCCATTAATATGTGATCCAATTACCAATGTTATTAATGAGTTTGGTGGATATTATTTCTTTTATGAATTAATTGATGGCATATATAATTTTCTCATGCTAGATGAATGCTACAAACCAGATATTTCCTATTCAATTTATCAATATATATTAGAGTTTATAATGATTATTCCTCCTATTTTAGATTAATATTCTTAGGTGTTTTCCTGGAAGTAAGATAATCAAATATATAAAGAAATTAATGATAAAATCAATAAAATTTTAGAGAAAACAAAATCTTTAACATAATTCGCCACTTCAGGCTACTTAGAACAATATAATGACGAAAATGATCTTTTATATAATTTTCCATCAAATACTATTATATCATTATAAGAGTTATATTCAAAGGTTTCGTGCGCTAAAAATGGGAATTATGAAGAACTTAACCTATTTTTTGAATAAATTCTGATGAATTAAATAAAATAGTAGTAAAAATCAATACCTAATTCCATTTCTTATATTTTAGGTTTAAGAATGTGTTTAGATGAAGAATATCCGAATTAGTTGGATTAATATTTAGAATAATCAATTTTGAAAGTATTTGGTTAAACGAATCCAAGAATCTCTTTTTACTTATCAGAGTAGTTTTTAAGTAGTTTTTAACCATTTTCTCTGCGATATGTAAATACAGTTTTTAAATTTGCAGAATTTGTTTATTCCAAAGATATTTATGAATTAACAAATAATCAAAAAGCAATAGCAGCTTCTAGATAGGGTATAGCCTTAGCCCTTAAAAATTATTAGCAAGATTTGTAGGAAACTACAGTATAAAAGCATTTGATTGATGATATTAAGAGTATTTCCTCAGATTTGAAAAAGTCCTAGTTAGATATATCAATTCAAACATTTAGTCATTTACTCAAATTTTATATTTAATTGATTGAATAAAAAATTATACTCTCATAATAAGAATTACAATATTATGACGATGAGAACCTTAGTTCCTTAACAATAGGTGATCAGCTTGAATCGATAATTGGTACAGAAGAATTTAATTTGTAGTTGGTATCATTATTTTCAAAGTTTGAATTACTACATACTGAAAAAGACTTTCAAAAATAATAGAAATATAAAATAATGTAGGTTAATATTTTATAAAAATAACTAAAAGATATTACAATATTAGTGAATACATCAATACCTGAAATATAATAATTTTGGTAATTAGATATCAGTAATATTGAATGCCCATAACTTAATATTACTAATGAATTAGATAAATTTTATTTAGGTTAATCATCTGAATATGATTCGTTTGGTCATATTTATATTAATATTTTATAAGAATCCAAGACATGTGTTAGTTAGGCTATTATAGTAGATGAATATGTTATTATCAATAAGGCAGTATTAGATGTTACTATCACAAACAAACAATTCACGTTGAATAATTTTGCATTTTTATAAGAATTAGAATAATAAGACAAGTATAATGTCGTTATTAAAATCTATCCTATTTATAAAGTAAAAGTGGATTAGTATCTACTACCAATTGCCTTCAAATAAAATTAAAATTATACTTATAATGTAATTTAACCTAATGTGAATTAATTAAGAGAACTAAGTTTTACGTATTAAGAAACAGGATAATGTTCTCTTAACAATTAATCATGTAATGCATGTCAATTTAAAGGTATTTAGCATTTTAACTTTATTTCAGGAAGATTTAACTAATATTTACATAATTGGGAAGAATTTTATAGTCAATTTTTCATTCATTAAACATAGAAGGATATTATTATTTAAAGTCTGGATATGTTATAATTTAATTTTGTAGATGATGATATTATTGTTTCAGATTTCACGTCATTGTTATACTTATTCAAATATAATTATTAAGGTGATCTATAAGTTGCTTTTACTTAAATTGCAATTGTGCTACTTAGAAAAAATTTGATACGTAATACTAAGGCATCCGCCACATATGTTAATAATATTATAAAAGGTTATGACGGTGATAAATTATTTGAGTTTCTAACGAAAATAATATCTCACTATTATGAAAATGATAAAGAAAATGTTTTAATCTAAAAGCTAATGTCACTAATTGGGAATGTGTCACCATTTAATATTAATTCAAAAGTGTTAGTTTTTGATAAATTTTCATTCTAAAAATTTGTTAGAAACCAATATACTGTTATTTACCGTATAATAGATTAACATGGAGTTGGTATTAATTTAATTCCTGGCGTACGTAATATTTTTGTAAAAAATTCAGTTATTTAAAATTAATAAGTTGTGTCTATTAAATTTAAATCAGAATTAAAGCTATCATAAGTTTGTTAAATTTTGTATTTAAATTACAATAGAATTATAGATTTAGTATCAAATTAATCTGATATTGTGTTTACGAAGGAGTGTGTTAATGTTAAAGTTAATGATATTTTGGTATCATCCATGTCTTTGTCTCCTTTTGTGAAAGCAGAGTTTAAAAACAATCTATTGGTGGTTTATATTGAATAAAATCAGATAGAAGTATTCATAAATTATATAATGTAATAGAAGCTCATATAATAGTCTATATTCTAAACAGTGAATCGAATGTTCCCTAATAATCTGAAAAAGAATTGCTTAAATAACAGATTTGTTATCGTCTCCAATCATATTTTATAATTCTTATAATCTTCAGAATCAATTTTTGTTCAAAAATCTGAAGATTATAAGCTAGATATTGCTGACTAGATTTTACGTCTCAAAGGTGATAAGGAATTTAGCCCCATCCACAACACGTATATTAAACCCTCATCACAAGAGAAAGTAGAAAAGTAATTAAAGAGTTAGCTTGAGTTAATTTAGGAAATCCTGAAATACTATTCCATAAAGTTACCTGAATATTAAATTATTAAAAAATTGATAGCGCTTTTAGAAACAGGTGAATTTGACAATCTTTTAGATTATTATCCTCAACTTGCTGTAAGTAAAGTTATTTGGGATAAAATGACTCATACTGATGATGATTTCATTATTGAGATTGAATGATAATTTTTCACTCATTTTGGAAACGCTTCCGTAGCTCAGCAGCTCTTATTTCAGCTAAATAATTAGAGCTTTAAAATTCAAATTCCGTGAGCTGTACATTTCCAGCTTGCCCTTTAAGAATAAAATCTGTGCAATTTATTTCATCTGGATTTTCCCTTAACTGTTAGTCATTCAATAGCCTTTATATCTATTTAAGAGTAAATTAGAGGTGGTTTTCTTTGGAAAGCGCATATTATTCTGCTTTAAGATTTTTACCTAACTTTTATTGTAAATCATCAATATAAGCTGCTCCCATTTTAGAGCGTTTAATAATACGCGTTTATCTTGATAAGGCTTCAGGAATCTCTTTCGTTTCGAATGCTTTAGCATCATTAAAATTTGCTTTAAATTTATGCTCATATACATTGTGAATTTTGAAATTCTTATCTCGGGCGGTCGTCTTTTTAACCTTTTATCCCATTTTATTTAGCCTAGCCATTATAGAAATGAAAAAAGGAACGCTAGAACAAGTAATATAACAATATAACAATTAATAATTTTCATTTCACTTTTTTTTCATTTCACCGCTCCTCGTGCATGCCTCAGATCAGCCGTCTTTAAAATTAGAGGAAAACCTACTCCACCCCTAAGAGAAGATTTGAAAAGTCTCGTATCATGTCTGAACTTGAGCTTGCTGGTAAGTATGGTCTTCGTAACAAGCGTGAAATATACCGTGCACGTCTTGCTCTCGCTAAGATGAGATCTGCAGCTCGTAATCTCCTTACTCTCGATGCTCACGATCAGAAGCGTGTTATTGAAGGTGATGCCCTCCTTCGCCGTTTACATGCCCTTGGTGTTCTTGACGCTGAAAAGAATGAACTCGATCACATCCTCTCTCTTACCGTTGAGAATGTTCTTGAGCGTAGACTTTAAACCATTTTAGCCAACAACTCTACCACCAAGTCTGTCCACCAAGCTCGTGTTTGGATCCGTCATGGACATATCCAGATTGGTAACCAGATCGTTAATATCCCCAGCTATCTCGTCAGAACCTCATCTGAATAACACATCCGTATTTCCGAGAAATCCGCTTATGCTAAGTGATAATTTAAACTTTTACTTAGCTTTATAATAGTACACATTAGTGTAACTTTCAATTAATTATTTTTAAAATAATAAATACTATTAATAATGATATAATATATTAATAACCCTCTCCATTTTTCATTCCTCAAAATGAGCCAAAGATTTCGTTCATACTATGCTGATTTTATGACACTCTTACCTGAAGATCGAAATAAATCTTCAAAACAATATGATACTGAAATATAAGAAATATTCTCAAAGTAGCGTGCCGAAAATCATTTATCAAGACCTGAAAAATCTCAAGCATTTTACGATGCATAATAGGCAAAGCAAAATGCTAAAAACGAAGAGAGAAGAAATTTAGTAATGAAGTCTAAGATGGAAAGCAAAGCAAAGAGATAAAATTAATAAGAGGAGAATGTAACTATGGATTTTGGTGTTGTTGATACTGATACTTTACGTCAAGAAAAAATTAACAAGATTTTCAACGATCAATCAAAATCTAAACTATCGAAGACAAAGGATGAACTGAATAAGGCAAAGGACATACAGTCTATGAAAACAAAGGCTGAAGACGGTGATTTATCCGCCTTGAAGAAGTTAAAAGAATTTGAGACAGAAGCTGCGTTGTAAAGAATATAAGGCCAGAAAGTGCACGATGATGTTTCTAGACTATAGAAATCTATTAAAAACCAAGAATAGATGAAAAAGAAAAGGACAAAGGAGTATGATCACAAGCAACAAATCAAGGAGGTTCAAACCTTAGTTGCAGCTGGCACGAAATACCAGGACGCTAAAAAGTCTATCTTTTCAGACAAGAAGCAGCACCCCAAAAAGTGAAGTCGCCTTGTGAAATATTCTCTTTTGCTGGTTTCATAGTTCCTACATACCTCCTTCATATTCTTAGCCCCTCAAAACGCTCCTACCCCATTCAGCACTCTCGCTCTCTGGACCGTCGAATTTATAACTTTTACCTTTCCTTATAATATAATATAATCCAATTTGAAATTCAATTTCTACTCCTTTTAGCTCCTTTTCATTTCCAGTAACGAGCACGCCTTGCACACCCAATTATCGCAGCAGAACGAGCGCCTTGAGCGTTAGCGGGGCCTACACGATTAGAACCGCATCGGATTCTGAGAATATGATAGCGTCCTTCAAGAATTCTGCACCTTTGAAAGAGTCTAAATTCTCCAAAACAAAACTTTCTATTTTTGAAAAATCTACTAATTTTTGTTGGGTTTCTGGGCCAAAAAGGGCAAACTAGTTAGGTGTTTCGCAGTGGATGGATGCACAGCTCACAGAGTGGAACGAGAGCGTTGCCTGGAACTTTTTGTCAAGCATAAAAATGCGCTTTTTGAGTTGCTTTGTGGGTGTTCCAATAGTGTAGAATATTCCAAATTCGGCCTAGGAGCCTATTAGTGCACGGTAGGCGCCAGCGGAAAGATGTGTTTGGAGCGTAATAAAAATGAACATTTTTATTTTTAATAAGATATATAATATAATAATCGTAACATATTGTTTTAAAAATGATTCTTCTCGTCGCCCGTTTAAGGACCGCGACAACGTTTACACAGGATAGTTTGGTTAAAGAATTTGCATCTTTTGGTGTGTTATATACTGGTAAAGATCATTTTGAAGTGGTGTAAATCTTGAATTAAATTTAAAAAACTGTTCCAAAAAAGCATTTCCCAATTCTGCATGCTAAATGTTAAGAAAATACCAAAATATGTGATTAAATCGATAGTTTGCCGAGTTTTGTAGTAAATAATATAAGTCCCAAAGGTTCACCTTCGATCAGGTATAAAGGGGATTTTTCTTATTAGGACTTAGAGATATTCATTAGAAATCACATAACCGCTCCTTTAGGATAATTTACTGACTATAATGGCTTTAATAAGTAAATTTCTGAAAATAAAACCGAAATTTGGTCCTTTTTCAGGCTTTCTAAGGATGCATATGAGACCTTTATAGTGTACGATATTTGTATAGAATTTATGTAGATAGTTACACCATGCTTGATTTAAGATTATAATGAAAATATTAAGAAGTAAATCAATAATGTATAGTTTACAGATTTCTTAGAAGAAAACGAATTTACGATTGTAATATATAGCAATGGTGTATTTACTAAATACGTTGGCGAAGTTTCAGTTCTTGCATTACGGAGATGGTTTAGATTTGTAATAGAAAGAGAGTAACTATGAATGATTCAACTCACTTAACAATAGTAAATGGTGATTCCATATGAGTTTATCCAAGTCGATATACTGTTTCTTTACAACCACATACCTACTCGTAACCTCCACAACAGGACCATATAACTTCATCTCCAATTTCTGTTAAACGTCCTGGGTGCTCTCTGGTAACTTAACAAGTATTCCTTAATTAAACTGTTTTAGTTAGATAAGATCCTTAACTCATAACAACTGGCAAAAATTATTCATATTGTTCTTCCTTTTTAACTTTATATTCTGCCCCAGTTGCAGTAGGCCCATAGTATACTTTTGGCTACTTTTTATGTTGTTATATTTTAATATATTCATTTTCTGCCTATTAAGCTAGTTTTTTCTTATCTCTGTAAGCTGTGGTATCCATAAAATCAGCTAATGAACTTTAAGTCACCTTTGGTATGAAATCTTTTCGCTATGGAGATGGTGCTCTATAATCAAAATCTTTAAATTCTGGAAGTGGAGAGCCTCTTTACATCATTGCAGTTCTTTTTGTAGAGTTCAAAACTTTAACACCAGATTCTTTATATCTAAGCGCTGTTGAGGTGGAGATCATAAACTAAGGTCGTGATTTAGTTTATCTTTGTATTTCATTCATTTTGGCGGATTAAAATTAATTCTATATTATACACTATTAAAATTTATAAAAAATATTAGAACTAATTAATTAATAATATAATTAGGTTAATCTTTCACCTCTAAATATGACAGTGTCAAAATAAGTATATTACTTTTTTGGGACGTGTGGTATCGTCATTACCTAATCTGTAATACTTTCACTAATTTTTAAGAAGAAGATTAATAAATAACTACATAGTCCTACATAATCATCGTATTTATTTTATTTTATGTTTACGATTTTTTTAACACTAATGTTAGGTATATTATCTTTATTGACTATGTAAATTGATTATAAATGTGGGTCATTATGTGCTAAGGTTATTCGTATGGGTTTATCATTTAATAGAAAAAAAGTTATTCTAAATCTTAACATCGAACATACATTTTATCAGAATAAGTTTTATGTTTACTTAGAATTTTGTACTAGTATTATCTCAATTTATTATCTCATTAAAATTTTTACTTAAAAACAAATAAATAAATAAAATAAAGAATAATATTTTAGCTAGTATTTTAATATCAATGATAAAACAGAAAACTTACTAAAAGCTATAGCAAATACAGAAATACCATTCATATCAGTATCTAATACTGAATATGTTTTTGGTCTTGATCATCTTTGCCCATGGACAGGTAGAAATATATCTCATGAGAATATGCTACAATTTATATATTTTTTAATTCTGGCTACTATTGGCACGGTTAGTAGACTTATTCGTTCGGTTATAATAATTATTTAAGAATACAAGTTTTTAAGACTAAATTTTCCAGACTTAAATAAATTTCTTTTAATACCAGCATTGTATGCATCATTAGATGGAAATTAGATTTTTATATACTTTATTGGTATTTTATCAATAGTATTTCTTATTGTTGCTGGAGGATAATGTATTTATTAGGTCTTCTTTAATTCTCGACATGTTATTAATTCAAGTCTACGATAAAAAATATTTGATGTTTAAAAACGAATAAAAAATAACACACTTGTTGTAGTTTGTTAAAATGATACTTATATACTTATGCCATACCCAATAATGAAAACTTAAGAAGAGTTATAGCTTTGGAAAGATAGTTTAGGGTAGATTATCTCTACAGATGATATTAAATCGGCAATTGTTAAATGCACAATAGGATAAAAAATTAAATACTTAAAATCATTTTATTCTAAGTGATAATAATATTATTATACAATATATTTATATTATTAATATTGCAATATTTATGTCAAATTTAACCTCAACCTAGCTCATTACTAGTCTTCATGGCAGTTTATCAGAAAGAGTGTTAAATTAATCTTAATAAAATAATAAGTAGGCTATAAATCTTATAGAGTCATTAACTATCAATATCAATACTATTCCAAAAAGAAGACGAATTGATAAGTCCTAATTATAATCCTTATAATCATCCCTTCGTGTCAAGGATACTTAATAAGAACAAGATATATATGATGAAATATTATCATTAGAGGCGGAGCAATAAAAATTAGCATCATTTTAAGATTCTTTACTTATATAAGAAACTTAAAAGCAAGATATGCACTAAGATAATATTTAATAAGGATTTGAATTTTCCTGTATTTTACTCTAGGAGCTTTTCTCAGCTAATGTTATTATTGAGTGAAATATTTGTCTCACTTTAACTAATTTGCCCAATTAGTCAGCTGAATAATAAAGAGTTCAGTAAATATTGGATTGGTCTGTGTATATCCAGGCTAAGCTACCACATAAGTTGTGTAGATTTATTAATAAAATTGTCTGATATTTGAATAAAATGGAGTTTACACGGTTGACGTTAAGAGAATAAAAATAAATCCCGTTTATGATTCAAATATATGCGCAGAATACGAATCAGTGGAATAAAAATTAAATTGTGGTTCTGGAGATTTATCAAAAGCTAAAACAATGTTTTTTGTCGCATAAATTGCGCCAAAAAGGTTTTAAGATAGGTCACCAGCTGTAAATTTATGGTTAAATACAAGTTTCCCATTCTTTCTGTAAATAACAAATTAAAGCAATTAAAATGTACTTTTGTTATTCATTTTATATGTTATTATTTTATACATTAATTTATGATATACAGTTAAATGAAATATAGTAAACTAATTTCTAATATTTGGGATGTTGTAATAGGTTCAGTCTAATAGTTTAAATTAACGGATTCTACACAATATATTTAAGGAAATTTAATTGATGTTAGCTTGGTCTGTAATTTTAAGCATGTATCAATTAATATTAAATTAAATGAGAGTAATAGGCAAATATTCCATTCAATAGGCTATGGATTTTAAGGCTATGATGATGATTAGTAAAGAATATATGTTCGAAACTACCGCTCTTTCATATTTGATTAATTTTAATTATTGATTACTTAAATAAATTAAGAAAAATAGTCGGGAATTAAATCATAAAATTTAATATTAGGTTAGTTACTATATTTCATTAATTAAGAATATGATATGCTTCATGAATATAATCTTAATAAAAACTAAGAAATATAACCTTTAAATAAGTAGTAGTAATTATTTAATGTTTGGAGGCTACGATCTAACAAAAAGGTTATTGAAAATGATTCATCTATTAACAAAATATAAAATATAGACTAAGATTTTACTTTGTAGAATAAACTCGATTTGATTTAATAATTTTAAAGTATTTTATAATAGTCGATATTTGAACAACAGAGTACAAATTCCTAACTTGAAGAAGCATATTAAAAATTTAATAACCTTTTACAATCTAAAAATCATCATAAATCATCATAAAATTTTGTTAACTAATTTTCTAATAAAGTATTTTTACTAAGAACTGATAAATTCGAATAATGGAAAGCTAGAAAAATTGTTGAGGATATTGACTTTATTGTTAATATATTTGTTATTTAAAAGTCATAAATTTAATATATGTCTTAGTAATTAGAACAATACCATTAAATAAATAATTCTTTCGTATAAAAATTATATAACTATTGGTTTGAACCTTCGTATAATGGACATGTATACTTATATTTATAGTTAGAATATATTTAAACACCATCTGTGTAAAATTTAGAAAATTAAAATCATTTATAAAATTGTAATGAAGATGATTTATGGGAAATTACTTCATAAATTTTTATTGGGTTATTAGAAGTATAGAAACATAATTTAGTCCATAATAACATTGATACGCGCTCTATTCACTTTAATAGTTAATTATAAGTTAAAATTTGTGATTTAATACCAAATGTTACTTCGACATCATAATATGATATTATTCTTTTATCTCAATTCTTAGAAAATTTATGGAAGTATAAATAAAATTAACACATTACTGACCTACTATTCAACCTAGAAGTAACTAAACATTTAGGTCTTGTTATGAATATGAATCCTTTATAACAAAAATTATAACAATAAGGATAATTCTATACGTTAATTTAAAAGCTATCATCCAAAACTAATTAGTAGAAAATATATTCCACACTTATTGAAGTATTAAAGAAAAAACCATTAATAACATGTATACAATTAAAATATCATGAAATATAGTAAAAAATATTAATGATTATAACAAATAATTTAGAGTTTTAAGTTCAATAATATTAACCAATCTTAGAGATTAATTCACAAAATTCGAATTTTTCTTCATAACAACCTCCAACTATTATTTACAATAACATATAATATTATAATATATTGGAGTATCCAGTTTTTTACTATTTTTAATAAAATTTAGACATACCTATTACTTTTTTCTCTCATAATTATAAATTTTACTGCTTCATTGATATTAATTTATATTAAAAAATACAATAAGTCAAAAAATTATCTAAGTTGATTTTCGTTGACTTTTAAATAAATACTTACTCTATTTATTTGTCTGATTCACTTATATTAGAAATAATGATCATAAATAACTATGTATAAATAAAAATAATAGTATGATAATTATACAATATTAGTTTTGAATTTTACAATCATTTTGATATTTCAGCTATTTCACGGAACCGCTAGTATATTAAGTTATCATAGACAGATATATTACCAACAACATGCAACTATAATCTTCCTCTAGAAAATGCAACCAAAGTTCTATTAAGATCTTACGCAAATTTACTTGGAAAAGAATTAGCTAACGATAGTATGATTATATCATTTTCTAAACCTTAGAATTCATCGACTGTGAATGATTTAATTTAAAGATGTGAATTAAGAAGTTATATTTGTTTCTTATACAAACTAAGTACTGATATTTATGAAGGTTTATAACTTTATAATAATTTATCATATATTTCCTTAATCTTTAATACTTCTTCAATATTTGTCTCATTATCATATTTTCCTTTAACTTGATAGCCGAAAACTGAATTTTACAAATTAGGAATTCCATCTTCAAGAGATTATTATAGCTTTAATGGTAATTTAACAGCATAAATATCGCGATAAAGGTCACATATTTACGAAGTTGTTCGCATCTAACAGTTTAATAAAATTGAAGGTGCCTCGTGTTAAACTTATTTATGAAATAAACTTTCTTATAATCCACAATTTGTTGATAATTTTTCATCCTTAATAACTGGTGGGAGTTATAATACATCTCCAATTTATATAATTTTAGCTGGAACTAGAGGTACTAATGAAGCAATATTGTATTCAGCTACTCTAGCAGCTTCTTCAATAATCAAAATGGATTATTTTCCCAAATAAGGAGATTATTATTAAATTCCTGTAATTGTTCCAACAATAATATCAGCTTTTTATAATAAAGCTTATTAAAGAGTATGATGTGACTTAAAGTGACATATAATATTGGAAAATAAATGATAATTCTTTTCCATGACAGTTTTTAAGTCTTATAATTTTGGATTTCTTAACTACTAAATAAGATTGCTTCTATAAAGATCTTAGTAAAACAACTATATATAACCCTCCATTGTGAATTAATTAATTATTTGACTTTAGCTTTAACTACCTAATCTATATATAAAAGGTTTAATCAGCGGAAAATTCTCCTTAAGCAATGCTTCTGCCATTTAATCAGTAGCATTATTAGAGTGTGCAGTTAGAATAATCTAGTGATGAGGAGTTTAGGCGTGCAAAAATCCAATATGTTCAGTGTGATATGAAATTCTAGGAAATTACTGCTTCATAAAAACAAATTTTTAGTTTATTTTCCAGTCTTTTGGGACATACCAATGTGAGTTAAATTATAATAAAAACGCTCTGATAATTTATGCAGCAGTAAAAGTTTTACCAGTACCTGGTGCACCAATAATATATAGTAAATCAGAACATAAAATATGTATAAGACAGGCCATTTGAGCTGGCTTCATTGGCTATATCATCTTGTTGAGTTATTCATTGAAAATAAAATTAAAATTATTAGCAAATATCCTATATTTTTCTAGATCTAAAGATGGCGAAAACTAAAATATAGAATTGTATAATACTTTCTATACCTTCTCTAAATTAGTGGCGTCTTTAAGAGTAAAGGATAGAAATATGAGGGTTTTATTTGCTGTACGAAATGTATCATTTCGCTATAATTATAAGACACACAATGAAGGTAAATGTGTCTAAGATTTAACTAGATCAGTTACTGAATTTTGGTAAATTTCTGCGATAAGAATTTCTTTTAACAGCTATAAAGTTTGAATATGGTTATAGATACTACCGTGCACTTAAAAAATTAGGTAACTTCCATCATTTAATGGTGAGGATATTGTAAAACCTTAATTGGTATACACACATTATACTATTCTAAAAAATATAAATATTTAATCTTTCAGTTAATAGAAGGCTAAATATTAATCTTATTATTATAGAATACTCGTTGAAAAACAGTTTTTAGTCAAGTTTATTTTATGACTCTACTAAATTTTTAAAATATCTATACAGATTGATGTGATAAGGTCAATTTAGGAATGCTATACTTATGAGAATATATATGTTTTATATGAATAATGATAAAGAAGGGAATGAGGAATAAAAACTAAATTATTAAAGTGACGATTAATTAGATTAACATCATCAAACTGAGTAAAAAATTTTTCATCAATTTGATAGGTTGATATTGATGTGGTAAGCTTCCTGTTAAAAATAAGTAATGATAAGTACATTATTGTTTCCTTCAAAAATAATTATAATTCTGTAGAGCATTTTACGAGACATTTATTGAAGAAACTGAATATATTTTTATCTTTATAATTCTTATAAAGATAATTTTCAACATCAACTAGGAATTTATTTGCCAATTCTATTGGTGAATTAGATAAAAACACTATAAATAAATTAGCTTATTCAACTACATCATTAGTATCCTTTAGATTACGAATACCATCTACAAAATCTAAAGTCATGGTTTAAATTACTTTACTATCAATTAGGTCAAATGCAAAAATTGAATAGTAAGAAGAATATAAAAATATTATCTGTTGAAATTTAGAAAAAAGAATTCTTCTAAAAGAAGTCGAAGGTATGCAAATAATAACTTTCAAAATGATTTCTATTAGAAGAATTCGCTTATTATCTTTGAAGATATTAATTATTAAGAATTCATCAACTAGTAGCTATTTTTATTCTAATTATTGTAAATAATAACTTAATAATAAAAGAATCGAAACATAGATTTCAGTGTATTATTTTTTAATGTAATATTCATACAGTATTATTTAAATATGATTAATATTAAGTAAATTTGAAAGTTGCTTCAAAGTAGTAGTGGTATACTTTTAGCAATATAAGTCAGTAGCAATAAAATCTTCTAAAGTATCTATATTTTTTAATTTTTATACTACTTTTAACTATCTGGATTAAGAATCTTTGAGTACTACAAGATATATTGCTATATAATCATTGAAGTCCATTTCAAGATATATAATAAATAAATATAAGTATATAATAAGTTATTATCAGTAACCAGTTCCTTTAAGAGCTTCAACAATTTTGAATGCAGCTTCATTTGCAACACCCTTAGGCTATTCAGGGCCGTAACATACTGCGATTGTAGATTAGTTAGGTGTTTTGTAAACAAATGCGCCAGCAGGGATCCAAGGAGTGTCCTTATCCGATTTTCCAGCTAAGATAATGATCTATTAACCTTCATCATCTTTTTCGTCCATATTAATGAAGCGCATGCGCTAATCATTAAAATTAACACCATTAGTTTTCAAATATTCAGTCCCCTATTCAGTGAATAAAGAAGGAACAATACCATCAGGCTAAATATTCATGACATTACATACCATCTATGATTCATAAGGATAGATAAA
This sequence comes from Spironucleus salmonicida, assembly GCF_000497125.1. Classification (NCBI taxonomy): domain Eukaryota; phylum Fornicata; order Diplomonadida; family Hexamitidae; genus Spironucleus; species Spironucleus salmonicida. The sequence goes on from NC_090598.1 coordinate 1,194,070, forward strand.
ACGGCCAGATACCAATTGGTTTTAGTTATTATAGATAACAACAGCCATTATTTATGTCTACAAAGAGTTAAGATAACCGTCAACCCACGCGTCCATTTAAATGAAAAGGGAATCAAATCTGAAATTTATATTTCCTATAAATTTATATATTTATAATTGTAAATAATGCCAGTAAAAATCCTTATTTGGTCTGAGTACGAAAACAATCTTCTTTTATAGTCTTAATCTGGAAACGTTAATAACTGGAGCTATGCATCAAGTATCCTTAAAAGAAATAACTTTAATAGATCTCCTCACGATTGTGAATAACATTGGAAGCGAGTATTAAACCCAGATATTTAGAAAGGACGCTTCAAAGAAGAGGAAGATAATAAACTACGGGACCTAATATTAATTTATGGTTATAAAGATATCCCTCTTCTAAGTGAGAAAATGCAAACCAGAAGCTATCTGTAGATACGAAACCGTATCAAATCCCTTAAATTAGATCAGTAGATTGTCCATAGAGGTAGTACATTGACGGTGGAGTAGGAATAAATATTGATAGCATACTTCAGTGGGTGAGTTAGATTTTTGCCATTAGTTTAAAAAAATTATCTTTAATTTTATTATTTAGTCTTATGATATGAATAATTTCAGAAAATATCGTAGTAGGCCCATGTATATATTCTAATATTATCATTTTAACTTTACTAATCAAATGTGTATCTATCAAATAACTACTTAACTCCAGAAATTAAACTCAAAGCTCTCAAAATAATATATAATTTATATACATATAAATTGAATACTTATAGAACATAATATTCGCAACTTTTAATATATAATATTGATATCTTCACTTTACTAAATTATCTCAATAATAACAAATATGGACCTGCAAAACCAGTTTGCTGATCTCCTTCAGCACAAACCACCGCCATGCGACCTAAATCAGTTCTATGGGATAGATTATAACCTTTAAATAGCAATTTCGCTAGCAGATCATATAAATATTCCGTTTGGCGTTTACAAGTAAAAACTACGCTCAGCGAAGCTATACTGGACAAAGGAGCAGGATAGCGCACTTTAAATTGCACTGCAGGATCATCCAGAAAATTGGAAATTTGCAGCGCAGGAAGTTAGCAAACTTGGCGAAAAAAATTCTCAGTAATGTCAGCAAAGATGGCGCCGAGTCCTAATGCCAAAATTAGTCAAAGGCCGATGGAGTACGGAAGAAGATTCTGAGCTTCTAACACTCTTAAATATTCACGGCACAAATTACCTCAAAATTGACAGTCTGATGCCCACCAGATCTTACGTCCAAATCCGAAATCGAATTTAAAAATTAAAAGGAAAGAAATGAAATTACAATTATTATATGAATTAATTCACATCATCAAATTTTAAATATGAAACCGAATAGCTACGTCGGCCACCAGATGAAGAAGTACTACAACTCTCTAGCCAAGAAAACAGACACCTACTACTACGCAAAAGCTTTTACAACAGCTTAAAACGACCCACCGACTTTGGTGCAGTTGCAGGCGTAGGAAGAACAGTTTCTGCTCCAGTCGATCCAAGACGCACACGGGTTCACATCAGGCGAAGCACGTAACGCACACATGAACATCGAGCAGTTCCTGGAGAAAACGTCGCCGTCGCTGGTTAAGCAGAGGCCTCTGGACATGCTCAAAAACATGAAATCGATGGCTAAAACACAGACCGAAATCGTCTGCGACGCTCAAAAAGAAGCGGAAAATGAACAGCAGAAGGAACTCGAATTGCAGCAGTTGGAACACATCGCGGAGGTCAAAAAGACATCCGTAGCCTTCGGTGCGCAGCTTTCCGAAAAGGAGCGGAAAGGTCTAGTATAACAAACGCAGTTTCTGAACGTGTAGGACGAGCGACTACAACACCAGAGCCTCTCTGAGTACATTGATGGGCAGTACATTGTGGCTTCCTTCATCGATTTGAAGGCCTCGTCGCTCTATTTGCATTATTAAGAGGTAATGTTCACTGTCGATTTCGTCAACAAATTCATCATTTCGTAGGAGTTCTACGAGTTCGTGCAGGTGAACACCACTAAGTGCGAGTACAAGCATGCCATCGACGTGTTGGTCAAAAATTGGAGCCAGAATTTAATGAAAAATTTGGTAACGCTGATCGAGGTAAAAGTGCAGGAAATGAGGCTTCCGGTAATCCAGAAACGGCCCCGTTCGTACCTGCAGATGCTTATCGGGTCCAATTCCGCGTTCGTTCAGTTCGCGGTATCGTACATTGTCGCCAAGCTGTCCTAGTACACTATTATGCCAGACCCGTATTCACGTTTCCCGATCTTGCAACCTCCTGGGAAGCACGAAAATCTCTTAGTGAGCATATTTTGATTTTCACTCGGCTGCGTAGCATACTCCTGAGATCACCTCAGCAACCCAGAGAGCGTCGCCGTATCTATCGTACAAATCTTCTACCGAGCCATAGCAGGTTATTTCGTCTCCCGTTTGAGAGTAAAAAATTGTGTCATTTTCCTTCAATTTTAGTAAATTTGACGTAGCTTTACGGAATACCGCCATAGTTGTATCACGAGGTATAGTCAAGTAAACATACTGGTGTGTAGGATCTACACGTAGTGTAACGCGGAACTTTATCAGGTCTAGTTCTGATGCGTAACGATCCAGGTTCTCCTTGCTGGTGGGAATTTGCATTAAATGATAAATGCATATGTATATATTAATATAAGATAATATTTAAATATTTAAAGACAAACGATTCACGTACTTAGTAAAAATCATTAAAATATTGTGTTAACTACTTGTGGGTTGTACATTTTCGATACATCAATGATATACTTTTCAAATAATAGATCGTGTTAAGCTAAAAATAAAAACGATACCTCCAGGTCATCAACTGATAAAATAGCTATGTTATGTGACAAACAATGGTATATTAGCTATTCTTATGTATTTGAGAATATATTTTAATTTTTAACAATGAGTAATCCCTTATTGCTAGTAAAAACTTAAGATACATCTGCTGTTGTTTATTAATGTTACATAAGTTCTTAAAGCTCTAAGGGAATATGTACTGCAATATTTATTTCTGGAAGATTAAGAAGAAAAGAATAAAGGGCTGTTTTCTATATTTTTGTTTTCATTTTTTAATGTATGTATAGTTTTTATATATTATATAGTCTTTTATTTTGTTCATTCGTAATTATTTTAGTTGAACACAATAAACTTTGCCGAAAAAACTAAGGGCCCCCAAAGTGCAAAACTATAATTAAATAAATCTATAAATTTTCATATAATTATATTTCAATTTATAAGTTTTAGTATCTAAATACATGAGATTTCCTTATGTTTAATAAATAATTACATAATCTCTTTATTAAGCAAATATACAAATAATATACTATTTATTATGAGATTTATAAAATTTCCCTTCCAACAAAATTTAATGCTTTCAACATCGTTTGTTTTTAAGCGGATATCTTATGCAGAGACATAAGAGTAAATAACTAAAGTCGCATGGAATAGAACCGATGGATGGCTTGCTTTTGGTGGAGATATGGGATTACTTAGAATTATTATGCTAGAATTTTAGGATTAACATGACTTCAATCTATAGGGTGTAGCAGCCAGACCTTCTAGAGTATCTATTGATAGGAGATTAACTATACACGAAGGATCAGCAATAACGACAATTACTTGGAATGAAACTAAGGAACAAGTTACTACAGGCGATAATCGTGGATCTGTAGTAGTATGTGGTTATTAATCTTCAAAATGGTCATCAGAATTTGTGAATGAATCAGTGTAATCTCCAGTTGTAACTGCAGTTTGGGCTTCCGATTCATCTAAAGTATTAATTTTTTATCAATCCGGATAAATTCTTTTAGGTGCATCAACTGGTCATAAAATTTTATCTATGTAAGTTCGCTAACAGGAATAAGCGAAATTTGCTTTTGTTACAGATTCCAGAGTAGATATTTTTATGACTGGTTGGGAAACTAAAATCATAGCTTACAATTTTGATAGTACCGAAAAATATAGAATTTAATTAGGTGCTGGAGATAAATTTGTGGCAGCTAGTTTGCTAGAGTTTAAAGAAAATAAAGAAGATCCTAAAATTGTAGCAATTACTATGCAAGGTGAATTAATCATTTACAATGCTGTTTCAGGAGTTAGATTAATTTCTGCTCAGATCTCAATAATTCCTACTGATGTCTAGGTTTCTCCGAACGCACAGTATATAGCAGTATCTGGTCAAGCATTAGAGCCTCATGGCGATTTATAAGGTTCGTCAGGCCCAGTTTAGTCTAATGCTGACTAATTAGCGGTAGTCAAACTATATAGAACAAAAGATCTCGAGCATATCGCAACAATCAGAATTTAAGCCAAAATAGCAACCTGTATTTCCTGGGACGCCAGTTCTCTACGACTTGCCATAGGCACTGATGGAGCCTTATATCTTGCATGCTTGCGACTAAGCTATCGTCATTTTATGCTATAAGACGGAACTGTAGTTTATTCTTCTGGTTCTTCTATAATCAAAACCTCAAACTAGATCGTTTCCGCCTAAAACACGTTTTAAAAGGACGAATGCATCACATTTTGGAAAAATCCTTCCACAAATTTTCATCAACGATACCCTCAATAATTCATCGACTAATGCGCCTGCGGGCCCTATTTAGCGATGCTCTGCGGCAGATCCGTTCTAAAATAGGACGGTAGCTACCGCCAGTTATCAAACATGACTTTGCACTCATCGGTAGGTGCTCCGACGCTGTCTTTAGACCTCAATTACACGCCATTTTTCATGGCAGGGTGCGAGAACTATCTCGTCACGGCCTCTCCCTCTCGAATTTCTATCTACGACATTCGCTTTTTGACCGGCGAAATCAAGTCCGAAAACGCTCAAATTGAGACCAAATTGGACCAAGGCCAAAACTACACCGGAATCATCGAATGGCATGCGGATTCGAGCCCATTTGCGGCCGACAGAGAGCTCCACGTGGCAAAATTGAGCGTCAGCGCCGGAGTTACAGCTGTATCAATCTCCAATAATGCGCTATTTGTAGCCAGGTAAAATGCGACGATTTAGCGGTTTAATTTGCCGAGTCTTCAAAGTAACGTAAATATTCACACTGGGACCGTTTTGCGTGTAATTCGGTGCAATTGCAACGGAACGGCTGTCGCTGGCGTCAACGACGACGGTTTTCTGTCTGTCTAGTATACGAGCGATTTTATTACGGGCGAAATCAAAGAAAACCGAGAGGTTAAGGACGCCAAAAAGAGCATTAAGATGATCGAGCGAGTTGAAGAGGAGGAAAAAGGAGACGATTTGAGCAAAATGCTCGGATTCGATGGCGCAGCTCCAAAATCGACATACAAAGAATCATCCAAAAATGACAAGCCAGTCGATTTCAAACTACCCCAATGGGACACTCAGCTGACTGATATTTGGGGTATTTGCTGGAATAACGAAGATGCGAATATGCTTGCAATCAGCTCTAAACACAAGATATTTGTGCTCTAGGTTAATAAGAAGGTTAGGGAAGAGCCGATTACGAGTTCTGCTCATATTTTGGCGTTTTAGGGCTTGATAATTCATGGGGTGTATTTGGACGAGGCTGTTATGTACGGAGCTCCTATGAAAGGCAGTTACAAGTAATTTGAGACGTAGTAGCTTAGAGATTTAAAAGAGCAACTGTACGGGAAAGTTGAAGAATAAGACGAGATTTAGCCAGTAACGAACTTAATTAAGCTTTTTGGTCATGATTTGACTGATTATAATGTGAATAAGTAAACGCCTAATGTCACAGCAGGATTTGCATTTTTACAGCAATAAGTTTTTACACACCCTCATCTATATAAAATTGTAGCGGAGGCAGCTTTGCGAGATTTACAACTTGACATTGCGTCTTAATGCTTCGTTAGAGCATCAGATTAT